>NC_081539.1:13369894-14569894 GCF_030273125.1 Centropristis striata
TTAAGAGAAAATGTTTACTGTAAATGCAAACAAACAAACAAGTCATATCCCAATATATTTAGGCTGAATATTGATATACAATATAAATCCCGAAATTGTTATCGCAAAGTGAGAGCAAATGTTCAGTCAAAGTCAAAGCCAAAGCCAAATATAACATGTCACTAGTAGTTTTGTTAAAGTTACAGTATGACAACAGGAGTACCTTGTGTTTTAAAATCAAAGCTCCATAAAGTGCACATTTAAATAAAACATATCTCAAATAAAAATAGCCTATGAAATAAAATAGGCCAATCTTTTTCTGAAATATATATATTTTTATGAGGAAAAAATAACAAACTTTACAAAAGAACTAAATATGACAAACCCTAGTAAGGGCAGCATTTATATAAAGAAAGAAAACATTTTGAACTATATCAATATATGCGATATGGCCTAATTCCATATCACATTAAAAATATATTAATATATTTTCTATATAGATATATCGCCCAGCCCTAAAATATACATCATAAAAAAATACCTCCAGCATGCTTTGGGGCAGTTTGTGGTTAGGATAAGAGTCAGCACCTCCAAATCTGAGGCCGTGCTTCTCTACCGGAGGACTGAGTTACTGCCCCAAGCTAAGTACTTCAAGTTTCTGAGGGTCTTGTTCACAATGGAGGGTAGAGCGGAACGTGAGATGGACAGGCGGTTTGATGTGGTGTCAGCAGAGATGGGAGCATTGAACTGAACCATTGTAGAGAAGAAGGAGCTGAGCTGGAAGGTCAAGCTCTTGTTTTACCAGTTAATTTATGTCCCAGCCTTCACCTATGATCATGAGCTTTGGGTAGTGACCTAACAAATGAAATTGCGGTTACAAGCGGCCGAAATTAGAATAAGGATTAGGATTATAATTTCTTTGCAGGGTGGCTGGAAGCCTTAGAGATATGGTCAGGAGCTCAGACATCCAGAGCCAGCTCAGAGTAGAGCCGCCAGCTGAGATGGGCGTTATAGGCGTTCCGTCTGGAATACCGACGTCTGGAATACTTTGCTTATCCTACTACCCCCGCGATCCGGCCTGGAATAAATGGATGGAAATGGATGGAAAGCACCCAGTTGAAGTGAATTAATGTTCAGAAAGTGCAGAAAGAACATATAAGTAAAGGTTCTTATAGAACCTGAAAAATGTTCCTTCACTTGGACTTTTTAAGGGTATATGAGAGAAATAATGTGTTTTTTCCATGCAAAATCATTTAAATGAGCAGAATATGTGCCCTTTAAATCACGTACATAAGCAATATAACAAATGTTGTATTTTAAGTTTTCTCTAAACCTAAACTAAACTACAACAGATTCACGGTCTTAACCATGTTAAAAATTGTGAAATTTACAATTGTGGATGAGTAAGTGTTGATCTCCCGCCAACCAGTAACGGCATGAATTCAGAAAACACTCCGGTGGGTCGCATGAGAGGTTAGGAAAAGGATTTTTTGGAGGATTTGTTGCAGCACAGAGTACAATAAATAAATTATGCAGACCTTTTCTGTCGATTTAACACAGAAAAAAAACAAAATTAATCTTTTTTTTTATCATTACAATTCCAGTGTTGAAGCATTATTAAGATTTTATGGGGGAGTAAAGAATATACAACATACACACAATAAACAATGAATGTGCTGTATGTATATTATCTTAAAGGCTCTGTCTACTGCTCTAATAGTGTCTTTCGCTGATATATACACTCTGTGGTGTACAACAACAGGAGCACCTGACACACCAGCATAACGTAATCAGCCCTGCAGCCAGAGTGCATGTGATTCCTGCAGTCCCCGGGGAGAGAGGCTGTAATGAGAAGCACAGAGAGCAGGTAATGAAGTGACGAGGACGGCGGTACTTCATATTCACGCCTCATTCAGCGCCAGACCGCCACAGTGTCCACAGGAAGTCTGAAGGCAAAAAAAAACATTATAGGAAGAAAACTGGTGTGTTTTTCTCCGTACACCTGGGAAACTGAGTGTCTCACCCTCTGGTTTCTGACTTATAAAACTGATAGGTCACCTCCTCTCAGTCTCTGAGTGCTCATACATCCTGTGCTCACCATACATCTTGGTGTTCTCAGCACAGTCAGTCAGGTGGCTGGCTCTAACGTCTGCTCTGGGATGCCTGTAAAGGTTTAATGCTCCTCTGCGTCTATTACTCTGTTTCAAGGCTTAACTCTTCTCTTTGCAGACAGCACAATACGGCAACTAATTAGAGATCTCTCAGGAATAAAATGAAGGCTGGGAGAAAGGGAACATGTTCTTCTGAAATAATTGGACTGAAACAGTTGATGGCTTGCAGATAAACTGCTGCACTGGGGCAGTAAAGTCTCTACTTCCACCTTCTCCATGCCACTTTTTGTCATATTTTAGGATTTGTCAAGGATCCATTTCATTTGGTCACTACAGAAGAGAGCTATGTGAAAAATGCAATATGTTTAGCAACACATTCTGCAGGACAAAGGGAGAGAAATTTATGGAATAGGGATTTGCCCAGATCTGAATGTGTTATTCAGAACAGAAGAACGATTTAAAGTTGCTTATTGTTGTTAGGTTAGAAAATACAACATTTGCCCAATTTCCAAATGTGAAAATCTAAACTTCATTGTCCACAATGTGGAAATTTGCCTCTGGTTTCAAATATAAAACATGTCGTAAAAGCATAAATTATATATAAGACAAATAATGGTCTCAATATACACATTCAGAAAAGTACAACTCACAAAACTTTGCAAAAAAGCTTCAGCAAAGTCTACTGGACCCGAGTTTCATTTATTATCTTGACAGAATTTGGGACAATTTTCATTACTCTAGTTCATTCTTGCATCCCGGTGGTTTTCAAGTCAGTATTTGTGTCTAGTATGTCCAAATGAAAGTCTCCTGCTTAAAGTCTCCTGACCTAAATCAAAATTCAATGATGAAATTCCTCTGTCTACATAACCACAGAAGCAGAGGAGTCAAAAGTATTCACATTCATTACTCAAGTTGGAGTATAGATACTACTGTTTAAAAAAACTTCTGTAGAAGTTGAGGTATCAACTCAAGCTTTTAACTCAAGTAAAAGTGTAAAAGTCCTGGTTTCAAAACTACTTAAAGTATAAAAGTAAAAGTGATGTAAGGGGGAAAAATGCCATTAAGGATAAAAGCTTAGGCCACAGGGGCCTATAGTGCACTACCCCACTTCCCCTCAAAAGCCATAATGAAAAAAAAGGGGGGGTTGCTATTTTCTAATTGGATCATGTGTAGCGGTATGTTATTTTTGGATTGGCTGATGAGGAGTTGATCTTATTGACCGGGCATGTCAACCTCCCATTGCGTTATACGATGCTCATAGCATCTTGCTCCATGTTCCACTGCATAAATAACGCTGTAACTTGGTGGACGTCACACAATTACATTTTCATGCGTGAGAAATACAATGTGTGGCGGGAGTGTGTGACAGAAGACCGAAATGTGTGACTATCTCGCTCAATGCGTGACACTTGAGAGCCTTGTCTCTACCATGGACATCTTGGTGCTAGGCTCTGCTTTCCTTCCTCGTGTGTTTCATGTGCAGGTACGATGGATGGTGTACAAACCAAAAGGGTGTCAGAATGGTATATGTTTATACTTCTCATCCAACCACAATCACATTCATTCCATCTGGATCCAGCGATTTATCTGGATAGAGATTTGTGTGTGTGTGTGTGTGTGTATTTTGAACCATGAAAATCCGTAATGACATAAGCTGAAATGAAATAGGAGTAATGAGGCTATTTTTAAAATGTAAGGAGTAGAAGTAAATAGTCAGCTGACAAATAATTACTCCAGTAAAGTATAGATACCTAACATTTCTACCTAATTAAGGTAACAAAGTATTTGTACTTTGTTACTTGACACCTCTGCACAGAAGTCAGGCTCGGTCTGCAGCAAGCAGCGAGTTTCCAGCAGCTTTGCACCTGAACTGAACAGACTGCAACTTGTTTAATGATCGACTCTGAGGAGCTTCTTTAAAGAAAAGAAGCAATGTCTGTGCATATTGTAACTGTCCTAACACAGAAAAATAAACACATTGCTTATTTAAGTTACTTAAAAAGATATACCCTGAAAGAATGGTAACCCCCCTCTACACTCAACATGGTACAGTCTGTGTCCCCTCTACTATAAAACACTTTGGAAGTTCTCATTTCCTGTTTGGCTGTTTCAACCCAAGTTGACCAGCAGGTAACAGGATGAACACTCATGCAAAACACAAAAAAATGTAAGTAGCCAAAAAATGATGCATTTTGTACATTCATCAAGTTTTTATTTACAAAAATGATCAGAATTTTCTTATGTTCTTTCTTATGTTTGCTGGTTAGCATGCTATTCCCACATGTGCTCACTATCCTAACATCCACACCCGTAGTTCAATTAGTTCAGATAATAAGAAAAAAAGAAGCTATGTTGCATTTAAGTCCTGGTCTCATCAGTGACAAATAAACCAACAGGAGTAAACATGAAGTTATCAGGCTGACAGCTAACTCAATGATTGGACAGTTTGGGGGATTGTTGTCCTGCATCATCAGGACGTTTGTGTGGAATCTAATTCTGGTGTGACAGGAGTTTGTGCAGCACTATGATGCTCCTGATGGGTATATGTACGTGCTTTGGTGTTTCAAGGAGCTTTTACTGTCCTTTTTCATTTGGGTTCCGACAAGGCGAGAGCATAAACTGCTGCCTGCATAAAAAATGCTGCACTAAGTGTATTTTTTCAGCCTTTTTTTGCAAATAGACCACATGTTGAATAATGACTAACAAGTAGAGTGAAGACAAAAAGGAGGCATCTTGTACAGTAATGATTACAGGGCTTATTAATGTAGGATCACTTTAACACACTTTTAATGGACTTAATGAACTGATAAAGTATGCAGAGTCAGATACAACAAAGCTTTGACAATTTTTTACTTAAGCATTGAAATAACTCAGGCTGATATACATATTATATTGCTATTAAATATTTGCATTAATTGCATTTATAGTTATTTTTTAGTTTGCCTCCTGAACAGATCAGCAGATTGCTTTCAGATTGTTTAGCTCATGAAATTAAATTCTTATCATGAAATCCTGTGGTTGTTTTTGTTTGCTTTCACGACATAAACAAATTGCACCAGTCTGCTTGAAAGAGGACTGAGACCTTTTGAAGTGGTCTCAGTTTAGTTGTTTGATTGACAGCTTTCATACCAGCCCAAAGGAACTCAGATACCACAGCTTGGTCAGTGCCTCTCCCCGTCATATACAGATGTAAAAAGGGCCGCCTTTAGCTGTACGAGACGCACCAGGCTTTCTATTATCTCCAATTTAAACCCCCAACAGCAATATAAGATTCTTAGAGCAAAGAATAAAATATAAAGAGGACAATGGTCATCTGAAGGGAAGTGGGAGCATCAAACAAACGTTGGACTTTAACCTGGGGCGGCTGTGGCTCAGTTGGTAGAGCGGAAATCTATGATCCTGACATGGCGTATGGAAATTGTGTTTTTTAACCCCCAACCTGCTCTTGTTCTCCTAACCTTGTATCCGTAGTTCTATAGCCTAAACCTAACCATTTCATGTGAAGATGGAAGTTTATTTGGAATGCCATAATGCATGTATATAACAAACAGACAAGTCAAAAATGGACGCTGAAGGGATGCGTCTTCATCTGACGCTGAGGGGAACTGACCAAGCTGCAGAATCTGACGCGCTGGGAGTGAGACCTGAGAATATCTGTACTGAAACAAACAGGTGTGAAAGCGCCTTTAGCAACACAACAAGGGAGCACAGATCTATTGTGCTGACAGGATGGAATAAATAATAGAAGTGCAGAAACAGTGTGTAGTCTACTCATTGTTCATGTCTGTAGCTCAGTATTTATTGTGTTACAGTAAAGGTGAATCAGATTCCAGCTCAATTTTTACAAAATATGTTGTTATTGTGTTTTAGCTTTGAATGGCACCACAGTGAGCACTTCTCCTCGGCGCTGGAAGCAAAGAAAGTCCTTCGTGCACTCGAAACGCTCTGTGATCCTTTATTCTGCTGCCTGCAGAGCTGCCTCTTTGCATCATCGTGAGCGCCCACAGCACAGTAGGTAATTCACAGCTACCACGGTTGGCATTTTCCTTTTTTATTTTAGGCATTTTATTTGTGACAAAAGAAGCAGGAGGACTCTGGGTGGCAGATACATACCCACACACGCAACGGGTCATTTAGTCCTTGACGGCTCATCACCTCCGCAGCAAAACAGATGGCTTCAGTGACAGAGATGCAGTTTTTTAAATATATAGTTCAGATTAATGTGTTATTTTTCCTTCCCTTTTTGGCTCTCTACTGAATCTGCAAGCCCTCTTTTCAACGGCAGCTAATAGTTTTGCTCCAAATCAGCAAGAGTGGACACATTATACTGTTTGAATCATTAATTGTCGAAGAGGTTAATTAATCATTTTAAAGAGAGGTTAAACATGTTGTTGTGCTGCAGTATGATACGAGGCGGTAATGTGGTTCACTGCGGTGGTTCTCATCTTTTTTGGCTTGTGACCCCAACGAGAGAGAGAGAGCGATAGCGAGACAAAGAGCAAGAGAGAGTGAACGAGAGAGCAAGAGAGAGAGAGGCAGAGCAAGAGAGGGCGAGAGAGAAAGAGGGAGCGAGAGATGTGGTTCACTCCGGTGGTTCTCAACCTTTTTGGCTTGTGACCTCCAACGAGAGAGAGCGAGAGGGAGAGAGAGAGAGCAAGAGAAAGCAAGAGAGAGAGAGAGGTAGCGAGAGAAAGAGGAAGGGAGAGAGAGGGATCAAGAAAGAGAGAGAGAGCGAGAGCAAGAGAGACAGAGTGAGGGAGAGAGAGAGAGAGAGAGAGAGAGAGGGCGAGAGATCGAGAAAAAGAGAGCGTGAGAGAGCGAGAGAGAGAGAGAGAGAGGGAGGGAGGGAGGGCGAGAGATCGAGAAAAAGAGCGTGAGAGAGAGAGAGAGAGAGAGAGAGAGAGAGAAAGAAAGAAAGAGAGGGCGAGAAAGAGAGAGGGCGCGCGAGAGAGAGAGAAAAACAGAGAGAAAAACAGAGAGAGAGAGAGAGAGAGAACTATTAAAAGTACAAAAGTATCATAACAAGTAAAAGTGTTTGTTATGCAGAATGGACCTGCTCAGATTGTTATATACACGCTTGCCCATAAAGTTTGAATAACTCGTTTTCAGACACAATCCTCTGCTAATTGTGGTTTCATTTTCATTGTGATATGTTTGAAAGAAGATATACACTTTATCTGTCAAGAATAAATCACAGTTTCACAATAATTTCATGGAAAGAGGTAAAAAGATATTTTATTCCAACTTTATCAGCAACTGTGTATATTAAAAATATATGATTGTTTTATTATTTTTGATGCTTCTAAGTAAGTGGCATTTTACTGTTGTCCAGTTAGGGCTAATTTTTACTACTTAATACACTGTTATGTGGTTAAATTTATAAACATGCATTAATTGATCATACAGTGGTGCTTGAAAATTTGTGAACCCTTTAGAATTTTCTGCATAAATATGAAGGGTTCAAAAACTTTCTAGCACCACTGTATGTTTTCATGTTAAACCTTGACCTGAAAAAAGTAACTAAAGCTGTCAGCTAAATGTAGTGAAGTAAAAGTACAAAGGTACATTAATGGAAATACTCAAGTAAAGTACCTAAAAATGTACAGTCCTTACGTTAATGTACTTTGTTTCATTCAACTACTGATTTTTTCTATAAAAGCTGCCTGGTAATAAATGACAGAAGTCCAGCAGAACAAAGAGACAGTTCAGAGTCACAAACCATTACTGAAAATATAATTTAGTAGGACTTAATGTTGCTTAAGGTGCAGCCACTGAGGTGGGACTTCTCGTCTGTCTCTGCTCAGTTGAATAACCTTATTATTGAGCTGTGAGTGAGATCTTGTGCACGTCGGAGTCATTTAAGGAGAATCGATGACCTTTAGCTCAGTCGGAGCCGCAGCAAGGAGCCAAAGCAACTGGCTCAAGTAGCTCCTTCAAACTGTTTTTGTTTTAAATGAGGTTAAGAGGGGTTATTAACCTTATCTTTGGGCTTCCAATTAACTCCAATGAAAGCTGCAAAAGTGAAATGAAATATAAGAGAGTGGCTCATATATATAAAAGTACACCACTGAAAGAGGCTGCAAATCTATTATTTAAGGTGTTAGGAAGAGAACACAATTACACAGGTTTGCTATTAGATGAAATGTTTTTTTCATGTTCAGACACAAAGCTGTGATGTAAAGGTCGAAGATGTTGCCTCTTCACAGCACAACAAGATATTTAATTAGCACCTTTAAGCTGAAGTTACGGAGCAGATATTATAATTGAGAAGGAAGTGAACCTCAGGAGGTGGAAGCAGCCAACAGAGCGCCTGGTTTTAGCTTTTATTTTCATTGTTGTTTACAATATTCAGTGTGACTAGAGCTGAGATTTTGCCCAAAGAAACGCCACAATCTGGTCCAAAAATACCATAAAAATTATATAACAAGTCGTCCCCTGTGGTGGTCCTTTTTCTCAAAGCAAAGAAGCACATGGAACTCCATATGCAGTATTTTCTCACCGTCTCGTTATAGACAAATATTGTTGCAAAATTTGTAGCAAGAGCTTACTGGTTCAATCCTTAGATTTATATTCATGAATGAGGCATGAATATGGAGCAGCCACCGCCCCTTTCACTCCATCATATATTATATTCTCTCGCTGCTTTCTTCTTCTTAATTTTGTTGTCATTTATGGCTATTTTGTTTTTCAGCCATGAGATGCATGCAGTTGAAAGACCAAAATCCTTTTTAAGGTTCTTCTATTATTCTTTCTTCTTTAAAAGACCTGGAGGAACTTACAAATAAAAAAAATATATAAATGTACCGCTGTGAAGAAAAGACATTTCTTTCATGCTAAAAATATGACATTCTCAAGGTTTTCCCCTCACAGTGTGTGTCCTCCCATCCACAAACAAACACACAAGGCAGCAGGATAATGTCAGCTAAACACACAGTGATTCTTTTGAGTCTCTTTTAGTTCTTCACTTTTTTTTGCCACGCCAAGAAACTTCCAAAACAAAAACTGACATTTCATGCCATTTATCCCAACAATTAGTGACAACACAAAAGCAAAGAGACAAGTCAAATCTTCGCTAAGTAAGTACTTTACTTCGGTTGTATTAAACATGTTAAGTTAAACAATCTTAACCCTTTGATGCACAACATGGGTCTAAAGTGACCCGACAGTTTTTATGTTCTATATCTTTGCAATAATTCATCATTCAGTATTCCAGGTTTTCCTCAATTAGTTTGTTTTTGATCATCATACATCCTAATTTTTATGTTTTCCTTTATTATTTTTTTAATAAAATCCTATTTTCTGTCACTATTCTTCTAATACACAACATGGGTGAAAAATGAGCCATATCCATTTTTTTTTAGCTAAGTAGCTTGTTAAGCTAACTACTTAGCTAACTTATTGGCTAAGTAGTTAGCTTAGCAAGCTACTTAGCCAAGCAGTTAGCAATGTAATAATAAAAAATAAAAAAATCTTTATAAATTATGAGAAGCAAAATGAAAATAATGATCTGTTGTTATCAAAAACAAGATATTTAAAGAATATTTAGAATATTCAATCATAAAATAAGTTGATATCAAAAGATAGAGCACAGAAACACACAGCAAGCTATAAATAACATGGGGAATGAATGCGGGTCATTTTTGACCCATGTTGTGCATCAAAGGGTTAAGTCAGGAATTTGAATGCTTCTTCCAACACCGGTCGATTGGCTGCTGAATCTCAACGCAGTCTTGACTTGAACTTGACTTGGACTCGATTAAGTTGGTTTTGACTTCAGTCCTGCAACTAAAACCTGAATAATATCAGCATGTTCCACATGTATTAACCAGAAAACGTCACATTCAGGAAAGAAGGCCAAACAGAATATGCCATTAACTTGACCCGTATGAAATTCTGAATATTTTCCTATCCAGAATAAAAGTGATTTAAATGTGGTCACTATAAATTGTAAGTTGCTGATGTCTGTTTTTTTTCTTTTGAACAAACAAAACATATTGCAAACAATAAAACAAAAGACAAACACTTTTTAAAATTTTTAATTAATAATATATATATATATATATATATATGTGTGTGTGTATATATATATATGTGTGTATATATATATATATATATAT
This sequence comes from Centropristis striata, assembly GCF_030273125.1. NCBI lineage: Eukaryota > Metazoa > Chordata > Actinopteri > Perciformes > Serranidae > Centropristis > Centropristis striata. Next base: position 13,380,102 of record NC_081539.1, read on the forward strand.
ATATATGTATATATATGTATATATATATATATATATATGTATATATATATCCTGATATAGGTTCCTGATGTCAGATTTTTACTTTTCAACCAAGTTAAACATATTGCAAACAATAAATAAATTAAAATAAGACTTAAATAGAATAATACAATGCTACAGTAACAAAAAAATAATTTAATCAACAAATTAAAATAGTAAGAGATCAGTGTGATCTGTTTGCTGTTAATCAGGTTTGATTTTAAAGAACTGTGAATTAGCTTTTGAAAACCAAAAATTACTTTTTAACCTTTTAATATGAATAGGAACACAGACATGTATTTTGTGTATTGTATTTTGTGTTTTATGTATTTTTAACACCTGTGTTTGTTTTTACATTGCTTTATAAAATAAGGGGAACGGGGAAGCCTTGTTTCAAACCGTAGGTTGATCTTCATTCTGCTGGTGTATTTGTGCTACATTTCCTTGGTTTTGTAGTCAGTAGTAATAATTTTAAATATATATATAGTTCCTGATGTATGTTTGAATTTCTCTTTGCTGCTTCACCACAATTATTATCTGCAAACAGTGACAAATGTGAGCGACGAGCTGAATCCAACCTATAATAAATGGAGCACACCTGGGGAAGCGTGAGGAGCTGTCAGAGCAGATCTGCTGTGACGGCTGTCAGATGTGTTTTACTGCACACCTGCTGCTGGACTGAGTGCTCGCTGTCCAGCAGCACCGCAGCAGCCGGAGGGGACGTTAGTGTTAGACTGTGGAAATGATTGTATCCACTCACTGGTTTTTACTGCTCTTTGTTTAGTGTGTAGCTATAAAAAAAGAAGAGGAGACTAATCTTAAGTGTAATGAGATTCTCGCAGCTATAAGGCACCACGCCGTTTTCATACGGCGTCCCTGGAGGAAATGTATGGCCATTACCAAATCTGCTTGTGTGTGCACATTGTGTTGAAACTTGATTGAAAGCGTGCATGTGTGTGCGTGTGTGTGTGGTTGATAGATGTACCACACTGACAATCATCAAGTTGCATTCTCTTGTTTTTCTCCCCACTTTTCATACATAATAAATTGGAAAAGGACAAACAATGCAAACAAGGTGTAAGAGGGAAAAAAGCAGCAATTATCATCCAAACTGAGGACCTGTCAATCAAAACAGCCTTTTTATTACGAGTCTCAGGCAAAATGTCCCATAAATAATATTAGACTTCATCATCTTATTAAATGTGAAAACATCAGTCAAAACGAGAAGAAGCAGAGAAGCACAAAGACGTTGAATCTATTCAGTGTCTTTAGGATTATACAGTGAAGGTGACATTGTGTGCTTTAGACTTCTTTTCGATTATTTCTAAGGACAATACACATTTATCCCCATAGCCTTTAATAATTGACAGGAAGTTTCCAAACCAGTGAGCTGATGGTTAAAGTTTAAAGACTGAAGACAGCAAGAAAATAAGCAAGACAGCACAGCAGCCATGCAGAACAACAGCAAGCAGCAAAATATTAGTGCAGGATTGAAACACCGACAATAGAGATTTACCTGAATCTGAATGTGAAAAACAAGCAAAAATGATAAGACGGAAACAGATATTTCCTCTACCTGAAGTTGCTTGTTTTTATTCAGGAAAAACTGTCTGAGTGCACCTTTATTTGATAAGTATTGTCTGAGAATGTGGAAATGTATATCAGAATCATAGACTGTTTATAAATAATGGACATCGTCACCATGACGACGTTGGTTTGTGGACTGCCTGTTTGAAGCATTGAGTTCGGGCTTTACAGCTGTCGACATCTCATATTTGGACTGGGGAGGAGCGAGGAGCAACGCTAAAAGAAAATGTAGAAAATGTAGGCTACTTACCGGAAAAATTGAACAGCCGACTCCTTGTAGTGATTTCAGTACAACTGAATGCTGAACAACAAAATGTTCAAATAAACTTCCATGAAATGAAAACACACGGTGAAACGGACAAAGATCTGACACCTAAACACGACAAACAAGTTCAACAAGGTGAGCCGTTATCAGGAGAGAAGCAGAGCAATGCGTATCCACGGCAACGTGGCAATAAAGTTAAAAAAAAAAGGACATTTACCTATTTGATCTCATAACTTTGACCCTTTCACTGTAGGTTAACTTAATTATTGAACGTTTTGTTCATTAAAAATGTCTTGTTCAGTGTTTGGTTGGACTAACAGAGGTAAGTAACGTCCATTTTGTTTGTGTTTTTTGCCAAAATAAACATCGACTAACCAATGGGTGACGTCACGGTCACTACGTCCATTATTTATCTGTTTTTAATGCATAAATGTTACATATTCTACCTTTAACGTCCAGGGCTCTTTCAGCACGTGTTTTCATCTGACTTGTTGTTTTGATCTTTTCCATTTTTATTTATCACTGGCTTTGTCAACACAGAGATATCTCTAATGGCACTAATGACACTTTAAACCTGTAATCAGTGTGTCTTTGATCTTCTGTTGTCTTGTTGATTATGAATCCTTTCCGTCACTTGAATCTGTTTGATGAACTTTGCTTTGACGAGGCGTTTCTCTCTCCGCTGTGATGGCTTTGACTTTTGTCACATCGTTTCCAGGCGGCGCCTCACATTGAAATTGTCCTTCCGATTCTTCCTGAGCACACTGTTTGTCATTTAAATCACTCGATTACCGCCTCGTCTTCCAATCAAGTCTAACATGCAGGAACAATTTACATCAAAGCAGAAAAATAATTGCAGACATGTTGAGATTACATGTTTGAAAGTAATAACAGAGAGGCTGGAAATCACAGCAAGATACATGCAGCACAGCGCAAAATGTTCGTGTCTGTTTGTGTATGTTATTCATACATTTGTAATTTAGTTTTATTAAATGACCCTGAATGGAGCTAAAAGTGAATTTAAAATCTATGATAATGACTTTGTATAACCTTAATTACAGAAACCGTTCCCACATCAGACTGTTCATCTCATTCACGACATGGGGGGTGTATTTTGGTATTCATAGCTTTTTTAAATTTTCATGATATTGAGCTTTTTATTACTTTATGTTTACTGTAAATATCATACACTCATACAGACCTAAATGCATACTCTAAACACTTTATATACATACTTATATACATTATATACAATGCTTAACACATTTATTAGACCAGCGGTTTATCCCACAAATGTCCTGAAATTATATTTTTAATGCAAAAAAATAATATTATTTTTTCTCCATGAATTTTCAAATTTACTGTTTTACAAAAAACTGTAAAAATATTAAAGCACATTATTATAATTATTATTCTTATAATTATGAATGTTATATTATAATTATTACTTTTATTATTATAATTATCGTATTATAATTATTATTCTATTTTTATGATTATTATATTAGAATTATTATTTTTTCCAGGAATTTTCAATTATACTATTTTACAAAAACTGTAAAAATATTAAAGCAAATTATTATATTTTTATTTTTAGTATAATTATACTATTATGTTATTATTATTTTTATTATTATTATATTATAATTATTATTTTCTTCCATGAATTTTCAAATTAACTATTTTTCACAAAAACTGTAAAAATATTAAAGCACATTATTATTTGTTGATTAAAATGTCAAATTGTAGTTATTTACTTACATTCCTGAACAGAAAAACAGAACATTGATTAATTTAATAAATAATAAATACATTTCTGACTTCTCAGAGAAGCCTAGTGAGCCAGCTCAAATCTGGGTATGAAAGGTGAATTCAGTTTGTTTTTGCCAAATAAATAACAATAACATTTTTAGTTTTAAACAAGCTTTTGAAAGATTTCTAAAATATCTGTTTTCTTGTTTTTATAACTTGCTAAGCACTGAACATACTACACATACTAAATTGTTGGTATTCAACCTTTTAGACCCCTTCCTACTTTTACAACTATTCTTTTTACTTCACCTTCTTACATGTATTGCAGATTAGCTTTCTGTTTTCTGTTTTGTATTTTGGAATGAAGAGTAGGTGCAGGCAGAGAGGATGTTTGGGAGGCAACACCAGACTTTTGCCTTGAAGTGATGGAGGAAAGAGAGTGAGAAAATGTGCTGCAAGGAGAGCCTTCTAAAATATTTACCACCTTGAGAAACAGTCAGTTTCTTTGGCCTGTAGTCTAATCTAAAATGTAATTAATTAGTCCTGCTGTTTATTTTTTTCTGAGCAGGACAGCTGGTTGTTTCCTTTTGCATGAAGCACAGTTGAAATGAAGCTGGTGGTCCTGGTTCTTCAGCCTCTGTGTCTCAGACTGAGCTGCTTTCAACTGATTTATTGAATGTTGGATGAGATATCCAAACTTGCAGGACCATTAACTCCAATGATGGCTTCTCACTCAGTGCACACACTAAAAACATTCTGACGCCTCCCTGTTTTCTCTCTGTTTGGTCGACCTGCGGTTAGACGGACGGTTAGAGGCTTTCTCTGGCTGCAGACACACATCTATGACACCAGAATAGTTTCTTCATTTAAACCAATAGTACCTATCACCCGCAGAAGTCTCATATTTTCATACCATTTAAAAAATGTTTTTTTAGAAAACTTGCCATACAAAAAACAACTGTGCTAATGTAAGTAATAAAATGTAATGGGGATAAGTATTCTTTAAATTGTTCCATCCTGTTCACCTGTCGTGTGCAAACCCAATTCTAAGTAAAACATCAATTAATGTTTCAAATTCAGGGTATATATTTTTATTTATAGTTCATTAGTTTGAACATTAACCTCTTAAAATCCACCTGCTTGGTTTCACATTAGGGGTTCTTGCAAATTTGAGTTATCCCTTAAATAATCTCAGACAATATTAGTTTTCCCCTGTGAATTTGTGGGTTTTTTTCTTATAACTTTGACTTCATCATCTCAGAGAATATTACATTTTTTCCCCATAAATTTGTTTTTTTCTTGTAAATTTACCTCTTTAACCTCACAGATTTTTTTTCATAAATCTATGACTTTATCATCTCAGAATATTTGAATTTTTTAGCATTAATTTGTGTCTTTTTGCTTGTAAATTTGCACCTTTAATCTCATAGAATATCATTTTTTAAATTAATTTAGAGAATATTAGTTTTCCCCACCTAAATTTGTGTTTTAATCTTATGACTTTGACTTAAAAATGTCAGAGAATATAATTTTTTCTCATAAATTAATGACTTCATAATCTCAGAGAATGTTAAATTTTTTCTCATAAATTTGATTTAAGAATATTGTAGTTTTTTCGCCTGCTGCCCCCAGCTTTGTTATTATTCAATTTTGTAACCTACAATTGCTTTAATAAATCGTAGTATAGTCTAAATTCCCCGGACAATTTCACAGCAATGATTCAGATTACACCGTCAGTACACATCTGTATTTCATATGTTGTGACTGTTTACTGTAGATCTTCTGGCTGATTTAAAATGAGCCTCCCTTCAAAGGTTGCAGGATCTTATGATTAATTGGGTGATTATCATCAAAGCGTCCTCCATCTTCATCAATTAGGAGATAAAAACTCTTCTAATTAACCTTTCAACCACCCTGGTGTCTCATGGGGAATGAGCTGAGTGGACCTCGGCCTGCTGCTGATACGTGCAGTTATCTGATCAGTTTAAAACCTTCCCCTCTCCTCCTGCCGCCATTTGTTTCCCCTCTCCGCTGTGTGAGGTAAAGGGCAATTGGAGCGGCACACCTCGGATGTCAGCTTCAATCACTTCCAAATGAGCTGACTGTGATCCCATGGAGCCTGAAGCGGGGCAGGTTAGAGATGATATCATTAAAGCAGGGGGGTTGAAAAAAGCAGCTTATTGATCTGATATAATCCATTTTTACTGTTTGTGCCGTGCAACAAGTGCTTTTACTTTGCAAAGGGATTTTAGAGGAAGATTCTGGACTTTTGTCCCTCGTTGTGTCATAAAAGAGGCGAGCAATTACCCAGTGACGTTCTTCTTCCTGAGCGCTCTCTGGCCTTCAGGGATAACAGTCCAGGGGTACAAAATGTAAACAGTAAATAGGATTTTTCTGTATGCTGCCCATAACCTCTCAGGCAGCAAGGATAAAAGCCCTGTTCAGGAAAAAAAAAGCAATTTTCACTAATACAGTATAGCAGCTGGTTGAGATTTCAGCTTCTTTGGCAACATTTGATGAGAAGAAACCGATAAATAATGCACCGTTGATTGAGATATTTGTCTGTTGATTCCATTTACAATCAGAGCAGCGGTGAGCGAATCAGCCAGCCTTTGAATTATTCACATTCCTGTATATTTGAATAATTAAGCTTTTCTCATTTCACCCTGGCCATACTTCAAACACAGAAAATCCATCTGACATTAACGACTCGTTCTAAAGGAGTGAGGGGGCGCAGCCCTCCGAGAGCAACTCTCCGCCCTGATTTAGTGCAGTTTAGATGCTGGAATATTGCACTTTTATGAGAGTTTTTCAGTCCAGACACGGACACACACATTTTGACCACTCAGTAATAACTGTTTTCTGTCTACTAATTTGGAATCGAAGAGACATGGAGCCAGCTCTAGTTACAACTTAATATTTACTCATTTATGCATCACTTAATTAAACCATGCTGCAAGAAAGTCAATGCGTTCTTTCCAATACTGTCATTTTCTGACAGAAAAGAAAAAAGCTTAGTTAGTTAGTTAGTTGAATTGTTTCTAGTTTTGCTGCTCTGGTCCACATTGTATCATTCTTTCCAATTTATAGTGTCATTTTCTGACGGAAATAATTTCCTGTACTAACAAAAGTACCTGGTAGCTTAACAAGACTATAGGTGGAAACCTAGTAAATGGCTGACTGCATTAGGTCAATGGGATTTTACAGTTTTTATGGGCACTGTGTTACAGGAATAGTCTAGTGTCTATGATGTGAATATTTGGGATATTATTAGTTAGTTTGCTTTTGTCAGTAATAATACGCTTACTGACATAATACATCTTGGGAATTCGCCTATGGGATTTTGTATTGGACTTTGGATCATTGCAGAAAATAAGCTCCGTGGCAAACACACGTTTCTGATGCTGATACGTTTTGTTCAGCAGGAAAATCTTCACAAATAAACACCACTGTTATGATGTTTGAAGTGTTAATGCAGCCGACAGAAGTAAAAAGCTAATGTTATGCTATAGCGAACTAATTCAGACGGTTTCAGACAAACCAGCAGTTTGACAAGCTCGCAAAGCCGTAGCCTAATAAAGTATTTATTTAGCTAATCTACAATGTACAAGAGTTTGCAAGGGCACTGAAGAACACGCCTAGAGGCTGTGAGGCGGACTAGTGAGAGAGTTCCTTCCGTGTCCAGCGTGATGACGTTTAATGTCCCAGACAACCACTGTAGTCTCTTTTAGCTGCTTGTTAGCAACCGCCTCTGGGGGGATATTTACTATATTTTGTCTTGTTCAACAAAATGTGACCATCTCTTCAGCTTGTGTTAACCATGTACCTTAGTTCTATTCAAAATCCTCATTGAGTGTCAGAGGTTAGACCCAATGGTGCTAAAATGCTAACTTCCTTCTGGGTTTAAGAACTCACAACCTATTGTAAGATTTACAATTACTCATCATCTGGTGCTTCCAGGGAAGTTTGAGAAACTAGAGCTGGTGAAGGTTAAATGACACCATTGACCGGCGATCTTAACCCTCCTGTTATGTTGCAGGTCAAATTGACCCATTTCAAAGTTTTAAAATCTAAAGTATTTTTCTAATTAGAAAAAATAATAATACATTTAAAATCTATATTTTTTAAAATCAATGTAATGTAAAACCATTGTATTTTATATGTAGGTTTTTCCAATGTACATTAAAAAAGTTTTAACATGCATTTTTTTGTGTGAAAAACGAGTGAATTATCCTCATTGAACCATGATCTGTGAGAGGTAAAGAACACCATTGCACTAAATATTGATTGAAATGGTTAGTTGTGGAGTTAATAATGAAATATAATGTTTATTGGGATTTTTTAGTTTCCAACACTTTTTGGCTAACTAAACATGCCCCAGGTCAAATTGACCCACAAACATTATTGCTGTTCCTGAGAACCAAACATAACAGTTATTTGTTGGAAATATTTGGCACACAACTCAATAAAAAATACAAGATGCACTTAGTCATTTTCGCCATTCTAATGCGTAAATGTTACAAATGATACCTTTATTAAGGTCCCAGATTGTTCCCCTGTGTTCCCTGTTGTAACTTCACATCATGTTCCCATGTGCCTACATGTACTGGACTGGTACACAGTCAGTGCAATAAATACACCGTACATTGCCTTTCTTTTGGCTTGAGTTTTTTTGTTTACAATAAACTGTCACATCCTGCCAACAACATTCAGCTATAATCTGCTGGTAACATGTCTAATATAGTTACAGTGACATGATACAAAAAGAGAAGACACTAACATGATTGCTTTCATTTGCCTGAGCACGGAGCAGAACTTGATTAGCTGGTAGTGACAAAACACGACAGTTAAAATATGCAGGATTGACAGTTTCGCTGCAGGCTGCGTGACATGCTGGGCGGGTGACACATTAAGGGCTTGAGAGCAGGGTAAACACATGTAAATGCCATTTAGCTGCCTTTTCAGAAATCTGAAATTGAGTTAACACAAATACCCCCGGGGCTTTGATATATATGTTTTGCACAGGTTACTGTACAATTTATATTCAGGGGTCAGTTGTTTTGTCCTCCACTGGATTACAGCATTATTTCTGAGTACAGAGCCGCCATAAAAACACCACTTACAGTCAAGGGCCGGGGCGGAGATAAAAAGCAAACAAATCCTCCTCTGCACTGAAGGCAGACACCAGTAAAACCTCCAATAACAGGCAGAATGGAAATTCAGTAAAACATCAAACACGTGGCAGACCAGAGTCTCTATTAAAAGTAAATAATAATAACTTTTAGTGTTTTTCTTTCTGTTTCATGCCTCAGTTGTATTCACAGCACTTTGTATATTATATAACACATTTTTAGTTTGATTCTCCATTTCATTTGTGCACTTTTGTTTGCAGCAGTGCCTTCTATCTAATGTCCAGCAGGGGCAGACTCCACTGGCTGCACAAATAACCGTCAGATTGTATAGAAGTCTATGAGAAAATGACCCTACGTCTCTCTTGATTTATTACCTCAGTAAACATTTTCCTGATGAGTTTATGGACTCAATCGCTAGTTTCAAGTCTTCTTCAATACAATATGATGGGTTTCTTTTGTAAATTATGGCTTCATTTAGAGTAAAATAGATGATATGACATCTTGTTCATGTCGGTCACCTCCTGGCATCTTTGCATTGACTTGTATGTAATCACGGCACGTGAAATATTGCTTCGCGTCTGGTGTGAATATACTGTAAAGGAGTCAGCTGCTGAATTATGGATGAACTTTGCTAACCAAAATCACTAGTGCTGACGTTTACTGATAACTTTTGAAGCAAAATTTTGAAATGGCGCATTAAAGAAAATGCAAATTAGGGACGTTTCCATCTGTTTAGAGCAAATAAACAAAGCTGCAGTAATGATTGATGAGAAGATGGCAGTGTAATGTTGCTGTAGGCTAATCCGTCAGTAAACAGTAGAAGGAGTAGAGATTATGCCTCCCACAAGAGAAAATGGAGAGAAGTCTTCAGGAATTGGATTCAATAGGGAAACTTATAATAGTTCTTTCATGTCAGAGGAAACAGCTGATCAGTCATGTGAGTTAAATGGTCGCTACGTCAGAACGTTTTTGGAGAAAGCATTTCCATCTTCCCTTTAGTGCATTAAATTATTTCTCAAAAAAGACAAAAACCTCATCAAATGAGCATAAAATCTTTTTGAAAGTTTATCGAATTGCAAACCTTCAAAATATGTATGATATATAACGGCGTGTTGCCACTAATGGGATATGTATTATAAGTAAATACATATCATACATATACTCTATGATTTAACCTTAAAACTAGATCTTTAAAAGTTTTGAACCTCTCCAAGACACGTTTTATTACTCGAGCTGATCCAGGAGGTTCATAAAGATCATGTTTATGGCTCTTCAATCATCTGTATCTGTCTTCCTCTGACCTCTTAGAATCTCCTCAGCGCCTGGAAACATATAATTTTCCCTGAGAACTGACGCAGCTCTCTGAGACACAATAAAGTTCATAAGATAAATGATGTTGCTGTCCTTTTCCCTTCTGACTTGTGCTGATCTAAACCCATACGGGACTATAATGTGTGCTCCTGGAGTGCTGACATGTATAAATGTTTCCCAGATACTTTGGATGAAACGATAACAGTGCTATAATTGCCTCAGGCGCGTCGCTCTGAGCATGTAAGGTCAGTCAGGTACCTGCAGAGAGATACAGCGCCCATTAGCAGGCTGCCTGTCAGACCACTGACCATTAGTGTGCTGGTACTTGCTGGTTGTCACCTCGATTAGCCTAAAGAGCAGTCTGGGGAGCCTCTGGACCCAAAAGGTCTTCAGCAATATGACGGGAGTTGATGGTGAATAATAGCTCTAATACTCATAAATTATTCATGTCTGGAGCTGCTGCATTGTGTATAAGAATCTCCATGTGTTCGACCCTGAGAATGAAAATTAGCGAAATAATCAAATAAATAAACATGGATGCAGAGGTCAGCAGATTGCATTTTTTGGTTTGAATACAGATGAATGCATTTATAGATCCAATCGCTGCAGCATGCATGAGAAAGAAGCATATTTGCATCATTATTGATGTTTCTTTTCACTGACATACACAACTCAATATCTTTCACGATGTCAGGCGTGCACATCACGGCCGCAGCAGGCGTTTGTTGATGCTCAATATATAAACATGAGTCAGATCATATTCATCACATAGAATGATTTTCTGTTAAAGTCTTGAGGGGCACAGAAAAGTCACCATGATGATAAAGTTCCTAAAACAAAAACAAACATAAAAATAATAAGAAATATTAAACACGCTGCCACAGTTTCTTCATTTTATTTTGATCACGTAAATGTAAATTTAATGCTGAATGGTTATCGAAAGGGAGGTTAGATGATGTCTTTATAATATATTTGAAGGTTTCATTTGCAATAAATCATCCCACTTTTTATCCATTTTACCAAATCATGTTTCTGCGCAGCCAGTGGAATATCAATCAGAAACTGCTGCTGGGTTGTTTTGATAAAATATCCGTTTTTATTTTCATAAATCATATATTTTTTACTATGCACTCAAAGGGATATCAATAACAATGGTGTCTGTTTATGCTTTAACTTATATTTGATTTGTGCATTATACATATAAAGAATTTATTATCATAATGTGCAAATCCTCTATGGCCAAAGTATTAAGTAAACTACTAATTAAGTAATTACTAATTAAATTACTAATTACTAATTAAGTCTTTTATTTTCTTATTTTGGTTTATCAATCTGTAGAGTAACAAGACAAAAGCTTGTGCCTTATCGCCAACACTTATATTATTATTTAGCACATTTAAACAGCATATAATCATTAATAAATGCGTTATAACAGACTGTAATGTGCAGCTGTAAGCACATATTTTTAATCATATATGATGTCTTAATACGTTCTTAAACGTTTAAACCAAAGTTTACTTTGTAAACTTTGTTTGTATTTTAAAGGTCTTCGTCACTGTATTCTTCCCTGGAGAACAGAGAAATAATCTAAAAGTTTTAGGTTTAATAGAAACTCTTCATGATGTCGTTTTCACTGCAGGTATTGGATCATATTTTTTAGAATATTCACTTTGTCTAAATAATAAAATATGAGTCAGCTTTGAGTATTTTTAATGGAATCATGTAGAGACGAACCAGCTCAATGTTCCTGAACTCACCATTAAAGAACTTAAAGTGGACCTAGGCCACAGTTTTAGATAATGTACTAAAGGTATTTAAAAGTGGGCAATTTGAGGGCCGATGCCATCTTTGTTAGAATAATGACACCCTTATTCAGCTGCCATCCTCCCCACTGACAGAGTGAAGGACAGAGGGCTTCTTTAGTTGAATATGTGAGTCTTTTCCGCCTGACTCATTGATGCTTCATCAATATTTCTGATTTATGTGTGAGCAAGTTTCAATCTGTCCGAATCTTCAGACTGTCAGAATCTGTGCTGTATATTGATAATTCTCAGTCTACTGATCTCACTTCAGTCTTTTGTTTTCTCCACAATGAGAGTCAAACCCACAGACTGACCAACAAAGTATTCAGTCAAACTGAACTTAACTGATATCAAACATGTATGGATGACAACAACTGCAGCATTTTATCAAACTTTCCTCAACTTTAAGCTTCAAGGCTCTGAATTTTTTGTCACTGAGAAAATCTCTTTAAAGAAGTATAAAATGTAAACATTAAGTTTACATTTTTCCTTTAACAACCTGATAGAGTAGGCTGAATCATTAATACATCAGCACCTGTATAGATGAATATGAAATCCTTTCCTCTGTTTGTCACCAGTGTAGAAAACACACATAACTCAAGGACATTGATTAAATATGTCTGAAAAATATCATTAAACTCAACATTAAACTCAACATAAGCATAAGTTGTAGCTCCCTACAGTCAGTAGGTGATTTGAGATTGGATGCCAACCTTCTTTGTGAGAAAAATGATGCAAACCTGCTCTCTCCCCTACGAGATACCTCATCAATACAACTGAATCTATCTATCTGAATCTATTTATCTGGCCTCAACCGTGGCTTCAGACTATCAGTAGCTGTGCTCTGTATTGATAAATCCATGCTGCTGTCCTTGGTGCTGAAATGGCTGATAGATTTTATTTGTTTTCTTTCTCAGAGTCTCGCCCTTGTGTCAGTTTTGTCTTCTATAATATTGTCCAGACTATATAGCTTTGGGTCATTTGGAGTTAATAACAAGAGTGTCAATGGGGTGGTTAATAAAAAACTAATAAATCACCTACTAGCTACAGTCATTCCACTGCTAGATGCCAATCTTGGATGCCGATTTTGTTAATTTCTCCCCAATTTCAGACCACATTCCTGCTGGAAGATATTGAATTGGGTCGTTTTTGGTTTTGAAGCCTTTATTGGTGTTTTTTCACGCTCCAAGGTGTTGTTAAACTCTGTTACAGTCATTTCTCTGGCTGCAGTGACAGACTTTACAGAGACACCGAGAGCACAGACACAGACAAACTGGAAACACTCAGTGTTTCCAGTTTGTCTGTATCTGTGCTCTCAATTCTTGAAGGGACCGTTCACTCTAAAATCAAAAATACATAATTTGTCTTTTACCTATAGTGCTTTAAATCAATCAAGACTGTTTTGGTGTGGGTTGCAGAAATGCCACAACATCTAGAATCATAAATGGCACTACAGGTAAGAGGAAAAATATGTCCTTTTGGTTTCACATTGATTTTTATGGTGTACTGTCCCTTTAAAGACACAGGCACTACAGGACAGTCTCAGACAGAAGAACCATAGGCTCCTATGAGGAAAAAATAACATTGTTTTTTTTACATCAACCTTGTAAACATGTTCCAGGACAAGGGTCGGCAACCTTTTCTAGCAAAAGAGCCATTGTTGGCCAAAAAATTAAGAAAAAATGTCGGGATGGAGCCTCAAAAGTTATTTGAGCCTTAAACTGAAAATAAAACAGCCTCAATTGAAGTCTACATTAACCTACCAACATTACTAACAGGTCATAATGAGCAGTTATTAATATGACTTTGTCAGAATGCAGCGAGGACCCAAGGCTGGACACCGAAGAAATATCTTGGGAAGTTTGGAATCGAAAGCTAGCCTAGCTAAGGAAACTCAAAACTAAACTTGAATTTGGCAGAATTTAGAGTTTTAGGTGCTGGTAAAATGTTTTTATTTTTTTTAAATAATAATAATAATGCCATTTATAAGCTACACAGTTCTACAATTGAAGAATACAAATTGATATGGGCCTACACCAATGATACATTTAAATTAAAATGTAGATAAATAACCATTTTGTATTTTGTGCAATTTTTTGGTCACAGCCACAGGGAGCCACTGCAGACGGCCTGAAGAGCCACATGTGGTTCCGAAGCCACAGGTTGCCTACCCCTGTTCTAGTAGAACCCCAATGCTTGAATGAACCTGAAATGATCTTAGTATGTCCCCTTTAAATGGAAAACCTGTGAAACAGAAGCTCTCAGGTGGACCTTTCAACCAGCAGCAAACTAGAGAAACTTTGTGCCTTGAGAGACCATTTATTTCTCCTTTGTGTGGTGATTAACAGGCATCGCCCCACATGGTTTAGACATTCAAGGTAGACAGTTTTGTTATTGGCTGATGGATGTGTGGTGTGTTCCACTTTGACAGGGCTTATTAGTAAGAGTAATGCCTGCTGTCTCGAGGCCACCTCTGGCCCCAGACTAATTGCATGTGTTGCTGTGTGGGATGTGCTGTTTTGGTTTGTTCGTCATAGTTAAGAATAGGTGTGAGCTTGTCACGCCTGCTGGTAGACGTGCGAACATCTCGTGACAAATCACAGGAACGTGTGTTGCCACGATTCAGCTGTTCAATTATGAAGGAAAAAAAGCATCAATTAACAACACATAAAAGAAGAGGCAACATTTTAATTGGAGTAAAAAAAGAAATATTTGGTATTTAAAAAAAAAAAAAAAAAAAAATCAGTTTTTACTTCTTGGCAAACAGTCATTATCAGACCACATACAGCCATCAAAGATCTTTATATAATCCAACCCATCTGGCGTCCCTCTCGTTAATGGAAATCCAAGTGATTTACATTTGATCCTTCCCTACATGATGCATGAATTCAACCTTGAAACAGAAATTAGAAGTCAGAAGTCTGGATGCAGACAAAATGACTTGACTTAATGCAAATAAATCCCAAATATTTGTGAAAGAAAGCTTTTATAATGTCACAGACTTGCTTGTATGATGTTTTCAGGTGTGTGATTATATGTCTTCCTGCCATCAGGCTCTTCCACCAACAAATACACAAAGAGCTTAATTGGCTCGGTGTCCTCGCGGGCTGCACCTGGCACTCTGCTCCGTCTCCGCCCCGCTCGACTGAAGAGCCTGCAGAAATGTGTCCTGAATATGCTATGAAACATGCAACCAGTGAATAATGTGGCTCATCTTGGACTGTCATCCCTATACATCGCTGTTATTCTCTTATTTTTGCACATCCTCTCATAAATATTAATATTCTTACAACAAAACTCTACAGTTCTCTTGTTCTAAAACAGTTATATTGTATATATTTGTTTTATTTTTCCCTTATAAGATATTCATCATAGTTTCTATTGCAATTTTTCTGGGGGGGGGGGGGGGGGGGTTCCAATTAATTCTAAATATTATTATTTATTTATTATTATTTTCCTATAATATTATTATTTTTGTTTTAATCATTAATAATAATAATGATGATAATAATAAGGATAAGAATAAGAATAATTATGGGTGCCTTTCACATCCCTCAAGGTCACCTTACAAACACAGCAAAAAATATTACATAAAAACAAGAACAAAATCAGCAACATTAAAACAAACAACTACATAAAAACAGAGCAGAAATTAAATTAAAATGCTATATAATTGAAATGAGTAAACTTTAATTTGCTTGGTCATGTAGATATAAACAGAATGCATTAACAGTAATTACATTTATTACATCAACGTTTTTATTGTAAACTATAAACTATAATCATAATAATAATCTGACTGTGTCTTCCTGCAGTTCTGGCCCTCCTTCTCTGTATTCCCTCACTGCCTCAGACGGCTGTAGATCATTTTCCAGTGCTTTAATCAGATTATTGTAGGTTTATTTTGAGCAGGAAACTATAAAAATCAGAGAAGAGCTTATACGGCAGAACTAAAGAGGGTCTTGTTATGGCTGTTAGCAGGTCGGCTCTTTTGAAAATCTTAATAAAACCGTTCTAATGCAGCCTTGCAAAATGGGATTTGTAGCTTGTTGACAATGATGGATTAACCACAACAAGTAACTGGAAGTCTCCACTTAGTTTGCTGTTTAGAACCACAGGGGAAATTTAAATATACCACATGGGACAACTGGAAAACCAATTTTCAAATGTCTCTTTTTCACAGAGATTTAAAACTCTTCTCATAGAGAATCAACTGTATTTAAATGCAAGAGTTGCAATGTTCTTCACTGGACTCTGCAACACCTCGAGGACTATAGAGGTGTTTCATCAGCGCAATCAGTCTCCCCTCGGGTCGATCGGGCCGCTCCTTGATCATGATTTCAAGCGGAGCCTTAATGAAAGGTGACCAGCTGAGGAGCATGTGGGGTTTAAAGCGAGACCTTGTCCTTATCTGCCCCAGCACATGAAGAAATCAAGCCATCTGTGGAGAGCAACGACCGGCCAGGATCCTGATTAGCCCAGGTTTCTCATTATTGAAAATGTCTTCACGGAAGTCGATTCTGTGACAGGTTCAATGACTCTGACATGCTTGTTACTACAACTTTTGTCTACATATGTTATTGTTTAAACTGCTTAAATGCTTGGTTTCACACATGCACATACAATACTTGTGATTTATGGCTTCACATGCGGAAACGTGACTTGAAATGATTTTAAGTAGGATGGCAAAATCCACAGAAAGACTCAGAATACATTGAAGTGTTTATGTCTTACAGTGTGTGACCAGCATGTGTTTTGCAGGATTTAATAAACTGACCTGAAAGAGGAGGTATAAATGTGACCTCAGCAGGTGGACTCTTTAGCCCTGGTACAATTTATTTTTTTGTAGGCAGTGTTGGGCAAGTTACTTTTAAAACAAGATTTATTGCATATGACTAGTTATATTCTTTTGAAATTAATAAAGAGTCTGTGTAGAGTAGTGTGGTGTGCTACTTTTGTCAGCAAAATAAGGGCTATAATAACCAAAATCATTATCAAGAAAACCATGTTAAATGTCTAGATATCAGCTCTTAAATTAAACCCTTATGAGCTATTTTTGTTGTTATCATTATATTTGTCCAAACAAATGTACCTTTAGTTGTACCAGGCATTAAAATGAACAAAAAATGTAAGAAAACAAGGGTGGTCTAATATTTTTTCCATGACTGTACGACTAGGCATCATAAAATAGAAGACAGTAATGTTGCTTCATGGTGGGTGATAAAGCACAGAAGCTCAATTTTGTTGCAGTTCACTACGAATCCAGAGTGTTTGTCCATATAGTGTTTTTTCTGACTGAGGAGCCCTTCATCCTTTGGGTTTAGTTTGACAACTAACCATATCACCACTCTAACCGGTGTTGTATAATAGACAAGCATCACTCCTCTGTGATTATCTGTTTGGACAACTATTGATTTGTTTGTTTTCTCACTGTGAGCAACAACTCGATGATATTTGTGCTCGTACTGTGTGTGGACAGCCATAGAGTGAAAAGGATGTGGGAGCATGATACGTGCATTTTTTATGTTTGCATTACACTATAAAAACAAAGAACATCACAGCCAAACACCAAGCAAATGCAGCAACACAAGATATAGTAAGACAGCTAATATCACTCACTGGTCCTACATAGGGATGGGTACCGAATTCGGTACTTTTATAGGTACCGACCGAATTCCGTCAGTACTACCGAGTACCGATTCATGTAAAATCAAACGGTACCATGTTTCGGTACCTAAACGGCGTTAACTTTAAACTGATCATTGATTTCAACCCGTTTTCATTTGATGTCTTTGATTAACAAGCGTGCTGACGATTGCACTATTTTTTAAAATGTATTTACCTCCTCATCTGGTCCTGTCTGCTCACCGCGGCCGCTAACTGCTGCCCTCTTCCACCGCGGAACAGAGACCAACAGCCGGCTCTAGGTCTTCTAGCCGCCAGCTACTATCTCTCCAATGTCTCTACCCGGGCTTGGCCTTCGTCTGCCTCCAGATTAGACCTTCCTTACTCCGTTTGCTCTCTCCATTCATCCATAGACTTTTCATTAGCAGCTAGAAGCTAGCTGCTGCATCTCTGGTCCTCCGCTAATACTCCGCTCTTCAATTCAGGAATATTACATGCCACTTAACTCCAAACTGCCTCGCTGAAATTAAATCCCTCGGACTCCTGCGTCATCCTCGATATGTGCACAGAGCAGCCCGACTCAACTTTGTTTATTCCATCATGCTATGCCCACAATACTGTCTAACCGGTGCTGCGCCGCACAGCTACGACGTCATCACAACAAATCACACGTGCACTTGCAACTTTTTTTTTTTCTCCTCCGTGCTTTGCCACCTGAGAGCGCTCCTCTGCATTCTTTGATAACACTGCAACCTTCATGTTACAAAATGTACGTTCACTCAACAATAAAGCACTGCTCATCCTGGATTTTATATTGTTTTGATATATTTTTTAAAGTTTATATTTTGAGAAATAAATATGTTACGCAAAAGTACCGAAAATTGGTACCGTTGAGTACCGGTACCGATTCCCAGGTACCGGGTATCGGTACCGTATCGATTCAAATGTGAAAGGTACCCATCCCTAGTCCTACAGCAAGTTCAGCTCGGCATCTGTCCACAAAAGCCAGTTCAATATTTACTCTTGTCTGACGGCCTCTTACTCGGTCACTCTCGACTTTTCTCTTGTTTTCCTCCGTCAACCTCTTCTGTCTTTCGCTTCTTTCATAATGTGCATAGAGGCTGCTGAACCTGATTCTGTTACCTACTCCACTGGCTGTTCTGGCACGATATTGACAATGGTCCTAGCGCATCCACCCTCATTAAGCTAAAATGTAGCGGCTACATTTACCAGCAGTTAGTTAATTCAGCAACAAGTAAAGCTCTCTGTCCATCAGGAAACTCCATTAAATGTGACCCAGTTTCATAAATTTTGGTATAAAAGTAACTTAAAATATTACCAAAATTCTATTTGTGATGCATTATATACTTTGTTTCTGCTAAACGTGATATATTTGTTTATACTTTTAGTCAATTAGTGGACTAATCAGTCATTTTGGTCTTTGTCTACCGAGATTTATAGTTTTTTGTATGCTTTTCCCTTTTAAACTCAAGAGTTTAACTGCTTTTTCATTTATTCTTTCTGCCATTCTTTGTGGAGAAACTGTTTTACAGATCGACGATTAAATCAACTATTTAATTAGTCAACTTAGAAATTCTTTAGTCGAGGACAACACATTTATTTTAAACTATTTTCTGAATATCCTGCTCCTGCTCCATTGTGTTCAGATTCTTACATGCATTCAGTCCCTCTGCTGGCACATCATACTATCATTATCCTCCCAGATGCACTCTCTGCTCATTTAAAGCTCCTGTACACAATTGCAGATGAGAGCCAAGACCACTGGAGCCAAACTCCTCACTGCTCAGCAGCAGATGCAGCTGATGTGTCGAATCCATGTTTAGATCTAATTGTCGGAGCAGCTGGGCTTTTAGAGAGGAACATTGTGCAGAAAATGAACACTTAAGCCTCCAAACAAGCCGCCATGCCTGGAAGTTTCTCTGTGGCACAGGGAGAAATGACCGTCCCTCTGCTGGCTTCCAGTGTCTGACTTATCTCATTGTGGCAGAGCATGATGACTCAATTTAAGATTTCCTGTCAGCAGCAAAAATAAAAATCTCACTTGGAAAGCCAGAGGGAACAGGAAGTAAGTGGGGTATCATTGGGTGAAAAAAGGCCAGGTCTCACCCTCTTTGTATTCTCAGATGAGCGGTGAAATAAATGAATGTGTAGGACAGTTTGGCAGAGATTCCCAGGAGACCTCCGCTTCATCCTTTTGTTGTTACTTCAAAGAATATTTCACAGAGGAAGGATCTTTTCTCTCTCTCTCTCCCCCTGAGATTAGTTGCTTGTGAGGCTGCCGTGTGCTGCTTTTTTGCTCTCGAGCAGTCACATTGTTCCGCTGCTGCTTTCTTAATCCACCTGATAAATTGGTGGGCTGCTGATGGAAAAAAGGATTGTAGATAATGAGATAGTGGGATTAGTTATAGTTCACTGTTAGATTACTCAGGAACTCATTTTACTGGCAAAAATACATCATGAACATGAGATTAATACTCCAAATAACCACTGTGTCGTTTAACATGCCCGATGGTCAATCCAGAGGTGCAGATCACCCACAATGCACTTCAGTTATGCAGTTAGTGCAAGAAAATACATCCATGTTTAGGTGGCAGTAATGTCTGTAAAACTATTTTTAATCAATACCTATTGGGGCATTTTACTGGAAAATGTCAGAACAGTTGCAGCTATGATTTACTTATTGTTGTTCTGCTCAGCTGGTTTTATATCTTTAATTCAATTCTATTCCCAACTTTTTCCAAGATATCATAAACCACTCGAATCACTGTTGTATAATAGACAAGCACAACTCCTTTGTGATTATCTATTTGAACATTTTTCACTGTGAGCAACAACTGGAGTTTGTGCTCATAGCTCCTCAGTGCTCGACCTGACAGCTGTAGAGTGAGGAGGAACTGGGAGCATGACACATGCCTCTGTTATGATTGCATTATGAACAAAAACATAACAGCCAAACATCAAGCAAGTGCAGCAAAACAAGACATATTAAACCAGATGATATCACTCACTAGTTCAACAGCAAAAAGTCCAGCTTGTCGTATGTCTGCAGCCTTTAATTTCACAAAGCTCCACAAAAGCCAAAATCAAGATTTACTCTTATCTGGCAGCCTCTTGATCGGTCACTCTCTACTTTTCTCTTATTTTCTTCTATCAATGTCCTTCCGTCACAGAATCAACAACGCTACTGTTAATCTGTTGTTATATCTTTATCCCAAACAATTTATTCCCAACTTTTTGCGAGATGTCATAAACCTGTAGCAATATGCTCACAAACCAAAATGTCTAAATACAGCTAATTATCATTTGTCAGTGCATTGCAACTTTGTGCAAAAGATCTTTGCCCTGTTGAAACAAGTCTGTAGATATTTCTGATCATTTGTAAAGGTATGCATAGTACCAAGTCTGCAGCTGGGGGTGCATTGATGATGGTTAAAGATGAAAGTGTACATGGTCAGGTGCATTACATTTAAATCCTCCTCAGCCTACTCCTCTTTGCTCTCCAATTAGTCTCCATGTGCTATATGCTGTTACATAACACCAGGAGCTGAGGGTAACTGACTCTACTATTGAAACCAAGCCTTAGTTTGAGCCGAGAACAGTGAGAGCATGTGGCAACTTTCGGCATATTGACCACCCTTGATATTGCATGGTGTCAAGAAAGGACTTTTTTTAACCAGAAATGATCCAATTAACAGCAGTCTCAACAAAGTTTAGCTGTGATGTGTGTGACTAACTTGGATCATGATATTCAGTTAGCTTTTTTGTTTGTTGTTTTTTTAAATTTTTTATCCAGCCATGATTTGGGCACCGAGCTGCCAAGGTTTTGCCTCTTTTGAAGCTGAAAAAGCTACAGAGAGCAAAGGAACAAATACAACTCCCATTTTGGGTTTGACAGTGTGAGATAATTGTAACACTTTCATATGTAAACTCAACTTTTTCAAGTACTATAAAGTGTTGATTATGTTTTGCACTTTATTTAGTGAGCACTGCCGCACTCAGGCTGTCTGAAAGGGCAAAGAATAGAAATGGCACCAGCTGGACAATCAGCATACATACAGCTTTCTAGTATGGATCATATGGACCTGCATTGCATCGACAGCACTTCATTACAGTTTTTGTTTTTAACATAGGGGCACCAAAGGGGGTCGGTTGATCCTTCTGCCCCTCCCCTGAATCCACCAGTGAAAGCGAGTAAGGGTCTGTTAGGATTTAAACCTGGTTGAATATACTGCATTGCCACCCAAACTAACTAACACTTACAACCCTGATTCAAAAGTTAGACGCACATTTTACAAAAGAGTTTATATTTACATTAACCTCTTTAAATCCACCTGGTTTATGGGTAGGGGAAGTGTTAGGATTAGAGCAAAAAGAAGCATGTATGAGCATGTACATAAAAGGAAAAAAGAAGGGTAATAGTAGAAAGAATAATAGTAAGGTAGGACATATACTAGTGTGAAGGAAAAACAAACTGAACACACCAAAAAGAAACAACAAAAAGGTTACATTCCACACCCTATATAGTCCATTCCCTCCAGACTTTCATATATTGATCAGGTTTTAACCTTAAGGAAAAGGTCAGTCTCTCCATGCAGTTTATTTTCGTTAACTTTTGCAATCCAGTCGTCCTTCGAAGGCGTGTTTACCTGCAGCCACTTCCATGTGATGGATCTCTTACCTGCAGCCAGAAGAACTTTATCTAGTTAGTTATCTTGGGCCATGAGATTGTCCATAAACTTGCCCAGGTATAATAAGGCAAAAATGCGATCAACTTTTATCCCAAAAATAGCACTTATGAGGCTTAATTTTAAAGGGAAAATCTTCTTGTTTCTGCAGTTGTGCCATTTACTCAAGTATTTTATATAAGTACAATATTTGCCTCAAAAAATTGTGAAGTATAAGAATAAAGTTATATAAAATGAAAATACTCAAGTAAAGCAAGTACCTTAAAATTTTACTTTTTACTCCACTACATTTAGCTGGTAGCTTTAGTTACTTTTCAGGTCAAAATTTGAGACCTGAAGGTTACATTGTAGCTATGGTTCTCTGAGTGAAGGGACTAATGGGGAAATGTCCCCATACATATGGAATACGATAGAGAAATAGCTTTACAAATTTATGACACTGTTTACATAAATGCATCAATACAAATAATCTAAAAATACAGTCATGGAAAAAAAAATATTAGACCTTTTTTTCCCTTCAATTTCTTGTTCATTTTAATACCTTGTACAACAAGTACCAATAATAACCAAAATCATTATCAAGAAAACCATGGAAAATAGCGAGATATCAGCTCTTAAATTAAAATCTTATGAGCTATTTTTGTTGTTGATACTTTAAGTACATTTTGATGCTGATACTTTTGTACTTCAGTAAGGTTTGAATGCAGGACATTTATTTGTAGTGGAGTAATTTCACAGAGTGGTATTAGTACTTTTACTTAAGTAAGCGATCTGAATACTTTTTCCATCACTGAATATATATATATGTCAAAAAACATATAAACATATAGAAAATAGCCATTTTAAATCCAGCTTGTTATGTCATGCATGAACTGAATACTCATGGCAGGAATATTAGATCTCTATTCAGACCATTCTTTTATTTTTCCTTCTGTATGTCTTGTCAGATAAGGCATGCATGCAATAGTATGCAGCACATGGCATAAATAATTTAACAGGGAGAAAATTCTGTTATTCTTCTGGCTGCTGAACATGATTACCTGAAAACCTCCACCAGCCCTGAAATCCATCTCAGACGCAGTATGTCTATTCTCTGTCCAGCGTGTAATCTCCTGCTAATTCAAATACATCCATCATCCACCAGTCACACCATAGATATTAACCAGATATCGCCAAGCAGAACAGAGCGCAACAATAGAAATATTGGTAACGCTTTATAATAAGGTCCTTAATAACCATTAATTAACAAGTAATAAGGCATTGTTCTCGCTTTAGATCCGGTAGTTGCAAAAAGCATAGTTAACTTATAGTTAACTTATAATAGATGAGCAATAAAGTATATTTTAATATCAATAAGCAAACAAAATAAGATTAATAAAGGCATGACAAAGACATAATGGGTGGGTCATGGGTGTTTGTAATGCTATTATTAACACTTATATAAGCTTATAAACACACAATAATGTTAATAAGCATCTTGTAAGGACTTACAAGATGCTTATTACTTGTTAATTAATGCTTATTACAAGGACCTTAATATAAAGCATTACCGAAATATTCAGCTGTTAATCGTCAATTAATTTCATCACTGCTCAAACACGATGCATGTGACCTTTAAGTGTGTTATTCCTGACTTTGGGTTAAATGGCTAATCTGGCTCAGCTGGACAGACGATCCATGAGGTCGGGAGAAAGTCACATGTACAATATCTTCGCCTTTAATTTGTCTCCATGCAGCTGAAGCGGTTCAGTCTGATTTATCAGTGTCATAGAGAGCTCAGTTGGAGGATTATGAGGATGTAGGAGGGTTACATATGACAGCAATGGGGCTAAAATTGGGTTGTGATGTGACATCCCTGTGGGGAGAGTTTCAAAAGCAGCAGGTTGATCAGCTCTGGTTCAAACCTGCTGAGGTGTCACGGAGCAAACTTCACACTACGCTGAAGCTAATGAGGAGGGATTTCCTGCTGGGATCATTGAGAGAAACACGGAGAAACATTGATACAGAACAACAAGTATCAGGCTTCTCTAAAGAGGCACACTGGAGATAAATGATTGTGATGAGTGATGAGCAAAAAAAACATGTAAAAAATACCTTCTACATAAAAATACTAAAAATACACATTGCTGAATGTTTTTTTAAAGTAAAATGTAAATGTATTAAAAAACATGAAAAAATGGTAAAAAGTATGGCATGTAAGTTATTTTTCAAATAATAATAATTTAGAAAATATGGATAACAGGATAAATATCTGTATTTTACAAAATATATAAAGAGAATAACTAAATATATTTATTATTTTTATACTCTAATATGTAAGTATCTTTTTTTATGATTTTTTTACATTTAATTGAAAGTTTTACTGTAAAAAAATCCATTCATAATATTTTTTATATAGAATGTACTGTAATCTAACACTCATGACCATTAAGCAATTGAATAATACTGTAAAAAAAACATTTATTATTAGTACAATTATTTTACAAATAATTTCTTTAAATACATGGATAATACACAGTAAATATATATTTTTATATATATATATATATATATATATATGCTTATATCATCAAGGTTTGTTTGTTTGTTTGTTTTTTTACCCTTTTTAAAAAAAAAAAATCTTAAATAAATTTAAAGTTTTATTCAGCAATAGGATGTGTGTTTTTTATATTTTTACATAGAATTAAAAAAATACACTGTCATTATATTATATATATTATATAATTAAAAAAATGTTCTTAAATTAAATTTAAAGTTTTATTCAGCAATAGGATGTGTGTTTTTTATATTTTTACATAGAATTAAAAAAAAATACACTGTCATTATATAATTTACTTGTAATAAAAGTAGTTCATATTTGTAATAAAAGTAATTAATTTTTATGGCCTTTGCTTTTAATGTAGAAAAACCCTGTAAAATAATACAGTAAATATTTTATTTTAATTTTATTTTTTTCACACTGCAACCTTTAGCTCTTTTTTTTTTTTGTATGTATTATTCCTGCAGTGTATTTAATGAACCTACAATTTAGGATCAAAGGATTTGGGCGTTCAGGGTCAAACATACGACGTCTCCACACCGTGCTGCACCAGAACTTCATTAAGTTGTTGCTGGAGGTACATTTTAATTGGTGCGAGTCGTCTCTGACTTACACATCTCTGTGTGCCATTAACCGTTCAGTTTTTCATTCGCTATGCACCATTTAAACTAAATACAGTGCAGCCCTGTCTTTCCATAAGGCAATCAAAGCCCCTATATCACTCTGCTGTGATTGTAGTGGCTGTAAAGCTCAGTATGAATCTATAGCTACATGCCAATCCACGGCTGCCCGTCTTTATGTTCTGATAATTTAATTGCTGCCAGCAGGACTTAATAGAAATGCACTTTCCTCGCCTCCCAGTCTGATAGATGTATTAATATTTGCCTGTCCAGTTTCCCAGAAGCAGCTATCTGATGAATGAATGAAGTCACACATTGTTCTCAGCGATGCATGCTTCTGGATTTAAACTTTAATGATCCATATGTGGAAAAGGATCATTAGGTTTGCTTCATTATGTATGTTTTTAACTTGCAGTATTGATGGTATAGCACACCCACAGAACATTAACATCAGTTTATGTCTGAAAAACCGCTTCACAGTGCAGACTCTGGTAGAAGATGTGTCTTCAACTAGAAATTATGTGTCAAATTTTTGTCATTAGCATAAAAAGATAATACAATTAAAAGCACTCAGTATGAAGAATGGCTTCTTTCAGAATAATATACATTAAATTATTCAATCATCATTCATCATCATGAATCATCAGATGAATTCATATGTTCATCACTTTAAAATTGCAGCTGGTGAATGAAGGTGGCCATTTAAAAAATAAATAAATAAATAAATAAATATATATATATATATATAGTTACATGGTTACTTTACATATTGTAGTTTGTGATTTTTTTCATTATTATTATTATTATTTTTTTTCTTAACCTATGTTATATTATTATTTAATTGTGGATTTATATTATTATTCTCATTATTGTTGTTTTTAATTTTTATTGATATATTTCATTTATTTATTTTAAATTTTTAAAATGATTTAAAAAATATTATCTATGTGAATTTGAAAGGGTAACTAGTAATTAAAATCTACAATATTTGCAAAGTAGAATTATAAGACAGCAGACATTGTCTTTACTTAACATATAAAGGTGAAACTTTCTCCAATAGAGTACCAATTTTAAAGATTTCACTCCTAACCAGCAGTTTCAGACCATGTTTAGGGTGTAGTTGGACGGTATGACAGTACTGCAATTCCCATTAGCCACTGCTATGGATAAAATACAGTCGGAGGCAGAAAATAAATGAATACAATCTGAAATATCAAGTTCAAAATGCTTCGCCTTTACAGTTGGGAACAAAACACAGAGCTGCGGTTGCTGACCCAGAATCCAAAACTTGAATCTTGAGCGCACGAAGAGAAAGGTCATGAAATGGGTACGAAAAATTTCCAACTTAAGGGAGTTTTTCATTTTAATTTCCCCAGTTGGGAACTAGAAGAGCTCCAACTGTGAGCCTCGTAACATTTTCTATGAAAAAATAAATAAATGCAACTTTTATCTCCAAGGACAGGAGCGCTCAGAATAACACTCACCACCATGCAGATCTATGGCAAAACTAGGAGAAATCTCACTTGATCTCCAAACTCATTAGAAGTTTTCCTTTGGGCAACAGAGATATCTTTACAAAAATGGCCTTGTAATCCAACCAGCAGCTGTATGATGGGGCCACAGCAGGAGGACGTCCTAATAAGGGAATATTCTGTTGTTGGCGGTGCTGCCCTGGTGACTTTTAAAAAAAGTATTTCTAATTAAATAACTGTTTCCTTCGGTTTCTTACCATTATTTCTCCCAGGTTACTGATCTAATGAAATGAGGCCATTAACAACATCAGCAGCACAATGTGACAGACTCTTATTAATATATTTCCTTCATAATGCGCCCAAAGCTTCAGAGCATTAGCAGGAGACACTACAGGTGATTTTTCTTTTAGCTTTTTGATATCACCATCTGAACCTTGAATAAAGCTAATTTGTATTATTTTATTGTGTTGATATATTATATTCAAACTTTTAAACAGAAGGAAATTGGGATATCATTTCATAAACCAGAAAATAATGTCAATAGCCATAAAAAGTTGATTTTCAGTCAATTAAAGATGTGCTATCGTTTCCCTTTATTAACTTTTGGAGAATAAATGTTGTTTCATTGTGATTATTTCATTTTCTCTAAGAGCTAATACAATTGTGCACCGCTTTATTTTTAGATACGCTTCATTTATCCCAATATTTGAGGATGGAAGTGTTCAAATATTCAAAATAAACAAATTAACTACACATGCAAGAACCAAACTAAATCATCCACTTCAATGAAAATAAATACCAAACACATTTTGAAAGCAAGATTTAATAAGTGAGTCTTTGATTTGCATACATATGTGCTGGCCATTCCTCAGGATTAGTCCATAAAAACGACTCCCACTCGTGCTCCTTTTTCTGAACTGTACATTTAATAACTAATAACAACTTTAATTGATGTATAAAAGGAGAAGCAGCCAGCTGAGGATTCATGCCGAAGCATAAAAAGTCTAATAAACCAATAATAAACATAATCTACAGGTCGCAGAGAGCCTGTTATAATTAGCTCTTCAAAACAATATTTATGTTTTTAGATCCAAAAATACTGTCAATAGCCATAAAAAGTAAATTATCGTCATGTTTTCAGAAACAAAATGTTGTATAAATCAGCGTATGAATGGTATATAGACAAGCCATTCTATAAAAACCTTCACAATACAGTTAGGAATAAAATTTGGTAAGTATGGTGAATGTGAGTGGAGGCAAACAGCATTCCTATTAGAAATTACTATTTGAAGACAAAATATTTAATATAATTCATAACAACAACAATATACAGTAGAACATCTCAAACACATAATGTTGCAAACGATCGCTAACTTTTAGTAAATGTAGGAGAAATCTACAGGCACAAATGAATCAATAATATTATTTTATGGGAGACAAAATGGCCCAAAACCTCAAAATTGACCAGTGCATGTTTTTGCCTGTAGTGTCTCGCCTTATAATTACAGGTGCACCTTAATAAATTAGAATATCATGGAAAAGTCCATTTCCAGTAGTTCAAGTCAAATAGCCCCAACCAAGTATTGAGTCATATAGATGGACATACTATTCAGAGGCCATCATTTAGATATTTAACATACTTTTTAAAATTGGTCTTTTATTTTTTTTGAGACACTGAATTTTAGGTCTTCATCAAATGTAAGCCATAATCATTATAATTAGAAGAAATGAAATAAATTAAGATATGAAATGTTTCATTCTGTGTGTAATGGATCTATATAATATGTTATTTCCACTTTTTAAATTTGATTACTGACATAAATAAACTTTTCTATGATATCTACCTAATTTATTGAGATGCACCTGTATATGGCAACACAAAAGCTGTTCAGGCTGGTCTCTTATTCTCTTGGTCTAATGCAAAGCAGCAATAGCCTGAGTGCCTCTATTATAAAATGTAAAGTCAAATGAGTGCCACTCTCGCCGCATGTTATTAAGTGCAGATTGGAAACGCAGCCTGCAGCCTCTCAGCTCCGCATCACGTCGATTCATCACGTTAATTCATCTGACGGGGGCGATTCATTTTGTGATGAACCACGAATCGCCGCCAACAAACACACATTTACTCTTACAGCATGTGTAATAGAGCATCCATTATTAAGCAGCCACATTATAAAGCAATAATTATGCCTTAACCATAATAAACCGTGCTAATCTCTTTCATATTTATTTATTATTTATGAGGCTTGTTTAGCTTAGAGACACCACAGCTGCTTGATTATCACTTTATTTACTTCTTTTCAATTCATACTTTCCTCATGAGCTCCACAGAAAGTATTTAAATTAAGACGTGTGTGTTTATATAAACCCTTTCTAAAGGTCAGCACTCACTCTGCTGCTGCCGGTGGATGTCATAGAAACAGAGACGCCACTGTGCAGTGATGAGCGATTCACGACACACCCAACAGATTACAACACCACCTCCATCTGTCTGTGTGTCAGAGTCTGTGTGCAGACGAGGGCGGGAGCTGCTGCCATGCAAACATGCATCCTGAAAAATATCAAATGTAGAGCACGCTGAGCTCACTGCATGATGCCTGACCTATAAATTACAGCAGGCTGGAGTATGGCAATTATTAAAAAAAAAAACTGTTAAATACCTGGAATGGTCTGGTTTTGCTTCTCTATGAAGTTATTAAAGTCCAAGGAAATGTAAGATATAGCTTCTTATACCTATCTATCTATCTATCCATCCATCCATCCATCCATCCATCCATCCATCCATCGGTTCTGTACTGTGACGTATTTCCCAGTGAAACTGAATATTTGAGCGGTATGCAAACATGCATCCTCAAAAATATAAAATGTAGAGCACGCTGAGCTCACTGCATGATGTCTGACCTATAAATTACAGCAGGCTGAAGTATGGCAATTATATAAAATCTATCTATCCATCCATCCATCTATCCATCTATCCATCTATCCATCTATCTATCTATCTATCTATCCATCTATCCATCTATCCATCTATCCATCTATCCATCTATCCATCTATCCATCTATCCATCTATCCATCTATCCATCTATCTATCTATCTATCTATCTATCTATCCATCTATCCATCTATCCATCTATCCATCTATCCATCTATCCATCTATCCATCTATCCATCTATCCATCTATCCATCTATCCATCTATCCATCTATCCATCTATCCATCTATCCATCTATCCATCTATCCATCTATCCATCTATCCATCTAGCCATCTAGCCATCTAGCCATCTAGCCATCTAGCCATCTAGCCATCTAGCCATCTAGCCATCCATCCATTCATCCATTCATCCATCCATCCATCCATCCATCCATCGGTTCTGTACTGTGACGTATTTCCCAGTGAAACTGAATATTTGAGCAGTAAGCTCTGGTCCCCCTCCCTTTTTAACTAGTTTGTGAATCTCACTTTTTCTTGTCAAGACCCTTCCTGAGTAGCATCCAATGCCAGGATCGGCCATGTATCAAAGCTTTTTTTATATTTTAGTTCTAATTTGTAGGCCCAAAGCAATTTGTCTTCTTCAATTGAAAAAATATGATATACGATATATTTCTTCTTTGGTGTCTAGCCTGTCATTTACACTCCTCGCCGCATTCTGACAAAATCCTTTTAATAAATGCTCATTATGACCTATTAGTAATGCTGGGAGGCTAATGTATACTTAGCAGGCTGTTTTATGAATGAATGAATGAATGAATGAATGAATGAAGGAAACCTTTGCCCACAGACAAATTTGTCTTGCACCACAAGCATAAAAACATGAAAGGACAATACATCATCCACCATACTACACAAAAACAAAGCTTCATTGAAAACACTGCATGATTGTATTTATGAGTAAGTGACGAGTTCATTTATCAGAGCTTGTTGAGGAGCTGAATGCTGATGTGATGCCTCTTTAAGTTCTATCTTCATTCAAAATAAGCATCATTCTGACATTTTTTCACCTGGCACAAGTGTAATTTACCCACTAGCCCCACTGGTTGTCAAAAAGATGGAGCGCAGTGAAAACCCAGCAACTATTGCATCTCTGTTGGTTGCTCTCACTGAAACAATGACAATGCCATGCAAATATTTTAGTTACTTGTTGTCAATATTGCTTGTTTTCCGCTGCCTTTACACACAACCTAAACTGGCGTTTTTGACGGGAGAACAGGCTGCAATAGACACGTCTTTCTCTTGTCATTATCTAAGTCATATCATCAGAAAACTTAGAGGACAGACATAATTATTTTGTGCAGTCATCTGAGCATAATTTCTATAACGCAACATGTGGAACAAGTTTAATACAGAAAATTATTATGGTGTCATTTGGCTGCAGAGTAATGAAACCCATTTTATTAAAAAGATCTGTTTACACACAGAAATAAAGTCGCTTCTGATAAGACTTGTTTTGCTCATAAATTACAGATGTGGTATCGTTTCCCTTTATTAACTTTTGGAGAAGAAAAGTTGTTTCATTGTGATTATTTCATTTTCTCTAAGAGCTAATACAATTGTGCACAGCTTTCTTTTTAGATACGCTTCATTTATCCCAATATTTTAGGATGGAAGTGTTCAAATATTCAAAATTAGCAAATCAACTACACATGCAAGAACCAAACTAAATCATCCACTTCAATAAAAATAAATACCAAACACATTTAAAAGCAAGATTTAATAAGTGAGTCTTTGATTTGCATACATATGTGCTGGCCATTCCTCAGGATTAGTCCAATAAAAAACGACTCCCACTCGTGCTCCTTTTTCTGAACTGTACATTTAATAACTAATAACTTTAATTGATGTATAAAAGGAGAAGCAGCCAGCTGAGGATTCATGTGGAAGCATAAAGTCTCATAAACTGATAATAAACATAATCTACAGGTCGCAGAGAGCCTGTTATAATTAGCTCTTCACAACAATATTTCTGTTTTCTTCTTCTGTGTCTGGGAATTGATAACCACTGTTATGTTTCCACAATCAGCTGAATACTGAATTAGTTATATTTCTCTGTTGTGTTGAGGGAGCGTCTGTATATATAACAGTGAGTGATGTTTTCCCAAGTTTAACCATCCGTTCCATCAGAGCAGATGCACACCTGATGCCAGAATGACCCCATGTGTTACAGTATGTCACGTTACTGCATTTATATTAACAGCCAGTCTGGATTATAACTGATCTATTTATTTCTGTATGTGAAAACTGTCATTGATAGAAAGAGGAAGTATTGTTGGCAGGCATAGGAAACTATTAAATAAATATTTTTATTTTTAGAAGTAAGTGATATTTTATGCTTTCCAATATGTGCAAAACTGTTTTTTACCAGAAATGCACTGTATTATTTTACAGATAAATTACTTTCTGTTTTCTTTCTGTAACATTTTAGAGTTCAGATAAGAGATTAAGGAGAATGAATGAAAGAATTAATGTATACTGACATAATATAAGATACGACTTTATTTATCCCGCAGCGGGAAAATTGAGTTGTCACAGCAGCTCAAGACACAGACACATCGATATAAAAGACAGAATAAAGTATATAAACAATAAGACATATACATACATTCTATACAGATTATATACATACATTTCTACTATTTTACATTTATTATTAATATATATTTTTTTGCGTTTGTTTCCTGAGAGTACTTTGCATTTTTCAGATATTACACATAGGAGAAAATGTATTTTAGCATTTTAAATAGGTTAAATATTGTTGGCAGGCATAGGAAACTATTAAATAAATAATTTTATTTTTAGAAGTAAGTGATATGTTATGCTTCCGAATATTTGCAAAAACATTATTTTTCCAGAAATTTCCTGTATTATTTTACAGGTAAATGACTTTGTTTTCTTTCTGTAAAAATGTATGTATTTAATGTAATATAAAAAGTTGTTTTTAAATCATAGAAATGTTGTTTTTTTAAAAACCTACTATAATACTACAGATATATATTTTTAAATATGGATATTTACTGTTTATTATCTATTTTAAAAGATGATGCTACCGATTTTTAAGATTTTTTTATTTTTTTATTTTTTTACAGTGCACTTTTGTGTCAAAATCTCTATAAAAATCACAGGGAGGAAAATGTTTCCGGATGTTTGATCCAACCGTGTTGGCAGGCATAGGAAACTATCAAATAAATCTTTTTATTTTTAGAGGTACGTGATATTTTATGCTTCCCAATATTTGCTGCGAGTTTTGACACTCTGGATATTTGCCATTGCCACATCTGGAGCCATGAAAGAGACATAACCAGGGAGATTTCTTTATTGCCAAAATATTCCCAACGGAGAATGATGCTGCAGCCTGCCAGTATCACTCATCAGCTGTTGGAATAACGTCATAAAAGAGGAGCATCTCCTGGGAACATTAGTCAACAAGGTCAGCTAGATTCTGCTTTCTTGCATAACATTTAATGTTTAGAATCCATAGATCATAGAAATGGAATAAGAGTAGAGCAGACATTTCATGGTTTGCTGTGTTTTTTTTTTTCTTTAAACAATTACCTAAAATACACCCTTTATCGTAGAAAGAAACTGTAAAAACAGGCATTATTGTCGGAATTTGGACTTTCCAACAGTCCTTGAATGGGTCATAGCTTATAAAAGTTTAAAAAAATTAACCACAACGAAGCTTAAAACTGTGATATTTCTGTCAAGATCACTTTATTATGTCTCATTTAATATGTCACCAAAAATAAACTGTTTGGATTAAAAAGATCTTTTTAAAAACATTAAATTCTGCACTCTGGAGTGACACTTTGAAACCATAATTGATTCTGCTGAGACGAACGGTCACGTGACAAATATTCATTGAAAATCATACAAAACAGCATGCTGTTTACACAGAGCAGAGAGGAGAGGACAGGAGAGGTTGTAAAAATGCAAATAATTCAACATATATTGCATTTGTTTTTTTCCAGTATTCATGACACTTGAACGCGTGTTTTATGTTTAAATTCCATTTTATTAAATTAAATATAGTATTAATTTCTCAGAAATTCCACTTATGTTTTTTCTTTTATATGATTTATGTCAAAACTGTGTTATTCTGCACAAAATATATTTTCGAGTTGTTCCCACTTGTAGCCATGATTGTGCTGATTCCATAGAGGACTTTATATATTTTATATGCTATATATTTTATATATTGCAGTGAATACAAGGCCACAGAGGTCACAGCGCTGCAACTTAAGAAAACACATGTAAATACATAAAACACAAGCATACTGAGAAAACATCTTCATCAATTTCACATCACAAGCGCAGCATTTAGAAAACGTGCTGCAAAGACCACAACACAACGGAAGTATTTCCAGAGGACACTTAAAAGGGATGCACATGTGTGGTAGCGCTAGTGTGCTATAGCTATATATCACATTATAACATGAAATTATCATCATTTTGAAATAACGTGATAATATCACAACCATGTCCAGCGATTGCATCACTTTTAGGTGTCCTCTGGAAACACTTCTATTGTGTTGTGGTCTTTTTTTCTAGTGCAGTGCCCGTAGGAAGTATCTATTCATCTGCAACTCCATAAAACACTTACTTTTCATAAGGTATGCACACCATCCAGCACATACACATTGAACATTGATATTCGCTGGAAACTATTCAAATATTATTCGAAAATCGAACCTTGTAGCGCACTTTAAAACTCAGAAAGATAGCTGGGCTAAATAGACTTACAGATGAGATGAGTCAGGCGTGGAAATCCAGAGCGAATATGTGTTACTGACCAGGTGTAGGCCTGTCACACAATGGGGCGGAGCTCCCCTAAGAGGCGTCTGATTGGAAACAGTGCAATGCTGCAACACGTCCTACGAAAATAATGATTTTGAAAAATGAATTAAAAAATCTTCAAAATCGAGGATGCACACCTTCGTGCCATGCGCAAGCCACATACAAAATCTTAGGTCAGTCTGACTAACGGTCAGCAAGATATGCCCTAGACACACACACACACACGCACACACACACACACACACATACACACACAGACGCTGCTTTTATAGATAGATTGCATGTGTTTTCTTAAGTTGCAGCGCTGTGAGCTCTCAGGGCCACCGTACCCACAGTGAATAAAATGTAAAAAGACCAAAAAACACCCTGAAACAGCTTGTTAGGGTTCAGGGGTTAATCTATTCCTTACACACTTGTATATTACTCATATGTTTTTTATGGCTTTGAGGAGACTAAAATAAGATTTTAAAAAAGTCCTTAAATTTAAGTATCCAGCCTAGTTATGGAAGAAAGTTATATATATATAGCATATACAGACAGGTTTTTCTTAATGCAAGTCTATGGAAAAAGGTCCCATGACTGACCTGGAAATTGTAATTTCACCGCTTGTCCACATTTTCAAATTGGCTTTAAATCCCGGCGGTCTTGCTGGGGGTTAACTGCAGCCAAAATCTCAGGAAACTGCTGCTTAAACATTGACCTCATTATCTACATGTGCTGCCTGCTGTAAAATCCAGGCACACTCTCTGGGGGATGTTGAACATCCCTGTGAGAAATATAGGGCGCCACTAAAGAAAAAGCAGGTTGAAGCGCTGCAACAATCAATAGCTCACATCCTTGTACAATACAGTAACCTGTGATCTGCACTGAAGTAACAGTGAAGATGAGCTCTGGCTGTTTTATGAATCGCATACTTCCCGCTGATGAATTCAGTTTCACAGCAATCAAGGCCAGACCTGCTGCTGTGTGTGTTTAATGCATGTGTGTGCAGCGCTGCATGTGCAGAGCTCTGCATCAAATGTGTGAAGTGAAGCTGCTGAGCTACGCATCAACATGCTTATTGATCCCATCCATTGGCAGCTCTCACTTCTCATTAAGCAGCAGGCATCCATCAAAAAGTCCCGTTGTTCCCCTACTGAGGAGCTTCAGTGTACCGTGGACGACTTGCAGAGGGGGCCCGGGATTGATGCGGATTAAATCAGAGAGAATGCATAAAGGTTTTGTGATTGTGCGTGTTTGTTATTTATGAAATACATTTTAAAACTACGTAGCTGTGTCTGCAGGGAGCTTCCACACCGGATCGTTTGTTTCCCTGTGTAATATCAGGCTCCAGTGGATTTGTGATCCGTTTCTTGATTTGATTTCTTTTTGTATAGGGTTGTGGATTGACAGGAGCTACATGGTGGTGTAGTGGTTAGCAGTGGTGGTTCTACACAGGGGCCTACAGGGGCCACTGCCCCTGTGAAGAAGCCTTTGGCCCCTGCTGTGGCCCCTGTGTCAAATCAGTAATAAAATGATCAATTTATAACGATGAGCTATGGAACAATTCAAACCTTTTTTTTGTTCAAACAATATCTCATTGTGCACAAAAGGAACCCAGAATTTGTACATTGTATAATAGTTTAATTGTGCAATAAATTATTGTATATGTGTGCGTGTGTGTGTGTGTGCGTGTGTGTGTGTGTGTGTGTGTGTGTGTGTATATATATATATATATATATATATATATATATATATATATATATATATACTGCAGACATGCAGACAGTGCAATTGGACATGCAGACAGTGCAATTGGTTTACCTCATCCAAAAAGAAACCGCCCAGTTTTCTTCTAAACACTTCTAAAGAGCTTATAATAAAACTGAATTCCTCTTTAAGAAAAAGAAAAAAAGGTAAGCGTAGTATAAGGTCTTGGTAATTGTAAAGTATAATGCTACAATATAACTTAAGTGGCAATATACAGAAATATACATTTCACATACAGTGGTTTCAAAAATGTTTGAAGAAATATAAACAAATAGATTCTCATGGATAAAGGGCAGAAGTTTAGCATAAGCTCTACATGAGCATCATAGACAACTTCTTCTATAGGAACTCTACAAAAAAGTTTTTCGTATGTGTAATGTAATTGTTTTTTTTCTACATTAAGTGAAAATGCCATAAATAAAAAAGGTAAATCACTTTTATTACAGATGTTAACCATAAAATGGAGGTTGAAATCTGTAAATTAATCTAATGGGACATAATAGATTTTTTTACAGTATTATTCAATTGCTTAATAGTCTTAAAGGTAAATTTCAATGAATTCTATGTGAAAACTACAACTAAAAAAATACAAAAAGCAATATGTTGCTGAATATAAAATTAAAGCAACTTTCTGTTTTCTTTCAGTAAAAAAAATAAAAACGGCAGAAAAGTCTGGCAGCAAAAGTTGCTTAACACTTACTGTCATATTAAAGTAAAAGAACAAACAACTATTCCGCACATGTATTTTAAAATACAGCTATTTGCTGTATATTTCCACATTTTTGTTATTATCTGATGTTGATATTGTCTGTTAAATAACTTTTGTTTGTTTGCTGTTATTTGGCAGTGTTTGCTAACTTTTGCTGGCAGATTTGTTTTTTACCATGAACATTAAGTCGATAAAAATGTTTCCGGACCTTGAATCCAACTGTGTTCTCTCCTGGAGAAGAAAGTATCGTTGCATCAGCATTCTGTGTCATAAGTGTCCAGTTATACACTGAAATAGTGATATTTTTCAGAATATTAAATACAAATTTCCCATGAGAACAGGCTCATTCATCACAGTACGTGATTAATAAATAAATAAAAAATAAGATCCACTAACATCCTGATTATGAATAATGATTTTTTTCTGTCTATAGAAGCCTCTTCTCTTGTCCTCACTTGCCTCGTCATTTCTGGCCTCTCGCCACACATCCCACCGCTCCTGCCTCCTACTCCTACTCCAACTTTTTCACCAAATCAACCCCTAAATTCTCCAACTTCCCCCTCACTCTCTCTCCCTGTCTTTGATGTAGGAGCGTCTGTGTGCAGTCCAATCCCTCGGCCATTGATTGTAAACGTCCCGCTCGCTCACAGAGCACAGTCAGCATTTTTGGAGATGATCGGCTGCTCCTCTGGGCCGTAGATCAAACACAGTGTGCTCCGCTGGCTCCGCACGTCACGCTGCAGCTCATAAACATCTACAGTATAAATGTGCTTTAGGGAGACTTTTGTTGCATTCACATATTTGTATCTGTTTGAGTAGAAAATATGATAAATCTGTTATGTTATAATGCTTTTTCACACCACTGATGTCTTGACAGTACAACTCTATCTTCTGTTTTCTGTTTTTATGCTAAAGTTGGATATATTTTCTTGATAAGTTTCCTTCTTTGGTTGAAGCCACATTGATCGTGTCTTTCTCACTTCAAACAGGAATGTCTATTAAGGGTTCTGGGCTTTAGCTTCCACTAGGGACACCAAGGTCACGACCACATGATTGTTTCTGAGAATTTGGGGCTGCAACTAACAATTATTTCCATTATTGATTGTTCTGCTGAGACTCTAAGAAGATTGACCTCACTTTATAAAATTTACCTGCTGTGACCTCTAGGAGGTCTCTAGGAGATAATGACTGCCTCATGCAACACACAACCATAAATTAGAGACCTGGAGCATTCAGAGGATGTGATGCAAAATGCAAAAAAAGAAATGCAATCCATGCAGAAATCACCAAAGACGTAGCAAGTGGTCTCAAGTGGTTATAATGGTTATTATTATGAGACTTAATTAAGCATTAAAATGGTAATCAAACACTCACTGGCTACTTCATTAGGTGCACCTGTTCAACTGCTTGTTAAAGCAGAAATCTAATTTTGCATCTATTTTTGGTCTCTTTACATCTTTTTATGGTGGTTTTGCAACTATTTTAGTTGCTTTGCATCTATTAATGGTGGTTCTGCATCTATTTTTAGTCGCTTTTATCTTTTTAAGGTGGTTTCGCAACTATTTTAGTTGCTTTGCATCTATTTATGGTGGTTTTGCAACTATTTTTAATTGTTGAAATTGAAATTATGTTTATAGAGCTTACTACTAAATATAATATGAAGAAACGGAATGCTGGTGAACAGTGCCAGGTTTTTGTGGCCATTTTGCCCAAAAAATATAAGATTCGACTCGCTGTGTTTGGAAATGGCAAAACAATTTGAAACAATTTGTATATGAATATCAAAACAAAACAAGGTAGGCAGCAGCACATTTACTTTTCAGTCCGCTCACTAACAGATCAGTGTGGTCGAACAGCTCCGTTTAAAGAACACAGCATGCAAGATACAATTTATAACACATCAAGGTTTTCCTCGGGGTGTTTACTTCGGGGATGGTAGAGTATTTTCCAATAACAAAAATGCATTACTACTCCATGTTGGGAGGAACTACACAACAGCAGTACAACACGCTCAATTTCCCACATATACTGTGTGAATCCTGCAGGGAAAACCTGCAGCTTGAAATAGCTGCTCTCTCCTCTGAACCTACACATTTTCCATCTCTGCCTCTCTGAGTGAAACTCTGTAGGAGTAGATGCTTACTCATACACACAAAACTGTTTTACAAGGCATCAAACACTGATTTCTTTTTCTACGTTGTAAATCACTTCAGCAGTAAGAAATTGTAAAAGACAAAACCCAGTGAGCAGCTATACAAAATATCAATTTCTCATTATTTTTTCAGTTTTTAATTATGAGTAAAATGTAGATTGTTTGAGAAAAAAAGGTGTCAGGAGCTTCTGATTAAACCAAAATGCAGAATTTTGTGGGCGTGGATGCACAGTAATGGCTCAAGCAGATCAGAGCAATAAATGTTTGACAGACATTGATTTTTTTACACATAACAGTAATTGCATATTTTGTGCATTTTTCCATTTCATCCCTTTTTGGAAAGGGCTTCCGGACTTTAATTGGTCTGTCTAAGCTTTTAGAGTGAATATCAAGGCCATCGGTGTTAAAATGCATCACTCTGCTTGCATAATTTCAAGGTCTGAACTTAAATTAGATCCCAGATTCCTCTTTGACCCTCTCACATCTTTCCGCGGGTGAACAAAACACAAACATGTTATGGCATCCATCTGTCCTTTCATGCCTCTGAGTTCACACAAAGCTGTGAGAGACACTCCAGCAGCCTCCCACACGTCTTCACAGAACCTGCGTATGATGAGTGGACTGTAAATGTCATCATCACTGTTGCACAAAAGTAAACATCTTCATCAATCATCCCTCCTGTCAGAACTAGAGTAATGCGTTTTCACACAGTAAATATCAATAAGTTGGAGCTGAGATAGTCAATCATTATCTTTACTTGTTGTGCGACAAAGGGCCACTGGGCACAGACATGTAGAGACTCCCACCCTGCCTGCATAGAAACAAGACACCCAAACTCTATTTTTAGACATTTTGCACCCTTTGTAGCCGTTTTATGTAATTTTGGGTGTCTTTGTGGTAATTTTGCATTTTTTTTCTCCAACTATTTTTAATTGTTTTGCATCGATTCATGGTATTTTAGTCACTTTGCATCTTTCTGGTGGTTTTGCAACTATATTTACTCTCTTACATATTTTTATGGTGGTTTTGCATCTATTTTAATCTCTGCATTTTTTTATGATGGTTTTGCATATGTTTAGTCTCTTTGCCTCTTCTTATGGTGGTTTTGCAACTATTTTTAGTTGCTATGCATCTTTTTATTGTGGTTTTACAATTATTTCTAGTCTCTTACATATTTTTTTAGTCTCTTTATATTTTTTTTATCTTAATGTTGTGATTTTGCATCTATTTTTAGTCTTTTTAGGTTTCTATGTAGCTGTTCTTTGTCTCTTTGTAGTAATTTGTGTCGCTTTGTATCTATTTGTCATTTAGCATCACTTTGTGTTTGTTTTGCCCCTCAGGCCCTTGGCTCTCTGCCCAGTGGACCCATTCAGTTTATTTCATGTGGTGTAGTATGCTGAAAGTTTTTTTTTTTTCTTTTGAGTTGCTGCCGACCAAAGCACCAAAACATTTGCAAAACAAGGAGCTACAAATCACAGGTTTTTGTTTCTCTCTCTGAAAATAGCACAAAGCATGAGTCACATCCCATGCTGTTTGTTGCTGAGCACAGACAGACTTTCTGTGTAATCTTCTTCTAAATCTATTTAATCCCTCACTGTGGATATACACTTGAAATACTTACACTGACAGAATTGTGTCTGCTCCTATAGACAAGACTATTCCTGAAGCTCAGCAGAGTATTAGTGCGTGTGGAGGACAGGATGGGATTTATTCAGAATATTAATGTGATGCCGTATTGATTCCTGACTCAGGTGAAGCTCTCTTGAGCTCGCTATTCGGCAGCATGGGTCAGAGGTCAGATCGGGCTGTAGAGCCAAGGTCCTGGTGGTGGATGTTTAGCCAACACACAGCTGGAGACAGATTTGTTTGGATGATTACAACTGAAGCAGATTAAAGCATCTACTTCTACAGCAACAACATTTAACAATGAAATTCATGTTGATCTGCTATATATGCTATTTGTAACTAAGCAGGGTTTACACTAGACGTGGGTTGGGGGAAATCGATACAGCAATATTTTGAGTGGCAATATTATATCGTTTCATGGCCGCCGAGTATCGATATTTATTGTTCCAGCTGCCATCAGTGTTTTTGCCATCTTTGTTTCTATAGCGGGCTAACTTTTAGGAATATACTGGAGATATACCAGAATCATATGAAACTAGAAGATCTAAGGAATCTATAGGCACCATGTGCGTTAGGATATTGTGTCGTGAAGTTGTTAAAATAACGCTGTAAAGTGAGGCTTTTTTATGTTTTATTAAAAAAAAAATCAGAGTGAAGCTTAGAATTGAGAAAAGTTTGATAAAATGCTGCAGTTTTTGTCGTCCACACATGTTTGATATAAGTTAAGTTCAGTTTGACTGAATACTTTGTTGGACAGTCTGGGTTTGACTCTCATTGTGGAGGTAAAAAGACTGAAGTGAGATGAATGGACTGAAAATTGTCTCTTATTTGACAAAACAGTTCTTGATTGAATTTAATTTGTGGACACAAAATGCAGTTCAACAGTTAAATCTGAATATATTAAAATCATATCGTGGGGCCTCAGGTGATTCACACCTCTAGTTTCAGCTATATTAGTCCAGCCCCCCGCTACTAAATGACAACCGTAACAGCATGAGCACTCTGTTACTGGAGTTTCTGAGCCTGTTAGAACGAATGACTGCTAACGTTACTGGAAGAGAACAAAGCATGCTGCAAACAGTTAGCCTCCACTTGTTTTCCCGGTGCATGTATTTACTAAGCATTTTCAAAATAAAGCAAACACATGTAGTATTCAAAATAAGAGCACATGGATGTGTTAACCGTGTCCACCACATAATTTACAAGATGACTGTTAAAATAAGATGCCCTAAATAAAACATAGAATAAAGTGTATTCTCTTTCACAATAATTCATTAAAATATGCAATGATTAAGATGGAATAGTGGCATTAGAATGTGTGAGAGGCACCAAATTTAGGCTTTTAGGGCAAAAACCTTCTCTAGGGGAGCATGCACCCGGACCCCACTTCTTTGTTCAGGTCCTGCCATCATAGTCTCAGAAAATCCTGTGGGAAACACAGGTTCTAGTGGTTGTTTTGCATTTGAGTGTATTTTTTTTATACTTTTAAAATTGCTTTAAAGATTAATATTTATATGCACACACCATCCGGGGGACAAATAACCCTTTACCCCAGCTTTACCACAGGAAACACTGCTAAGGCAAGCAAATGCCAAAGTAATATATATCTTGTGGTGTGGTAGCGAAACTCTAAGGACATCAATGACATCAATTGAATTCAGATGAGACAGATTAGAGAGCTATATTGATTTAATATATTGGTCAAGAAACACGTCAATAACAATAAATGGATTGCTGTGACAATCATTTTCTCCTTAAGGTGAACTTTACCCCTCTTGACCCCGAAAACACACCAAGCAGCGGTGAGAGGAGAGCTGCCATACAATGTTTATGAAAAATTGTTTAATTATCAGGCAAAGTGCGGCCAAAATCAAAGTTGAGGACAGTTTTGGTGCTGAATGGTGGACAGATACCTGCAGCCAATCAGTAAAGTCAAGGACACTTCCT
Source organism: Centropristis striata (assembly GCF_030273125.1). NCBI lineage: Eukaryota > Metazoa > Chordata > Actinopteri > Perciformes > Serranidae > Centropristis > Centropristis striata. The sequence goes on from NC_081539.1 coordinate 13,422,904, forward strand.
TGTTCGGAGAGGTCCTTGTGAGTCGGGTCCTACAGAGGCAAGGCAAGACTCCTTAAAATCATTGGTGAACACACAAATGGAGTGGGCTTGAGAGTGTGAGTCACTGGGTAATTGGACAGGTCATTTTCAGCACTACAATTATAAAAACCAGCTGAGGACATGGATATGTTTTTGGCATCAGTGCTTTTCAACATTTTTGTTGAGAAATACAAAAAAATATATAGTTTTTGGTAAAAAAAAATTGCGTACTGCGCCTAGGGTTAGAAAATTTCAAATTTCAAAGTTGAATTTATGGGAATAAACGTAAATAAACAGGGAATTTACCAAATTGAAGTTTGGCCCTTCACAGGGAACTTAAATATAGTTGGAGAAAATATATTTTAGCATAATAATAATCTTGATTAGGGATGGGCATTTGGAAGTAAACTTCCAACTCGATTATCTATAATGTTAACGATCAATTAATCACTGCATGCATACATGGGCAAAATATAATATATTGTAATATACAGTGCTAGCCTGTTGTGATAATGGATGCTTTTTTGAAAGGACGAAAAGAGACTTGATCCTGTCAATCGTAAAACTAAACCAACTGAGGTTAAACTGTAAAGATAACGTCAAGGAGTTCAATATTTTATGCTTTAGCCCCAAAGAGGCATGAGGTTAGTTTTTTACAGTAATCTTGCATATTTTAGTGTGTTTTGTGTTTAAATAAGTTTTGGATCAGATTAAACCTAGTTATTCATGCTAGCAAGGTTTGATACAGTAAGCTAGTTTTGCTCAAATTAATACTCTTGTATTTCTGTGTGTTTTATAATTGTTCTTGCAACTTTCGTTTTGAAAACTGTAGCTTTATGCAACTTAATTCTCAGCTCATTGACTTATTGATTATTTTCGAATATTTCCAAAATTACCCAGCTTAACTGCCCATGGAAGGTTTCTGGAAATTTACCGGAAATGTTCCACCCCTTTGCAGCCCTAACTGCACCGCCAGAGTAGCCACTTCATCTGTCGCCATTTTCAAAGCTCCCGGCAGAGCATTGTGCACAAAGGCTAAGGCTTGGGGTTGTTTATAGTTCAGTTTTCTTATTTTCCCCCCAGATTGAATTGTAATAACAATCTCTTTCCACTTGTCAGAAGTGGAAAGAAGTGTCTGAAGTTTTCATCTGTTGTCTCTTCTTAAATTCCTTACATTATTTTATAGGCTTATTTCTATTCAGGGCTGCAGCCTCTCCCAGCATGCACTGGGTGAGAAGCAGACTTCCCTGATTCACTTTCCTCTCCTCCCAGGGACATTGTACCTTGACCAGGTGGCAGGAAGCTTTTTCTCCAGAGCTCCAGAACAGTTCAGTCAGTGCTTGTAAACTTTCAAGGATTTTTAAATCAGCGAGGATTGAAAAAACAAACAAAAAAACTCAGCCAGTTAGTGAAAAACAAATGAAGTAATGACTCTGTGGAGCCAGAAGAAGCTAATTCTGAGCTGTCGCACCAAAATAAAGTTGTCTAATTAACATTTAGCACCTTCAGCACATTGGTTCTCCAGTATTTGAGGAGAAAAAACTGCATGTTTGAAGTGGCTGAAAAACTAGATCTATAAACTAGATCTAAAAGATCTATTAATTCATAACAGTTTGTTAACGCTTACTGGTGATAAAATAAAAAGCAGACATTTCACAAAATGAACTATTAGTGTGTCTAGATTAGAAAAATATACATCCCCTGATACTTTTCCATTTCCTTAATTTAAATAACTCCAGCTAATTGACCTCAGAGAAATGTCTGACTATAAAGAAATGTAATGGAAGCAGGAACCCAGAGCCGAAATTATCTCATTCATTGCTTAGTTTGAGTCAGCAGAGAAACTGTTTTCTTTCTGCAATAATGACTTTTGACTTGTCATTGGTTTTTCTCCCTATATGTCCCCCATAATTACTTTAGGAAGATTACACAGATCCATTTCTTTTCCAGAGGGCCTTGAGGAATCAGCGTGTAAGACCTTTTCACATCGTCAGACATCAGCTTCTTTGTGGTTACTTCGCCTCATGATGATGTGCTGAGGATGATTCACATTATGATCCACTGGAAGTCACTCTTGCATAATAATAACACAAATCATTACTCGAGTTCATCTAATGTAAAGATTTGCCTGATTCTTATTTTTACTCTGATTGTTTCATGAAAGGCCTGCAGCTATCTATGACCTAATGTAATGAAATATGATATAAAGGCTTATAATCAGAGGAAGATGGAAGTGGTAGAAATGATGAACAAGACAGAGAAGTTATAAAAATAACCGTTATAAAATCAGTTCTACAGAGAAAAAAACAAGAAAGACCTCCACCAAGGACAAATGCCCCTCGTGATGTAAACAAAAGTGGAAAATAATTTGTGTATCAGCCCTGTGACTCGGTTTTTCCTTGGCTCGTGCTTCACCCTTCCACCTAATTATGTGAAAATCTAGCCAGTACTTTTCCCATAATCCTGCTGAGAAACAAACATTTATAATACTTTCTAATTCTCACAGACCCACTACTGTATGTCTAATAATAATCATATTAGTAATCATCATGATTATTATTATTTTGCATTAGTTTGTCTTTTACTGTATCAATTTAATTGTGTTGTATCTTATTTATTTTTCTTAATTTATTTATTTTGTATTTTTTTTGCAATTGGCAATATTTCAATAAAATGTATCAGCAATACATATTTAATTACTTTTGAGTGTTTTGTCAATTTACTTTGCTGAACAGAAAAATAAATAAATATTTGCGCATTTTATAATATTTATATGCCATACCAGCATTTTATATTTTATTTTGTTACATTTCTTTTTATATCTGCAATTCATTTGTTACAAGATAGTTTTGATTTCCCATCTCTGTTTCTTATTTTATGGCTTGTCAGTCACCATTAAAGCACTTTGAACTGCACTAACCTCTATGTAAAATGCTTAAGTTTGATCAGTTGATGATGGGATGTGAACAAACTGTTATAAATCCACAAAAACGGAAATCTAAATAGACCTTTTAGGAGATTAAACAGTGGTAGAGCTGTGGAAAAATAATCGTCAACACTATTTAAAGCCAACAAAGATGCATTTTGTTAAATAAATATATATTAATAGCTGCAGAGAATAAACAGATGCATGTTTTATTTTCTGCACCTCAAGAAGATAAAGCCACGTTTGTTGAACTCTTATAGACAGACTCCAAACACAACATTACAGTAGCTGGAGATAGATGCACCTCACACATTTGTGCAATCCACCATCTAGCACACTTCACTGGCTATCGTAATGCTACGTTCACTAACTGCCTGCGGTGCCAGGATTGCAGGATAAAGAAGAGAGTTTTTGTTGGCACCGACAATCCTTTTGAAAAGAGCCCACTACATCAGGCTGGGAGTCTGAAACACAGTCGGTATATGAAGGTATTTTTGGTAAAGCTTTATAATAAGGTCCTTAATAACCATTAATTAACAAGTAATAAGGCATTGTTCTCGCTTTAGATCCGGTAGTTGCAAAAAGCATAGTTAACTTATAGTTAACTTATAATAGATGAGCAATAAAGTATATTTTAATATCAATAAGCACACAAAATAAGATTAATAAAGACATGGCAAAGACATAATGGGCGGGTCATGGGTGTTTGTAATGCCATTATTAACACTTATATCAGCTTATAAACACACAATAATGTTAATAAGCATCTTGTAAGGACTTACAAGGGCCTTATTACTTGTTAATTAATGGTTATTACAAGGACCTTAATATAAAGCGTTACCGTATTTTTCTATGCAGCCTTGAACAAATTGTGTATTTTGCTCTTTTGATCTTGTTCAATCAGCACAAAACCAACATCTGTTTGCATTCTGAAGTGTATCTACTCATGACGTGAAAAGGTGAAACGACGGGTCATCCTGCTTGCTGGTTGGCTGGTTTGAATCCTGCCTGCTCTGGACCTCACTGGTTATATATCATCTCCCTCTGCTGTCCCTCTGGACTCTGTCCACTGAAGCAGAAGCGTCTGGAAATGTATAGTGCAGGGCCCAGTGAAAGTGGTTATGACCCCTGAGCTGAATACCACCAGATTAATCTCTGAAGCATTTCCCCCCCATCTGTCTCACCCTCAGTCTGTGGCTTTACACTGAAAGAAATGTCCTCAAATTGGCCAAATTCTTTTATAATCTGTAGCAGAAAAACATCTTTTTGCTTCCAGAGAACTGAATGAATCTGACTTTATTTTTATGACAAACCTTACATTTTTTTAAAATTCACCCTAGAATCTAAAATACATATTTTTCCTCTTACCTGCAGTGCCCTTTGTCAATCTAGATTGATTTGGTGTGAGCTGCAGACAGTTGGAGATATCACCCATAGAGATGTCTGCCTTCTCTCATATGAAATGGGACTAAATGTAACTTGATTTGTGGTGCTTAAGGCGCCAAAAAATGTCTTTTTCCTGAAGTCATGACCCGGTTACTGAAAATAATCAACTGACCTTGTTGTGAGCAGCAAACATGGATGTTTGGCACATTCACACTTGAACACAAGAACTAGTTCACTTTCATCGTTCATAGTCCCAAAATAAAAAAAAAAGCTCAAGTTAATTTCTTTAGTCGTTTTCCTGCTTCAACTTGATGTGTCAGTTCACTCAGACCTGGCAGGTAAAATTTGCAGGAAAATGTAAGATTGAGTGACTGTGTTATAGTGTTTTCAACAGCTGCTGTCACTACGAGCAGCCACGACATCACCCACACACACTTGTTGAACCGTAACACCTGTCATCATTTCAACGGGCGGAAACAATGGGAGGGAAACAGTATAGGCAGCGGAACAAACTCTGATGTTGTTGTGCTATCTTTTGGTGCGCACAACAATGCATGGATGTGTTCTAAGAACTAGGTATCGGATCTCACCCAAAGATGGCATCTATTTAGTCCAATGACAATAGCTCTCCTAGCGCATACGGCAAAAAGGTTTTCTGTCCTCCGGGAATATTTCTGCGCTAGCAAGAGGGTTGCAGGTTTGAACCTGGTGAAGCAGCAGATTGAGGGGATGAAGGATGGGAATAATTAATCGATGATCTATTAATGGTCATTAAGAATTTTGTCAATCATGTACAATTTTTAATCGATCCGTGTATTTTTTTATTTTATTTGATCTATGACTGTGTATCAGTACTCACTGAACTGAAACACAAGCGTTCAGTTCTGCGGCAGTACGTGAATAAGCCAATGAGCTGAGAATTAAGTTGGATAAAGCAACAGTTTGCAAACTGAAAATTGCAATAACAATTATAAAACGCAGAAATACAATAGTATTATATGAGCAAACCTTGCTAGCATGAATTACTAGGTTTAATTTTATCCAAAACTTATTTAAACACAAAACACATTCAAATATGCAAGATTACTGTGAAAACTAACCTCAAAACATAAAACATTGAACTCCTTGACCTCAAGTGAGTTAGTTTTACAATCGTCAGGAAGTCTCTTTTCGTCCTTTCAAAATAATATTGTCCGTTGATCGTTAATGGTACAGGTGCTTGAGTTGGCAGGTTTCTTCCAAACGCCCATCCCTAGATTATACCCTGGACTGGACTCTGACAAGAACTCAGGTACTGATGAATCAACTCAGACTCTTTTTGAGGACTTAGATTCAAACTGGAACTCAGGTGTTGATGACTCGACTTTGACTCTTCTTTTGTGACTTAGACTTGGAGTCAAACACTGGGGACTCAATTTTGGACTAGCCCACTTGAACCCTGGGTATACACTGTGTTCCAAATTATTATGCAACTGAGTTTTTTCTCAGATTTTCCTAAATAGTCGATGCAAATGACAGTCAGCATAATTTAAGTCATCAACCGTTAGTTTAATTAATTATAATGTGATTGGACAAACCTCCCAATGATAACAGTATATTTTCAAAAATAAAAAACTTAAAATGCACTGTTCCACATTATTACGCACGGCAGAGTTTTATAACATTTTATAGGTTTTTAAGAACTGAAACTGCTCATTTTTGGATTTTCCAGCATTCGGAGGTCATATTTACTGAAATCAAAAGCTATTTCAATCAAAATCATCTTAACAGGTCAAGTTACATTTAAACATAGGAGCCCTTATTTGATAGCAGCTTCACAATTCTTGCATCCATTGACCTTGTGAGTGTTTGGAGAGTTTCTGCTTGAATTTCTTTGCAGGATGTCAGAATAGCCTCCCAGAGCTGCTGTTTGGATGTGAAATGCCTCCCACCCTCATAGATCTTTTGCTTGAGGATGCTCCAAAGGTTCTCAATAGGGTTGAGGTCAGGGAAGGATGGGGGCCACACCATGAGTTTCTCTCTTTTTATGCCCATAGCAGCCAATGATGCAGAGGTATTCCTTGCAGCATGAGATGGTGCATTGTCATGCATGAAGATGATTTTGTTACGGAAAGCATGGTTCTTCTTTTTGTACCATGGGAGAAAGTGGTCAGTCAGAAACTCCACATACTTTACAGAGGTCATTTTCACACCTTCAGGGACCCTAAAGGGGCCGACCAGCTCTCTCCCCATAATTCGGCCCAAAACATGCCTCGCCACCTCCTTGCTGATGTCGCAGCCTTGTTGGGACATGGTGGCCGTCCACCAACCATCCACTACTCCATCCATCTGGACCATCCAGGGTTGCACGGCACTCATCAGTGAACAAGACTGTTTGACAATTCGTTTTCATGTATTTCTGGGCCCACTGCAGCAATGCTGTGAGCATTGGTTAGGGGTGGCTGAATAGAATAACTGATAGAATAACGCATAACTGCAAGCCTCTGGAGGATGCTACACCTTGATGTTCGTGGGACTCCAGTGGCACCAGCAGCTTCAAATATCTTTTTGCTACTTTGTAATGGCATTTTAGCAGCTGTTCTCTTAATCCAATGTTTTTGTCTGGCAGAAACCTTCCTCATTGTGCCTTTATCTGCACGAACCCGTGTGTGCTCTGAATCAGCCACAAATCTCTTAACAGTAGGATGATCACGATTAAGTTTTCGTGAAATATCTAAGGTTTTCATACCTTGTCCAAGGCATTGAACTATTTCACGCTTTTCGGCAGCAGAGAGATCCTTTTTCTTTCCCATATTGCTTGGAAATGGTCATCTGCTTAATAATGTGGAACGCCCTTCTTAAGTAGTTTTTCCTTAATTGGGCTTACCTGGCAAACTAATTATCACAGGTGTCTGAGATTGATTTCAGTGATCCAAAGAGCCCTGAGACACAATACCATCCATGAGTTTAATTGAAAAACAAAACATGTAATCTTTATGACACTTAAATACAATTTGCGTAATAATTTGGAACGCGGTGTAGTACACTGGCTCATCTGTATCATCTTGAGATCTGTCCAGGATTAACCCCGCCTCTTGCCTCCTTCTGGCTCTGCAAGCAAGTTCCAGCTCGGCTCATAGACTTTACATTGTGATGGCGTCACCGCTTTTAAAATTGCTTTACAAATATAAAACCTCCATGGATCAAAAGTGAAAAATACATTTTACAGATGCCTCTTTTATAACGGTGATCTATAGGGAAAGTGCTTTTTGAGGGCTGCAGAGGTTGTTTTTTTGCTGCAATACTGCGAGTGGCCACTGGGGAAAATTGGCTGCAAGGCGATTTATCCAGTTCATGACTGTAGGTAGCAAAAAAGAACTGTTCCTTATGACACATTGGCACATGTGGTTCAGCAGAAATAAAAAAAATCCTATATGAAACTGCTCACAACAAGGTCTGGTGTATCTTCACTAACAGGGCCATCATTTCTTCAAGGAAAAATTGATGTTGAGTTTTGTAAATGTATTTTTGAACAACACAAGTGAAGTGCCATCTAGTTTCAACACTGTGCACCTCACAGCAAAACAATCTGATTGATAGATAGCTCTACAGTTAAGAGGACAACAATCTATTTTAGATTTTTGGGTCAAACTGTCCCTTTAACCATTTAAAAAAAAGTCCTTATAAGCAATGAGGGGTGTCTTGGTTAATAAAACAGTTTTCACTCCACTGTGACATAAGACTGTAAGAAGCCTGCAGGTTATTGTCATCGCTCTGTCATCTCATATATTGTGAGAAGGTTGGCTGTGTGTGTGTGTGTGTGTGTGTGTTTTTGTGTGTGTGTGTGTGTGTGTGTGATTTGTCTAGCCTGCACTGCGCGCGCCGCCTCTCCATCAGTGCGTGTGCACGAGTGTCCGCAAAGCCGCTGCTGCTGCTCTCCAGGCGCGCAGTGCCATCACCAAACTTTGATGCGCTGTAACCTTCATAAAGGAAACAAAACAACCCAGACTGAATACATTTTTTTTCATTCAATTCATTTTTTATAGGGTGTAAAATTCGCTATATCCGGGTGGATCAAGGTGAGTAACCTAACAGCTTCAAATTACACTGTGTTGACGTTTTCTCCAGAAACGCTGCAGCTCCTGTTTATTTCCGACTATGTTTGCATGATCTACAAGTGTCTCTACAGCCGAAGTGAAGTTTATAAGGCTGTCTTGTTTTTGCAGTAACGTGATGATGTTTTTCTTTATTTTTTATTTTATTTCGTGGTCATTATGTGCTTTTTTCTGGCTCAATCCAACTGTTGTCACCTTCTTTAGCCACAATATTCTTTTTAAACACCTCATCACTGATCGCAATGTAAGAATATTTTAATTTATCCACTTTAAAGTCTCATTTTGAAGCTTTTTTTAACAAACAGGTGTCAAAAATGGAAATAACTCCGGTTGAGATATTCAAAGAAGACAACAATAAGTGCCTCTCCGCGCTGTTGGAGGACTGTCCGGTGAATTCTTCAGCCTGGGTGTCCGGATACTTGGAGAGTCGTAATGTGACCCACGATGATAGCTGGGAGGCGGAGGGCATGTCTCCCATCATCCCCATCATCACTGCAGTCTACTCCGTGGTGTTTGTGGTCGGCTTGTTGGGCAACTGCCTCGTCATGTATGTCATCATCAGGTGAGGTATTTTTTTCTCTCAATAAAACAGCCTAAAAATGATTTTAAACAGTCATAGCCTATATTACAAATCGTGGTGCTCATGATGCCAGTTACGCACTGATGTGCTGATATGAATATAATAGAATGTCATGGGGGGTTAAAGTTGCAGTGTGTACTTAAATGATCATTATTTAATAGGAACATTTACAGAATTTAGAGCAACATGCTTCCTATTGAATCCAAATGAGCTGTTTCTGGAAATTAAGAAGCGATGAGATGGAGTAATCTCTTTTGGCTCATGCATGGTAGCCTAATTATTATGACATTTGTTTTTAGAAGTAGAGGAAACACCAGAGGTACCTGCAGAAGAATGTGCTCCTGCACAGTCATTGTAAATGTTATTACTTGTGGAGAAGGCACTGGCACCAACCCTTGGGCTTTCATGGTGACCTCAAGGCCATCTGGTTTATGTCATGTCATAGTTCTTCTTAGTGTCTGGATGTTTTGTAGAGACAGGTCCTCCGCTCTGAAACCCACTTAAGCAGCTCAGGCAAACAGCTAGCATGTAATGTGCATGTTAAGTGGCAGGGAAAACCTGGAAATATATGCATTTTGCAGTCTGAGATAAAACTGGAGTTGCATTTTGAGGGTTAAGATTAATGCTGTCATTTCTAATTTAACTTTAAGTGTGTAGCATGGCAATATCGATTCTGCTTCCTTCAAAGTGGCCTGTTTTATGAATCTAATAACCCAGAGGCCCCAAAATATAATAACAATATTCTGGGAATTTTTCTGGTGGACATGATATTAATCATAGTTGAAAGCAGCAGTGCTTTATCAAGCTGATAGCCTGCTTGCACCTCATTGGCCGTTATTTATGGTGTGTGAAAGGCAACAAATCTCCTTTGATGTAATGTGAAACGCAGCAGTGGCATCCAGAATGCTTTGGTCTATAGACAACAATTACCTCCAATCAGATTGATTGCAACGCCTGTCTGTTGAAGCCAATTTTATCACTTCGGTTACAGAAAAAGACTGTATGTTTTGCTGTTTAGTAGCTCCTTGGAGGGCAGTTCAACCGCAATAAAAAGGTGTTTTATATTGATTTATTGTAAACGAATTTCTGAAATGACACTCATCCACACACTAACAAGGTCACCACATGGCAGAGGTTGAACTATAAGCCATTACAGGAGTGCCATCTTTACATTTTTAAACGGGTTCTACTGTTAAAGCCGCTCTAATCAATATATTTACAATTACAATGGATCAAATTATGTGAAAGGTAAAATGAACCCATGTGTAATTATCATCTGACTCTGCAGTTCCCCTCACTCTATGGAGCATTAATCCAAGTGGCAACCTCTCGGTCTGAAGATAATGTTTAAGTGCCTTAAACCTACATTCTTTATAATGACCAGCAGGGGGCGACTCAGCTGGCTGCAAAAAGAAGTCCCACTGTTTAATAATGGATTAGAAAGTGACCCTACTTCTGATTTAATTTATTACCCTATTAAACATTTTCCTCATGACTTTCTGGTCTCAATCTCTAGTTCAAAGTTTTATTCAATACAGCGTAATGTTTCTTTTGTAAATGATGGTCCCATTTAGAGTAAAAAAGATGATTAAACAGGGTATGCTTTAGGGTGTGATTGACAGGTAGTTGCCACAGTGTTGTTTTTTGTTCTTGTTTTCTTCTCCATAGTGTGTTTTCAGTTCATGAGAGTTAATCGTAACATTTGGCCCTTTTTAAAGGCCGTTCCCACCACCAGTTCAGATTGTGCAGAGTAAAATATGTGCACTGTCACATTGATGGCATCCACTTCATACTCCTTCTGCCGTTTATCAAAACCAATTCCACTCTGCTGTCTCCCATACGTTGAAAAGCTACTTAAGGAGTCGGCTTTTCATTTTTGTACCTTGCTAAGCTAACTTACCTCTACCCACAAATGTGGTCACTCATGCCTCCAAAAAACCAAGATGATGACGGTCAAAATGCCAGATGAGAGGCTTTGAAATTGTAGTCCACAAACCAATAGTTGCATCTACTTCTTATATATAAAGTCTGTGGTTTTAGTTTATAATTTGCATATTAATTTAAGCAAAAAATGCATGACTTCCTCTGAGCCACGATGATGTTGACCCGTCACTGTGAATCAGATTATACAACTCCGAAGGATTTTATTTTAATCTCACTGCTTCATTACATCCTGTAGGCACCACCAGTGGTCAACATTAAAACTTTAAATGAAATCTCAAAATTAAACTTTTCTAAGCTGATTTAATGCTATTATAATTTAATGAAGGAAAAGTACATTGCCTGCAGTCTGCAGCGTACTATACATAACAATGCAGTGTGAGTCAGAAAAATTACATTACAGATTCAAGGAAGCAGGGTGGACTAATGGACGATGTTTAATTCATAATGAGTCAAGAAGGAAGGTCTTTTAAAGAGTCAGCGTGGTAAATATATGGCTGCCATGTCAGTCAGAGTGGAGGTTAGCTCTGGACATGACTGGATAACTTTATATTCAACAGGTACACAAAGATGAAGACAGCCACCAACATTTACATTTTCAACTTGGCCCTCGCCGACGCCCTCGTCACCACCACGATGCCCTTCCAGAGCACGGACTACCTGCTGAATACTTGGCCTTTTGGCGAGGTAGTCTGCAAGGTCTTTATCTCCATCGACTACTACAACATGTTCACCAGTATCTTCACCCTCACCATGATGAGCGTGGACCGCTACGTGGCCGTGTGCCACCCAGTGAAAGCCCTGGACTTCCGCACTCCGATCAAAGCCAAGATGATCAACGTGTGCATTTGGATCCTGTCTTCGGCCGCGGGAATACCTGCTTTCATCCTCGGCGGCACGCAGACGAAGAGCGGTGAGGAAGTGCTTTTACCATTCCTGAATAAAAGTCTGTGAGCAAAGCGTGTGCTGCTAATATTTTAAGAGCAGAAATATATTCTATCATCTGTCAGTGCAGAGTTTTCCATTAGCAACAAATCTTCCTTCCTGAATATAGATGATGCCAGGAAAAAAAAGACAGTTTAGAGCAAAATGTTCCCTTTTGAGTGCAGATTAGTTGTTCCGTAACAGCTTTCTAAATTGATAGCAGAAAGGCACAGAGTGGAATTTTATTTATGATAGAGCACAAGTGCACTTCATCACTTAATTCACGTGCCTGTTTTCTTTGCTCCTGCAGACATCACTGAGTGTGCCTTACAGTTCCCGGAGCCTTACGTGTACTGGGACACACTGATGAAGATTTGCGTGTTTGTGTTCGCCTTCGTCGTGCCTGTGCTCATCATCACCGTGTGCTACTCCCTCATGGTCCTGAGGCTGAAGAGCGTCCGGATGTTGTCCGGCTCGCGGGAAAAGGACCGCAACCTGCGGCGGATCACGCGGCTGGTGGTGGTCGTGGTGGCTGTGTTCGTGGTCTGCTGGACGCCCATTCACATTTTCATCCTGGTCAAGGCTCTCGTGAGCATACCGGAAACAACCGCCATCATGGCCGCCTACTTCTTCTGCGTGGCTCTGGGCTACACAAACAGCAGCCTGAACCCTGTCCTGTATGCCTTTCTGGATGAGAACTTCAAACGCTGCTTCAAAGACTTCTGCCTCTCGGCCAAACTGAAGGGGGACAAGGTGTCTGGGAGCAAGAAGAACCCCAGCAGCGTGCGGGGGGCCGCCATTCCCCTGGAGAACCCCGACGGGACTAGAAAGCCGACATGACTAGCGGTGGAACTGTCTTCGATTTCCCACATTGGAAAAGAAGACTCACATGACTTGGGCCTAACCCATGTCACATCCACAATGTAGTTTTGACTCTATTAGATTATTTTCATTATCACTTGGGGTTTAATATTTACAAGATTTATTTTCAGAGATCAAATGAAAATCTCACCTTATGAGTGTGTTCCATGTTGACTCATTTTTCCCTCATGGCAGTCGTCATAAAGATTGTGTATTTAGGTGGAAGAGAATTTGGTTTAAAAGCACAATATGTCATTTTCTGCCGCTGGAGGTCTTTCAATCAAAACAATAGACAGAGTGTCAGTATGGTCGAGCTGCGGCCTGTAGCAGTCAGCTTCTCCCGGTTGGGATTCCTTAACTGTTCGTTGTTCAGGAGGTTTTTACCAAGAGCCAAATTATCTGCAGAGGTCTCCTCCTCACCAAAACAAATGGACCTGTGGATTAAGACAGGTAAAAACACTGAATAAAGCAGATTTACTTTAAAAAACATTGTTTTTCTGATGATGTTTGGCAGACGGCTATTAATGGTTTCTAAGATCTAGACGTTCAATGACTAAAATCTCATCATCCGGCTAAAATATATAGTTAAAAATGACCAAGATCTAAAAATGCATCATAAAAATGTGTCTCAAAATGGGATCAAAAGTAATTTTATGACAGCAGCTGGCAGACAACACTGATGCATATGCAAAGGGGATATGAGGTCACTGAGAGGCAACCTAATGAAACAGACTGTTACCTTTCTTAAAATGACAAATTATTCTTGGTTTTGGAAATTGTTTGGAACATTTGGCATAATAATAAGAACACAACTTATTACAAAACAAGTCTTGTACATACTTTGATGTTGAAAAGTTATATATTTTACCTTTAAGCAGGAAATAAGGCCAAATTGAATTCAAGTTTGTCTTTAAAAAGACAAAAACTGAACTTTATTAATAATAAAAAGTATTTACATGAGTGGGACATCCCGAGACCATTTGGCACATATAAAACAATACAAACAATATTCAATAATGCCAAAATTCTCAGGAAAATTGTTGATTATTTCAGCGAAAGAATTTTAAAGGGATGGATTAAAATTGTGACATGATTCTCTCCTTCGCAGTTTACTTGTTACATCAGTGTTTATGTATATCAATTTAATTGTATTTTGTTTATTTTTTCATGTCATTTCCTCCTATAATGTTAAAATTTCTATTGCCAAATGTGCCTTTAACAGTCCAGGATACAAACGTTTGTTGCCGCAGAAAATGATTTCAGACGTGAATACTAAATGGGGTCAAACAGCACTTCATGTATAAAGTGCTTTTATACATAAACATGTCGGTGATGGCTGCATGAATCACTGACAGCAGATATGTGCCAAAAACCTTTTCACCTCAGTGAAGAGTATAGATTGTGCTGATTGACCGCAGTATGAGAGAACTGACTCATGTTGGACTTTGAAGTGTTTACTGGGAGGTAAACAACAACAACAACAAACAACTCGGCTGCATTGAAGCAAGTTAATCGATGAGAAAAGTTATAAAATCCTGGACTTGAATGTGCTTTTAAAATTTGACAGAGGGCTCTCTATCAGCTTTGACTCTGGAGTTGTTTCCAGTTTGATAAGTTGTTTAATTTATGGTAAATAATTGAATCACATGTGCTTTGTGTGGCTCTTACAATGCACACATTACTGAAACTCTCATTGTAATGTTCTCATCAGTCCAATCTGAAAACATGAATCGCTGCTTAAACCATTAAACGGTTTATTATGTCAGCTGTACAGTATTATAGTATGTAGACATTATTTTATATAGATGAGAAGAAAAAGTTTGCACAGACATCATTAAAATATACTGTATTTGTAGCATGTGAATTATCATTGCTATAATATTAAAGCAGCATCGGCAGCCTGTATGCTTGATGGACTGTGCTGTTATTTTGAATGTACTGAAAATAAACTTTGTATTATACAAACATTCATACTCATCGTAAAAACTCATCTATTTCATTAGAACTAATATTTATGAAACACATTTTATATAATAAGCATTCTGTTTGGTCTCTAAACCAGAGCTTTGTGGGTTTAAAGAAACTTTTTAAAGTCAAGTAATCTCTATGTGTACTGGCATAAAACAGATAAAGCGACTTGACAACAAAAATAAGAGACATTATTCGAAGAAAATACACTGTGACCAAGACATCTTTTTCTTTCCAGTCTTTGTGCGTACTGTCAAAACCTGCTGCTGTATATTGGCTTTGTCTGCTGTCAGCTGACACGCAGACACATTGATCAGAACATCCTGTGTGTGAAGTGGTTGATATTAAAGCAAGTTTAACAAATCCACATTGATTCTCTTCTCTTGTTGTTGTCAGTTTTTATTTGTGAACTCTCTGCAGTGCGTACTGCCAGAAACGTCTTTCTGTCATTGCACTGCAGGATTACTTTTCAATATTTTACTTTAAAGGAAAGCACTCTCACTCACAGTTTGAGAGATGAAAAGTGGTTTTAGCTTTTAGAAATTAGTTTTAGTTGGGAGTCCTCTGCAGGTGAAGCTTTTGTGTTGTGCAGTGTGCCAGGAGCTCCCTCCAGAGGACAGAAGACGCATTTACCGAGTGGTCGAGTAAGAACAATAAATCCTACAATGATTGATAGTTCCATGCACATAACTTGGCATTAGCAGCAGGTTCACGACAGGCATCTCCATAAGTGCTTATATTTGATTGTAGCAGGTGGTCAGATTGAGGAAAACATAGCCGGATTAACCTGCTTGTACCTGCTATTGACAAACCATTCATTATCCCAAATGAAGCCCTTATCATGTCAGTGTTTTAATCCAATACTACCAAACAAAATGAAAAACCAGGGCCTTCGATGTCTGTTGGTCCAGGACTCTGGGGCGTTTGCATGATTCGAGTCCAGCCTTAAATGAGTGTATTAATGCTTTTTAATACATATAGAATAACTTAATATTAAATAACAGTTAAAATGTGTTAAAATATTAAAACTTTGAGATCGGTTTATCCCTGATGGGCATTTATTAGCATTTGCAACATTTAAGGATATAAATTATTTAACTGTAAATAGAAAAAAATAATCTGAACATTAATCTATATAATAAATAAGATAGTTTACCATCATATTATTATTATTATTATTATTATTATTATTATTATTATTATTATTGCTATTAAAACACACTTTAATGTGAGAGTTTGAGCTTTGCTTTACTTAACTTCCCTTGAGTTTCATGTCATTTACTGGAAATTGTTGTGCATATTTCATTCTGCTGAAGTTGTGGTTTCCTGTTTCCTGCTGTAATGGACATAAATAAAACATATCAATTGATTAAGGTACAAGGATATGGACTTTAAAATCCCACCCCTATTAGTGTGTTATTCTATATTTACTCCCTGAGTTCTGTTAGAGTTATAGATAGATAGATAGATAGATAGATAGATAGATAGACTTTATTTTACTTTATACTTTATTTTAAGGCAAGGGACAAAAATACAGTTACAAAAACAGGTAAATAAAGGAATTAAGATACAAAGCAAGCAAATAGACAAGCAAATAATCTAGACATCTAAACAAAAAAACAAAAATGTAAAAGCTGATTGGAAGGCATGGCTATAATCTAGATATGGGAAAAAATGAACAAAATTACACATAAATAAATAAATACAATTTAAAAAGCTGTTTGTTAGGCGCAGCTTTTATCTAGACATGGAAAAAATTAAACAAAATTATAAATAAATAAATGAATAAAAATGTAAAAGCTGTTTGGAAGGCGTGGCTTTTATCTAGACATGGAAAAAAAAGTAAACAAAAAGAAAACAAATGAAGAAAATAAATAAATAAATAAAACAGCTGTTCGGAAGGCGCGGCTGGGTGAGCCCTGATCACGTGGCTACTTTGACGTCACCTCAGAGTCTCTTCCGGGTGTTTCCGTCAGCTGCTGTTGAGAGCGAGCTAACGCTTTTCCTGAAGTTTTTAAGCCTTAATTTTTGTTTGTTTTTTTGCCAAAATGAACCGAATATTTGGCAGGGGAAAACCCAAAGGTCCCCCGCCGAACCTATCGGACTGCATAGGAAGCGTAAGTATGATCCAGAATTAACTTTTTAAACGCTGTCTCGAACAAAGTAAACAACGGCGGACCCTTCCAGCTAACTGTTAGCTAACTGTTAGCTGACTTTTTATGACCAGAAAACCAGCCAACTGTTGCCATATTTAATGGCCATACTGTCATTTGACACAACCTTAATATTTGGTAGTTGTTGCACGATTGATAGCAGCCTGGAGTAACCCATCGAGCGTTTTTATCTAACAATGTATTGACAGTTTCGATCGATAAATATGGTGCCTGAACAAGACAAACGGCTCTTGTGTTCAGGTAATGAATCAGCATTATGCCATTCTGAGTATGATGTCAACGTCTCGTTGTTGAATAATTTCCTATAACAAACATGATTTAATATTGTAATGAAAGCTATGGTCAGAGGTGGAATCTAACTCACTCAAGTACTGCACTTAACTACATCTTTGAGGTACTTTACTTATGTAACGTTATACTCGGGAGAGTTTTAACTTTATTTTTTGACTTAACTTTCATTGAGTTTTCACACCATTTACTTTTGTACTTGACTGATTGTGTGTATTTCATTCTGCTGAAGTTGTGGTTTCCTGTTTCCTGCTGTTATGGACAGAAATAAAACATTAATTGATTAAGGTAATAGGATATGGACTTTGAAATCCCACCCCTATTAGTGTTTACTCTATATTTACTCCCTGTGTTCTGTTAGATATAGTAGATATATAATTTAAATGTTATGTACATGCATGTTTTGTGTAACTTTATACTTCTACTCCACTACATTTTAGAAGCAGATATTGTGCTAAACTACATTTAGCTGACAGCTTTAGTTACTTTTTAGGTCAAGATATTAGTATTATGCTTTTATTTAAGTAAAACATCTGAATAATTCTTGTGGTCTGTCCCATTTAATGAAAAGTCACCTGCAAGTTGAAGAAGCAGTGATGATAAAACCACTTTTTTTTTTATTACCATGTAGATTCTTTATTACCAGTGAGATTAAATAAATAATATCAATCTACTCCGCTACTTATTGGATGAGAATTTAAATACATATTCTGTAGACCTACTCAAATCAGCAAATAAAAATGTTTTTGTCTAGGTGTCATAATCAATTTATTGATTTTATATGTCAAACTTTACTTGCATAAATGCAAAAAAATAGGAAAAACATTCATATAAAATTACTTAAAAATCTGGATTCAGACATTATAATAACACTCTCAAACTTATACAACATAGTAAAACTTGAAGCTTTACCATGAACTCCTTCAAGAAGAGTAATGTTTGTTTGGATTCTCTCGTAATTTTACATTATTGAGGTTTTATTTATCCCAGTTTTTATAATAATTATCATTATTACTTTTATTTATTTAAAGTCATATTTGTGTTTTTTTCTGTACCATTATGTTGAACATGGGGGGGGGTACAACAGAAACCAAGATGCTCTCTCAGTGAAATGCCTGACATCAACCAGTTATACAGGTTTTTTGTTAGGACTGAGCTATTGTTAGCTAACTGGGGTGGAGGAAGAAGAGAGGATGTGTTTTGTAATGGTACTCATTAGCCTCAACTGAGCTACTGTGGATCTATGTACATAAAGAGAAAGCCTTCTATGCAATTGATCAGTTATGCATATTCTGAAAGTTATTGATCAGAAGTTGATGTCCTTATCTGTGTTTTTTTTACTTGAAGGTTGATTCTCGTGCAGAGTCAGTTGACAAGAAGATTGCCAGACTAGATGTTGAACTTGCGAAATACAAGGACCAGATGAAAAAGATGAGAGATGGGCCCTCAAAGGTGAGATTTATTGTCCAGTGCTGCTTTAAAACAAAGAACAAAAATGGGATCTCGTTTTCTTCTTCTGAAATGCTAAATGTGGCTGCACCAACAGATAGTTCCTGATATAACAAGAACGATCTCAATATTCAATATGTATATTTTGAAAATGTTTTGCATTGATCATCAGTTGGTATATTTTTTAAAGTATTTTCAAACTTTTTTACATTTACCAGAACATGGTCAAGCAAAAGGCTATGAGAGTTCTGAAGCAGAAGCGAATGTAAGTACTTTTATTTCCCCCCAAAAGTAACCTTAAAGGCTTGAAATGTTTTACTTATCACCCACAGTTATTCTCTACGTCAAATGCTGTGAAAGTCTAACTTCATAAAATATTTATATCTTCCAGGTATGAGGGCCAGAGAGACAACCTCATGCAGCAGTCGTTCAACATGGAACAAGCAAACTACACAATCCAGACCCTTAAAGACACTAAAACCACGGTAAGAGAGTAAATTATCTGCCAGAAAGACATTCACCAAAGTAACTGTGGCTTTCTGCTAATATTTGCTTTTTCCTTTTTAGGTTGATGCCATGAAGACCGGTCTCAAAGACATGAAGAAAGCCTACAAGCATGTGAAAATTGATCAGATTGAGGTATTTGTTTTTTGACTACATATTTACTCTGATAGGAGGGCCATAATAGCTTTCTGATGTTGGTTATATCCAAGATAAATGATATCAGCAGATAAGATGGTGTCACAATAAATAATTATGGATATATTAAAGGACAACACAAGGTCACAACCAAAACATTTTGTTGTTAGTTAAGTTGTGAAGTTGGGACAGTGTGTGGGACCTTTATTAAGCTTTCTACGGCCTCCAGCACTACATGGAAGTCTTTCTAACATAGCAGATAGATTAAATGCAGACGCCTGAACAGTTTTTGTTTTTTTTTACTATTCAGGATCTTCAAGATGATCTCTCCGACATGATGGAGGATGCCAATGACATTCAGGAGGCTCTGGGAAGAAGCTATGGCACACCTGACATCGATGAAGCTGACTTGGAAGCAGGTCAGTAAAAATACTTTCAGGATGCCAGGATTTTTTTTTTCAATATCATATTTAGTATAACTCTAACTTGCATAATTTTCCAATGATGATTAATTGCTTGTTACCCATAAAACAAATATAGCCATATATGAAATATGACCTGGATGTTTTGTAATGATTGGACAAGCAGTTTCTGCTCTATAGTGCAATTTGCATAATGCCAAGTCCTTGTTTTTGCATTTGTAGCACCTCCTAGTGGTCTTTTTGAATGCTTTAAGGGTACATTTCAGGGACAACCTCGATTTCATAAAAATTAGGAACTTGTGAAAAAATAAATTAAAAAAGAATGCACCAAATTGAGAATTTAGTCTATATTTTAAAATAACAAAACAATCAGTTTGACCATAATATACTTTTTTAAAAAGTTTTTTTAATTGAATACGTCAAAACTGTTAAGCTGTTTTATTTTGTTATAAGATTCACAATTCACTTTTGTCATTTTCACACACAAAAGAAACAAAATACTGTTTTTCCCCAGCTCCAATCAGTCCATTAAAAAGACAGTAATACATATTTTAAATAGTCCATCCCTAAAATTTAAATAAAAACATTCCAGACACAGTTAAGTAGCAGAGCAGACACATTAAAAACGATAGTCGGCAGCAGAAGAAAAGCGCCCAAACTTTTTTTGAATTAGAGATGCACTCATGTAGCAATATCCTGTACGTTTCAAGATGATTGAGCCAATGGTTGTGGAATTATGTCTATTAATGTGCTGAGCCACACCCTTCTAAAAGGTATAATGATCAATAGCTTCATGCTTGAACCCCTGAATGTGTTGTTGCTAATGAATGCCATTTGCTGATACCTTGAACTGTTTTTTTTGTCCACAGAGCTGGATGCTTTGGGAGACGAGTTCCTTATGGATGACGACAGCTCCTACCTGGATGAGGCTTCAGCTCCTTCCATCCCAGAGGGCGTGCCCGGCGAAAAGTCCATTAACAGGGTACCTCAGTTTTAGGATTTTCCATTTTTTGTGTGTTTTCTTATTAGTTTAAAGAGCTTTTTCAAAAATGAAATTTTTTGTGTTTCAGGATGGAGTCCTGGTGGACGAGTTTGGCCTTCCTCAGATTCCTGCTACATAAAGGAAGCATCAGACTGCTTGTGCTAGTTTTACATGTATCATAGCCTTTTTGTATTTATCCAACTGACACTCCAGGCCAAAGCATCTTCTCTCCAATGAATGACAACTTAAAATCAGGTATATCTTTAATTAGAAGTTGGGATTATTATTCAGAGTGAGCTCATATCATATGTATCTGAGGTGATTGTTTGAATTGGGATTCTCTTAACTTTGTACAGTTTCTGCCAAGAACAAAATAAATTATATTTTTCAAACAATACACTGAAGTCAATCAAAAGTAATTTGTAAAAAAAAGTCACTTTGTCAAATAAAACATTTTGAAATGCATTATCAATAACTTAAACATGATTTTTTTTCCACATTTATTTGAAAAAATAAATATAGATTTCTTTAAGCAAAGCTCATCAAAAGTAAAGACGCATGATGTCACAGAATAGTCAATCATCACCAGCTCAGCCTGAAAGTGTGAGGGAAGATTTTTTGATGCAGATACTGCACAACACTGGCTTTGGTTTTCAGTTCTTCAAGTTCATAGTAAGGAATCTAGAAAAAAAACAAAAGAAATTGCATCAGTCATTTTATAAAAACAAAAGCTTGATGAGTAAAACATTCAGAAAGTCCTGTGATTATTATATTTTATGCAACATTTTGCAATAAACAATGTGAGTAGATCAAAGTCTGGAAGAAAAAAAACATTTACCGGTAATTTAAAAAAAAGTATCATTTAGACTATAAATCTTCCTTCTTGGGGAAAAATCTTTGGCACACAATTTTTAAATGCAGGGTCAATAAACTTTTACATGTGATAGAACAATAGTAATACTGCACAAAAATCTAAATCTGGCTGCAATAAAGATAATATTTTATCTTAAAATTTATCAATATTTAAGATAATATTGAAAACTGAAGATCATTTCGATGAATGTGGTTTCTTTTTACATGAACACATGATAAAAGTTATCCTGAGGATATCCTGGATATTCACTACAAATTTCCACACACTCCAGGGAAGAATAAACAATTGGTGAAGCCCAGAATACACAATCATGATTTAAAAACTAATATTTTACTCAGTGGGCCAAACTTTAAAAACAGTCATATTTTAAAATAAGTATCTGGAGAAGAGCTATGATTTTGCAAGGTCTTATACTTTAATATAAGTTTTCACTTTTTTCTTCTGAGAAATCCATGACACAAACAGGAGGTCTGGTGAGTTTTGTTATGGAATGGCGTCTTACCTGAACAACTTCATATCCCAGAAGCCTCAGGTGTCGCTGCTTGATGGCCTCTTTTCCAAGTAGCTGCCTGGTGTTTGAAGTGAACCTATTTTGTCCGTCAATACAAAGGGCTATCCTGCAACACATTGAACGACCCAGTACACTGTGTTTAAACACAAAATTTACTTTTGCACATCTAAATGTAGAAACCTTGTATAGGACATAAAAATACCTTTTGGATACATCATTACTGGTGGCAGGCACTACATAACCCTCTTCATCCAGTTTTATCTCCACTTCTACAAGAACATAAACATGTTAGGCCTTTGTAGGCAGAATACAGGAAACATTAAGGAGATAAGCAGCTGTTATGTTACCGAGTGTGTAGCAGTATGGCGTCAGAACTTTTTCTTCAAAGTATGAATGATCCCCGAACAAATCCCCCAGTCCATGTTTCACACAGTTGTACAGATGTATGTCCACCGGCGTCTCCAGAGAGCGTCCAGGCATTAAGAAAGAGCTGATGCGGTACTTGGGATCGAGCCTGGGACCCTGAAGGTGTGAAAAAAACACAAATACATTCACACTGCATCAAAACGTAATACGACTGTAAATGCTACTACTATATCCACCCTACAACCTAATTTTTAATTGGAAGTACATTTTACCAAAACGACAACGTATTTCAAAGAAGTGGAGTCCGATGTTAAAGATCTGTTTAGTAGTTTTTGTGCAGTTTCTTTCATTTATTTTTATAATATTTTTTTTTATTTCAGTAAAATTATATTTTAAGTTCAAGAAATGTTAAAATGTTTAGTAAGATGGTATGTATTCAAGTTTGTGCCTGTACATTAGTGGGTTTGGTTCATGTTTTACCTCATAAGAAGGACACTCCAATTTCAAGGTCATGTAGAGCTGGACCAGCTGGGCCATGATGAACGAGTCTATTCCTGTGCCCTGCGCTGAAACAGTCAAAATACATTTTTGTATTAGTCAATCGTATAGCCCAACTCCACAAATGTGTTTTGAGGGGGAAAAAATCCCCAAATAGTAGAGAATAGCCCAGCATTATAAATATACAGTGTGGACAATCAGGATGACAAACTTATGCAGGATAAACACCTACAACAATGTCAACAGACAGTTATTCTTGTCAACAATGCATTCATGGAAAGGTCGTACACATTGCAGGTGTTTTAAGTTTTACCTTGCAGTTGCTGTAGGAAGTAACTGCTGAAAACTTTGGGGGCAAAGTTAACAGGGAAACTCTCCACCAGGGTGCAGGAGTGGAGCAGGTTGAGCAGTGCCCTGGGCTGGAATTCTGAAAAGCGTGTGTGCAAGATAGTTTCAACCTTCTCGAACAGCTCCCCAGCGTTGGGAGGACGGTAGCCAAGCTTTCCAAAGGCCATGATCTGCCTGGCCACCTGGCTGGTGTGGTAGTCGTCCGCTCTGTACACAAAGCTCTCTGCAACAGCATCCATCACAGTCGGAGACAGAATATTCCTCCGGCCAAAGAACTGCATCACCCTTGTAAGTGTCTCTGGGTGGGAAGTGAAGGCCATTGTGGGCACATGCTTCTCCATCGCCTCCACAAAGTTGTGATTACTGTGACCAAAGTGTATTAGGGCCCCAAGCACAATAGTGAGTTGATGATCAGCGAAGTGAGGTACATGTCTTGCAGCCTGCTTACACAGATTGATCACAAGAGGCTTGGCCTGCTTCTGGTTCAAGCCCACAAGAGGCTTGGCCTGCTTCTGGTTCAAGCTCGCAAGAGCACCAAGCACACAGCTGACAGCAGGGGCATCCATGTGGGAGGTGACTGTCACAGCGTGGGTGTGCATGGCATTCAGCAGGTCCCTGTATTTTCCATCTTCCAGCATGGCCTCTTGCAGAAATCTATATGCAGCACTGAGTTCTGCAAGGCGCCACTGGTCTGGCTTCTGCTTCTGCATTTGCTCCATCACCTGCTTTATCATCAAACTGCCAGGACCCTCCATAGCCAGCATCGCCAGGCCCAGGGTACACAGCTGCCCTACACTCATCTGGCCTTTGGCCAACCTCTCCTTGCTCTCAGACACCAGTCGCACCATCAGTGTGCTCGAAGGATCCAAGAAGAGGCGAGTGCAAGCCAGGAGAGCTGACACCAGCCCACCATCTGTCAGCCACCCAGAGTCCTGCTGCAGCTGGAAGCACAGAGCTCTGAGCTCTGCCGACTCCAGCACTGTTGGGTCCTTCAGACCGTTCTCCTTCTGCTCCAGGTCGGCCACACGGTGAAGTACTGCAGCAGCCATGGTGTCAGACATCATCTCCACTGTGCGCAGCAGTGGGAAGACCTGCAGGGATGAGGAACATCTCTCTAGATGCTGTTGGAAAGCCTGCTCCTCTTCAGCTGTGGGTCGGCGCAGCTGGCTCAAACGGAACCGAGGCCCCGAGTCTCTGTGGAGTCCAACAGAGCTGCTGGCGACGAAGGACGGCTCCCTAACGATGGTGACCAGGCTCCTTACCTCGAAGCCCGAATGGAGCTTTTTGCAGCCCTTTCTCTGAATGCAGCCACCGACAGAGCCACGCGGGCAGGCTACACATGAGGGCTGACCTTCGCTGCTTGTAGTCAGAGCTCTGGTGGTTCGGACGAGTCCAACACGGGGGTAACGTTGAATCCGAAACTGCTCGAGCAGCGGAAATCTCTGGATCAGCCTCAGAGCCATGACCCTGCATCAGGACACCTCAGACCCAGCTGAAACCAAGTATAAAACAAAAACTTAAAAAACAAGGTACGTTTTAAGTAATTAAATGAGGACAACACATAATTTTCAACTACACCGGAGAACAGACTGCTAGCAATGAGAGTACTCAGCTCCCTTTTATGTTACTCTTCTGTTAACTAACCAACCTTGAGGTTGCTGTTAGCTAACGTTAGCCACTTAGCCGCTAGCTTCCTGGCTAGTCTAGAGTCGCAGTACTTTCATTGACGTTTGAACACTGGCACTTTGGCTAAAAGTGAGGAGTTATCAACAAACGATACGAGGAAACCGGTGAAATTAATACCTGGAAATTTCGAAGACGACACAGGGTCTCAGGATCCAGTGACAGCTAAGATGTTTATCCAGCGTGTCTCTGTAAGGACGGTGAGGCGTTCAAGGCCCCTAGTTATTCGAATAATTAAGTATCATGATGAAAATGCAAATTTTCAGCTGCTGTCTTGGAATTTGTTTTAGTGAGAATATAATCTCACAACGCTACAGAAATATTGCTTACAAAAAAGCAACGCAATTCTTCCACGGACGGGTACGGAGGAAAAGCTTTAGAGGCGTTTTCTTCTCAATAACTTGGCTGTACCATACTAACCGTTAACATAAAATAAACCACATCCATGATCTTCCCATCTCAAATGTTATGTAACAATGACCTGGCATATCACAGGTTAATTTAATACGAACACCACATTCTTAATCTCTTAACCTTGGATTGAATTTATTCGCCTCTGTGTATTCCCTACATTTATAAACAGCATTTGAAAGCAGCACCGCTTGAAACTTTCATTCAGACGTCAGAGGGCGTAACCCCAGACCTAACCCATTTTATAACCCTAATGCAATACACCGTATACAGTCATGGAAAAAAATATTGGACCATCCTTGTTTTCTCCTTTCTTTCTTGATCATTTAATGCATGGTACAACTAACAACAACAAAAATAGCTGATAAGAGCTGATCTAGCCATTTTCCATGGTTTTCTTGATAATGATTTTGGTTATTAATAAGTAATCCATGGAAAATGGCTAGATATCGACTCGTAAATTAAACTCTCATGAGCGATTTTGTTGTTATCATTATATTTGTCAAAACAAATGTACCTTAATTTGCACCCGGCATTAAAATGAACAAGAAATTGAAGAAAACAATTGTCTAATATTTTTTTCCATGAGATATATTGTATATTCTATCATAAAAAGACAGTGTAATACAACATATAAATGTATGCTGAAAACGTCATAGTAAAATTTGACTTTTTTATGCTGCTATTTTAAAAGTTATAGCCTACTACTATTTCTTTTTAATAAATTTGGTATGGCATGTTAGTTACATTGGCTGCTTTAGGCCTATTAATATTTTACATTGAAAGCTTTATGACCCAATCAGTGGTGGAATTCAGATCCCTTGAATACACAAGCATTACTCAAATACAAATTAAATTCCTGTATTCAAAACTTACTTCAATAAAAGTACAAAAATATAAGCATCAAAATTGTACTTGAAATATCAAAAGTAAAAGTACTCATTATGCAGAATGGTCCCACTCAGATTGTTATTCTAAATATATTATTGTATTGTAATTTTTTGATGCATTTATATAAGCAGCATTTTACTGTTGTCCAGGTGGAGTGGAAGTATAAGTAGTGGAAATCCCCCATTGGGGTTGCATTGTGAAATAAAGGTTATATTAAAAAAAAAAAAAAAAAAAAAAAAAATTGGGGTTGCTAGGATACCGCTATCGCCGTTCGGGGGCGGGGCTCAGCAAATAGTGCTTTGATCGGGTTTTCACAACGTCACATTCCAGTTTGCGTCATTTTGCCAGCCTCTATGGCTTTGATCTTCAAAACGTGACGTTCCAGATTGCGTCATTTTGCTAGCCTCTACAAGTCTGGTATAGTGATTCAACAACATTTTAACAATATTTCCAGACATTTCTGCAAGACCCAAACTCTTTCAGAGCTGTGAAAACTGTTAAAAATTGCAATTTGCCTTTTCAAAATGGATGCTACAGGACAATTGAGGACCCAGCAGATGCCTAAAATTGAAGTCAATGACATTTGTCCCCTGGTTGAATCCTATTTCGATAGGATTACAGGGGAACAGTGGGAATTGCTCAAAATAGGTGAGACAAATAATGCCACAAATATCATGCTGACAGAGCTGTTGTTAGATCTAATAGCTCAAGTGTCTAAGTCCCTTCGGGCATCTCTGAAAGGTAACCTAGCCGACATCGTTACAGACACGCGTGTTCTGTCCTGTCTCGGCGATTCCGTCCCTCAGACATTTGCTAAGGTTTTGGGTGTAACTGATGTCCACTATTCGAGGATAAACATCCTAAATGAATACATTTCTCAAGAGATTGCACACAACTTAAACAGTACAATGGAATATCTGGGAATGTATGACACAGTGGCTCCTGACCACATAGCTTTCCCAGCTAGACTAGATGCTATTGTCATTCATGTCTGCTGCATGATACAAGAATTTATGGAGAAGGGCAATGCTTTATGCAAAACCAGACCATGGAAGCTTATATCAAGAAAGGGCACTGTTGAGAAACTCTCAGTGAAAGATGAAATGTCACACAGTGGAGATCGCTGCCAGCCAGCATCAGGGTCTGAAACCCCTGAGCAGGTCTCAAGAGCATCAGTGGACAGTGTTGTGAGTGAAACAACTAAAGCTATCCAAGAAATAATTAGCAAAGAGATGAGTGACATCACTGAACCTCTTCTGGATAATTTGACAGACGCTGCATATGCCCTGCTGGAATGTGACACCTCTTTTAAGATTGAAAATGTGTCAGGGGGCATTGCTGAAATGATTGTTGAAGGGGTTAAGATTCAGGCAAGCATGGATGCAGAAATGAGGCCATCCAGCCAAGAATCCCAAAGGCTCTGTCAAAGCCCTTTGTCAGTACAGCTTAGTACCACTCCTGATATCAACAGGACAAGTGCCAGCCCCAATCCCAGAGAGAAACGGTACAGCAAAGAAGTGGGCAACAAGGTTAAGGCCTTTTTCGCCACACATTTGACAAAACTCTTTATACATCGCATCAGGACACAACTGATGACCAAATTCTGCAAAGTTGAAAGCAGGGAGTCAGTGCAGTCTTTCATTGACTGTATTGACACCCTGTTTCAAACAGAAGATGGTCTAAGTGGAAATGTTGTGTGTGAGAAATTACAGAGAATTTCAGAGGGTCAGGACTCAAGATTCACAAAAGAACTTGGTGATCTCATTTACAATCACATTACAGAGGAGGTGAGTTCTGAGAATGACCCAAAACCACACGCACTCTCACGTGACACCCTGTATGAAGCCATAACCACCAAAGTGTGGCGCTTGCTGGGAATGATGCGCTGGTGGATTAAGTTTAAGGCTGGCACCCACAGTAAGAGAGTAACATTGGCTCTGATGGACACTGAACCACTGTCCCCATCACCGATAGTGACAATAACACCCTCAGTGACACAAAACGTGGAAACCTCACCAACACCATCAGTGTCACAGTCAGAGATCACATCAGTGACTCTGCCAGAGAAGTCGTCACCAGCACCTACAGTGACACAGTCAGTGTCACAAAAACCTGCAGTCACAGTTATTGAGGAGACTGTATCAACCTCACCTGCAGTCAGTGACTCCAAGGACAGTGTTTTGCCAGAACCCACTGTGTCTGAGGGGACAGATGCTGGACCTGTGCAAAATGCAGCAGCAGAGACGGATAAAAAGAAAATTTCTGTTGCTATGCTTGTTCACAAGCTGGTCACGCGTATCTACAGAAAAGCCAAGATCGACTTCTCAGTTGGAAAGCCAGAGCCCATTATTCTGAGCCTGATTGAGAAAACATGGGCTGAAGTTGAGGGAGACAATTTTGAGGTCACCGAAGATGTATTCGAAAGGCTTGACAAGATCATCTTCAAAGACTTGTGCAAGAAGTGGGGCTCTGCAAAGAACGTTATATTGGTAATGGCATTAGAAAGAGAAGTATTTGAGAGCTTCATTGCCTGCTCTTTCAAAGACCTCCTTTTGACACCGCCACCACAGACCAAGATCCGCAAGTTCTTTATTTCTCTCATCAACGGCTTCAACGACATCGCTGACGGCCTAGTTAGGTCCCACCCTGGGGCTGGGGTCACTGTAGCAATTTTTTAACTAGGATACAGACTAGTTAATGTCCTCTTTAGGGTTTACTCCGGGTGCTCCGGTTTCCTCCCGCTTTACATCGACGAAAAACTTTTTACATAGGCCTCTTTAGGGTTTACTCCAGGTTCTCTGGTTTCCTCCCGTTTTACATCAACAAAAAAACTTTGTAGGCCTCTTTAGGGTTTACTCCAGGTGCTCTGGTTTCCTCCCGTTTTACATCAACAAAAAAACTTTGTAGGCCTCTTTAGGGTTTACTCCAGGTGCTCTGGTTTCCTCCCGTTTTACATCAACAAAAAAACTTTGTAGGCCTCTTTAGGGTTTACTCCAGGTGCTCTGGTTTCCTCCCGTATTACATCAGCAAAAAAACTTTGTAGGCCTCTTTAGGGTTTATTCCAAGTGCTCTGGTTACTTCCCGCTTTCAAAAAAAAAAATTGCCGTCTGCTGCTCTCCCTCTATGATTCTAGGTGTGATGGGTTGTTTCTTAACCACCATACCCTGGCCCCTCATCATAGTGGCAAGCTGCGCTATGTGCCAAGCCTTTCTGAAGAGCGTTGCACAATAGTCAGACAGGAGAGACACTGGCTGCAGCTGACTCCATGGAACCATGTAAGTAATGGATTCTTGATTCATAACACTGGCTCTGTGTGTCTCACAAAACCCAACCCCACGTCCCAGTCGTGTGAGATGGAAACAGGTAATGCTGGCCAATGGGGCACTGGTGAAGCCTAGTGGGCTAATCCTTCACCAGGTGGATGAATTGGATTACAGAAACACAGGCAACTACACAAGTTGTCTGCAGCCTATGCTCCATATAGGAGTATAAAAGGCACAGAGATTACTGTTCCGTGTAATTCCTTCTTGTGTGTCGGGACAAAAGAATATTGTGAAAAAAAAAGAAAAAAAAAGGAATGAACATTTAAGAAGTTAAAGGGACACTCAGTGAAGAATGGGCGAATGAGTGGACTTATACTAAGCTAAAATAATCAACTTTGTGGTGACAAATTGACTGCACTTATATTCAGTGTCTAGTATACAAAAGAGTATACTAAAAGGTGCATTGTTTGGAACTAACGTGTCATGCAAACCACCTGGCTGAAGTGTATTACCCAAAGTGAGTGTGTGTGTGTGTATGTGTGTGTACATCTGATCATAGCGTGTGTGGAATGATCAGATGAATCCTCAGGTGCTGCATTGCTGGAGCCCCTGGATGATGGTGGGTTCCTTCCAGAGTGTGTGCTGATATCTCCAGCGATGGTCACTGTGAGGAAAGGAACAGTGCATGTGCCATTGGTCAATAAAGGCGAGGCAGATGTCCTTTTACACCCTTGCCTTGCACAGGGATTTTGAGTCAAGCTCAGGTCATAAGGTCTGCCAGAGGGGTTCACCACTGTACCGGAATTTTGAACTGGGAGGGACCAAAATTAAAATAACATTATACATAATAAATAAATAAAAAACATACAATCTATTCACCTAAAAGGGCTTTTATTTTACATTTAGACCACTTAAGGTAAGAGCAAATGTTTTTTTATGATTGTCAGACTACCTACTACTCAACATTACAAAACGATTATATGCCACATCTGGGGAATTCAACAGGCAACAGCTGAGGATAGCCTACTTACATTGTTTGTTTTTGGAAAAAACGCTGTGATTGTTTTTTGTTTCTTCATTTTTTATCAGTCATAGTCGGTCTGACTCTGATCACTGAAACAGTAAGGTACCCAGCAGCACATATACTAACATGAAATGCTTTGTGCCCTTTCAGCAGCCAGATTTTGTAGTGTGCATCAGCCCTTGCAGACAATAGACTGCCTGAACCTGTCTGACCTGCTGCTTGCTATTTTGGATTTAAAGTTCTTTGCCCGCCCAGTGTCTGAAAAACACACAAAAAATATGTTACATAGAATTAATGTACAAGCAGTAATAAAAAAAATGCCCTCAGTACATGAGGGTGTGACACAACAGTCAAAGGCTGAGATTGACAATTAACTCCCTCAAAAGGATTTTGCTTATTGATTTGTCTAGCTGGGCTGTTGGATGTCAGAAAAGGAATAGTAAAAAAACAACTGTCCTCTCCCTTTGAAGCAAGATGGAGACATTTATGGTGTATGCAAGCCATTAAAAGAACAGACTGGAACACTAAAATCTAAATTTAAATTTATACCAAAATTTGAGCCGGCTCACTGAGCTTCTCTGAGAAGTCAGAAATAAATCAAGCATAACATTTAACCACTAAAACTATTTTTTCTGTTATGGAATTTAAGTAAATAACTATAATTTAAATTTAAATTTGATATCTTAATCAAGAAATAATAATGTGTTTCAATATTTTTTACAGTTTTTTGTAAAACCGTAAATTAAAAAATTCATGGATAACAATAATTATATTTTTTTCAATTTATTTTTGAAAATTTTCAACAAACGATAATGCCCTACAAAACCGAACTGCAGTATATACACAAAGAGTAAAACTGAGAAAAACTGCTTTAAAGCATTTTAATGTTTGAAAAAGCATATTATAGGATGTTCAAAATTTAGGGGAAAAAAAGGTTGTACTATAGTTTTTGTCAAAAATTGTAATTTTTTTTAAAAATGCCTTAAAGGACTTAAAAATGATGTATTATAGTCTGTTGATACATATTGGAGCATAATAAATGCAGAAATTACATTAAAAAACATATTACGGGATGTCCAAAATTTGGAGGAAAAAAAAAAAGTCATACTATAGTATGTAGTTTTTTGTCAGAAATGGTCAAATTTTAAAATGCCTAAAAGTGTTTAAAATGGCCCAATTATAGTCTGTTGTTACATATTAGAGCACAATATGACGAGAAATCACAGAAAAACACCATATTATAGGATGTCCAAAATGTAGGAAAAAGTCATAGTATAGTATGTTGTTTTTGTCAAAAATTGTTAATTTTTAAAAATGACTTGTTTAGTGTAAACTTGTAAAGTGTAAAGTAAAGTAAAATTATGTATTATAATCTGATGATACACAGTAGAGCGTAATTTATGCAGAAATGACATTAAAACCATATTATAGGATGTCCAAAATTAGGAGGGGAATACATACTATATAGTATGTTGATTTTTGACAAAAATTGTCAATTTTTTTAAATGTTTAAAAAGGCCCAATTATAGACTGTTGTAGAAGAGGTTACAATTAGCCAAAGAACACATCAACTGGCCTAAAGAGAAATGGAGGAACATTTTGTGGACTGATGAGAGTAAAATTGTTCTTTTTGGGTCCAAGGGCCGCAGACTACCCCCAAGCTCTGGATTCAAGCCACAGTACACAGTGAAGACAGTGAAGCATGGTGGTGCAGCATCATGATATGGGCATGTTTCTCCTACTATGGTGTTGGGCCTATTTATCACATACCAGGGATCATGGATCAGTTTGCATATGTCAAAATACTTCAAGAGGTCATGTTGCCTTATGCTGAAGAGGACATGCCCTTGAAATGGGTGTTTCAACAAGACAATGACTCCAAACACACTAGTAAACCAGCAAAATCTTGGTTCCAAACCAACAACATTGATGTTATGGAGTGGCTAGCCCAATCCCCGGACCTTAATCCAATTGAGAACTTGTGGGGTGACATCGAAAATGCTGTTTCTGAAGTTGGTTGACTCCATGCCACACAGATGTGAAGCAGTTATAGAAAACTGTGGTCATACAAATAAATATTAGTTTAGTGATTCACAGGATTGCTAAATCCTAGAAACAAAAAGTTTGTACAAAATAGTTTTGAGTTTGTAAAGTCAACGGCAGGCTATTATTTTGAACACTGCTGTACATATTATCACAGAAATCACAGAAAACAAAAAATAAGTCATAGTATAGTATGTTGATTTTTGTCAAAAATGGTCAAATTTAGATGTTTTCTCAACAACAAAAAGTCACACTATACTTTGGCGTTTTTTGTTCATCCTATAATATGTTTTTCTGTCATTTTTGAACATACAGGTGCATCTCAATAAATTAGAATATCATGGAAAAGTCAATTTCAAGTAGTTCAAGTCAAATAGCCCCAACCAAGTATTGAGTGCATATAGATAGACATACTTTTCAGAGGCCAACATTTCCATATTAGACATCTTCTTTTAGTTTTCATTTGTCTTTTATTACTTTTTTCTTTTTGAGACACTGAATTTTAGGTCTGTGTAATGGATCTATATATAATGCGTTATTTCCACTTATTAAATTGAATTACTGACAAACTTTTCTATATTCGAATTCACTGAGATGCACCTGTACTATGCAATAACCATGATCACTGTACTATTCTAAGAGTTTTTAGGCATTTCTGGACAAGCAACACTATGACCGTTATTTAACTTTTTCATCGTACTCTACCATCTAATCTTGGACATACAATAGTTTTGTTTGTTTTTTAACTAAATTTTTATCCCACGATTTTTGTAACCCATTTTTTATTTCATCACATCTAATTTATTGAGATGCACCTGTATGTCCAAAAATGACAGAAAAACATATTATAGGATGAACAAAAAACGCCAAAGTATAGTGTGACTTTTTGTTGTTGAGAAAACTAAAATCAACATACTGTGACTTATTTTTTGTTTTCTGCAAATTTTGGACATTTATACTATGGTGTTCTTATGTAATTTCAGGACAAATTGTCCTACGACATGATCCTGGGCGGAGATTCCCCGGTGGGACGTAGCGCCCATTGATTGTTTTGTTTTTAAATAGCATACTATCATTTTGTTAATTTTCTATGGTAGTTTCACAGTTGAGGTTAGAGTTATTTTATTGCCCGTGAACCACGTTGCAGTTTAACCAAACTGTGTGCATTTGAATGTATGATTAAAACTGAAACATTTGTTCTGTGATCTGTCTCCGCTTAAGACTTTTAGTTTGGCTTGCTTTATCAGGATAAAATTTTGGCAGTCGCAGTGCAAGTTAGATCAACTTTTTTTATCTGATTGAGTCCTCAGTTGTCTTGTCATTTAAAAAAATCTGATAAAGTTACTCCTTTTAAGATAAATGGTTTTAAGGTGGGCGCTCCCATCATCACTTGGGTCGATGAGTATCTGACGAGCAGGCCGCAGTTTGTGAGATCCGACCAACCGATTCATTATCATTACCATGTTTTTTTAATCTTTTTATCTATGTTATTTACTTCATACTGCAAACAAAATCTACCTCTGGGTACAAATAGAGTCCTCATACACACACACAAAAGAGGCACATATCACACATCATTCAACTTAAGACAGTGGGAGTTAAGAAATGGCAAGTTGAATAAAAAAAAAAAAAAATTATTAAAAGTTCTCAGAGGTCCAGACTATACTTAGATATTGATGTGAACTAAAATACGAATAGCAAAAAAAAAAAGAAGACAGAAAAATAAACAAAATAAAACACCAAAATAAAATAAAACTTGTTTTGGCTGTAAAAAACGTAGATAAAGGTTAAAATATATATATAGAAATAATAAATACATACATAAAAGCAACAATAAATAAACACCTGTGCAAAGCACAGCAGGGACAAAACTGTTTTTGTGTCTTTTTGTTCTACACCTAGGGATTGTAAACCTACGCCCAGAGGGGAGGAGCTGAAATTCTGTGTGCAATGGATGGGAACTGTCATTTAAAATTGAACCAGTAATGCACTGTAATTGTTTTGTGTACAAGGTCTCCACGTTGAGCTGTGGCTCACCAATCAGTCTGCTAGACCACTTTACTATTTGGTTGACTGAGTTTTTATTTTTCAATGAGAGGTTGCCGTCGGGGTGTGTGCGTTACAGGGGCCAGTCTATACCACCCCTATGAATTTCATTGCCTTAAGTGTTATAGTGTGGTCACGGCAGGGCCGGTTATTCCTACAGGCCACCAAGGCGGCTGCCTAGGGCGCCAAATTGGCAGGGGGCGCCACAAGCATACATCTTTGTTTTAACAACATTCATTAACGAAACATTTTTTAAAAAGCATGGGCAATTTAAATTTCATTTTTGTGTTTATTTTTATTGCATTTGTATGTCTACATTTTATTTATTTTCAGTCTTTGCCATTCTTAATTTGATGAAGATCTGTGTTTTTTTTATTTATTCGTATTTTCAATTCAGTTGTTGTTGGTAAAGTTCCAAAGTTTCGAAAAATAAAAAATGTTCTGAGACCATTACCTTGCTTGTAGTTCATGTATCGAATATTAGTGTACAGCATAATACATATAACATAGTGTACCTATATCAGAATGAATACATGGAATGGATGTGGTTCGGGGGGGGCGCAAAATCTCAATATCGCCTAGGGCAGCCAATGGGCTAGAACCGGCCCTGGGTCACGGTACCAAATATGAAATTAGACTGCCACCACAGTGCCACCTCGGCCCGATCAATAAAACCTTAAAGGGTTATCCTCAGGAGGACATTGACAATAATTGTACCAAGTGTTAGAGAAATTGCATGAGGAAACCCTGAAAATTGAATAATCTGATTCCAAGAACAAAAAATCCTCACCAATTATTTCTGCGCAATCGTTGATGGGGAATGATGAGCAGCAGACGTCCAAGTTCTCAGTTTAACAAAAGTTTATTACAATACGTCAAGAAATGTGAAGTTACAGAGCTCTGGGTTCACTTTTTAACTGTCCCTGATACACACAGACTGGTTACAGGTCATGAAGTCTGAACCAGGTCTCTTCCCCTGGAAAAAAAAACCCAGTTCCAAAACTAACAATGTTTATTATATAATGAAGGTAGATTTCTTCCAGGAAGTGCCGCCTTCTTCATCCGCTGATTCGCCAGTCTTAATCAATACAGGGACACGTCAAGCCACCAGGCAACAATCTTGCTGCCTGGAACAAGGCCGTGCCCTGACCTGCTAGCAAACTTGATATGACAAACATTCTGTCTTGTTATGTTCTACAGAGATATAACAGGAGCCAAAAGATTCTTCAATGTCCACTTGTTATTTTAAAGTCTAAAAAATATAAAACAGACGATGATATTATTTGTGATTATAGAATCTTAATCAGTTTAAGCAAATGGAAATTATGTAATTAAAGTAATCACAGTTTCTAAATCAACATTAACACACAAACATAATCATTGTATCAAAATCATATCGCCTGATTAATATAAATGCATAGATAGATATTATCAAGGTTTAGTGAATTACGCATGCATAGTGACCTTTGATGACCGTGGAGACAAACAGCAAATACAAAAAGAGAGACACAGTAATCATTTCATTTTAAACAACGTAGAATATTCAAATTATTCTAACACAAGTTTTGTATAATAATGCACAAACTATCCCTTTAATCCTCATACAGTGTCTGAAGGAGGACTCTTAACTGATATGTATAAGTTAGAAGAGGCAGGTAGCAATGGTGGAAAGTAACTATGTACATTTACTCAAGTACTGGACTTAAAGTACAATTTTGAGGTACTTTTATGTACATTTTATGTAACTTTATACTTCTACTCCACTACATTTTGAGGCAAATATTGTACTTTTTACCCCTCTACATTTAGCTGACAGCTTTAATTACTTTTCAGGTCAAGATTTAAAATGAAAAACATGATACATTTAAAATGATTACCCATTTTTATCAATTAAACCACTTAAAAGTTTATTAGGTAGTTAAAATGAGCGGAGTGGAGTCATTTCACAGTGTGGTTTTAGTACTTTTTACTGAAGTAAATGATCTGAATACTTCTTCCACCACTGTCCTTTTTTACTTCTTTACTTTTTAATTTTTTATTTAATTTTTATTTTTAATAATTTTTTTTAAATAATTTTTTTATTTTATTGTATTTATTTTTTCATTTTATTTTTTTCCCTGCGCTTCTGCGCATGCGCGGCCCCGGTGCGCTACTGCGCATGTGCGGCCTCGGTGCGCTACTGCGCATGCGCGGCCCCGGTGCGCTACTGCGCATGTGCGGCCCCGTGGCGCTACTGCGCATGTGCGGCCCCGTGGCGCTACTGCGCATGTGCGGCCCCGTAGCGCTACTGCGCATGTGCGGCCCCGTTGCGCTACTGCGCATGTGCAGCCTCGATGTGCTACTGCGCATGCGCGGGCCCGGTTCGCTTCTGCGCATGTGCGAAAGCCGCGCATGCGCAGTAGCACATCGAGGCTGCACATGCGCAGTAGCGCAACGGGGCCGCACATGCGCAGTAGCGCCGCGGGGCCGCACATGCGCAGTAGCGCACCGGGGCCGCGCATGCGCAGAAGCGCAGGGAAAAAAAATAAAATGAAAAAATAAATACAATTAAAACAAAAAAAATATTTAAAAAAAAATTATTAAAAATAAAAATTAATTAAAAAATTAAAATATAAAAATATAAAAATATAAAAAAATAAAGAAAAAGCTGTCAGCTAAATGTAGAGGAGTAAAAAGTACAATATAAGTCTCAAAATGTAGTGGAGTAGAAGTATAAAGTTACATAAAATGTACATAGAAGGACATCAAAATTTCAAGTCCAGTACTTGAGTAAATGTACATAGTTACTTTCCACCATTGTTACCTGCCTCTTCTGACTTATACATATCAGTTAAGAGTCCTCCTTCAGACACTGTATGAGGATTAAAGGGATAGTTTGTGCATTATTATACAAAACTTGGTACAATTATTGTCAATGCCCTCCTGAGGATAACCCTTTAAGGTTTTATTGATCGGCCCCTAGGTGGAACTGTGGTGGCAGTCTAATTTCATATTTGGTACCGTGGCCACACTATAACACTTAAGGCAATGAAATTGGGGTGGTATAGAATGGCCCCTGTAAAAAAAAAAACACACCCCAACGGCAGCATGCCCCGACACGTGTATACTGCGAGGGCCCGTTCAGTACTGCTTGCAGTCCTAGTTACTATTATGATATATATATATTATATATACTGTTGCTGACATTACTATTATTACTATATACTGTTATTATAATTATTATTATTACTATTGTTATTATTACTATTATATTATACCGGCCTTATTTATTATTATTACTATTATATACATTTTATTTATTATTATTTTAATATTTTATTACATATTATATACTATATACTGTACTATTATTACAATTGTATACCGTCAAGTCACCATAGCATTGTTGCCATCATGCCACCATGTCCTTGTTCTATTCTGTTTTTTTTCTATTGTTGCATTTATTTATGCTACCTCAGTATCTTATTCTATTGTATTTTATTGTATTTGAATACCGGACTGCTGTGACAACCGAATTTCCCTTCGGGGATGAATAAAGTAATCTATCTATAAATGCATTATAATGGTATCTGGCCCATTTGTCGGTGCAGTTTGTGTTCACTTGCCCTTTTATAGAAAGAATTCAGCTGGAGCTTGTCAGCACACGTTGAATGAATGTAATCAGGAGGGAACGTTGACTTGTAAGGACATGACAAGCAGCAAAGGAATGAAAAATGGTGCACAACCATTTTTTGTTATGTCAAAGGAAAAATAAAGACAGAATAATTCACTTATTTCAGTTGTCATTTATGGAAGGGAAAACAGTCAGCAAAGTACAACTTGATAGAGGGCTTTATTTAAAAAGTTTATATTATAAAATGTAAAAATTCAGCTGAAACCGATCACATGATTTGCAAAGACTTATCCCTTAGAGTTTCCACGGTGCTGCCACTTCACATCTTTATATGACAAGAAAAAAAACATTTAACAAACCATTAGAATTTTCTCTTCTCATTAGAGATGTGTACACTTGGCAATACTGGAAGTTTATAACAAACAAGAGTGGATAGTTATTGCTTTGGTTTGTTTAACTGGGGTTATACTGGAGAGTTGAGACATGCAGCACGGTGATCTAGCTGACGGAAGAGGCGAAGAGGGTGGAAAGGGATCTGCTGGTATTGGCTCTTTAATCGTCCTTATCCTTGGCACCGTGCTTTAGGATGCGCGTGAACTCCACATAGTTGAAGTTGCTCTTCTTGTCAATGGGGGCCTCCCTGAAGAGCTCGTCTACCTCCTCATCTGTAAACCGGTCACCCATTGTTGTGAGCAGCTCTCTGAGGTAGTCTTCCTGGATGAAACCTTGAGGGGGAGAAAACAATCAAGTCAGATAAGAAGGCTAAGACAGCCTAAATAAACATCAGAATTATCTCCTGAGATTTCATTTTACTTGCAGTAAAAGCATTACCATCTATGAGAAACCGCTTGTCTTAACAAGTCTGATTTTTTTGGGCAAGGAAACCATTTGTAAGACATCTTTCAAACATAGCTGCAAAACAGTGTTTTATACAAGGTGAAGATAATTATGAAAAACAAAAATAAAGTTACCTTATTTTAAAGGCTCCTTTAATTTTTATGTAATCAGCAAAAGCTTCACAGTCAAAGTTGGATTTAAGCATTTTTCAAGTTCCTTTTTAAAATTTTCCAGCATCTTAAAGCATATTTTTGTAAAGTAAATATATTGTCTACACTGTAGTGATTATTTCACATTAAATCTTGTGCTATATGAGTGTATGCTTTGTTGTTTTTTTCCTTCATTTGTAATCCTTCTGTAGTATGCTGTGACAAAGTTTTATATTTTGAAATGTGTCACATGTTTACAAGTAGACTTGGAATTACATAAAATCTAAATTTCAAGAAGTTTCATGCATTTTTCAAACACTAAAAACAGTTCAGGTGTTTAAGGACTTTGCATCCATCAAAGTGAAGAAAAGCACAAATTTTGGAATTTACCTGTCCCCTCCTCATCGAAGCAAGCGAATGCATTTCTGATCACATCCTCAGGGTCTGTGCCATTGAGCTTCTCCCCAAACATGGTGAGGAACATGGTGAAGTTAATGGGTCCAGGAGCTTCCATCATCATGGCCTCCAGGTACTCATCAGTTGGATTTTTCCCTATTAAAAAAAGACATGTATAGTGCAATTAGTCTTAAAGGGTTTCACATACAGAGGTGGCTTAAGTACAAGTGACATTAACAACTAATGATTAAAATATCTGCTTGTAGAACTAGTTTTCAAATAGCCAACCGTATAGGTGCACACCCACATACGTCAAGCAGAAGTGCTTCCAAGCTTCTTACAGGCATCTCAGATCAGCTTGAAGTAAAAACAGACTAAAAAAATCTCCTACTCACCCAGTGAGGCCAGCATGTCGTGAAGGTCCTCTTTGTCCACAAACCCATCACGGTTCTGGTCAATCATGTTGAAAGCCTCCTTGAACTCCTGAATCTGAGACTGGTCAAACATGGCGAAGACATTGGAAGTTGCGCGCTGAGGGCGCTTCTTCGTGGTCTTTCCCTTTGCTCTTTTGCTAGACATGTTGACTGTTTTTCTTTTAACCTGTGGACATAAATGTATATATACGTTGTTGGATTACACATTCTGCACAATATGTCACTGGCAACAGCAGCCATTTTAGCCAAGATAAGATAGGAAAAAAGATGACACAGGGAGACAATCTAATCAAAAGGTAATGTGGATCATGCAGTTACTCAAAATAAGATTTCATCATCCCTGCCCACAACTCTGTAGCAGGGTATTTTAATTCTCTGGCAGTGAATCCCCAGTGTGATGTCCCTCACGGAGCTATAAATGGAAATGTTCCTCATCTTTCTAGGTTGATCAGATCACTGCCTTCACAGAGGCCAGGAAAATTACTGATGTGAGGACAGATGCCCTTATCAGGCAATGTCCTGAGTGAAGACTCCAGCTGTTCTACATTCACATCTTTATTTCGACATACGCATCATTTTTAGCCACTGAATGTTAATGAAAAATTTACTGTGTAGAGCGACCTTGTTTTCAGGCATATGGTGACATGGTAACATTAAAAAACATTTATAATAGTATATACAGTGCCCATTAAAAGTTCCAAAAGTAAATTCTCACATCTGTAAACGGCAAATAATTTGTAATGTCATTAACAAAGGACTTTGTTGGAGTTTAATTTGGTGTCGACCGAATTATCGACTGCTTTATCAATAACGATGACATTGCTATATATTTAGTACTTATTATAAATCTTAGTTTTAGATTAGTGGTATAGGTTTGGAGTAAAAATATAAAAATCTGGCTTGAAAGCCCCAATTAATAGTCTTAAAATGCCGTCAAAATATTGACGGAAGTAGTCCCAGTAAAAAAAAAAAAAAAAAAAAAAGAAAGAAAAAGGCTATTTTAATCAGTTTGTGTTGTGGACACTTTACCAACTAATTCTTACTTTGACTACAATAAACCTGTTTGTATGTTCAATTGTTTTAGGATCTGACCTAACCACAACTTCTAGCGCATTATTATGTACGTAACGTTGAGTTACACAGTCTTAATGGTTTGCGGCCTAGCTTCACCCACAATAAATAATTAGTGTGCGAACAGCTGTGAGTGTTAGCAACGAACAGAAGTTTCTCGGATTCCCGGGAAGCTTTTTTAAATCGATTGAACTACCAAATGACTATACAAGTAACACAAACCCCTCTCTGTGCCCTTAAGTTCGTAATCGAGCCCTTAGCTGCGCAGCTAACAGTTAGCCGTGTTTTCAGTGCAATGAACCCAACACGCAAAACGGCCCGATAGCATGTTTGTTAGAAATACGGCTTTAACATTACCACCAGCGGCGTGGCATCATGATAACAAAGTACTTAGAATGTAACTATCTTTCATATACAGAAACATTTCATTAAAACACAGTCTTACCTGACAACAACCCGAATCTTGCCAGCTAGCCCGACGCTGCTCTTTTCTCAACCACCGCCCTTCACTTCCTGATAACGATGTTGGGTTCCGTGCAGAACATTTGGACCAAACCAACTAAAGAAAATAGGGGGCGACTCATCAAGTGTTAAACCATTATGTTCTCTAGAAAAACAGTTTGTACGTTGTTTCTATACGAATACTAGAATTATGTATATCTCACTCATCTTAATTCAAAATGGGTCCTAACGTTTCATTTTTAGTGGTAATAAAATGTATAATGTATCTTTGCACCCCCCGGTGGGGTAAATGTAACTTCCAAAAACGCTCCCTTGCCTGCGTTGACATTCCTGGATATGCCCTTTTAAGGGAAGAAAGAATACCTCGTCCTTTGTGCAATTAAGGCAAAGAGAAAACTTGAATGATCCCCGTGGGAAAAAAAGGGGCGTTACCCTTAATAAGACACACATATCAGGAAATTAGTTTTATTTATTTGTTTTTGTTTTCTGTTATTGGATAAATTAATGCAAATAATGAGCGTCACTTCACTTTTTTCCCCATTGGAATGATACTGTTGATTCGACTCAAATACTTTTATAATCATATGCATGCATTGTATGCTTTTTTGTAGCATGCAGCAGTTGTCATAGCCTGTTTATGTTGTTTGCATTGTATTTATGGCTGTAAAATAAATATGTGTATGCTGTTTTCTGGGCCAGGTTTTGAGTTTGACCTCAATGGGACTTTTATCCATTTTATTTAGTCCATGCTTTAAAAATTCAAAATTACTTTGTTTATCATAGAGAACCTGCGGAAATCTATGATAATTTCCTTAACCAGATAAGGAAAGTGAAAGAACCAAAAAATAAAAGGCATATCCTATCCATTCATCCATTTCCATCCATTTATCCAGGGCTGGGTCGTGAGGGCAGCAGGTTTAGTAAAGTATTCTAGTCCCCAGTCACAACTTACACCTCCTCCTGGGGGACCCTGAGACATTCCCAGGCCAAATGAGACACATAGGCCCCTCCAGCATGTTCTGGGTCGCCTCTAATGGAAGGCGCCCCAGAGGCACTCTTATCAGATACCCAAACCACATCAGCTGGCTCCTTTCAACGCAAAGGAGAAGCAGCTATACTCAAAGCTCCCTCTGGAAGTTTGAGCTGCTGACCCTATATCTAAGGCTGAGCCCAGTCACCCTACACCCTACGCAATTTTATTCTTTTGGTCACTCAGTCGGAAACAAGACCGTGAGACACTTGAACTCCTTAGCTCTGTGGAGTAACTCACTCCCCACACAGAGGGGGCAGTGTACCATTTTCCTGCAGAGAACCATGGACTCGGACTTGGAGGTGCTGATATCATATACTAAAACCAAAACAATGAAGGGAAAAATGTTGATAGGATGGATAATAATAGATACTGACTGCCCAGCATGGGTCACACAACAGTTGGTACCCCCAGTCACTAGTGGAAAAAGAGGCTTAATGTTGCGGGGCTTCAAAAGCAAGATGCTGAACTGTTGACTCACAGGTTAAAACAAGCCACGTAGGTCTTTCTTTGTCCAGTTGTCATATCACTTTCAGAGTTGATAACAAAATGGTTGAACATGTGCCATGAGTCACTCATAGTTATGCTATATGTTGTATTCAAACAAGCCACCAGTCTAGAGCTGTATAGAGAATTATGACCAGTGTTAATGATGGTTAA
This sequence comes from Centropristis striata, assembly GCF_030273125.1. NCBI lineage: Eukaryota > Metazoa > Chordata > Actinopteri > Perciformes > Serranidae > Centropristis > Centropristis striata. Next base: position 13,466,166 of record NC_081539.1, read on the forward strand.
AATAGGAGTTCAATGACTGCAAAAAATATTTAAATAATAGGCTACAGATCTCGATAATGGCTGTCTGGTATTTCAAATAAGTGGACACAAACTAAATACAGTGCATTTTTGTGTCTTACTTGTAATCACAGAAGCTGATTTAAATAAAAGTGTCCGTGACAGAACAGAAAAAAAAGTTTTTATCACTTAATTTGTGTGAAGTTGATTTCAAGCTATTCAAGTGAAATCAGGAAACAGTTTTCTTCCTCTTTGTATTCATCATGGAACGCTCTGCTGAATAATATTTACACTAAATAACTAAGTTTTGACAAGAGTTTAATTCAAGAGCTAATATCTAGATATTTTCTTGATAATGATTTTGGTTATTATCAAAAAAAACCATGCTATTGATATTTTTGTTGTTATCATTATATTTGTACGAACAAATGTACCTTTAGTTATACCAGACATTAAAATGAACAAGAAATTGAAGAAAACAAAGGGCTAATATTTTTTCCACCACTAGAGTGTGCTAGCATCACATAAAACCTAACCTCTGCTCTGCTCAGTGATATTGTAGCATGTATCTTGAAGTCATTAACAGTTTTTCTCAGCATGTTACCCAATGCTGTGTGAGAGCTCATTTAATTTGTTTATGTCTAGAACTGTTATCTTAGACATGTAAGTAGCTTCGATGTGTGGGAGCCATACTAAGCAGAGCATAAAAATACCCCTAATAGATCCCATGAGACTTCCATACAGTTGGAATTTTCTGGACAGCTGAACCCAGTGACATGGTGCTTACATGGATGTGATTCATTACAATCCTTCTCACTTGAAAAAAAAAACCCACTATTAGATATATGGTCTCAAAATGACCAGAGAGTTGAATTTACACCTTTAAGTGTCAAGAAAAGTGAATATTTTAGGCAGTAGTACAGCTGCAGGGCGAATTTATTGTATTGCATAAACCATTTCAGAGTTATAAGTTATATAAAATGAAGTTCTGACAATAGTTAAGCACACATTTATGTGACGTATGATGCTTTTTAAATACCATAGTGTACACTAGGATGAAGTCATTAATTGTCTGTGTCATCACGTTCCTGAGAAGATATTCACTTGACTGACTGGAGAGTTTCAAGGAGAAGATTCTTCTATACGAGCTGTGAGTGGCAGTAGTTTGGTAATTGGAGGTTAATATCAGTGGATTAGAGTAAAGCCCAGGATGTTTGTGATAAAATCTTCAGAGAGACTGTATGCTATTCTTTGATGTTCAGTCATATTCACTAATCCTGGAGGTTACTTCACATTTAGGTGTCCGACAGGGTAATAATCCACAGACTTTACGATATAAATACATCTAATTAACTGTCATGCACACAGTATACTGTAACATGCCCGGTGTCATTTTCACTTGCTACGGAAGATAATATTATCAACACAGGCGAGAAAAACAAATCAATTTAGAAAACCATTTATTGAAAGTACAACTATACAATGTATTTGTTTTAATGATCATTAATGCAAAAAAAAGAAGAGAACATTGATTCCACTTTCATGTCTGTATGCTAAATAGGAAGTCACAATAAGCAGATGTTAGCTTAGCTTAGCATAAAGACTGGAAGCAAGGAAGATAAACTTACCAGACTCTCCAAAGGTAACACTTTTTATTTTATTTTTCTTAAATTAGTGGTGTTGTTTAGTAGATTTTGGTCAGAGATTGGGTAGCTGTTCCACCCTGTTTCCATTCTTTATGCCTTGCTAAGCAAAGCTAACTAGCTTCCACCTAAATGCATGTTTACTCTATAAACATAACAGGCTAGCAGCCAGTAAGCTTAGCTTAGCATAAATACTGGAAAGCCAAGAAAAAGTATGGTACCCCTTCCATAAAATGCCAAATTATCTTAATTATGCTTTGGTTTCTGTACGGATTGAACAAATTTTATTGGCAGATTTTGTTACCTTAAAATGGAGCTGGGCTAGCTGTTTCCCCACGTTTCCGGTCTTTGTGCTAAGCTAAGCTAACCATCTCTTGATTGTAGCTTCAAATTGTACAGCCTCGTGTCAATCTTCTCATTTAAAGTCCACCATGAAAATGAATAAGCATATTAATATTCCTTTAGGTAAAATGTAGTTTAATTACAGCACTAAAGGTTTAAGAGTCATCTGGACCTTTCAGCAACTGATTGTAACACACTGTTCATATCACTGCTGCTTTTCTGATGATGAATTAACTGCATCTTAGTTAATTATAGTGTTTCACAGAAGGCATGTTGTCAAATGAGTTGGTGGCTGGTGACATGTTTTATTATACTTGTAGAATATGTCCAATATTCATTAGACAGCACATAGTGTCATGACCTTGCTAAATGTATTGTATTGTTCTCCTCAGTGTTGATCTCTTCAGATTGCTGCTGTAAGATTGTAGGTATGTTGCCATGCTGACTGCGGTACATTGGAGGGTGAGGGCAATGTTGGGGACGAATTTCAACACAAAAATCCTCAGAGGTGTTTACTGATGTGATATTTTTGCCATGGAAACCTGCTAGGTGTTGGAAAATGTCTAAACATCTGTGGCAACCAAATTAAATCTGCCTGCCAAACTTTATTTAAACAGTAAAATCATGTTTATGAGTCACACTGGCATCAGCGGTGTGTTTTTATCAACAGCCCTTGAGTCTTTGATGTATTTGTGGGATATTTGTATACTTTCACAGCTGAAAGTCAGACTGAAAGAGAGAGTGACAAAGAGACAGTAAATGGCATTTATTGCATGTGAAGCAAATAACAATAGTAGGCTGTGGCTAAAGTTAGAAACCATCACAGCTGAGACCGCTGTGGTAAAAAGTTAAGACAAAAGCTGCTGGAGATTAACCAGTGATGGCATACTGTGGGTTTAAAGCCAGCAAGCCCAAACCTCCAACAAGGCCAAATGTCCAATCTAAAAAATGTGTATCCACTCCGTGATTTGGATCCACTCCAAAGTTTAACAGGTTCTTCCTTGGCCCACGCTACATCCTTCCATGAAAATGGGGTCAGCAGTGTTTCCGTAATCCTGCTGACAAAGAAACAAAAGGAAAACAAAACATAACCTCCTAGGCACAGATAATTATAGGTATTGAATTAAATATAAGGTTGTAAAATTAAAATGGCCACTAAGATTCGGGAAGAGTTAGACTGTGAGATGCTTTTGTACTGTGACAATTGTCTTTAAAATAAAGCTTTGTCATTAATAACTGATCAACTAACTTTTTTTCTTCTGTAGAGTGTGACAAAATAACAATTGAACAAGTAAAAGTATAAAGAGAATGAAAAAATGTCCATATACTCAAAACATAGAACATACCATCCATAAAGACACTTACAATTGTATAAATTTTTTACACGTAAAAGCTGGATTAAGGAAGCAAAATTCATATTAAAAGACTGAAGAACTTGGAGAAAATGTATGGGTAAAAATACAAAAATAAGCCTGTGTTTACCTGCATATCAGGCAGTAATGCTCATCGCCAGAGACGTGCACCCATAAATGTGTTGCCCTGCGGGAGTTGACTTGTCCCCCACGTTCTGCTCTCAGCTATATTTATCTCCACCCTCACCATAAAAGGCTGTGACTGCTGCTGGGACACTCTGGCAGGGGCCAATATTATTTTTGTTGTGTAGACCACAGCCCTGTACGCACCTACCTGTAGGTTTGCTGGGATATCAAGCTTTAAGTGTGGAGTTGGACCATCTTTTCCATTAAAACTTGGAGTTTGAGGCTTTGTGTCCAGGGTAAGTGGCAACAGTTGTAAAGGACAAGGATGTGATGAACCAAGTTGTTGCATATGTCTATTCAAGCATGCTGAGAGACTGCCTGAGTGCCTGAATCCTATATCATGTCTGGCGAGCTGATGTTGCAGGTTTGAATTTACAGGTTTCATGATGGTTGGTCAGAATATTTTTGAACAGACTTTTTTTCTGCATCATGGGAATTACATAATTTCTTGATAATATTATTAAAAGTAAAGTTGATTTTTTCCATCTTGAAATCTAGATTAATTGTCCATGTTCATCTATAAAGAACATGTTGAAGTAAATGAAAGCATGGCCATCGTGTAAATGCTGCCAATGACTGATTCAACAAGTCTACAATTAGGTGATTGTCATGATGAATCTACAGTATATTATAATCATGAATACACCTGCTCTTGAACATTAACAAACCACACAGACAAACAGATAGGCAGCAAGAAACTTAGAGACTCTGGGCTCGAACCAGCAGCGGCCTGCAGCATGTCTGGATCTATACCGTTCTACCAGAAGCACCACCGCCACTATGACCGCGGCTACAGAAGCAAGGAGATGAGGTCCAAACTGAGCCAGTACCAGTCCAGCAGCAGGTATTCTGCTGGCAGCAGCACCTCCGCCACCAGCTGCAGTAGCAGGGGGTAAGGAGGAGGAAGAGGATATACCTTCATCAATCCACCTCTTTGTCACAGGGAAGCTTAACACCATCATCCAAACCTAACTGATTACCTCCATCACCCTTGTTGGATCACTTCCCTGTCACAGCTTTTGGATCATCTTTCCTGCTTTGCTGCCATATTGACACCAAAGTAACCACCCTTCCCTTCTCTGAGTTCTCTTTGATCAACCTTCACACACACCTGAGGACTCCTTTTAGTGGTTAAAAACAGCTCTGAATCCTGCACGAAGCTCCTGCATGTCCTCTGCTTGCTTTTGTGCATGCTGACAATCTCTTACCTGTAACACGCCTATTCATAAATAACTAAAATGACTATAGGAAATAACTTTCACAGCGAACCTTTTGTTAGATAAGCTGTAAGGAAATGCAGTGTTATGTAATGGCTGAGTTATGGTATATGGCATAGACTTAAATAGAATCTTGACCTGCACATACCATGTAGGAGGGAAAGTAACAAGTGACAGTCTGTCACTCTGTCACTCTATCTTTAAAACCTGGTTTCTTTAATATGTATTATCATTTTTTAGAAACCTAGTTGCTTTTCTTTATTTCTAACACGGACACACGGAGGGTTGTTGTTCATTAGTGGTTGTTTTTGCTGCAAAGATGTGTGCGTCCACTGTTGAATGAATTGGTCATCTGATATAAAGAATATTAATAGGACAAATTGTGGTTTTGTTGGTGTATTTCCTTCTTACTGCTCATATTTACGTTTATTGTTGGGGAGCAACCTCTAGGGGTCAAAGTAATTATGATGAGAGTAAGGTAAGATGGTATAAAGAGCAACAAAGTCCGCAGGGGGTGGTCACTTTGGTTGATGGATGGGTCAAACAAACAAAGGACGTTCACAAAGAAATAACTCTGTCGCATGCATAGTTATATCATTACTTAGGTATGGAAGTGACATAATGTATAATGTACTTTTTTAACCAGGCCCCCAGAAACAGTCCTGGACCTTTGAGACAACTTGACATTGTATTTTTACAGCATCCTCCTCTCAGTAAGAACACTCAAAGTAAAGCTAATACGCTTACTCTATGGGCCCACAGAAGCTGAAGGTTCAGGAAATTTTGGGGAGTTAGGATTCTTCTTTTGAATTTCTTTGACTGAGCAACTTTCATACGAATGAATGAGGCCCCACCTCCAATGCTGTATCCATTTCTCTTTATACATCCATGACTTTTTACCTTCCACAGCAGGTGAAATCACACAATATCACAAGATAGTAAGGCTTCAAGTGATGCATTTTTGTCCGAACAGAAAAATGTGTGATAAATTAGCTTGCTGTGAGGAGTTACTGGCAGGTATAGGCATAGTTTGGGTGATGTTCAAAGCAACAATGGCAACAATGACAGTGATTGACAGATGGTTCATCCATTCATATTCCAAGTATATTCCAAAGTGCCCGCCCTTTTCCAAACAGTTTCCAAAGACGGCCTCTCATAATTTTCTGTGTAACAAACTATAGGGACCAAGTTGATCTCCTGCTACCGGAAGGGGCACTCATTTAGGAACCGCCCCTTGTGGGTCATATTAGAGGGTAGGAACAAGTTACCTACGTGGTTGAAAGGGATGGGCGGCTTCTGGAGTTAAATGTTTGAGTAACATTAATGAAGAAGCTTGCAAGGAAAGAGTAGGAATAACAAAACACTCAGTTTGTGGTGATCCTAGCTTTTACAGATCTTTAAATACACTGGCCTGGAGAGTGTGAACAGGTCAGAGGGCTTAGGTTTTACTAACACCATCTGATCTTTGCCTTTACACTCATGTAGCTGAGCAGCCAAACAGCCACCAAATCTGGGCTGACGAGAGGACGGTTATGATGTGATGATGATTTAACAGTCTATGTGGTAGCAATAATGTTGTTAAGGCAAAGATGAACATTGGATTTGTTATATGAAATCATCGCTATTGGGTTTCAGTAGCGAAACCGAAGCTCTCCATGTTATAATCCATTTTGATCCTGAGAGTGTAAATGTTCAGAGCTGAAGGGACAGTGACCCAGATAGATACAGGAAAAATGAGGGCAGTTGCCCTGTCACCCTTCGTGCCCCCACCTCCTTATCAGGTTCCTGTTATCTCATACCCTGAGCTCCCACCCCCAACTCTCAGAGTGCTGCAGATAGTGTCGCCAAAGACAAACTCTGTGGGCCCGACCTAAAATCAAAATATTTCCTCTTCCATTGCTTCACTTTGAGATAATTGTAGTACGATGGAATCTAATGTTTAAGGATTTGCAATTGATAAGTGAGTAGTTAGGGCAATAATATCTGGTGTACATTAAGATTTGTGGCTGTGGTATGTGTTACCATCATATTAGATTGCAGTGAAAGTGTTGGATGGTCTTAAAGGAACAGCTGACCACTAAATCAAAAATACATATTTGTCCTTTTCCCTGTAGTTTAAAAAAAATAAATTAATCTGGCTTGTTTTGGCGTGAGTTACCAAGTGTTGGAGATTAAATGTCTACATGTCATGTAGAAATGTCTTTGATGCCTTTTCTCGAAAATAGTATAGATGACCACTGAGCTTGTAGTGCCAAAAAATACATTAGAAAAATTCAATAGCAACATCTCTTTCCAGAATCATGACCGAGTTACTCAGGATAATCCACAGACCTTGTTGTGGGCAGTTTATTGTGGGAACTATTTCCACCCACCAACCTTGTCACCCTTTAGAATAATAGTTCTGATAGGTGTCTCGTCCAACAGTAGACGAATGCTGCCTTCTGTGCAGTGATGCGGTTGGCGAGTGAAGTTGGTTGGATAAAATGGTTTCCAATGAAACTGCTCAAAAGTCTGTTAAAATTAAATAATAACCGGTTCATGCTTTCTAGAAAGAGACATTGCTGGGTTTTTTTTTACATTTGAGCACCACAAGCCATTTAGTGCCATTATATTTAAGGTAGACGTCTCTTCAGTCAATACCTCCAATACTCAACTCTAAATAATCCAGACTGTTAAATAAAAAAACAGTTAAGAGGGAAAATATGTATTTTTGATTTTGGTGGTGAATTACAAGTACATCACCTGTGTTGATATTGTATTGGATGGCCTGTGTAGATTGTGGAAAAGTTATTATTGTGGTATAAATGCCAATTAATCCACACTTAACCACCTAGACTACTTTCCCACTGAACCTTCATCTACATCTCATCTACCCTGATCTTGGCTTCACCCCCACATGTTGATGTTATTAGTTGCACTGTCTGGCTGGTTGCCAGGCTGATGGTGTGCTACTGTATTATGTCCCAGACTTAACGTGTCTTCACATTCTGGGCTGGAGGCGAGCAGACTGAGCCCTGTACCCAAGAGAGCCAAGCCTACTTACTTAGCTGTGGATAAAGAGAACCAAATCATTGGCTACGTAGTGCCGATCTTCAGGGGCAGGTAATAAACTCTAATAAATTCCAAGAATGTTTTTGCAGCAAAAGTTATTTCAGTTTTAATGATGTGCCTTACTCCCCACATCCACCCCTGGCTCCGCTCTCGACAAACTCCTAGTGAAGAGTTTGCCACAGGATTTTCAGATACAGAGCAAAGAAGGGTGAGGGACACTTCTGCATACATGGCCCGCAGGGATTTGTTCACCAGTGGCCTGGAGATGGAGAGGTCAGAGCTGATCTCCAGGAGGGAGGCCATGCGCGACACAGCCGACCGCATCTCTCTGAGCAAAAGGGTCAGTGGGGGAAATCTTCACTGTTTTGAGGTCACACAGGAAGCCAAAGATGCACTAGCTAATTACAATAGACCACCCTCTTTCGATAACATAACAAAACAGTGAGAAAAACAATTATTATCTGCATATAAAATGACAGAGCATAATTATTCGCAGTAAGGAACACCAAGTGCCTGTGGTTAAGTGGTTGTTATTGCTACTTCTTTCACAAGGAAGTTATTAATGTCTCTGGGTGATTATGTGAAGTACTACCCGACCATTCACTGAGCATCATAAAAGCCCCCTCACTGTATTTATCTGTCTCCACTCTGCCAGATAGTCTTACTACCGGGCGACAGATTCCTCAGGAGATCGTGTTTCTGGAGACACAGGGAGCCAGTGTCCCAGTTGTGTTGTCATTTAATGTGTTGAGTTACTGGAGGCACAACGAGACAGGGCCTCAAGAAGCCCAGCTATTCATAGGACATAAAGAACAACACACACTCAAACACGTGTCTCGTATAAAAGTACTTAGCCTACATCTTGCATGTGTAAAATTAATAAAAATATGTTGGGATCTTGCACAGTTTGTGTATGAAAATGCTTTGTGTTTGCTTCAATCATGCATTGTGAATTCATGTTAAAATTAAGGGGATTTTTTTCTTGGAAATTGTCCTGTTTTTTCCTTAAGCCCTGTCCTGTTTGTAGATCCATGAACACGGGGAACACTTTAAGCGTATGAACGAAGACAGCCTGATGCACGCCCCGGAGTTTGTGATTAAACCACGCTCCCACACCGTGTGGGAGAAGCAGTGTGTGCGGCTGCACTGCACTGTCAGTGGCTGGCCCGACCCACGGGTCATCTGGTAGGTCACACTTATAACCACAAATCTGCCCTTCCTGTCCTCTCAGAATCCTGCTTTTCCTTTTCCTTTTCCTCTTGATTCTGTTTGATCCTTTTCAAGTTCTTACTTTCTCTTCCCTCTGCTCTGTCTTCTGTTGTGTTTTCTGATTTCCACCACAAGGTACAAAAACAATGTGCCCATTGACCCTCTTGCCAATGCTGGCAAGTATAAACTTGACAGCAGATACAGCGTGCACTCCCTGGAGATTAACAGGTAGGTCCACTGTTCTAAAAAAAAAAAGCCACTGAAACATCTTGTGCAATAGTTCAACATTCATAACATGCTGCATTGTCACTGCTGCATTGAATTTTATGAATCATGAGTAAAACATTGCAGAAAGTCCTGGAATTTGCATACAACATAGTTTGGGTGGATATATTTTTCTTACAACATGCTACTAGCTAGCTAGTAGTTTTATCTTTTTTACAGGCATTTTGCCAAATAAATTGCAGTTCTTTGGCTCTTTTAATTGAGTTTAATGTAGACAATAATATCGTTTGCCTTGATAACAGAAAGTAGTGTCAGTGAGGCCGCCCATTGTGTTTCTGGAGGGATACATTTAAATTTTGATGTAGGGTAACTGCTTTCTGCCATTTTTAGCATGTAGCTTAGCCAGCCACTTGGGTATCATTGCCGAGGTAAGCTAGTTAAAATTTTTATTTTAAGCACAGTCTTCCAAAATATGTCTATGTTTTACAAGAAAACAAAAGAGAGAGCCTTTAATATAAAATAAAATACCCAAAATGACTTTTAACACATGCATGGTTAATTTTTCTTAACAACAATAGGGGATTTCCTTGTTTCGTTCTTAAAGAAAAAAAACCTGTTAGCACCATACTTAAGCTTGGTTGTACCCAGTGGTGGAAAAGGTCCTTTACTTCAGTAAAAATACTAAAGACCACACTGCAAAATTACTCCACTATAAGTAAAAGTCCTGCATTAAAAAAATTAGTTAATAAAAGTACAAAATGTATCAAAAGTACAAATAGTCTTTATGAAGAATGGCCCCACTCAGATTGTAATATATATTGAAAATATATTATAAAAATATTTGTATTGATTAATTTACATAAGCAGTGTTTTATTTAAATTGTAAAGATAAAAGCTAATTTTACCTACTTAATATACTGTTATAAGATAGATTTAATTAGGTGTTAAATCTCGACCTGAAAAATAACTAAAGCTGTCAGTTAAATGTAGTGGAGCAAAATGTACAAAATTTGTCTCTAAAATTTAAACTTAAGTACAAGAACCTCAAGATTGTACTAAGTTCAGTACTTGAGTAAATTTACTTTGTTACACTCCACCATTGGTTGTACCCATTTGGAAGAAAAAAAGCTTCAGTCTTTATGTGTGTCATGTTAATGTTGATTTTATGCCATTGTTGCTGCCTAACTTGTCCAATCAGACTGACAGTGTTGGATTGTGAGCCAGAGGAAAGCCACACAATTTTCCAGGCTGCCTCTGATAACAAAGAGCATGTCTAAACATAGCTAAGACCTTCTGACCGTTTCAACAAGCAGCCAAGACTCACAAGGAGCAACATATGAGATTATCTCTCTCACATTTTGGTGAAACACGTCGGCTGTAGATACTTTCATCTACAGCGACCCACAACACCTGGTGCACATGACATCACCAGTGGTGTCTATTTATTGCCAGAGTATTCCTGGCCAGGAGTTATGGAACGCTTTACAGTCGGGGCTCACATAGTTGGTATTATTTACATGGTTGAGAGGGCTGAGGTTGAGGTGGGGGAAGGGCTCTGTACTCATGAGTCCTTAAGAGAGAGAATGTGCATATCATGGACATTGATCACCTGATGCTCTCCTCTTTCAGATGTGATTTTGATGACACGGCGCAGTATCGCGTCTCTGCCATGAACTCCCAGGGAGAGCTGTCTGCATTTGCCTCCGTGGTTGTAAAGAGTAAGTTTCACCAAGTCTTAAAACCATCAACACAAAGAAGAAAAATTAAAAACTGTTTTCACATGATCATAAAATGATTTTAAATCACAAGAACAAAAGCTGTAATTATAGCTCCCCATTAATCAAAAACAGTGTGTAAAGTTTCCAAATGTAGCTGTAGCTGTCCCGCCATATTGGGTCTCAAGAGTAGGAACCAGATGTAACTTAAAGATGCTGTACTTGAGATTCACGACAAAATTCAGTCTGAGCGGTTTGATCGAAATTTAGAATTAAGATTGGCTGGGTTCTTTCCGGGTACTCCGGCTTCCTCCCACAGTCCAGAAACATGCTATTAGGTTTGATTGGTGACTCTAAATTGTCCATAGGTGTGTATGACAGCACGATTTTCTGTCTGTATGTGTCAGCCTGATAGTGATAGTCTGGTGACCTGGCCAGGGTGTGCCCCACCTCTCGCATGTTGATAAACGGTTAGAGATAATGAATGAATAAATGCACCTGGCTCTCTGACATGACAAGCTAACTTAGAGTTGGTTGAGTGGCAGCTAGAAGATCTAGCCATGCTAACGGTGCTAACAACACATAAAGGACAGAAACAGCTACAGGCTGATAATGCCATATTGCCAACATCAGAATCTGAATAGTTTTTATTGTCATTGCACAGAAGTACAGCAAAATAAAATTAAAAAACATGGGGCTAGAATGTGTATTGACAGTGCAGTCAGAGCTAATAATGGTACAAGGTGTTAGTTCACACTCATTAGGTCCAACCTGGCTGATAACGGCAGGTAGTCTAACAGAGTTAAGCTCACACTTACCGACCCACATTGGTGGAACAGCGTTGTCATGAAACCTCTGTCATTTACAACTGAGATATAAAGACTGTTCAGTGTAGAGCCGCGGTCATGAGCTAGCCGGTGACATGAACACAAAGCGATTGATGTTAACGGACACATGCACACGCAGCCAGACTGGCTACAAAACAAAGTTACAGAGAAGCTCAGATTGCAACAAATTCTCTTAATTTCTGCTCAGGACGCCATTTCTCCGTTATAAACCATGGCAGATATTTGTATCCTGTTATATTAAAAACTTTAAATTGCAAGTGTCATAACGAATGGAGACTCACTACTTGAAAGGTAGCACCTGTAAAGTCATATGTGATTTCTCATATGATTTTGACATCTTATATCTTGTATAGTACTCTTTGTGTGTGTGTGTGTGTGTGTGTGTGTGCTGTATTTATTAATAACGGCTGCTCTTTTCTGTAGGGTTCAAAGGTGAAGTTGATGAGTTCCTGCCATCGGCCAGACGTAAGTGTGAATTCACTGTGTATTTGTTTTTATTTTTGACTGTATTGTGGGATTAAAGCTGCATTTATTCATTCATGGCCAGAAGAACAAGCTGAAAGACACGGCCTGGACACATTTTGTCTTGTTAAGTTGTTATGGCTAAAGTTTTAGCAAAGGTGCATTTTTACACCTGATGAATAGAAGTTGTGCATTTACTCTTATAACTCGCTTTGATCTCCACCAACTCTTGAGAAATTTGTGTCTTAGATGCTTGCTAGATGTGCATTCTCTTCACCAGCTAGTTGCCAACTTTATCAGTCTGCTGTTGTGCATGCCTCCTACAGCCGCTTTATTGGAGACTATTTGCTGAAAACATCTGCACTCTGCTGCTGGAGGAAGAGTTATGTTCCTACCAAACAAGGCACTGCCTTTTTTGCTGGAAAAAAATTGTTGTTTTCAAATTATTGTAAGGCAACCACCTGTCCCTTCAGTCCATCTGATTGGACAATGGGGGAAAAATGCGAAAGACATTGGGCACTATTCTCTCCAAGTTGAAAGTGTTCAGGGCGCTGAAAAAGCTGAAAAATGTGAGGTGCTCAGCAACGCAAAAGCAGCCAGCAAAAATCTTCACTGTTGTTGAAAACAGTCACAAAAAGCCACCTCTAATTCCAGGAAGTGGCTGAAGATGGTCAAGGTAAAAAATGTGTTATAATAAAAATAATAGTAGAAGTAAAAAAAAAAGGGGGTGGGGGGGTGGGAAGATTTCACACTACATGTGGTCGTTTGATTGAACATTGATATAATGCCGATTTAACTGTAACACGCAGGCCGAAAACGAGATTAATGCAGAGAGGTGACAGAGCCTTTGGCGTGTGGCCCCCAAACTCTGGAATGAGCTCTCCCTATAGATCAACCTGGCCCCTACACTGCCTGTTTTTAAATCTCTTTTAAAAACTCATCAGTTCTCCCTGGCCTTCGAAGTCTCTGTCTGATAGAGGATTGGTCCAAATTCTTGTGTCTTTGATCTGTCTTAAGTATCTGTATTCTGTATTTCAATGCTTATTGTTGTGCAGTGATTTGGTCAACGCTGTTGTTTTTAAATGCGGTTTATAAATACATTTGCATTTGCATTGTATTGTATTGTAACATGATGCTTTTATTGGTCATTCTAAAATAATAGAATAGATAGAATTAACATTACTCATACTGGGTACCTTATGGTTAACTGCTAAAAATGACTGACCTGCAGTGATGGGTGGGATGTGGTGGGTTGGGGGCTGTGAAGGCAGGTGGGTGCTTCTGCACTAACAATTTCTCTGTTTCCTTGATGCTGTGGTGATGCAGGGGCCAGTACTGAAGGTAACAGGGAGTTTGGTTTGAAAACGTTTTGGTGAACTTGATGTTTTCACTGATTACGTGTCCATGCATGACCACTGTTGTCTGTGTTGTGTGTTATTTAGAGTTCATAATATTCGGCTGAAGTAGCTCCTGTTGAAAAATCTACAGATTTTTTGGCATTTCTTTTTTTCGGTTTGAAAACAGTATTGCAAGTGTGCCACCTTGTAAGTTTATGTGCTCATTAGGGAGAAGCTGTGAGAATATGCATTAAATGAGAGTACATGACATTTGATAGTGTCTACATTTAGTGAATATAGCTGTGTTAAAGTACAATGTATCAGTAAAAAATGTTTTAATGATCAAAATAATCATATTTTGAACTAGAGTCACTGATTATTGCGTGTTTTTTAATTTTTCAGGATTTTCACGTGTCTGCACTGTTTAATGCATGAAAACAAGTTGCCATATTTCCCCTTATTTCTTTTTTTGAGCACTGTAATATGATTTTAGAGTCACTTTTGGTCTTATTTGTTGTTCTTCTGTGTGTTCTCTTTTCCCACGTTCTTCTGCCTGGCTGAAAAGTTTTGATCCGGCTTACTGTTTTTTTTTCTGTGGGTGTGTTAATGCTCTGTCTTTTTCACAGTGCAGTGTTTTGTTCTTCCACAAAAGTCTTTCCACTCTTAGTGAATCTGCAACAGTCCGAGCTCTGACTCTGCCGTCTCATGCTTTGTCTGTAGATGGCCCAGTGTCTGAGTACGGCATCACATTCAAGACTCACATTGTCGATAAATTTGGTGTGTCGTTTGGAAGAGAGGGTGAGACCATGAGTCTGGGATGTACGGTCATCATCTACCCAACCCTGAACCGCTACCAGCCAGAGGTCCAGTGGTACAGAGGCGGTAAGCAGATGACTCCATGCTGTGGATTATTGAGGATTAAGTTGCTCCAGACCTAATGCCTGTATGAATATCACTGGGGTGAAATTTCAACAGTGTAGCAATACCACAGTGTAGAGATACTAGTCCTGAACACAAAATTTGACTTGAGTACAACAGCACTGGCATCAAAATAAACTTATACAGTCATGAAAAAAAAAAATAAGACCATTGTTTTCTTCAATTTCTTGTTCATTTTAATGTCTGGTACAACTAAAGGTACATTTGTTTGGACATATTTGGATATAATGATACCATCAGAAATAGTTCATAAGAGTTTAATTTAAGAGCTGATTTCTAGCCATTTTCCATGGTTTTCTTGATAATAATCAAAATCATTGTTATTATTGTCCAAACAAATGTACCTTTAGTTGTACCAGGCATTGAAATGAACAAGAAATTGAAGAAAACCAGGGTGGTCTAATATTTCTTTCCATGACTATAGTACCAAAATAAAAGTACTCTTTATGAAGAATAATATATTCTGTTATTAGAGGTAGGATATTTCAATTCAATTCATGCATTAATGTATATCACTTTAGTACTATAGCTGGTAAAGGTGGCTAATTTTAATTATTTATATATTTAGTGGTTTGCTTGTGAATTATTTCTGTTTTGGAAATACATCACTGGCAAAATTACCATTTCAATATCAATAACATACCTTTAATTCTTGAAAAAAAATCTATATTTTCTTGGATGCCTCCATGGTGATCCAAGAACTGAGGAAATCTTTGATGACTTGAAGTAAACTGGTGCCAAAGCATGCAAGAAAAACAAAGGTTTCTTCAAGAATTCAAGGTAACAAGCGGTTACTAAATTATATACAAGTGGTCATTGAGCAGGCTCATTGATATTGCCTTTAAGCAATTATAATACATGGCAATTTTTATTGATTAGAATTTATATGATTCATCTGAAACTGCAAAGTAACTAAAGCTATTAAATGAATGTAGGGCAGTACAAATTACAATATTTGCCTCCAAACAGGAGTGAAGTAGAAGTATAAAATAGTGGTAACTAAGTAATGCAAGTACTCAAACAAAGTGCTTCAAAATAGTACTTCAGTACAGTACTTGAGTAAATATACTCCTCTAAATTTAGAATTAAAATGAATAATGTATCTGATCTGAATGTATCACATGCTTTGTTTAGGTTAGCAATACTGCATTACTAAAACATAGGTAATTGTCATATTTATTATTTTGTGTAAATGAAGATTTTCTGTGCTTTCTGCTTGGTATATAATTATAATTTTAATTGGATGTTACTCAGCCACCCTCCATCTCTTTCTTCCCAGATGTTCTGCTGTCTCCTTCTAAATGGTACCAGATGCACTGGAGTGGGGATCGAGCCACGCTGACCCTCACACACCTCAACAAAGAGGACGAGGGGCTCTACACCCTGCGTGTCACCACCAAGTCTGGATATGAAACCTACTCAGCCTACGTCTTCGTCAGAGGTCTGTGCACCTTCTCAAACTTTTTCCTCAAATGTTAGATAACTATTCTAGTTTCAACCTCCCTACATTTCACACACATCCAATCACTCACTTTGTTTAACTGAGTACATTTTATGCTTTACATATATTCGAACAGCTCAGTATGCCCCAAGGTTAGCTGTTACTTAGCTAAATAACATGTCCAGATCTTGCTCCAGTGTTGCCTTTGAGCCTGACAGTCAAAGCTTGGAACTTTAACTCATGCTGATCACTATTTAAAACATAAAAATGCCATGTTTCCATTCATATGTGTATGCAAATTTTGAAGAATTACGTTAGAAAAGTTGTACTAAAAAGGCAAAATTTACTAATACTTCCTTAAATTGCATATAAAAGCTGATGTGCTAAAAATATGGAAAGCCTTTATGGAAATATGATATATATAATATATGGAAAGCCTTTGCCAAAAAAGTTCTAGCGTAGCAAACACATAACTCACATGACTCATTCTGCTGTCTACTTCCTCCCAGATATTATATTAACTTTATAGTATACTGTCTGGCATGAAGGAGCAATTAAAACTTGACCAGTTGAACCACATTCCTGCAAACTTCTCTCCATTTTACCTCGTGCATGGCATGGATGGCCAAAGCTAGCTGTTTTGTTTCTGGTTTACTACTTCTGCTTCTTTTTCTACTGTTTACTGGCAGATTAAAGCCATATATAGCCTATAGAGCCAACTTCTGACAAAATTATTCTGTAGTCTAGTTTATTCTCTCCAAACCACTAGATGGAAATGCACCTTAATTCATTTTTTTTGCAACATTTTAAAGGTTTCTTCCCAATGAAAACACAGCTAAAGCTTGTTCTAAAAGCTCCTGAAGACTTTAATTCTATAAAATGTTATGCATCTGAGATGTTTCCCCGCAGATATTATCACCATCATTCCAGTCAACACAAGCTAAATGTAACCTGAGTCCCCCACCGCTTTGTTTTGGTCGAGTATGTCATCAAATCAAGGTCAAAGTCACAACAGCACGTCCTCTGGCACCTGATGACAACACCACATCTAATAGTAAAAGTGTTCGAGTGAGCGGTTTTAAATAGGATATCTCTAATAGAGACACAGCCGTGTGGCAACTCTCTGGCATCTGTTTGGAGACAGTGGAAAGTTGTGGTCAGTGAAGCTTAACTCTGCTGCCTTCAGAGACAATCTGACCTTTATAGGTGCAGCTTCTTCACATGTTGAGTAGGAACATGCGACCGAATAGATTGTGTTGTTGACTTTGCTGCAGCTCAGTGTCGCCCAGTCAAGATAGTCAGGCAGCTTAGAACCAGATTTGAGAAGAATGGGGACAAGTTGGACAAAAACACCACATTTTTTCTACATGCTCTCCCATAGGTTTCAACTTCATCAAGATGGCAGATCGGAGATGGCAGCCATATAAAGTATATGAGAACCAATATATCTTCCAAGCCACTTAGAAGGTCAATCTTTGTGTCAAAATACACACTTTCTGGGAATCATTCAAGGAATCATTTAAAGCTATTGAGAATATCACCAGATGATTATCTGATCAAATAGATATATTCATTTTGGCCATGAATTTATGTAATTTCCATCTTAGTTCCTAAGCAGTTGAACATATATATAACTAAATGAACATATCTATTTGATCAAATAATCATCTAGTGATATTCTCAATAGCTTTAATGGATTCCTTGACCCAGAAAATGTATATTTTGACACCAAGATTGACCTTCTAAGTGGCTTGGAAGATATATTGGCTCTCATAGATTTTATATGGCTGCCATCTCCGATCCGCAATCTTGATGAAGTGGCTCCCATCAAAAATTGAAATTTCTGGATATGGAGAGCATGTGGAAAAAAATGTGGTGCTTTTGTCCAACGTGTCCCCTTTATTTTGCTAAGCTACCTGAGGAGGCCAGGTACAGTCACTAGAACAAAACACTAAATGAGTCAGACTGCAGACGGGCTATTCTCAGAGAGCTCAGCTGTGGAATGAGTCTGGCTGTGAGCGCAGATAAATACTGTAAATATCTGCTTCAAGGAGAAACAATAGGCTGCCCAGTTTCCTTACTGCTCTTTGAGACCCTCCACTCGATCTGTCAGTATGGTGTTATAATTGGCCAGCTGTGATAAGCTGCTGTATTATGTAATCTTTAGTATTATTTGAGAGTGAGTCAGACTTATTTAGTGCCAGCCATAACTCCAATAACACCAAGACACCATAACTCCTGAGATAATTATGTTTCCCTCAAGTTGGCTACAATTATGCACATTTTACAGTATGATCCTAAGATCTGAAGCTGGCATTTCTCTCCTTCTCTGACAAAGACACTGTGAGACATACTGATAGATTTACCAGGAGCGGATTTCGTAGTGACCATAAAAAGAAGAGAAACCACACTGATATGTTTTTTCCGTCTATTGAACTTCACTTTGTTTCAGAACCACACCTACACACACTTAACACCAACTAGGAACTTTTTGGCCCTAAACTAAAGAGAAGAAGTTTCATAGGCTTAGTCAAATGAAACTGCAGCCTGTTTTGGTGCCTAAACCTAAAGAACAGGAGAGTAAAATTTAACTAAAAAGTGACTGGCCATTTCTGTCCAAAGAAGGCATGGCAGGCCTCTACTTGCCCATGCTTATGGGATGATAAGCGCAGCGCTGATAAACACCCATTACATGGTGTGAAGATCGGTTATATTTCCAGATCGGGTCAAAAATCCTTCATCAATTCTAGAATTCCTTCCTTTTAACTGGCTAATGTACTACTCACTGCCAAACTTTGTCTGGGAAAATGTAAATGAAGTCTTTTCCAGCCTATGGGCTGTAAATTGCTTCAACTGACTTCAGTTGTTATTTTAGAGCCAGTTATAAACTCCTTGTAGCTCTTTGAATATTAAGCAGTAAATGAAGAGCAGCTAAATAAATCACTACTTATTTGAATCTTTCCTCGTCAACACACATAGTATAGTTCTGTAGCTTCGATACATGCTCTCACTTAATGATGCAACCTTCAGTTGGCCTGGCTTCACCCTCAGTGTTTCTTTAAGAGTCACCTCTCTTATCCCCTTTCACTCTGGCGCGGGCTGCAGCTAATTCTGTCCTCCTGCCGCTGATTGCTCTCGGCTTGTGTTTGACTTGAGGACCACAGACATTCCTGGCTTCAGGCCCTGCAGCCACAGAGCTCAGAACAGGGCACAGCTCCCTTAAAACACCCAGCTACAGTCCAATCAACTCATTATAAATAAATCTATAAGTGAAAGGTAAATAAATGTGCAAAACAAGGCAAAAGAAGGTGTGCATACCAAGGTTATTATAGTTAACGAAAACTAACGAAATAAGAGAAATGAAAAAACATTTTGGTTAAAAATGAAGTAAAAATAAAAACGAGATTTTTTATAAAAACGATAACTAACTGATACTGTATTGTGTGGTAACAAAAACTAAAACGAACTAAAATTATAGTGAAAATGAAAATTTTAGCTTCGACCAAATAGTAGCTGGTTTGTGAACATGCAAGAACACATTGGTGAATCAGTTTATTGAAACTGGGATGTCTACACGACTATGTGAATTGATTGCCTTCAAAAAGTTCAGCACTACACTTTAACCAAAAACTTAAAACACCCAGAGTGGGGAGAGTTAATAACCTTATTGATGCTAAAATGGATAAGGGAAAGCAAATAAAGGCAAAATGTATTGTGACCTTTTTGAATCTTGTGCCCAACAAATACCCCAATACAAAAAAACCCTAAAACTAATAAAAACTAAACTAAAACTAAGCATTTTTCACACAAAAAAAACTAAACTAAAACTAGCAAACTCAACTCACTCTAAAAACGAATTAAACTAACTGAATTTAACTGAATTTGAAAACAAAAACTCACAATGAAGTTCAAAAGAACTTCTACTTTTAGTGAACAAGTTCACTAAAAGTAATCAAAATCCAAAATTATTATAACCATGGTCCATCACCACACCCCTTCCTGCAGCCTCTGTTTCTCTGAAGTCAATCTCCTGTCCCCTCCCATCAGGACCAAGCACTGAATCTGGGACAACAGACCTTTTTCAATAGCCGCCCCCTCCCTCGGGAACTCTCTCCATAAAAATATTACGCAGATTACGCAGATCCATCCACCTTCCAAAAACTTGTCAAAACTTACCTCTTCAGAACTGCTTTTAATCTATGATCAATGCTGTTGATTGTTTTTATTTGTAACTGCAATTTCACTGTGTTTTAACTGTAAAGCGTCTTTGGGTACCATGTAAAGCGCTCTGTAAATTAAATGTATTATTATTTATTATATTATTATCGGTTGCGTACTCACAGTGCTGATGGTGCTGTTTGTTGCTGTTTGTGCCAGATGCTGATGCTGAGGTTGAAGGAGCTCCTGGCGCCCCTCTTGATGTTCGCTGCCTGGATGCCAACAAGGATTACATCATCGTCACCTGGAAGCAGCCAGCTGTTGACGGTGGCGACTCCATCCTGGGTTACTTTGTGGACAGGTCAGTCAATGTTAAAATTAAACTGCAGCACTAAATCCTCTGCACATATTCTTGTCCCACATGTAATTTCTTAGAATACTTTAGTAGAAACCTAAGTGTAATAACTGACAACAACACTGTAACATGTGTCCAGGTGTGAGGTTGGAACCAGCCACTGGGTCCAGTGCAACGACACTCCGGTGAAGTTTGCCCGTTTCCCCGTCACCGGCCTGGTGGAGGGTCGCTCCTACATGTTCCGTGTGCGAGCCGTCAACAAGAGCGGCATGAGCCGCCCGTCCAGAGTCTCTGAGCCGGTGGCGGCCATGGACCCAGCCGACCGCGCCCGCATGAGAGGTACTGCAGCCTTCACAGCACGTCTGCTCAAACCTGCTCATATATCAGCAGACAACAGCTCAATAAAGTGAAGACATTTTATTTACAGATTTTTCTTAATTGTTCAGAAATGTTATTCAAAAGTGTTTTGTTCTTGTGATGGGTCATTTAAAAAAATGTTTTAAAGGTTTTTTCAAGTTTAAAACAAGATAAAATCTGCTTAGAAAATCAGTTCATGATTTGAAAATGGACCAACTGAAAAATTGCTGAAAAATATATAAATGTAAAGTAAAAAAAAGAAATCCTGATGAAAATCAGTTTATTAACTTTTCCTCTACTTGCTGTCAGGTACCTCTGCTCCCTGGACCGGCCAAATCATCGTCACAGAGGAGGAGCCTGCAGGTAAAATATAATTTCTAACAAGACTTTTTCCTGCTGCACAGCTTTTGTGATCAGGAACCTCATTCTTTGTCTTTTGACCATCAGAGGGCGTTGTTCCCGGCAGACCTCTGGAGCTGCAGGTGACGGAGGCCACCAAGAACTACGTGGTGCTGAGCTGGAAGCCGCCCGGAGAGAAAGGCCTGGAAGGGGTCATGTACTACGTGGAGAAGGTAAATCATTTAACATCTTACATTTAGTTCAGTTTATGTTGGCTGTTTCCAACCTAAATACACAGAAAATAATAAATAAGCAATAATAAGTCCTTACTTTTGATGCAGTAACAAACCAAAGCTAGTTTATCTATAATACTGTATATACCACAAAGGTCCCAAACAAAAATTCATATTCATTAATTTACTCAATTTACCTCAGTTTTAATTGTTAATTATCTTATTTTTATTCATTTATTTATTCTAAAAAACATAAATTATCATTAGTTCTTCGGTCCTTGAACGAATAATGTGTGGCGAACAAATTTCATTCAGCAAAATCAACTAAATGTAAACTTAAAATAGTGTTATTTCATCAAAGTCACTTTATTCTACATGTCTCAATTGAAATGTTACTAAAAATAAATTGTTTAGAAGAATCAGGTCCTGTAAAAACATTACATTCTGGGAAGCTATGAATGATTCTGCAGAGATCAACAGTCATGTGACAAAAATTCAAAGTACAAGAGAGGTTGTATGAATGTGAAAAGTTTGATATGTATGGTGAGTTCACGGGTACGTAATATAAAAGAACATGTTACCTGTAAGATGAAGCCTGGACACTCACACCTTGTGTCCCTGCTCCTCAGTGTGTCTCTGGCACAGACAGCTGGCAGCGCGTGAACACAGAGATCCCAGTCAAGTCTCCTCGCTTTGCACTGTTTGATCTCGCCGAGGGGAAATCCTACAGCTTCCGTGTCCGCTGCTGCAACTCTGCTGGTGTTGGCGAGCCGTCTGACCCGACGGAGGCCACCACTGTTGGAGACAAGCTCGGTCAGAAAACAGACAAACAAACATAAAGGCATGCACCGTTACTGCATCAATGTCACATTCTCACTTTATGACCCAAAAACAATGATTCTGGTCCACAGATATCCCATCTGCCCCGAGCAAAGTCGTCCCAACCAGGAACACAGACACTTCAGTCGTCGTGTCTTGGGAGAAGTCCAGTGACGCCAAAGAGCTGGTGGGATACTACATCGAGGCGAGCATCGTGGACAGCAACGTGTGGGAGCCGTGCAACAACAAGCCTGTAAATGCTACCAGGTAAAAATCACTCCTTCTTCACTTTAAGAAGTTTATATTAGAGCCAAACTGGTATGGGATATTTGAGACTGATGCTGATTTTAGAGGGAGAATTTTAATTGATAAGCCAATATACACGGCACATAAAGTTGGAATAACATATTTTTAACGTCTTTTAAACAGATTTTACATGTTAATGTAAAATTTCTCAACAATGTTAACATTTATGGCTGAAAATAACATTTAATATATTAACATTATTTGTTTTTTTACCTAGAGAGTTATCTTCTCAAAGATTAAGTTGTTTTAAATCATATTTAACATTATTATACATTGTGCAATCAATGACTTACGTTGTCAGCCAATTCTATAAATGATAGCTGAGAAAATAAAGAATAAATAGGAATAAATTAAATAGCTAAATAAACATAATTACTGTTTGGTTTCAGTTAATTGCTGACTATGCAAAAATAAATAAAATCAAGCAACGTTTTGCTGCATTATATATTGTGTAATAACATTTTCATAACAGCACATATTTGCTTATAATATCTGTCAGCGGATATGTATATCCATCAGATTCTTGTTTATATAGTACAGTTGTTTCATATTGAAGCATTTCATCTGCAGGTTCATCTGCCACGGTCTGATAACAGAAGAGATGTACGTGTTCAGGGTGAGGGCAGTGAACGCAGCAGGGCTCAGCCAGTTCTCCCCGCAGTCTGAGCCTGTGAAGGTGAAGGCAGCTATAGGTGAGTAAAACTGAGGCTTCACATCTAAACACAAGAAGCTAACGCAGGCAGAGGATACTGAGAATTATAGATTATTCTACTGTTTCAATAGTCAGATGTGTGATTTAAAGGAAAACTCCACTGTTAAATTTAAAATAAAAATAAAAAAAATAATAGTGTTGAAAAATCATCTGGTGTTGTAGTTGCATTTCTGATTTCATTTTGCTGTTAAAGTATATTTTTTAATTTACATGGATTAGCACAGAATATTCTGAAAAGATATATAATGTTAGGACATTCCTATGACATTCAGTCTCCTAAAAAGCATTTACGTTGTCTGTGTAAAGGTAGTTTTACTGGAAATAAAATTTTAAAAAAGTTGAAGGATTTTCTTCTAGACTATTTTAGAACAACTTTTAAAAATCCGAATTGAAGCATATACTATGCATTCTTTATAATCCCTTGAACATTAGATTATTCAGAATGCAAGGCAGTGCACACAAATATATGTTCAAAAAATACAATCTGTTTTACGAGAATAAAGTCAAAAATATTTAATTAATTACAAGAATAAAGTCGTAAATAATTGGTAGGCTGTTCACGGCCCTCATTTTAACAACTCTCCTCTAATTTATTAAATATTTACGACTTTATTCTCATAATTAATTACATTTTTTCAACTTTATTTTCATAATTTATTAAATATTTACAACTTTATTCTCGTGTTTAATTAAATATTTTCGACTTTTTTCTGAAAATTAATTAAATATTTTCGACTTTTTGCACATATAAAAGACACCAATGTTCACAAGGCATTCTGGGAAATGTAGGAAACCAGAGCATGAAACCTGAGATAGAGTCAGGTGATACATGGCACTCCCTAAAAACTTCACCTGGATGGTTTTGCAGGACATAGCAGTGTGCGCTTCAGTTTTTGGGGACAAAAAGAGGTCATGTAACCACAAGATGATTCCTGAAATGTCCTGAACACCAAAGAATGAAAATTGATTTAAACATTGGCTGTAAGGGTGGACTCTTCCTTTAAAGTATGTTTTAAAAAATAAAATAAAAGTTATGAAAGACGTGCAAAATTGTTTTTTTTTACCATCATGTTGTCTTTTGAGACATGTCCAGTTTTTTGTATCATCTACACTCCCACACGTTCTCCACCATGGTTCCACCTGTCACCCTGTCACGTTATTGTGCACTTTTATGTGCCCCACCTTCCCACCACATGCACCCTCCCTCTTCCTCCTCCTGCTCCTCTTCCTCCTCCTCCTCCTCCCTGCACAGCCTGAGGCGGGGTCAGGGTCAGGACTTGTAGACTTCCTCTATTTTGGGTCAGTGTGATCCAATTCAGTGGTTGTTACAAACCAGCCCAGTGTCACACACCACCAGCACTACCCCCCATTCCCCCACCTTTCCTGGGCACGAAGCGTGTCGGCAACCCCACACGGTGCTGAAGGTACCGACACACACCTCTCCCACCGTGACGGTACCCTTAAACTGCACCGAGGTTCTCGTCTAACGTCTCTCCGAGCAGCTAACCTGCAGTGGAATTGTTCTGTTCGATAGTTAATTGAATTTTAAAGACTAGACTCTTAATATAATAATTTATTATTTATATAGTCCCATGACATTGCATGTACTACTAAAAATATAATAATTCAAATTTTAATTAAATCTATTTAAATCTATTGATTTAAATCACAATATAGCAAAAGTCTGCAAAAACACACTCTGAGTGGGTCCATTCTGTATAACGAGTACTTTCATTTTTGATACTTTAAGTACATTTTGATGCTGATACTTTGGTACTCTTACTTCATTAAGGTTTTGAATACAGACTTTTTCTTGTAGTGGGGTAATTCTGCAGTGTGTTATTAGTGCTTTTACTTCTGTAAGGGATCTGAATACTTCTTCCACCACTAACATAACCAAACTTTATTTTTGTCTTTACACCAGAAAAAAAGCTATTTACACATATAAAAAAATAAATATAAAATCACTAGTTTAGATAACATCATTTTGTAAAACAATAACTCACAAAATTGCGATATGATTCCACTGAAAGTCAATAAATAATATTGAATTGAGACACATAGGCTACAGTGTAAAAACAGAACAATTCGCTGCTGTGATAATTGTTTTACTGATCTCATGCACGCGTTCCTTAAAGTCTCTCTGCATTATAACCAAAATAACTTTCAGCATTTGGATGGCACTCATTCACTGGTCAGCTTTGTTCTGAGCAGCATGCTCTGTTTTCCCTCATGAAACACACTCACTTTGTACGCAAATAGTAAAGAATGCCAATGTGTTTCTCTGCAGGTAGACGTATTGATAATGTTTTGAGAAAAACTGTAACTTTTAGACAAGGATTGAATGGGTCATACTACTACTTTACTTCTAATAAACTTAATTTAATTTATTTCAATACGTTTTTTTTTACAACAATAGCTACAGTTCAGAGTTCTTTCAGCACCAACAAGTAACTTTTATTTAGTGTTGATTCTGGCACCCCCTGTGGACAAAAGTTCCAAGTGATCCCGGCTCTGTACCGCCTTCGGAGGTAGTAACAATGGTGTTAAATTGGCGGGACTGTTCGAAGCAGGATCAATGTGAAGCGGCGGAGCCGGCAAGATGTAAATACATGATGTTAGTTATTTGTGCGTCCAACACTCGAGAAATAAGAAAGGAAGTGGAGCGTATCATCAGAAACACGGACAATCTTCTCAATAATGATCACTTTTGCTTATGTAGCTCATATAGAGGCATCAGTACAAAACTGAGACTGTTTTATAACCAGTTATTAAAAACTCCTTGTGGCTGCTTTAATATTGAGGAAAAACAGTTGGGACAGCTAAAAATAAAACCACTTACGCTACTTATATGAATTAGATCATTTCATCTCAACGCACCAATCATTTCGTCTTTTTTCTGTTGGAAAATTAGGAAGTGGTGGAATCCATTGGCATTGTTACTAAAGTATCGTGTTTTTTCATAGCGGGTTGGTGCAAAGCCTGCACAGCCACACTCATTGCCTGTCCTACTTCACACGCCTGCATGCTCTCATAATCCCAGATGAAGTCTCCTCACACGGATGTCACTTGTTGGCCATCTTGTCTTCATTTCCACTCCCAGTCAGATGAAGACATTTAGTGTATTTGATAGACTGATGTACTGTTTCTGTTTCTGCTTGTCTTCTCTGGATGTTGTGTGACTGAGAGAACGGATCTTATGCCTGTTTTTCTTCTTTTTTTAAAAAGCCTCTTTTGCTCTTCTCTGCTAACTCCTGTAGGGGGCGGCATCCCTCATGGTGTGTTGCCGGAGATGGGGCCGGGGGGTAACGCGGGCCGACTAACCGAGCACAGGCCACGCTGGACGGGCACGCATGAAACTGTCCAGTCCCTCCCTGACACTATGCAAAAGCGCAGTAAAGCTCAGGCTGACACTGAAGCCAGGCAGGGGGCCGGGGCGGCGAACTCGACCCTCGCACAGCCCGAGCCTGTGGAGGCTAAACGCAAAGGGGGCAAGAGAGGCAGCGTGTCCTGGGCCCCTGACCTGGCAAAAGACCTGGTCTCAGAGTCCGTGTCAGACTCAGTTTCTGACTCACTAACTGACATAGCCACAGCTGCACACTTAGACCCGGTCACTGCTGTAGAGACAGTCAATAAGCCTGAGGCCCAACAGGCACGTAAGTTCTCTCTAGATGCTTCTGCTAATCGGGAGACAGCGAGGCCCAGGAGAGAGTCGGCAGGTGAGCACCGGTCACAGATGGAAATCTTTTTGTCAACTCCAACAAAAAACAACAACAAAAAATACATTTTCCCCCATTTAGGGTCTATATAAAAACTCTTCCCTGACTTTATTAAGTAGTAAAAGAAAATCCCTTGTAAAAAACGAGATTTTTAAGGGGGGTTGTAAGAGGTTCTTATTTATAGACAATATTAATCAATCAATATCAGTTTAAGCATGGGCTGTGTCTAGAAAATTTTAACAGATTTACTTTCCCATCAGAGAGTCCGGTTTCAGTTAATATCGGGGGACTGGAGCTGTTAGCTATGCTCTTTTCAAAAAACCCAGACTCCATTGACAAAGACAATAATTTTACCTTGCAGGACATTGCAGTTGTTGGCCTGCTGCTGCCTCAGTTACTTTATTTTATTTTATTTAGTTTGTTTGTGTTAGGGGTGACTTTGGTGTTTTGAAGCATTAGTTCGGATTCACCAAAGTCATACAGTCATACAACATGTCCTACTAGGTAAAATTGCTGTTTTTGTCAATGGAGTCTGGTGGCTTTGGCGAGAGCATCACCCCTTCCTTAAAATGATACCATACAATTAAACTCCTCTATATAAGTGCCTCATACAATCCCACTTTTTAAAAAAGTCAGAACTATCCCTTTAAATAATTTGTGCAAGGTTCTACTTTTACATTCACATGTTTTTGACATTTAATGACCAGTTAACAGTTGGTGAATTGTTCTTCTGGTATTCTTCTCTTTAAGGTAAGTCACTGTAAAACACCACCAAACTTTAACTCAACACAATCACGCTTGTCAATAGTTTTATCTGGCCATCACTTTCCCACAACCTCCTCACTGGGTGGCTCGAACTCAAGTCACCTGGCTCCTCAGGACCTGCCATCACATTCAGTACCCAGAGTTCTTTAACACACACACACACACACACACACACACCACCAACAAGTATGTCATGGCAGGAGCCGGCTAATCACACCCTGCACCTAATAAAGTGGGTCATCCAAACCAACACAAGAGCAGGACTCTTGTGACCTGAGACCTTTTTGGTGGCGCAGCGTGTTCTCCTTCAGACACTTTGACCAACTTCTCACCCCTAAATAGGGGGAGAGTATCAAGTTCACGTGACTATTTGTGTACAACAGGTCAATTTATTATCACCCTGTTACATGATCCTGCTGTTGGAGGGACCTTTTCCTCACAGTTACTTCGTCAACCAAGTCCCAGGAATCACTGTGTCCTTTGTTGTGTCATTTATTACCACACATTTCTACACAATACATAACTATTTTTAAATTATCTTAAACTTAACAAAACTGATCTGCTTTCTTGTGGAGAGTTAGATGAGAGGACACTATTCTTGTGTTTGACCCTGAAAGGGGTCATCCCTATGTTCTACAGTTCTATAGAGAACATAATTCCCAAAGAACCCTGGGAAATATGATCTTGGGAATTTGGAAACATAGGAATCTCTGAACATAGGACCCTGGGAAGATAGGATTCTGGAAAATAGGACCTTGGGACCATTGGAACAAGGAAATAGGACCCTGGGGACATAGGACATTGGGGAAATTGTACTTTGGGAACATAGGACCTTGAGAACTTGAATCCCTGGAACGTAGGACCCTGGGAACATAGGACCATGGGAAAACTGGACTTTGGGAACATAGGACCCTGGGAAATAAGACCTTGAGAACATGGGTCCCTGAAAAGTAGGACCTTGAGAAAATGGGTCCCTGGGAAATAGGATCTTGAGAACTTGGGAACTTGGGAACATAGGAATGTCTGAACATAGGACCCTGGGAAGATAGATTCTGGAAAATAAGACCTTGGGAAATACAACCTTGGGGCCATTGGAACTGGCAAATAGGACCCTGGGAATATAGGACATTGGGAAAATTGGACTTTGGGAACATGAGAACTTGTGAACGTAGGGCCGTGGAAATTGGACTTTGGGAACAGAGGACCCTGGGAAAGAGGACCTTGGGAACATGGATATGCATAGATATGTTGATATGCTAAGCTAGGCTGGTTGTAGCTTCACATTTAGCTCACACATCTGAGAGTGACATCAATCTTTTCATCTAACTCTCAGCAGGAAAGTGGCAAACATATTCCTAAAATCTCAAACTGTTCCTTAAAGCAAATAATAAAACAAAAGCCTGATATAATAGGTTACAGGTGTCAATTGTGTTGTGGGTTTGATGATTCTATTACAGCAGGTATTCGCCTCACATTGTCTTTAAACCTCTCCACAATCACATGGAGACTTCAGTGATGTTTCGGCCATGGAAGAAAGTTAATTGAAATGCAGCCAATATCTGCTGTAGATGGAAAAGTCTTGAGTAATGGAAGGCTGAAGCTCAACAGCATCAACAAAGCTTCAGTTAAGCATTTTTACAAGCTCAAAGATTATAAATGAATTAGAGCAGCTGTCCGGATGTGTAAAAATAATTTGGGGAATTAAAAGTATCACCTCATTGTAGAGCCTCAGCTTCCCATTACATCATCCTTTTCCCTGCTGAGGAATTAGGGTGTTAATTTGAGTTTTCTGTCATCTCAGCCTCCCCTACTCCACCCTATGGCATCAGTGTCCTGGAGTGTGTGCGCGACTCCATGGTGCTGGGCTGGAAACAGCCAACCTTCATCGGCGGAGCTGACATCACCGGATACTTCGTGGATTACCGTGAGGTCATTGATGGCGTGCCGGGGAAGTGGCACGAGGCCAACATCAAGGCTATCAGCGAGAGGGCCTACAGGGTGAGTTATTGAAGTCAACAAGTTAAATACAGGGTTCAAATTTAAGGTTTTGGGCTGTTTTTTTCCCCCCACAACATGGCTTCTTTTAGAATATTGGAATGACATTTAGGTGTATATTTTACTATATTTTGTAGATTTCTCCTAAATTCACTAAAAGTCTATTGCAGCTTGTAGTACCATGAACGTAATCTAAACCTCGTCATTACAGGCATTGTTAGAAAGCTCCCACTCTCCTGCACAATATTATGTGTCTTACATGTTTTGTATTGTTTTGGCTATGAATTAGATTCAATATTTTGTCTTCAAATAGTAATTTCAATTGAGAATGTATGAAATATTTGAGACTATTTTCTCTAAATTATTTTTTTTTTCATAAATCTCAACCTCAGCTACACTTACAGACACCAAACTTACCAGTTTTATCTCTAACTATATTCTGAAGGTTTGTACCGAGGGGTGTGTCTATATTCATACCCTGATTAATAGCGTTTTAATAGAGCATTTTGTTTCCTAAAAACATGAAGAAAATAGATGTATTAT
Source organism: Centropristis striata (assembly GCF_030273125.1). Taxonomy (NCBI): domain Eukaryota; kingdom Metazoa; phylum Chordata; class Actinopteri; order Perciformes; family Serranidae; genus Centropristis; species Centropristis striata. Next base: position 13,496,431 of record NC_081539.1, read on the forward strand.
TTTTTATGGCTTTTGACAGTATTTTCTCATTTCTGACATCATAAAAGGAGATATCCCAATTTCTTTCTGTAAAAACCTTAGAATCTAATGAATCAACTAAATAAAATAATAACATTTTCCTTATCTAATGTTCAGATTTATGTCCTGGAAATATATAAGTCCACATTTCATTTGCATATCTGAACATAACATTTCAGAAAATTTGTAATGCAGAAAATTTTTGTCTCATTGTAAATAGCATACTGGAGAAGTTTCATGGAGATATCTATAAGTAAAAAAAATTACCCTATTCACCTGTAGTGTCTCCCCTTAAGTAAGGGTTTGTCTTCATGTCCCTTCATCTCCAGGTGTCTGACCTGAAGGAGAACATGAAGTACCAGTTCCAGGTGCGGGCAGCCAACATGGCAGGTGTCGGCATCCCATCGCTGCCCAGTGACACCTTCCTGTGCGAGGAGTGGACCATCGCAGTGCCAGGTCGGTTAAACCTCCTATTAAACTGAATGAGGGGACGATTTAATGAACAGCATACTCCTTTTAGAACATTAAAGAACAACCTGTTGCTACAAAAATATCTTCATTTCCTCACCTTCCTAAAAATATGTGGAGCTGTCATCTATGCTCTTTTCAAAGCCACCAGACTCAATTGACAAAAACAATAGTATTACCTTGGTAGTTGCTGGTCTACTGCTACCTCAATTGTTTAGTGTGTTTGTGTTATTGGGTGACTTTGGTGTTTTGAAGAATTAGTCCGGTTTAATTTAAGTCATGCAATAACACAAATAAACTATCAGATTGAGGCAATGATAGACCAGCAACTTCCATGTCCTACTAGGTAAAATTGCTGTTTGTGTCAATGGAGTCTGGTGGCTTTGACGAGAGCATCACCCCTTCCTCAAAGGATACCATACAATTAAACTCCTCTGCTGTAGGTGATATACTGACTATGGATAAGTACCTCGTACAATCCCACAAAAAAAAGTGCTGAAAAAAAAGTGTGTTTAGCTTGTTTGTGTTATTGGGTGACTTTGGTGTTTTGAAGAATTAGTTCGGATTCACTAAAGTCATACAATAACACTAACAAAGTAGCTGGTTGAGGCAGCAGTAGACCAACAATTCCCATAAAATTACTGTCAATAGAGCCTAGTTTTTCTTCACTTGTGTGTATTTCTTACTGTCTGTTCTGGCCCACAGGACCTCCTCATGACCTGCAGATAAGAGAAGTGCGGAGCGACTCTCTGGTGATGCTTTGGAAAGCACCTGTGTACCAGGGCCGCGATCCGGTCAACGGCTTCTACATCGACATCAAGGAAGCGGACGCACCGTTGGAGGCGTGGAGAGGAGTCAACACTAAGGCTACGGAGAAGACGTACTTCAAGGTCACCATCGTCCTGCTGAGTAGTTCTCTTCATTTACATGTGTGACAGAAGCTTCAGTGTAATCTGATCATTTTATGTCATTTTGCAGATTGAGAATCTGAAGGAAGGAGAGTCGTATGTGTTCCGTGTGCGTGCTCAGAATAAAGCCGGTGTCGGAAAAACCTCAGATGAGACAGAGCCGGTCCCAGCTGTCACCAAACCAGGTAGGACAAAGACAGAGCTGGACCCAAAGATTAAGGGATATAAGACATTTCTAAAGGGGCCCCTAGAAAAGTTTTTTTTGAATTGAACATGAAACAATCACAAAATAAAAATTAAACTTAGAAAAACTTCCAAAAACTGATGACATTTCATGCCATTTTCCCAACAAGTGACAAAACAAAAGCTCAGAGACAAGTAAAATAGGCCATAAGGTGAACTATGAAAAAGTGGCTAAAATGTGATTTTTGTTCCCACATTTGGGCACTACTTTTTAATGCATTTTTGCAAAAACAACACCATTTGGACTTTGGGTTAGAAGTTCTTCCGCAAAATATCTTGCAGTATTTTTTTGTAAAAAGCCATAAATGATTTAAAGTGAATTTTAAAAAAAAAATAAAAATTGCTTTTGAATTTATTTATTTATTTATGGATAACTAAAAATGTTAAGGATAGCTTACAGAAAAAAAAAGTCATGCTTTAAGCAGGGTAACATCGCTGAACTGCAAATGGCAAAAAAGGATCTAAAAGTAGAAATTCTCAAAGCAAAACGAGACTATAAAAATAAACTGGAGACCAAGATGGCAACAAACAACCTGGGATCAGCCTGGGACAGTATGAAAACCATAGCAGGCCTCCAGAATCTTAAGAGCAGCTGCCCAATAGGCGCGTTTCCATTAGGTACTTTTTCCTCTAGTGAGCCTATGGGTGTGGCTTGGGCGAGAGGATCTGCCCAAGATCCGTCCAACTTCACCGGTTAGCGGCTCAGGTAGCGGTTCAGAAAGTACCTGTCATATGACGTGAGTAGAATTCGACACAACCACAACATAACAGCGCCATTTTTAAAGGAAATAAGCAGAGCAGACTGAGACGAGATAATCGAGAATAAGAAACCAAAGAAGAGAGGATGATGGACAAAGGAAAAAGAAAGACCGTTGACTGTTAGGACTTGCCATGTTGGTCTGTTGTCAGCGTTCACTGACGTCACAGTCCAAATTGTCGCTGAATAATCACGAAAGTGGCCGAAACAGAGGCCGAGGGGAAGTAACTAGTGGGCTTAGCCAAAACACTCAGCCGCTTTCCAAAAAGTACTCAGTAGAAACACGACAAATTACTTTATATGTAAAAGAGGCCAAACTGGCGGTGACAAGCTTGTTATTTCAAGCTGTAACTCTTTGGGTTTCAGGCACTAAGGAGATCGTGGTGGATGTCGATGATGACGGCATCATCTCCCTGAACTTCGAATGCGGTGACATGACCCCCGACTCCAAATTTGTGTGGTCCAAGAACTACGAGGACATCACAGACTCATCCCGGCTGACAGTAGAGGGCAAGGGAAACAAGTGAGAGGACTTTTTGAGACTTTTTGATCGCTGGCCATCCCTCAGTAATATTACTTATTATTACCATGTTTCCCCTGTAGATCCAAAGCTGTTTTCAACTCTCCCGGAGAGGAGGACATTGGCATTTACTCGTGTCTCGTCACCCACACTGATGGCGCTTCATCCAGCTACACTCTGGATGAAGCAGGTGGTTACAAACTCACTTGTTTCAAGAAGTTAATAAAATAAAATAATTCTAGTTTTCTCCTCTATTTATGGCTCTTTTTCTCGTATCTTTGTCAGAGTTGAAGAGGCTGCTGGAGGTCAGCCATGACCACAAATTCCCCAGTGAGTTTATCAACACGTAATCACAGCTAATTTTTTAAAAGTATGTCATGGATTGGACTGTTTCTCTGAGCTGGCTCTCACTCTTTCCTTGAACCAGTTATTCCCCTGAAGTCAGAGTTGGCTGTGGAGCTGCTGGAGAAGGGAAGAGTTCGCTTCTGGCTGCAGGCGGAAAAGATTTCAGCTAACGGCAAAGTCGATTACGTCTTCAACGATAACTCTCTCTCTCACGGGGAGGTCAGGAAGCAGTTTGCATTTGTAATATATCTGGGAGTTATATGTTTGTGTTTTGTCTCTGTGGGTGAGTTGGCTTTTTGTTTTGCAGAAATACAAGATGAACTTCGATAAGAACACCGGTGTGATCGAGATGATCATGGAGTCTCTGACTCGGGCCGATGAGGGCACCTTCACCTTCCAGCTGCAGGACGGGAAAGCTACCAACCAGTCCAGCTTGGTGCTGATCGGAGACGGTACGCTCAGTTACATAACAACAAATACAGAAGATGATCTTATTCACAAACTATATTAACCCATTGAGGCCTAAAACGCCTGTAAAACCTCTGGGCGATTTTAAAATAAGCCCCTAAAACCTGAAGTTTTTCTGGAAATTCAACAAGTGTCAACACTTCTACTAAATAATAGATTTTTCAGCCTCTGTAGCAGATAGAAATGAAATTCAAAAAGTATTTGAGAGCTTATAGTGGGGCGGATTAGCTCAATATTTTACAACAATCGTTCACTTTGTGATAAAAGCATGAAATTTGGTAGATGTGTTGGTGAATATGTTTCAAACAAATCTGGATATTGGGCCACCTCAAAAGCGCCCCCTAGTGGCCGTGGCAGGCATTTGTTATACGAATAAATCAATGATGAATAAAAACTGCCCTTTTAATAATACCAACTGGTGATGAATTGTATATTTTTGGAAAGCCTGATTAGTTACCTTTACAACGAGGTACAGCTTGTAAGGATCGTGCATTCATGGAATGAGCAACGGGGCTAAACGTGTGGGTAGCACCCCCCAAAAATGTGCATCCCCTGTGGGGCGGATTAGCTCAATAAATCACAAGAATTGTTTATTTTGTGATAGAAGCACACAATTTGGTGGATGTGTTGGTGGATTTGTTTCAAACCAATCTGTATATTAGGCCATCCCAAATTCCAAGATGGCGGCCATTTTTCAAGATGGAGTTTTCAAGTAACTGTGCGTTGCTTATTGTCAAGTGACATTTTTATGCTTGTATCGGCCATCTTGAAAAATGGCCGCTATCTTGGAATTTCAAGTAACTGTGCGTTGCTTATTGTCAAGTGACAATTTTTATGCTTGTATCACCAAATAAACCATTATATAATTGAATTGCGCCACTTAGGTGTCGGCCATCTTGAAAAATGGCCGCCATCTTACAATTTCAAATGTCTCGGACAATTTTTTTGTTAAGTGACCCATGGAGACTGCTCATGCCAATTTTTATGCTTGTGTCACCAAATAAACCATTATATCATTCAATTGCTCCACTAAAGTGTCGGCCATCTTGAAAAATGGCCGCCATCTTGGAATTTCAAGTAACTGTGGGTGGGTTATTGTCAAGTGACCAACAGAGACTGCTCATGCCAATTTGTATGCTTGTATCACACAAATAAACCATTATATCACTTAACCGCTCCACTTGGGTGTCGGCCATCTTGAAAAATGGCCGCCATCTTAAAATTTTAAATGTCTCAGACAATTTTCTTGTCAAGTGACCCATGGAGAGTGTTCATGCCAATTTTCACGCTTGTATCATAAACTGAAAGATTATATCACTTAGCCGCTCCACTAACAGAAGAATACAAGCCAAAGAGGAGGCCGTAGCCTGTGAATGGGAATATCAAGACCTAATAAAATGTTATACAAAGTTAATGTTCTTTTCTATTAGACTGTAATAAAGCTTTTGTCACTTTAACATGTCTCTAAATTATATTTGTGGTGCTGAAAACATGAAACAGCAGCTGTAGGGTAGGCAAAGCATTCCACGCCAGTAACCACCGGCGGCCATTTTTAAAAATGGCCGCCACAGCCATCAGAATTTTTTTTTGCGATGGCCCAATATCCAGATTCATTAAACATGTATTCAGCAATGAGTGTACCAAATTTGATGCTTTTATCACAAAATGAACGATTGTTCAGCTAATCCGCCCCACTATTATACAAATACTACAAAACGACGTATCCGCTTTCCAGGCTTCAATGGGCCAAACTTCACTGACAGTTTTGTTTAGTATAGATACAATGTCAGAGGCTAAAACCTCTGGAGTGAATGGATATTTACATTTAACTACAAAATATAAGCTTCTTTTCAGTGGAGTGAAACGTTTAACATTTAATGTAACATTATTTAAAAGGCCTGAATTTTACACAGTCGCCCATAAAGTCTGAATCATTTTTCAGAAACAATCCTCTGTTAATTGTGGTTTCATTTTCATTGTGATATGTTTGGAAGAGATTGATTAATAAAGTTTTGATATGATATACACTTTATCTGTCAAGAATAAATCACACTATAACAATCATTTCATGGAAAGAGGTATAAAAATATATATTTTATTCCAACTTTATGGGCCACCGTGTAGTATACATTTTTCTTTATTATAACCAGTTGTTGAGTTTATTTAGTTACATTGATAAAACAAGACAGGACACTGTAAGACAGATTATTTTTCTATATATATATATATATATATATATATATATATACGTACATATACATTTTAACATTTTTATATATAGACACATCTGAACAGACAAGTCTTATTTGTTAACATAATACAACTACCTGATTTAAAGTTTATTTTAATAGTTTATTTTTGTCTTTTTTTTGTTTGTCGAAATTAATTTTTCGAGCACAGTTTAATAGTTTCACTTGTTCTACCCTTTAGATGATTTATTTCTAAATTTATTTTATATAATCTTTCAATTGTGTGCTTGTATTTTTCTTTTCTTGAGTTTTCTTTTTATATTTGTCATTTTTTGTCCCCAAATGGGGACATCTGGCAATACTGATTCGAAACTAAATCAACAGCAACCAAACAAACATATTGAATGTTATTTTCAGCCATACATGTTCGTTCATAACATTTAAACATGTAAAATCTTTTTAATTTTCAGTGTTCAAGGAGCTGCAGAAGGAATCAGAGTTCCAGATGAAAGAATGGGTCAGAAAGCAAGGTACAGGACACTGTGGACCTAAATACTCATGAATTCATATTAACGTTATCAGTTGATCTGCTGATGATTGTCTTGAATAAACCATTAGTTTTGTTGCCTATAACATATCACAAAACAACAACAAATGAGAAGTTGGAAGCAGCAAATGTTTGGTATTATAGCTTGAAATGGACTCAAATTATTTACTAATTTCAAAAGTAGTTGCAGATAAATTTCCTGTCGATCAAATAGTCAAATAATCAGCTAACTATTTTGTGTCCTAGGTCCTCACTTTATCGAGTATTTGGGTTACGAGGTGACTCCAGAGTGCTGCGTGATACTGAAATGCAAGGTGAGACTGAACTTTAAAGCCTTTTAATGCTGCTCTCTTTTTAAAAAGTGAGTGTTTTCATTCATGGTTTTACATCCGTCTGTCTTGGTGCAATCAGGTTGGCAACATGAAGAAGGAAACCTCGGCGCTGTGGTTCAAAGACGGACACCAGATCAAAGCAGACGAGAATCTGGGCTTCACCGAGGGAGTGCTGAAACTAGAAATTGCTCAGGTAAAAAATATGAGAAAGGAAACTTGTGTGAAGTGTGGATATATGTTTATATGTGTATATTTATGTAGTGCATAACTGTCACTGAATTAATTTGCATATATGAATGTTAAAGCTGGAAATTGGATCGTTTACTTTTTTAATGGAAATCTTTCACCTCAGTGTTCCACAAGAATCAGATCTTTGAGTAAGTGGGATTTTTTTTTTAAATATAAGAAAAGGAGTTGTTGTGAAAGAAGGTAGCCACGAACTTGTAGCCACAATGCAATAATAATAATAATTTACCTACATTTTGACATAACAATCACACATTTCTGACCTGCAGTAAGTGTGGTGGTTGATTTTGCTTGTTTTTGTTTAGAAGACAGGATTTATTTCTTAAATACCATTGTCCCTTAATGTCAATTTTGATTTAAATCCTGTGACTTTCTATAGAGCTTATCCTCTGTAGTTCAGATCTATCTTCATCCCTCACATTTGCTACTTCTTTGTTTTTTCTATAATATATTAATATGTTTTTTTTTTTTTTTTTTTTTTTTTTTGCTACATTAGTTTTTTTCAGTTTTTTCCTACTACACTTCTAACATGTTTATTCTAAATCTATTTTTGAGATATTATATGTATCCCTTAAGGTGTCCTGTTTAGAAATCCAGTTGAAGCAAGATCTGTTTTGGTGTTTTCTTCCTTTAAATAAATACATGCTATGTCTCCCCAAACATTATAGAGTATCTCTTGACCTTTTCTTTGCAATTTCTGACCTGCGGTACATAGGCATTGTGCAGGTTGATTTTGGTTGTTTTTGTTTAGAAGACAGGATTTTTTTTATTTATTTCCTAAATACTCTTGTGCCTAAATGTTAATTTTGATTTAAATCCCTTTCTTTGACTTATGAATAGAGTTTATCCTCTGTAGTTCAGATCTATCTCCATCCCTCACCTTTTCAACTTCTTTGTATTTGCTGTAATAGAATTTATATGTTAATGTTTATTTTTTATTTTGCATTTATTTATTTTTTGTCTATTTTTTCCTACCACATCCCTAACATGTTTATTTCTAAATCTGAATGTGTCCTGTTAAGAAATCCAGTTGACGCAAGAGTTGTTTTTGGTGTTTTCTTCCTTTAAATTAATACATGCTAATCCCAGATATATCGGCTAACATTACATGTCTTGATACGTCTGTATTTTAAAACCCTAAATGCACAAAAACGGAGGGTTTCACACCCTTCAGAGAAGGTGATTATGGGTTTGTTCAGACAGATAGTTTGAGAGAAATACTGTCTTTTTTGGTTGTTAAAGCATGTTAACTTGTTCTAGTAAAAACCCAGAATACGTACAATAAGTATGAACCTGAAAATAAGCATAATATGTCTCCATTAATATCTGTTGAGCTATTTTGTCCTCTAATACCCTGAAGAAAACTGTTATGTCAAAACATTGATAAATTATTTAAAAATATATTTTGCTTTGTGGCTCGAGTGTGTGGCTATCCTTCAAAACGGTACGTTAATCCTAGTCAGCACCGCTCCAACACTGCTGTGTTCCTCCTCTCTCTCATCCCAAAATCATTGGGTTTTTTTCAACTAATTAGACTAAAATATTATGTTAGAAATAACCAGCAATAATTGTCTTTAACCCTCCTGTTATGTTCGTTTCCAGGAACAACAATAATGTTAGTGGGTCAATCTGACCCAGGGCATGTTTAATTATCCAAAAGTGTCAGAAACCAAAAAATCCTAATAAACATTGTTTATATTTCATTAATAACTCCATTACTAACCATCCCATTCCATATTTAGTGCAATGGTGTTCTTTACCTTTCACAGATCATGGTTCAATGAGGATAATACACTTGTTTTTAATTTTTTTAATGTACACTGGAAATACCTAAATATAAAATACAATGGTTTTACATGACATTGAGTTTTTGAAAATTTTATTTTACATTTTTTTATTTTATGGAGTGTTGTTGATAAAGTAACACGAATCACCTCAGTATCTCTGTAATATAAACATGCAAATATGTGAAATGAACCATATTCATTTTATATGTTGATTACACTTATTAAGCCAAGCAGAAGAAGTTTCATCCCGAAAAAATACTTTTAACTTTTTTAGATTTTTAAACTTTGAAATGGGTCAATTTGACCTGCATCATAACAGGAGGGTTAAGATATAATATAATCATAATTTAAGTCCTAACAATCCCATTGATCTCACTTTCTTTCTCTCACTCTTCTGTCTTCTTCTCATGAAAGTCTCGTCTCCATTCTGCGTCTCATCCTCATCCCACTGTATCGTCTTTGAACGTCTGTCCGAGTGTCCTCAGTGACATGACGTCCTTCTACATAGTCTAACATGTAAACATGATGTCACATGTGTCCTATTTCAGCGCGGCTCTCCTGCAGACGGGGACCTAATCTGGAGAAGACTAAAAGTTGGGAACAGTTATCTGTTATCATCATGGGCCAACGGCCACTTCTGGTTTTGCCGTTCTGCCTGAGAATGCTTTATATATTTATTTATCCATGTCTGTTTGTTTGTTTGTTGGCTTTTTTGCCTTTGTGTCATATATGTGTTTTCTGCAGCATCCTTAGCAGAAGAGAAAAGCTTGCCCTTTCAGATGAATGCAAATCATTTTCCTTGTTCAGTGTTGTTTCTACGACTGAGCTTAACGTTCATGTTTCCTCCATCAGGTTTCCAAGAAGGACTCTGGTGTGTATGAGGTCGTTCTGAAGGACGACAGAGGAAAAGACACTTCAACTCTGAATTTGACAGATCAAGGTAAACTGAGAGTCACATGCTGAGATAACCAGTCATGACTGAAGCAAATAAATCACTCAGGATGATTAAATCTTCTTCTCTTTAAGGTTTCAAAGACTTGATGAATGAAGTTTTCAGTTACATCGGTAAGAAGATAAACATTTTAAGCATACTTTAGACATTTTGGAGCCTTAATTTGAATAAACATTTGAATGCTATTTGATTGTTATTGCAGCAAATTCCTCCACTCCACTGAAGATCACAAGCACAGATCAGGGCATCCGACTCTACACCTTCGTCAGCTACTACAACGATTTACTCCAAGTGACATGGCACTACAAGTACGATCTGCATCTCTGTTTGTGCAACAATGTGCTCATTTGATATTAAAACTTTTTTCTTTTTCTTTTTTTTTTTTTTTTTACAGCTATTCGACTACTCCAATTTAGCTAGTTTATTTAATTGTGATGCTCCCTCGAAAACATGTGAATTTCTTATTACATGTAGGGTTGCAAAATTCTGGGAAATTTTAAAGTTGGAAATTTTCCATGGGGATTTATGGGAATAACTGGAATTTATGGGAATGACTGGAATTCATGGGGATTAACGTGAATGTATGGGAATGACTGGAATTTATGGGAATTATCAGAAATGTATGGGAATTAATGGGAGTTAACAGGGATTAATGGGAATTAACTGGAATTTATGCGACTTTATGGAATTTATGGGAATTAACAGGAATTTATGGGAATTAACAGGAATTTTTGGGAATTAACAGGAATTTATGGGAATTAACAGGAATTTGTGGAAATTTGAGAAAAAATGGGAATAAACAGGGAATTTACAAACTTGAATTAATTTTGCTTAATTTTTTAATGGGGGGGTTGGGCAGATGAGTAATATTTAACTCAACGTTCATGTTTTTGTTGTTCAGTAAAAGAACTGATTGTTCAATAAAATAATTAAAACTTAATAAAGTTCTACTTACAAATAAATCTGTTAAAATATGTTTTCTTTCTTATTTGGGACATTTCCCCCAAAGATCCCCAGTTTAATTTCCCATGGAAAGTTTCAGGAATTTTACCGGACATTTCCCAACCCTTTGCAACGCTAATTATACCCGATAGTAAATTGGTTATTTTTCAGTAATTTTGTGCCATTTTTCCAACAGTAAAAAATATTCAGGCCCTTGTCCTCCTGCAGTCTCCTCATGTTTCTGTGTCGTCTCTCTGTCAGGGATTCGGCCATCGCCTTCTCTGACCGTATAAAGAGCGGCGTGGTGGGAGAGCAGCTGTGGCTGCAGATCACAGAGCCCACAGAGAAAGACATGGGCAAATACGCCATTGAGTTCAACGATGGAAAAGGCGGCCTGCGGAGGACCGTCGAGCTGTCTGGTCAAGGTGAGACCATCGGCGTCTCTGAATCTTCTTTCTAAGCCACATTGATTAGACGTAACTCTAATATACTTCTTTTTATAATACACATCTGTTCTTCTTTGTTCAGTTAGTGCATCCTACACAAGTTTGTTTGGATAACTTAATTTTCCTTTAACCTTTTGCTTTGTTTTGCAGCATTTGACGATGCTTTTGCAGAATTCCAGAGACTCAAGTAAGTAACTCACTCCCCGATTATTAAAGTCTTATGTAGCTGCAATCACAACATGCATCAAAATATTTTGTAAATTTAAGCCTGCAGTGATTTGAGGAAATGGTTGGAGAAGTATGCATGCAGATTAAGGCTTTATTTTCACTTCTGACTGTCAGCACCTTTGGTCTAATTTGTTGTTCCTTCTTTCTTTTTTTTTTTAACTCATCAGAGCTGCTGCTATTGCTGAGAGAAGTAAGTGTATTACTTGTATATCTAAAGTGGCATTGTGTTTTTGGATTTTATAATCTGGATGAAGTAGACCTTCATGTATTTATGATCCATACGGTTCGAAACGTTGTTCGCATCTACACCTGCTCACCTTCACATGAATGAACACAAATGATCCCAGTATGATCCAGTGGTCGAACTCACACGAGTAATGGAACGCAGAAATTTACATTTGGTGTGAAAACTTCTAATACTTACAGACTGCTGTAAAATATATATTTTTTGTTCCACTGAGAACATTTAAAGAAACAAATGATCCAGACTGTATATACACCTCTGTGGAATCAGCACAATCATGTATTTTGTGCAGAATAACACAGTTATAATGACATTTTAAAAAAAGGGGGGAAAGCAAGTTGAATTTATGTGATAAATAATTTTTAAAAATTAAAGAAAAAACACTTTTCCAAGTGCCCACAAGTGTCACAAATATTGGAAAAATAAAATGAGTCTCCACATGTAATACATATTGAAGTAGTTACATTTTTACAACCTCTCCTGTCCTCTCCTCTCAGCTCTGTGTAAACAGATTTTCAGTGAATATCTGTCACGTGACCTTTCATCTCAGCAGAATCAATCATGGCTTCACAGTGTCGCTGAGGAATGAAGAATTAAATGTTTTTTTAACAGAATCTAGTTATTCCAAACGGTTTATTTTTTAAAATGAGACATAAATTATTTTTAAAAAGTGATTTTAGCAGAAATATCACATTTTTAAGCTTTGTTTGGTTATTTTTTTCTCATGGAAATGTTCATAACTGATGATCTGTTCAATCATCTGTTTTTACAGTATCTTTCTACAATAAACTATAATGTCCAACATGGTAGTTTGTTTTTATTTAACATTGCTTTTTTTCTTTTTCAGGTCGTGCTCGAGTAGCAGGAGGCCTGCCTGATGTGGTCACTATACAGGAGGGCAAGGTAAACTGTTTCATCTGATTCTGTTATTACGTGGCCACTGCTTTAGTGATCACAATTACCCTTTTTCGAACAGAGATGGTTCCGGGCCGGTTCCTGACCGGTGCCCAATTGAGAAACAGTTCTTTGGTTTTCCACCGCCAAAGAGCCGGCTCCAGACCAGGAAAAATGGTTCCACAGCGGCACCAACTCTTTGCTGGTCTTGAACCGTGAACCGTTACGTCAGGGACTGGTGGCGGGGTTATCTGACCAACAAGACCAACTCAGTGCAGTTGAGAGGGACCCACTAAAATGTGTATCATTCATTTATTTGATGTGTTTAACTGCAAATTGATTGATACGGGATAGTGCTAGTGTGCTAACGTTAGCGGGCGATCGATAGCGTGCTAACGTTAGCTGGCTAGCAAGACCAAGACCAACACGGTGCCGTTGAGAGAGACTGAGAATTCAATTGTTTGATTTGTTTAACTGCAATGTAATTGATACGGGCGAGCTAGCGTTCTAAGTTAGTGGGCTAGAGTTAGCTTACAAAAAAAGTCCAACATTAACTTCTTACGTTCAGTGTTAATAAGAATGTTTTCAGCGGAGACATATCGACTTTAGCAGTGATGCTATGACGAGGCGCTAGAGCCTGTGGAAAAGCAAACAGGTTCAGAGCTGGTTCGTAAGTTGAACCAACTGCAAACCAGCACAAGCACCGGCCGGGAACCAGCTCTGGTCCAAAAAGTGTACAGGACACTTAAACTATCCTTAAAGAAGACGCTCAACCTCAGTTTTCTTCCTCATATCCCGGGTGTGTGCTGCATGTTTTCCCCTCACCAGGCCCTCAATCTCACCTGCAACATCTCAGGCGACCCCGTGCCGGAGGTCACCTGGCTGAAGAACGACAGGGAGATCACGTCCGACGACCACTGCATCCTCAAGTTTGCGTCAGGCAAGTTCGCCAGCTTCACCATCACCGGCGTGAACACGTCGGACACCGGCAAGTACAGCATCCTGGTGAAGAACAAGTACGGCACAGAGAGCGGGGACTTCACCGTAAGTGTCTTCATCCCTGAAGAGGCGGGCGGCAAGAAAAAATAAAAGCGGTCCAAATCTTGTCGTAAATATGTATAAATGAAAAAAACACTGAAAACAGTTGAAGGAAAGAAACAGGCTTCGGGATGTGTTCGATGTTTTTGTGTAGAATATAAAATTAACTCTAGAGGTGCTGAATCTCAATGTGAATTTCAGAGAGAAATCCAGAGTGTAGTAAGGAGTTATGACTTTAAAATCATAAAAAAAAAACATGTACTCATTAGGTCCAATAACAACAAACCTAACATTACGTCCACTCAAAAATGTTACTGGTGCAATTTTAGTTTTTGTTTGTGTAAAATTGTGGCATGCAGAGAAGCAAATGTCGACATTTACTGTTTGCTTTAGAATGAAAATGAAACTTTACTTGACAAAAGAAAGCCAAAGATAGTTTAAGATGTGTTGTGTTAATAGTCAAGAGAGTCAAAGAAAAGACATCATGAAGTCAGTGTTGAATGTCTGTTAAAAAGCCAAATGTTTTTTTTTTTCATGTTTTAGCCCATTTGCTGCAAAGTATGCATACTTTACTGCCAAGCAACAGTTTTTATTTTAGTTTGTTATGAAAATGTAGAAAGCATTTTGCAGAGACTTGAAACATGCCCAGAGATACAGAAAGTCATGAGTCATGGTTGCATGCAAGTCTTCAGGTTGGTGCATTCAAGTGCTGTTGGGAATCTAGAACATCAGTTTTTAGATTCTGCTGTCGAGCTTTGTGCTTTAATAATGGAGGCAGATTTAAGGATATGTTTGGCAAATGTAATGTTGTCTCAGCTAATGTTACCTATCGCTTGTTATGGAGCTAAAAGTGTAAAAACACTACAGAGTGGATATTCTAGGTGTGAACTTTATTTATTTATTTATTTTGGAAACATAACCTGGAGCCCAAAAAGTAGCTGTGATAATTATACTAACAGCATTGCCAGATGTTGTACCAGAGGCTTAAAATTACCGTATTTTGAAGAAAAATTATCGCACAATGAGTCACAACTACAAGTGCATAAAAAGGCATAATGTATAATTTTACAAAACACTGATTTAAACAACGTTTTTACATGCCTTTAAATGTACCACATGGTATTTGTTTGTTTGTTTGTTTAAAGCTTGCTGATGTAGTTGCAAATCAGCTTACATATTTTTCTATCCTGATTTGGATTTGAATTTCTGTCGGGATAAATAAAGTATCTATCTATCTATCTATCTATCTATCTATCTATCTATCTATCTATCTATCTATCTATCTATCTATCTATCTATCTACCTATCTATCTATCTATCTATCTATCTATCTATTAATTTAAATAAGACAGTGAAGATATAACAAAAGGGACAAATTATCGTATATTATGGCTGTTTTTGGCATTTTTAAAATCATATAGTGTACAGAGAGAGTAATTATCATACAAATACAATATTTATCCTAATTTTGAAATTGGCGATTGCAGCTTCTGTTACAGCAGACAAACAATGTTTAATGTATGGTATGCTTTGTAATTTAAAGCAGTTGAAGTATACAAAATTAGCTGCAAATGGGCTCCAACATGCATCTTTTAATTTCAGTCCTGTTTTATTTACAGTCATCTGAATGTTGTGATCATGACATCACTGTCCACCTGTCTGTAGTGAACACTGTTTGTTTGCACACTGTCGTTATTGTTATTCACGTGTTCCATCATTGTTAAGAGCTCCCCTTCACATTAATGACTATGATGCCTCCTTTATTATGATGATAACGATGCCACTGTGACATTCGATCACTGTTCATTAATAGTGGTTATTGCATCACTTCCTCTTCCCCTGTTTCCTCGATGAGACTAATAAAAACAAGCATGTACTCCCCCACTTCCTCCTCCTCCTCTTCCTCCTTGAGTTGTGTCACTTGAAGCCTGCACCCTTCACCGCTCACTCTGTTGTTTCAGTTTCACCTTTTTCACTCCCGGTCACGATTTCTGTAGCCTCGGACTGCTGAAGATCCACCAGCACCAGCATGAAGAGACAACCACTCTCTCTCCCTCTCCACTGTAACCATCGTGTGCTTCATTGATGAAACTGAACAAAAAATGAACAAAAACAATCACTTTTAGATGAGCAGAGCAGACAGAATCACCTGAATGTAACAGTGAGAAAACTAATGTTTCCTCTTGTTGTCTGGTCACCATTAGAGACATAACCAAACATTTTCCAATAAATACTCCAGCAGACAACTGCCTATAAATTAGGTTTTGGTTCAGATTAAAGGCATACTATGCAGAAATCTTCACTTACAGTTTGTAAACACAACATTCAACAAAAGGCTCGATGAAAATGAAAGCAAACCCCAGTTTATTTTGGTTGATCCGTCTTGTTTCGAGAGTCAGGCCCGAGGACTTAGATTCGTTAAGGTAAAAATATCAGGGTAAGCCAATCAGACATGGAGTAAGCTAAGTCGCTAAAAATACGACAAAAATGTGATGACAGAAGACAGATGTTTAGGACAAGCTTTGTTCTTTTGGTGCTTCGCCTCACTATATTTGTTTTTATATTGCTGTTTTTTGAAACTGTCTGCCATTTCTGTAGCTTTGTGGCCAAAGGGTGATACCCAGAAATGTCCCCTTCATTCCTTCATCATCCTTAACCGATTATCAGATGGCTGGAGCTGATCCCAGCTGACACTGGGCGAGAGGCAGGTACACCCTAGACAGGTCGCCTGTACTATCGCAGGGCTGACACATAGAGACAGACAATAACGCTCTCATTCATGCTACAGGCCAACAAGTTCTCCACCATAATATACGTGGTTCACCTAACTTAAGTTAAAACACGGGACACATACTCTGCTCTCCTGGGTGAAAGTCCGCTGTTTGTTCATCCCACCCACCACTCCAGCTTCCAACTATATGCAGAAATCCATCATTTTAAATTCGCTTTGCCATCAATCGGTACTACATCAGCAAGATGGTGTCAGACGCATTACATACAGTGCTTGGTGAAATACGTCAATATCGCTCGTTTTCCGCTGCCTGTACACATGACCTATATTGACGTTTTTAACGGGAGAACAGGCTGTACAGGCAATTTAAGTTCACAAATTGTTGAACCTAAGCTGCATCTCTTTGGACTGTGCAAACTCCACACATTCAAACCCTCGTGCTGTGAGGTGAAAGTGCTAACTGCTACACCTCCATCTAACCCCAGAAATGTCCCAAACATAGAAAAATGAAATGAAAACAGAAAATACAAGCAGAGGAAAGGGGCTCTGCAGATACAGTCACCACCACACACTTGTAGTGGGTCATAAGGGATTACTTTTGTATGAGGCCATGCATTAGTTGTTGTTGTTTTTTTATGAAAATCCAGCCTAGTGAATCTTTAAACAAACAATATATTAAGTGTTAATTGGGGAGTTTTTTAGGTGCTGGTAGGCAAATTCTTGACAGAGTAAAGCTTCTCCTGGCTGTAGCTTCATGTTGAACAGACGTTAGCGATTTCAATCTTTTCCTGGCTGTGGACAGCTGTTTATGTGATCTGATACAATAGCTCTGCCATTAATGCTGCCTTTTAAAAAAAAAACCTTGGGTTTTAAATTACACTGTCAGGGAGGTATGAATATAAATAAATGTTCATTATTGGAGTTGTAGATTGAAGTGGTGTTGAACTTGACTGCATTATACTGAGAGTGTTTTTCTAAGATTTGGCTACTTCATTTACACACGAGAGGGACAGAATATTAGAAACATTTAATATAATGCACTCCAGCACAACACCACTACCCAGTGCAACCTCAATAATAAACACGAAACACAACTCCAATTCACAAAAACATTGAGATGATTTGGAAAAACAGAAAGCAATGATTTGCAATTGGATACATTAGAATTAGAATATCATTTATGCTCAAACTGGGACACTTTTGTTGTAAATACACAATCTGAACCTTGAACTATGTTTTATAAAGTAGTATGTATTATTGCCTTTTTGATGGTGCTTTTCTATTTTAGTAAAAAGGCAATATAGCATAACATGAAGCAATATCCTTTATATTTCAGATAGAAATCATTTTAATGATATTGATATGATGCAAAAGAGGCACCCCTTTGAAATTAAATGGGTTGTAAAATGTATAAAGTCATTTAGATACTGGTTACGTTAAGTTTTTGGCGATTATTTTGGCAGTTAGTGTTTTTTCTGACCCCACTGAACTTCCTGGGTAAGTATTAGACATCATTCTTTGGCTGCTGTGATGTTTTTTATTCTGTTTTTTACCTTGTTTTTCTCCTCTCAGCTGGAGATCATAGATGAAACACCTGACATGGGGGTGACATCGTACTGGACGGATCCAGAGGGAAACGTGGTGTTCGGCCCAAACACCCCTAAGGAAAAAATGAAAACTCCGGTCACTGGAACGAAAACACAGAAGAGAAAAGGTGAAAGGGCTGGAATTAAAAATATCTGATGCTTGAGACATTCCTACGACGGTATATTAGGGCCAAGTCTGAAAAAAAAAGTGGCAAATCTATGAGAAAAAAGTAGTAGATTTATGAGATTCCAAGTGGAAAATATATACGAGAAAAAAGTAGCAGATTTATGAGATTAAATGTGGTGATGAAGTTCCTTGAAAAACAATACACTAGCCTATTTTTCAGACTTTTTCTCAGAAATTTGCAACTTTTTTCTTGAAATATTACCCCCATCCCCCGGCTTCGTATTTATTTATTTTTTCGTGGCCCTAATACGCCATCATACATTCCAGTATGCATGATGTTGTCATTATTATATTAAATGTTAACTAATGATTGTTCTCTTGTAGAATCTGTAAGTAAAAGTCTTCCAATGGAGACGGTTGAAGACCTTCTCCAAAGCAAAAGTAAACAGTCTGAAGTGCAGAAAGACAAGAAGAATGTTGCAGAACCCAAAGCTTCAGATTCAGAACAAGCAGAAGACACAAAAGAAGAAGCTGCCGACCAATCAGAAGCCTCCGAGCAGCCTGCAGACACAGCGGCGGAGCCTGGACGAGTCGCTGAAACACTCAGTGAATAAAAGTATTGATTATACTCACATATTCGTGCCTACGCTAGGAGTTTGATGTGAGCTTTTGAGCCTAATGTGATTGTGTTTCCAGTTATTATGATTTAGACGTTGCATTTGCTCCTATCAAATATTAATGATAATAATATTCCACATTTGTGTAATAGAATAAATATCTTATGGAACATTACTCTTTGTTTTATATGATGCACTCATAATAATACTTTACAGATCAATGTTTTTATGCTTTGCCTGCATTTGATTTGATCATTTGTCTACCGTGTTTCTCTTTTTCATTATATTTGATTGAATAAAATATCTGTTGGCATTAATTGGTTTAAAAAGATAACTTTTTTAGAGTAAGGAAGATCTGAGAGGCAAGTGGGGGAAAAGTTGATTTTTAAGTCTGAACTTACAGGGTGTTTTCATCCACAGTTTGTAGGTATATTTTTTTGAATATTAATAATAATAATTTAATAATACAATAATAATACAATAAAATCATAAGCATATAATAATAATAATAATAACAGTAATAATAAAAATAAATATTGAATTGTACTAAAAAAATACATAATCATTATAATACAAATTTTATGTAGTTAGTATTTAGTATGTTAGTATGAATTTGAATTAATAAAAAAACAACATAACTGTGAGGCCAGAGGTGCTGCTTACTTATTGTCAGACAGCGACCTCTAGTGGTCATATTCATTATGCCAGAAGTGACGGAAACAAAGCAGGAAGTGAAGCGAGGTAGAGTATAAATACAGATAAAATCAGTTTATGGTGGGAGTAAGTGAATATTAAAAGAACTTCCATATGTAAATTTGTCACAGTCTACGTCACTTTCGATGTCACCTATGTGAGCTATATAAGTACAGTCTAAGCCTCATTTTTTTCCTGATTATAACCAAGTAGTTTTGTTGCTGAAAGTTGACCATGTAGTTTCATGTTGCAACATGAAACTACAGTGTTTAAAACAGCAACATAGTTAAATAGAACGGTCATGTTTTGTAGGATGTCATACAAACTCGTTCGTGAGGATTTGTTTGATATCTTTCCCGTGTTTGTGACTCAAGACCAGATGGAAAAACACCCATTTTGCCAGGAAAACCTTTTTAAGCACCTTAATTTTTTCCCTTCTCTTTCATCTGTGGAAAAAAAGTTTTGCAAGGATCATTTTTACCAGGTTCTTTTCATATTTAACAAGTGGAAAAGAGTTTTGGAAGATGATTTTCTTTTTGTTTTTGCATTTGTTGTTGTAATACTCACTTTGGCCACAAGAGGCTGAAGTGCACCACTACCTCATGTTCTAAATAAGACTAAAAGCATTCACATTTTCTTCCAGGTGAGTTATTATTTCTCCATGCACACGAAACACGAACAGCTAATTGCAAATTAGACTGATTAAAATAAATTTCTAGCCAGAAGAACAACATGACAGCAATGTAACATAACCTGCTAACCAACATTATGTACCTTGTGTTTAGAGTGCATCCTAGCAAAACCTTTTTTTAACATTTTCTAAAATCTTAAACACGGGAGAGAAAACAATTACAATTTTAGACAGAAAACAACACTTTCAACATGCCTCTCAGAGCTTCAGACGTAGAGGCTTACAGATGTGAGGCCCTCACAAGTCAGAGTGAAAAACAAAGCAAACACGAGACATTCTTGGGGTGAAACAAGGCGAAAATAATTCAAATCATCAAGTTCAAAAGCTATAGAGGTCCAGAAGAACTGGCCACAGCTCCTTACACACAACATTTTGAACTGTCTGCAATAAGATGTATAATTTTTTTATGCATCTTATTAACTTTGGATTAATTTTGAGCTGAGGAAAGAAAACCATATCAGTAATAGCAAGCAAAAGCAAATACATAACAAAGATTAGACATTGTTTTATGCTTAAACATTCAGGCAGCAAACTTTAATGTGAAAACGTCTCCAATATAGGAAACCCCAGCGTAAACATCCAGTCAGAGTCTGAGTCAGCAGGTGTTTTTTAGGGAACTGAAACTTTCTACTTCCTCCCTGAAGAGTTGCTGATGTTACACCTCATCTGTTCCTCCTTACTTTCATTCAAAAGAACACAAGTGGGGGCACACTGGCCTTCAACTGGCTGAGGATCCGTAGTTTGATCTGCTGAACTGTCCTGCACCAAATTCTTAAAAATCCTCTACAACCTGCTGGCAGCTGCTCTGGAGCTGACTGTGACCTCTGACCTCTAGTGTAGAAACAATGGGTAAACTGTACTGCATCCAGATTTGATCAAATCTTATCAGTTCAAATAGGTTATATAAGTTATTTATTATCATCAGTGGTGGTAAAAGTATCAGATCCTTTACTTTAGTTAATACTCCAATACAAATAAAAGTCCTGAATTCAAAACTTACTTTAGTAAAAGTATACAAGTATCAGCATCAAATGTACTTAATGTATCAAAAGTAAAAGTGCTCGATATGCAGAATGGCCCCATATTTTAAAATATATTCTGAATATATATTTTCGGATTAATATTATTGATGCATTCACGTAAGCAGTGTTTTACTGTGCAGTAAGCTAATTTTAATGGAAAATAATACATTTTTTCATGTTAAATCTCGACCTGAAAAGTAACTTAAGCTGGCAGCTAAATGTAGTTAAGTAAAAAGTACAGTATTTGCCCCTAAAATGAAGTGAAGTAGAAATATAATAATGTAGAGTATAAGTATCTTAAAATTGTACTTAAGTACAGTACTTGAGTAAATGTATTTAATTACAGTCCACTTCTGATTATCATGTGCACAAAGATTACAAATTAGTTGTTGGAAATGAAAACCTTAGAGCTCAGTTCCCTCTAGTAATGCACAATAAATGTGTATTAAAAGAAAATCATGCAAATAAAAGAATGTGAATTTAAGACATAAAATAGTGCAGAAGTTAAAATATTTTGAGGTTTTACTGGAAGCATCACAAAGTGAAAAAAAATCTGAAAAACACAAGAAACCACAAACAAAGATCGGATCAAATGACGGAATGGAAGAATGTAAGAATGAAAGTGAAACCAGGAAACTTATTTCACAGAAGTACACTGACTTACTTTAAATACATAGAACAGCAAATCTAAAAACTGTTACATGTATAGACGTTTTTACTTAAGTGTTAGATTTTTTAGCTAGTTTTGAGAGACACATTTGTATATCTTGAGTTTTCTGTGGGAAGGTTGACAGTGCAGGAAGAAATTCAGACAATCTTCACAGATCTCCAGTTGTGGAAAGCAACCATGTACATTTAGGCTACTCAAGAACTGCACTTAAGCATCATTTTAAGGTACTTGATTTTTACCTGAATATTTCGACAAATGAAACTTTATACTTCTAGTTCACTACAGTTGAAGTAGTTTCTCTTAAGTTACATAATTTACACACAGTGTTATTACTATGCCAATAGCCATCCTTTGTTACATCCTTTGTAGTGAAATGATCAATTAATGTCACACTTTTGGTGAAGTTTTTTTGTGTTTCCTGCAAAACTTGAAAAAATTAGTTAGGTGATTGTTTTAACAGGGTGACTATATGCAAAAATCGATAAAAAGACTAAAAATTAAGAAAGAATAGATCACCAAATAATTGTTTATAATAATCTTTGGTAGCAAGCTATTTTTATTGCAATAAAATCACCGTATAAACAAGGTGGATGGTTGAGGCAGCTGTCTAATAATTAACCTTAATAATTAACCTCATCATACGTCCTCCTGCGCGGTCATCACGTGCATCCTGAGCGCTGCAGGGTGACGTGCTGCAGCAGCAGCAGAGCCTGAAGCAGCCTGAAGGTGTGACTGCCTGAGCCTCTACTCCGGCAGGTAGGATGATTCCACCACATATTCTCCTCTTTTAACAGCTCTGTAAAAGCAAAACAAGAACTGAAGGTGTATTTATGTTGTCACGTCGCGGCGCAGTCCGTTAAAACCCGTTTTCAGGACTCATTTAGCGGCTTGTGTGTCGCGTTTAAAGTGTTGTGACTAACAGCGGATATTAGCGGACTAGCGGACACTTTGAGCCTCCTCGTGAAGATAAACGGGGCGTTTTCTACTGGGCGAGACGGTATTTATATTTAGAGAATACTTATCTTCCTCATAAATGTCTGTTTTTGTGAAATGAAACGGCTCCAGATGTCCGTGAACGCCTCACAGGTTTAAATACTTTGCTACACCTGAAGACTTATAACATCTACAGGTGCTTGAGAGCAGAACGGACACATTTCAGCTCGTAACATGTATACTACTGATAGTATGGATGATTTATAATTTGATTGTGTTAAACAGCAGACTCTTATATCTCTCAATCAGGCTCATTATCTCTATTTATCAGTGTACTGCTGCTTTATATCTCAGCTGTGATGTGAGTCAGTATTTACTGAGTTAAGGCTATTAGAAATGCTGTTTTTCTTCTTCTTAAATATCCTAATACAACGAATCTACCAGTGAATGTATGGACATAAAAATACATATACAATTGTGCATTCTAGCATTTGTGGTTTGTAACTTTTAGACACAGGCAGTTTACAGACCAAATTATTATTAATGAATACAGCTGCAACTATTGGCTAGTTTCATTATTTATTTACCATTTTCTCAAGTGTTTGGGTTATAAAATGTGAATAAATACTGATAAGTATCCAAGGCTATGTCTTTAAATGTCTTGTTTTGTCAGTAAAAAACTCAAAGATATTCAGTTTATTATGATATAAAACAGAGAAAAGCTGAAATTTCCATATTTGAGAGGCTGAAAACAACCTTTTCTGACATTTTTGAATGAAAAAGTACTTTAAATGGTTATTTTTTAATTTGATTATTCGACTAGTCGTTACAGCTCTTTTGATGAATCTAAAATGATAATAGACAGATTAATCAAATGAAAATGATTGTCAGATGCACAGTTAGCCAGGTTATAAACATTGTTGTGTTTATACACTGCACTGCACTGTTAAAATGGTACTTAAACTTACATTCAAATAACTGTAAATTATTTTACAAATATTTATTTTACATTATTTAATGATTTCTTTTTACTTTTTTTTTTTACAGTATTTTTTTATTTTTACTGCAAGAAAACAGAAAGCTACATTAATTGTTTATTCAGCAATATGATGTGTATTTTTGGGATTTATTTTTTTTTACACAGAATTCACTATTATTCAATAGTCAAGACCATTAAGCAATTGAAAAATTCTGCAAAAAAATAGATAATGTCCCATTATATTAATTTACAGATTTCAACTACCATTTAATGGTTAATATTTTCTAATAAAAGTAATTTCTTTTTAGGGCAATTGCACTTAATACTGCCACCACTACTACTACTCAGCAGCGGCTGACGCAGAGTCACGTTGGACGTAGTGAGCAGGACTAACGTGCAGAGACAGGGAAAGCTATTTGTTCTAATCCTGTAAACAGGATTAACACCTCTTAAGGTCCCTGCAGAGTGTTGTGGACCAGATCTGGTTGTGCTGGATGTGGATCATCACAGAGTGGGCATTTAGTGAAGTAGCATCAAATGATGGTTGAGGAGTTTTGCTATTATAACTGTACTTTATCCATGCAGACGGCTATATTATTGTCTTATTACGAAGCTGTAGAGCTTTAACCCTCCTGTAAAAAAAAGTTAGTAAAAAGAAAAAAAGTTTAAAAAAAAATGTTTTAAATCAATGTCATGTAAAACTATTGTATTTTATATGTAGGCCTTTCCAATGTACATAAAAAAAGTGAAATGCATTTTTTAAAATGAAAAACAAGTGAATTATTGTCATTGAACCATGATCTGTGAGAGGAAAGAATCACCATTGCGCTAAATATTGATTGAAATGGTTAGTAATGGAGTTATTAATGAAATATGAACAATGTTTATTGGGATTTTTTAGTTTCTGACACTTTTGGATAATTAAACATGCCCCTGGTCAAATTGAGCCTTGAACATTATTGTGGTTCTTGAGAAACGAACATAACAGGAGGGTTTAACTATGAAGTCATTTCTTTCTTCATTTCCTTTAAACAATAGTTGACAAAAAATGACCGCAAATAAACATCCCCTTCCTCACTTTTTCTGGAGCTCTTGACTGAGCTTCACCAGCTGATGGAAACCATTTATCGTCTTGAAACTGGAGCTGAAACAATTCACTTATTAATCAAGTGACATCCAGTTTTGCATAAAAACGACTTAAACCTCTGGAGTCACTGATCCCACTGACATGTTTGAATCACTTTCATGACGCCACAATGTAAAAACAGAGCAGCATCAAGCCCTGCCATCAACTTCCCTCTAAAGTACTGGCTTGAAACTCCATGCCAGTTTTCGTTTGATGATGATTGGCCTGGTAAAACCATGATAAAGTCATTTTACCTCTTATATTTTATATTTGAAACCTGTGTTCACATGTGCAACTAAAATTCTTCATTGAGCATGATTGTGTTTTTGAATCTGATTTTATTAGGGTTTTTTGGGATCAAAACTTTGATCCAGTAAGTCAAAGTGAAAAAAATAATTATCAGGTCATTTAGGTGAGGTTGTGCTGAAACCAATGACACCAACATGGCATGGAAAGCATTTTCTTAAGCAGTGTGTACAGGCAGAATGAAAAGTATTCAAAAACAGCCAAAATAGACCAAAACTCCAAAGGGTTACTGGGTAGTAGATATAAATATACTCTACTATTGATAATAACAAATTACTACATGAAACATATGAATGGAGCTGAAACAAGTGGCAACTACAACAACAACTTTGATTTGATTTTGATTTGATTGAACTGAACTACAAGTTTTGTGATAATTCATTATTGAGTTCAGGGATTTTTAAAGCCTCGGAATAGTGAAAGTGTTACATTATTTTCTGCTTTCAGTCTTTCAAATGATTAATTTCCTGCTTTTCTTTCTCATGCATCATTGTGAACTAAATATTTTGGGGTTATTGGACTTTTGGACAAACAAAACAAAGCATCTGAACACGTCACTTTTGACTTTGGGAAGTTGCTTTGGCCATTTTTTTTTTTACATTTCATTGAAAAAAAATTTTTTGTTCAAAATATTGAACCAGTAAGTCAAAGTAAAAAGTAATTACCAGCTTATATAGTGAAGGTTGTGCACCACATGATAAACAATTTTAAAGTGGTATAGACAAAATAGTCCAAAACTCCAAATGGTTAAACAATAACATTTTAGTAATTTCAGTCAGTTTAAAGCCCACAACCAGATGCAGACTCTGCAGAACATAACCATATTTCTACATCTTTATTCAGACTTGAAGTGCTGCAGCAGAGAGTCTAAATGAAGAGCTGTGGGAGTCCAGGCTTTGACTATATTTAGTGCGTGTGTGTGTGTGTGTTGCTATCACAGCTGATGACTCTCATCTAGACTCTTCTGCTTTGTCCATTAAATGAGCACTTTCACTCTACAATGTGCTGTGAGAGGAAAGAGCCACAGGAACACAGTGTACCGTGTGACTCTATTATCAGCTGCTGGAATAAAACACTGGATGTTTGCAGGAACATTTAATGGTTATATTACGTTTTTATTCTGCTACAGCTGTAACTTTATCATCACTTAACAACAGGGATGCACCGATTGTGAAACTTTGAGCTGATACCAATGATCAAATATACAAAAGTATACACATTAGAGGTGGGAATCACCAGAGGCCCCACAATAAGATTGTATCCCGATACTTGAGTCACGGTAAGATATCACTGTGATTTTAAGCATTTTGCGATACGGTGAGCATTGTGATAAAAAAAGCCTAACTTTGCAGCGTTGTTTTCGAAGACTTCCCGACACCATATCCTGACGCACACTCCTTAGATCTTCTTGTTTCTTTCTGTTTTCATATGATACCAATATCTCCAGTATGTTCCTAAAAGTGAGCCCGCTACGGCGTAAATACTGACAGCTCACCGGCTGAAGGAACGCTAAATATCGATACTTGGTGGCCATGACTCAATATAATATCGCCACGCAAAATATTGCTTCCCCCACCTCTAATACACATGTTGTTATAGGGATTGTTCTTACTCTTGTTTTTATTATGTAAAGTGTATTTGAGTACCTTTTTAAAGTGCTATACAAATAAGATTTATTATTATAATTATTATTATAAAAGAACTATTTGTTTGTTTGGCCAGAGGATGTCGTATTTTGCATAGACGATAAAGGATAACCTCAATGCATTTAGGCGTGTAGACCTGTAGAATTCAAAGCGAGCATCACAACGGGGAAGAAAGGTGATTTAAGTGACTTTGAACGTGTCATGGTTGTTGGTGCCAGACGGGTTGGTCTGAGTATTTCACAAACTGCTGATCTACTGGGATTTTCACGCATAAACATCTCAGAGAAAGGTCTGAAAAAGAGAAAATATCAGCAGTTCTCTGGGCCAAAAGGCCTTATTGATGCCAGAGGTCAGAGGAGAATGACCAGACTGGTCCAAGATGATAGAAAAGCAACAGTAACTCTAATAACCACTCAATGTAGAAGACAATCTCTGAACGCACAACACGTCCAACCCTGAGGCAGCAGAAGATCACACCGGCCACTTTATTAGGTACACATATCACCTAATAAAGTGGCCAGTGATTGTATATAAAATTGAAAAATGCGATTGAATGTTTATGCTATAAGCACTGCTATAAACCACCACTCCAGTTCTGTACAGCTTCTCAGAGTTACGAGCATGGCTCTAGATTCCTCTTTATTCTTGATCTCCAGAGGATGAATCCTAGAGACGTTTCCTTTACTGGGCAGATTTAGTCAGTGGTGGAATGTAACGAAGTGCATTTACTCAAGTACTGAACTTTAGTACAATTTTAGGTACTTGTACTTCACTTGAGTATTTCCAAATACGTAACTTTGTACTTCTACTCCACTACATTTTAGAGGTAAATATTGTATTTTTTACTCAACTATGTTTAGCTGACAGCTTTAGTTACTTTTCAGGCCCAGATTTAACATAAAAACATGATCAATTTAAAATTATGACGCATGTTTATAAATTAAACCACATGAAAGTACATTAAATGGTTCAAATGAGCCCTACCTAAACATTAAAATGCTGCTTACATAAATTATAAGCCAATAATATATTTAGAACATATAAAACAATCTGAGTGGGTCCATTCAGCATTACAAGAACTTTTACTTTTGATGCTTTAAGTACATTTTGATGCTGATTTTGTACTTAGTAAGTTTTGAATGCAGGACTTTTACTCATAGTGGAGTAATTCTGCAGTGTGGTATTAGTACTTTCAGTGAAGTAAGGGGTCTGAATACTTCTTCCACCACTGGATTTAGTTCAGTTAATGAACAAAACTGACCGGATTCCTGTCAGCTTTAGCTTCAGCTGCAACTCAGCTCAAATTAATGCTAACAAACTATAGCGTGCTTTAATGTGCTCAAGTTGTACACTACCGTGCTGAATGCAGCTGTTAATGGGCCTTGGTCATTGTTTTTTCACATTATAGAGTAAGTGATTAATCTATTATTCAAACAAATAGATTAAAGTGTTTCCTGGAGCTGATTTGAGATCTCTGTAAAGACTCTTGTTTGGCCGCTGCAGAGAGAGGTTATGTAAGCGTTTTAGGGCTCAAGGCTTGGGGGGGTTTGTGCTCAGTCCGAGGGGTTGGAAAGGTCGTAGCTGTGGTGCATGGCACAGACCAGCAGGAGGAGGACAGGGGAGGAGAGGAGGCCCGGGCTCAGCTCCTGTTGGGGGGACATGGAGCTGTCAGGGGGGTCACATGCAGAGCAGCAGGACCTCAAGTCCCCGTGGACTCTGGTGAGTTTCGGTGCCGGCTAGACTTTTATTTGAGTATGCAGACTGAGTTTCATTCTATGTGTGGCTCTTTTATTGGAAATACAACATAAATGTATGTACATAATGTATATGACCTAAATGCATGCACCTTCTGTGATTTGGATATTGCACTAATGTCAACTAATATTGAGATTTTGTTAAAATTACGATTAATCGTTAAGCCCTATTAGAGTGTTAATCTAACCATAATGTTGACCCAAAATTCTTGGAGTCAAAGTCTTTTTCTTGCCTAAACTAAACCTGTACACACTAACTAATAATAATAGAATAGATAATTGAATTAATAAATCACAGTATATATAATACTTTTGGGAAATTATCTAACGCTATTTACTTCAAAAACATGTTTTTAATTTGTTATTCTTAACAGTAGAGTATATTTCTATCTACATCCAGAAACACTTTGGACTTTCGGGCTATTTTGGTCATTTTTGACTTTTAATTCTGCCTGTAAATACCACTTAAAAAAAACTGTGGTGTCATTTTTTTCAGCACAACCTCATCTATATGACCTAGTTATATTTTTTTCCACTCTGACTGGATGAACAGTTTGAACACAAAAAACAAACATTTATTGTTTAACTTTAAGAACAACAATCATGCTCAAAAAAGAGTTATAAATGTAGCACAGGTTGCAAATATAACAAATAAAAGTTTTCACATTTCACTCACTCAAGTTCAGTAGGTGCAGTTTGCTGCCAGTCTTAGAGGCTGAATGGTTTCAAAGTCCATCCTGCTGGTATGCAGCTCTGATTTAGTCAGTGTGAACCACTGTCCTCAATACGAGTTGTTACGGTAACACACACACACACACACACCAAGTGTGAACGTGTATCTATAAAACTTTGTTATGTCCTCTCCAGTAATAACAGCTTCTGGGTCAAACATGAAAACACATAATGACGAGAACTGTGAAGAGAAACAGCTGCATTTAAAACCCTGACAAGTGAAGTAAGATGCTGTAAAAAGAGCTGGAGTAGCTGGTCATATTGACCGACATTGGGATATTTAGAGTGTGGAGACAGAAACAATCTCACGCTGTCCGCTGAGCTCTGAGCTGCAGCGGCCTTGTTGCTGCAATCGAGCGCCTGATTAAGTCTCCATCAGCTCAGGACTCTTTTGAGGAAAATGGGACAGAGCCGCTGTGTTTAGGGACCTGCTTGCATTTCCGTTGCAGACTATTCTGGACAACAGGAGCCTCACTACGGGACGCTGACCTAGTAGGACGCAAGGAGAAAGATTCTGTTCGTAATTGAGGCGTCTCAAACTTGTTTTCTAGAAAATAAATGCAGTTTGTAGTAATTATTGAGGGGTGTTTTTGCTGACAGGTGGACACCATGAACTACGTGGGGCAGCTGGCGGGCCAGGTGCTGGTGACAGTGAAGGAGCTGTACAAGGGGATCAACCAGGCCACTCTGTCGGGCTGCATCGACGTGATCGTGGTCCGACAGCCCGATGGGACGTTCCAGTGTTCCCCGTTCCACGTCCGCTTCGGAAAACTGGGGGTTCTGCGCTCCAGGGAGAAAGTAGTAAGTGCCCAAATACCCAGAATGATTGATGCATAATTTTTGGGTCTTTTAGCAGCATTTTAACAAAAATTCTGAGGCAAACTTCCGAAAGTCCTGCCATCTGTCTGTTATGGATAATTAACTGGTACTGACAGATAATGCACGATTAATTGTGCAACAAAAATGAAGAATCCTCCCTCAATTTACTGCAGTGGCAAGAAACTAAGGTGAAAAAGTTTTATACTTTAGTGTATTACAAATACTAATGAATAAAAAAACAAAATAAATATTTTGTGCTTAATTTAAAGTATATTTAAGATGCACTTTTACAAAGTGAGTTCATCTTCAGTGTGCTAAAATTAAATAAACTAATTCTGCAATTCTCAAAGGGAGAGTTTGTGATTCTAGAGAAAAATCCTTCAGTCTCTAACGTGTTATTTTTAGTGTACTGGTAACATTTAAATTTTTATCTATTAAAAATATATCATTTATAAAATAATCGAATTAATTTTTTTAAATTCAAATTTGAATTAAAAATAATCATAAAAGAAGTGTGCTTTGAATGCGTTATAAATTCAGTTTCAGTGGATTATTATCAAATGTGCTTATAGTTTGCCTTTAAGAAATTTAAATTTTTCGCACATTTTCAAAGTTGTTATATTTCACTGCTCCTGAAAATAACTCACTTGATGCTTAAAAGCATGCAGTGAAATGTGGGAAAGCTGCACAATATGTTATATAATTCTCAAGTGTCCCTCCTCAGCTCTCTGAATCCAGTCGACTCTCTGCAGCTCTCCCTTTCTCTCTATTTATAGACACTGTGTAGCAGTCAGCTGAGCACTAAAGTGGGATCGACTGTCTCAGTTTAGCCTCTTATTCCCGACCTAAAGAGATCCATCCCATTCAAGAAAAGTGTCTCACAGAAGAGCCTTTTCTTTCATAAGCTCACAGGAGAGGCAGATGGTGCAGGAAGTGGTCTGTTGTTTGCAGAGAAAACCGAAAAGGATGTTTGTCTTTGTTAAGAAGTCAAGCAGGAACAAAAACCGAAGAAAACTTTCAGTTCCAATACTTCAAAGAAGGAAGAAAGCATTGCTGTGCACACAACTTACACACTGTTGGTCTACTTATGTTGTTGACCTTTTTACTGACAACCTAATTCCATCCAGGCAGCCCAGACCTGTTTAATGCATTGATAGAAACTTAAATAACAAGCCCCGGTACAAGCTGTTCTCATTTTTTTTCTTCTGGCTTAACTCTAATTCTTCAGGTAAATCTGTGGCACATTTTTAAGCTGTGCTGTACATGCACATGGTGTTTTTCTGTTGTAAACAAACCTCTTTAATGTCAGCTAAACCTGAGGCCGACTAAGGAGAAAGCGGTGAGCGACACAGTAAAGCTTTGTTCTCGTTTGACTCTGCAGATTGACATAGAAATCAACGGGGAACCTGCAGAGCTGCATATGAAGCTGGGAGACAATGGAGAGGCCTTTTTTGTCCAGGAGACAGAGCAGCTCAACGTGAGTTTTATAACATTCATGGTGAAAATTAAAAAAGGCTTTTTATGTTGAAATTCAGCTGCTACTGCAACCAACAATTATTTTTACTGTTGATTCATCTGTAGATTACTTGCATTGTTTGGTCTGTAAAATGTCAGTCTATGGTGAAATATATTGGTAAGTTTTTTTCCAAAAAGCCCAAGATGACATCCTCAAATGTCTTGTTTTGCCCACAACTGAAAGATATTCAGTTTACTGTCATAAAGAAGTAAAGAAACTGGAAATTATTCACATTTTAGAAGCTGGAATTACTCAAACTGAAGCACTTGATTAATCTTTGAAGCTCTAATTTAATCATAACAACTTTGTTAAGAACATACAAATATCTTGACGCTAGCATGATAAATTGACATTACACAACACAAAGCTGTGCTGTGGCTGAAAACAGCCTCACAGCAGCATGTAGCAGCTGCAGACTTTTGCTTGCTGATTTTGACTTCCTTACCTGAACACAGGAGATTGTCCCGGCCCACTTGGTGACCTCACCCATCCCGACTGAAGAGGCTCTGTTCAGGAGCCGAGAGCCCAGGTGTGGCGGGGAGAACGGTCCGCCTCTGAGTCCAGAAGACTCCGGAAACCTCCAACCCTGCTCCAACTCGGCTGGCAAGAAGAAGAGAAGACGCAGGAGGAAGCACAAGGCCGAGCCACGCAAGGAGGAGCAGAGCACGCCTGCAGGAGCGGAGCAGGAGCTGTGTGAGCTCAGCTCAGACGAGGAGCACAACTCGCACAGCGGATGGTGAGCACTAGAAGCTGGATTTTTATGCGTTATTCATCATAAAACTTTTATTAATATCATTGCTTCTTGTCTTCAGGGCAACTTCCCTCTCAGTGATGAAGGACAACATGGAGCACAGACAGCACTCCCCCCTCAGCGCCCTCGAGTGGGACAGCTACCCGTTCTCTGACGGAGACTGGTCGCCTTGCACTGCGTAAATATTTACACTGTTCATACACGCATGGAGAAACAATGACACGGTCCATTTTATCACAACAGACAGAGCTGAGTAAAACAAATCACCCCCACAGTGTCGTTACATTAGAGCTGACTCAGTGGAAATGTGGTGTTTACTTACAGCAGGGAGATGTCGGAGCCCATGTCACCGAAGAGCGACTCTGAGCTGATGGTGAAGCCGATGGGGAGCATGCTGAGGGCCGAGTCCCACATGCAGTGGACCTGGGGAGAGTTTCCAGAATCTACCAGGGTAAGGATCAGGTCTGGGACTGCAGGATCTGGTGTAGGTTTGAACCGCGTTTGGCAATATTTACACATGGATTACATTAGCCACAGTTTTCAGACACAGTTTTCACCACAGGTGGCTGAAATTTGGCGTGGAGGTTTAAGTACTAGAGGTGTGAATCAGCAGAGGCCCCACGATACGATTTATCCCGATACTTGAGTCACGATAAAATATTATTGCGATTTTAAGTAGTATTGGGATACAATATATTGCAATTTAACTGTTTAACTGCATTTTTTTGTCCAAAAAATTAAATTCAATCAAGAATTGATTTGTCAAATAAGAGAAAATTCTCAGTCTATTCATCTCACTGCAGTCTTTTTATTTCTCCACAATGAGAGTCAAACCCACAGACTGACCAACAAAGTATTCAGTCAAATTGAACTCAACTGATATCAAACATGTATGGACGACAACAACTGCAGCATTTTATCAAACTTTCCTCAACTTTAAGCTTTACTGCTCTCAATTGTTATGAACGAAACATAAAAAAAGCCAAACTTTACAGCATCATTTTGACAACTTCCCAACAACTATCCAGACTATTGCCATGCAAAACATCGCCATACTATGCTGTACCGATTTCCCCCACACACACCTCTATCAAGTATGTGTGTGTGTGTGTGTGTGTGAATGTGTGTGTTTGTGTCAATGCCTATTGGCTAAACATGGTGTGGCAGTGGAAGGGACTATCGCAAAAAGGTGCATTACTCTCAAATGGATTAAGTGCATTTTGAGGAAATGTTGGTGATGAGATGAAGGACAGCTGATTAACTCTTCATGCCAATAGAGACAGAGTCTAAAATTTGTGAGACAGGAGAGATTTGTGGGGTTGAATCACAAGTCTATTCCTCCTTGATCCCTCTTTAGAGACTTGGTAAGAAGTTTTGGAAATGCATGCATGTATGTTCAATCTTTCTTTTGTTCTATTCTCTCCAGGTCAACAAAAAGGACAAATCAGAGCCAAAGACGTTGACCATCACTCCCTCTGAGAGCACACACTTCAGGGTCATCTTGAGCCGAGAAGCCATGGAGGAAAGAGACGGCGACAGAACCACGGATCCCGTTTGCAGCATCGTGAAGCCGGAGCCTCGGACCTTTAAGATCAATCAGTGCAGCTGCAAACCACAGCTGCCTGAAGCTTCCACACGCAATACAAACATTTCCAAGAACAAGCCAGAGCTTTCGGATTTAAGGTCCAGCAGTTTTTCTTCTGAGCCACGTCCCACCGACTCTGACCTCACCCCGACGACCACACGCAGGACCAGGTGGACGTCTTCGCCACCCAGCCGCAGGGACAGCGGCTCTGCTGCCAGCGGAGGCAGCAACACCACCGGAGACTCAGCAGCTGTTTGTCCCGATCCAAGATCCTCTAAATCCTCCGACTCCCCCGCCAAGAGGAGAGGTAACACAACCCACTTCAGAACCAGGTTTCTGTACATTCGGCCTACGAACAGATTCGTTGTTAAGTGGCTTGTTCAAGTGATTGAAGACCTTTTGTAGGGGTTGGAGGAGTTTTTCACTAATTGATTGCATATTTCATTAGTTAAAAGCGAGTTTGAAATAATAAATTAAGAGAAAGTTAAGATAAAAATATGAAAATGTTCTTGCATGAGGCCCAATGTTTTCTTAATAGAAGGAAATTAGAGTATTTTTCATTCTGTAGTTTGAATATAAGAAAAAGAAGAAAAAAAGATGTTTCAGCATTATAATAATATAATAATAATAGATAAAGAAGCTTCCCAGCATAGAAGTTGTTGGTTTGTTTTTTCTACCAAATAAAAATATATATATTATTTTCGAACTTTACAAAAAAAGTAAAAATCATATTATTAACATCACTGAATGATTTAATCGCACAAAGGAAGAACCAAATAAAAATAAAGTTAAAAGGATAAAAAAACAAAAAATTGTACTATCTACTATCACGAAAAATAAAACACTTTTCATACAGTCTCTTATGAGATTCAAGGGACTTAAAAGAAGAGGTTAAAACATTATATCTTCTTACTTGTTATCATGTATAGATAATTGTATAGATTAGATTGTATCGGTAATCATTCAGTCATTCTTAAGTCTTGAGTAAAGCTCCAGATAGTGTGAGAATACTGTACATCAAGTTTGAATGTGAGTGAATGTTAACAGGAAGGATGTGGTTTCTGTTGGGTTTCTGTTGGGTGTCTGGGCCGCGCTGCGCTCACATGCAGACATTTAAAAGTAAAGAAAGTGAAGAGAAAGAAAAAAATGAAGTCAGCTATTTCTGAGTGGGCGTCTCTCTTGTCTTGCTTTCATAAAAAAGGTGTGAGGAAGAGGAGCCAACATCAGGGGCCAGAAGATATTTACCTCGATGACCTGAACGCACTTGAGCCTGATGTTGTTGCACGTTACTTCCCAAAAAGGTACAAAATACTTTGAGAGAGGAAGAAATCTTATTAAGTAGATTTTAGTATGTAGGAATGTATGTACAGCAGGTGACAAAGCATTCTTGCTGTTTCAGTACTAACTGGCACTATTTATGCATAAAAATGGCTGCAACTCAGCAGAGATGTGGACTCGAGTCATGAATTTGATGACTTTTGACTCGACTTGACTAAATGTAAAGAGACTTGCAACTCGACTTGGACTTGAGCCTTTTGACTAGAAAAGCTACTTTCCCCAAAACCCAAAGATGAAAAAGTCTGTTACAAAGGAATTCTCTTTGTATAAATGTGTGCGTCTCTCGCTGTGTCTGTCTGTGTGTGTCTGTCGTGTGCTGTGCATGACATCCAATCAAATTCGATCCACGTTATTTTGATCCGACAGCCTCCATCCAATCAAATTGCAGGACAACCAATGACGAACTGTCAAAAACCGCCAGTTTTCAAAAATGATACCAAAGATCGTTTCGTTCGGGTATAAAAACTACGAAGTGGTCAACAAAAAACAAATTTCAGTATTCAAAACACAAGGGTCGAAGATACACACACACGCACGCACGCACGCACGCACGCACGCACGCACGCACGCACGCACGCACGCACGCACGCACACACACACACACACACACACAGAAACTGCTGTGGAACTAGTTAAAGTGCAACATGCTCTTGTTATGCACTTGTTTTTTTTTTCAAATGTGTTTGAAGAATGTTGCAAAAAAAAGTTTTGATAAATAAAAACAGATTTTAGAAGCATACATGATCTATGTAAATATTATTACTCTGTTGTTAAAAGAACTTGAAAGGACTCGAAACTTAATCTGTAGGACTTAAAGACTTGAGACTTACTTGTATGTAAAACAATGACTTGGTCCCACCTCTGCAACTCAGTGATTCTTGCTGTTTGTAATGTGTGTTTCCAGTGAGTCTGAGCAGGTGGAGGCGGGGCGGCGCTCTGGATCTCAGTCTCCTCAGTCTGTCGGCAGCGCAGCAGCAGACAGCGGCACCGAGTGTCTGTCTGACTCGGCTGGCGACCTCCCCGACGTCACGCTGTCGCTGTGTGGAGGCGTCGGAGAGAACTCAGAGATCCCCAAAGGTACGCACTGATGTTAGCAGCAATTATTTATTGCAGAAATCCTCTTAATAAACTGTTTTCTTCTAACATCTGTCGCAAAAATACAGTTGTAAAAGTATTTTTTTCTCCTAAAAAAGCTGCAACTTACAATTATTTCTATTATCTATTAATCTATAATTGCTTTTTTTTCAATTAATTGATTAATTGTTTGGTCTAATCCAGTCTCGCAAAGTTTTTACATCCAAAAAACAAAAGATATTCAGTTAAATATGGTATAAAACTGAGAAAAAGAGGGATTCTCCATATGCTGAAAACGGCTTTTCCTACCATTTTTGCTTGATAAATTACTTAAACAGAAACTTTAAGAAATAATTGATTATCAAAATAGCATGCAGTTATTTTCTGACGATAGACTAATCTATTAATCAACACATTTTTGCAGCTTGATTACTCATACAGGATGTCAACAGAAATTTTTAATTAATTTTTAAGGACTTGTTGCCATTATACAATTTAAATATTTTGCCTTTTTCGATATGTAATATGTCCTTATTTTTCACATAGTTTTGTTTTTTAAGCACATTGGTCGTGCACCACATTGCATTTCACTGCTCATTTTACTTGATAATGTGAGAAAAAAAACATTTGCACAGTGAATTTTAGCTTCTTCCTTCTGGACAAAGCAGCATAAACAGCTTGTTTCAGCAGCAGTCACTTACACAAACAAGTCAAGCAACACTACACGATTGCTGGAAAGGAGCTTTTATTCCTTCATTTGATTTTAGAGGGTTTTTTGGATCCTTGTATACTTTTATCATGTCTGTTTGTTGTGGTGTTGTTTGTAAAATGTGTGTTAATGCCTCCAAACCAAATTTATCTACAGGTACAAATAAAACTAACTTTGAATCCTTGTATATAAAGATTAAATAAGCAGGATACATTACATAAATTGACTGTCCTGCTGTCCTGCATGCTGATGATATTATATTGTGGGCAATTTTCATACTTTATAATCAGGCCTTTTTATGTTCCATTTAATCCAGAAAAATTCATGGAGCACATCATCACCTACAACGATTTCGCAGAGAATCCAGCAATAATCGACAATCCCAATCTGGTGGTTAGAATAGCAAACAGGTGAGTTTTCCTTCTACCTGATCAGCTACTGGACTTTCATTGGTTTAACTAATTTGATATTTATTACGTACACATTATGGCTAAATAAACCTTTTTTTCTCTCAGGTATTATAACTGGACGCTGGCAGCCCCGCTGATACTTAGTATGCAGGCTTTTCAGAAGAACTTACCAAAGGTATCGTCCTGTTCTAACGTTATTAAAATGTTTATAATCTTAAAGGCGAGACACTACAGGCAAAAACATTGTCTTTCATGCACTGGTTTTGAGCTATTGTTTCTCCCATAACATGTCTTAATTCTGAATAGTGGAAAGAAAATGTCCAAAACAAACTATGTAAATGGTAAAATGGACTGCACTTACAGTATAAAGCAGTTTTATCCAAAGCGCTTTACACTACAGACTCTTTCACTAAAAGTTAGTGTTTATTGTAATCACAGGCATTGTTAGAAAGCTCCCACTCTCCTGCACAATATTATGTGTTTCACATGTTCTATATTGTTGTTGCAATCAATGAGAGTCAATATTTTGTCTTCAAATAGTGATTTCCATTGAGAATGGATGAAATCTTTAAAGGCTGATTTCTCTAAATGAGTTTTTTTCATGCTCTGAGCCATAAATCTCAACTTCAGCTCCTCTTACAGACACCAAACTTACCAGTTTTATTCCTAACTATATTCTGAAGGTTTTTACAGAGTGGTTCGTCTGTATATCATTCATACCCTGATTTATAGAACATTTTGTTCCTTAAAACATGACGGAAATTGATATTGTTTTTTTCATGGCTAATGACACTATTTTCTGATTTATGAAATGATAAAAGGATATATCCCAATTTCCTTCTATAAAAAAAATAAAAATAAAAACCAAATAAAAAAAAAAAATAATAACTTTTTATTTGCTTTATCCAATGTTCAGATTTATGTAATTGAAATATATGCAAATTAGTACATATTTAACAAGTTAACACCTAATTTGCATATCTAAACAAAACATTTCAGGAAACTTGTAATGCAGATTTTTTTTTGTCTTATTGTAAATAAACTGGGGAAGTTTCATGGTGATATCTAAGTTTGAAAAAATTACCCTATCCACCTGTAGTGTCTCCCCTTAACCTGTATAAAGTATCTGCGCACTCATATCGTTTTAAATCATGAATTATTAATCTGAATTTCAGGCTACAGAGGAGGCCTGGGTGAAGGAGAAAATGCCCAAAAAATCTGGACGCTGGTGGTTCTGGAGGAAGAGCAGCGTGAAGCAGGTACTGACTGTGTGTTTACATTATAATAGATAATCTGAGCCACTTTGCATTGAAAATGATTCTAGTCAAACGAGGAACAGGTTGTCCAAATGCATCAGTAACCATGAAATCCCTGTTTTGCATTGTTGTGTAATGGCTCATGAAATGGCTAATGTCTCCTCCTTCCTTCAGTTGTCATCAGAGACAAAGTTGGAAAGACAGGAGAGCAGAGACAGCCCTGCCCTTCACCAGGCCCCAGAAACACAGTGAGTCAGCAACAACACACAGTCACACACCAACACAGGCGGTGTTGGGTAAACAGCGTGCTCCCACAGAGACGACGTTAGTCAGCGAGCACTGCTGTCACGTCATGACTCATGAACTCATCATGTGAAGTTTAACTGTTAACTGTTGTTTTAAACCAGGAGCTGGGAGATTCTAGTTGGTTTTAGAGATGATTAAGGATGGATGCAGGTTTAGTGTAAGACAAAAGATTCTGCACATGAACAAAGCAGTTAGAGGCAGAAGAGGTCTGCTGCCCTCTGGTGGCTCTGAATCATTCTGCACAGTTTTCATCTTTACCCCAAATCACACACAAGTATAAATGCAGCTTTATGTCCATGTGTTGCCTTGTTAATGTTACTCACATATTGTTTTAATTATTATTGTTGTCATGATGGTATTTATTATTAGTATTATCATTATTATTATTATTTAGACAGGTAGATACACATCGAGACACGGACAGTTTGAGTAAGACGCCATTCTTCAGCGTGAATTCTGCCAATTTTACTACAATGTACACAGGTGGGGTTAATTATAGGGAGAGCCACAACCTTTCCAGGCACAAAGTCTCATGATGGAGGATACTAAAACATTAAAACAACACAAATTATAGTCACTTTATGGAAACAATCAAATTAAATCTTCTCATTCACTGGATTACATGTATATTGTCTCAGTCCACAAGCAGTACAGGATCTGACTATTGATGTTGTTTGCTCGTTTGCTTTGTTTGTTCTGTCCTGCAGGCAGAAAGCAGCAGAGTGGTCGAGCGACGATGAGACTAAAGAGCTGAGCGCCGTGGCACCTGCTCAAACAGCTACTGAGCACGTGCAGACTGAAGGCCCGGCACCGACGCCGTGTCACTCCTACAAGAAGTCCCTCCGCCTGTCGTCCAACCAGATAGTAAGACAAGTGATCAGTGATGCTGGGAGTGTGGCTCAAATTAGGAAACTGTCTCAGTCTGACTGTGTGCTTAAACCCAGAGAAAAAGGTTGGACTAAGATATATATTTTTGTCTACAGAGTAATAAGATCCTGTCATTCGGTGCTACTGTAGGTAAAATCAATAAATTAATGAATAAGGAGCCTGGGAGAAAATATTCCAAGAAAAACACTCATAAGATTAAATTTGTTCATTTAAATTGAAAAAAAATATATTTTGAGATATTTCTATAGTGGAAAGAAGACAACCACAACAAACATTTAGGTATATTTTTACTCTATTTTGTAGATTTCTCGTAATTAATTAATTAATAAAGAAGAAACTAGGGAGGCAATATTCCAAGAAAAACTCTCTTGAGGTTAAAGTTGTATATTTAGTAGGAAAACAATTTAAAGAAACAAAAAAACTGTCTATTTTCTGAGGTTAAAGTGTTAAAATTACATGAAAAAATGAAATATTTGCTGAAATATTAAAGAAAATAATTCAAACATTACAGTCACACAACACCAACAGCGTCACACATTTCAGAAGAAAACAACACAATTATGTGGACGAGATGATAGTTTTTGTGCATCAGGATTTACAATGAAATTGACAGTTTAATCTCAGAGAATATTTTTTTTTCTCTGAATATTACCCCTTTCCCCTGACACTATAATAAAAAAAAAAAACAATGTTTTTAAAAAAGACCTACAATGGCCCTAATATGCTGTCTTAGTGATGGGATCTTGCTACTATTTTGTACAAAAAAAATAAATCGAAAATGATCAAATAATTAAAAAAACAACTCCCACCTAAACATCACTGACTCCCTGCTGCCTTTAAAAAAGTAACTTTATCTTCATCTTTTATGTAAAATCTATTCTGTGGGAAGTCTTTTAAAAATCTTTTCCTGTCTCCTGCAGGCGAGTCTGAAGCTCAGAGACGGCCCCAACGATGTCACCTTCAGTATCACCACTCAGTACCAGGGCACGTGTCGATGCGAGGGCACCATCTACCTCTGGAACTGGGACGACAAGGTCATCATCTCCGACATCGACGGCACCATCACCAAGTACGACAGATTATAAACCAGGGCTCTCAAACTCAAATTACCTGGGGGCCGCTGGAGGCAGTATCAAAATGACCAAAAAAAGACACAAAATTACAAAAAAAAGACACAAAATGACCTAAAAAAAAACCACAAAATGACCAAAAAAGACATATCAAGGTGGGGGCTGTTATAAAAATTTGTATTAATCTGGGGTTTTTCCAACGTTTTAATCATACTAAGCAAATGTGATCCTGTCGGCTGCATGTGGAGGCACTGGCTTTGGATAACATCAGACCAGTGTTTCTGCTAAAAGCTGGCAGGCTAGATAAGGTTAACTATATGTTAAGATAAAGGGAAGTACACATGACTGGGGGAGTCAGACACGGGTCAGACGTATTTCTGCTGACCGTACCTTTGACTATGGGGAACTGAGAATAACAGCATCTCTGTCAGACAGGTCAACTAGGCGTTGGAAACCTCCCACTATAGGAGGCATATAAGCCAACAGTTTTGACTATCATGTGAGCCTTTTTCTCTGTAACCTTACTCGCTGTGTTGCATGATTTAAACGCTCCTCTTGTACTCAACTTGTCAACTCAACTCAACTTAAATTTTGATACTTTGAATCCAACTGTCTTTATTGAAGGGTCACTCTGAAAAATTCTTATAACAGGGGCCACAAAATATCGTGACGAGGGTCGCAATTGGCCTACGGGCCGCGAGTTTGAGACCTATGTTATAAACCATTCACCTTTATTATATTGTGTTTTAAATTGGAGCGTTTACTCCTCGATTATTTCTCCCCACAGGTCAGATGTGTTTGGTCAGATTCTGCCTCAGCTCGGGAAAGACTGGACTCACCAGGGCATCGCTAAGCTC
The DNA here is from genome assembly GCF_030273125.1 of Centropristis striata. Taxonomy (NCBI): domain Eukaryota; kingdom Metazoa; phylum Chordata; class Actinopteri; order Perciformes; family Serranidae; genus Centropristis; species Centropristis striata. The sequence continues at coordinate 13,538,195 of NC_081539.1, forward strand.
TACCACTCAGTGCACGAGTAAGATGCAGATTCATTACTTTTCTGTCTGCAGAAAAGACTCGAGTCAAAGGTCTAACCCATCAATAAATATGTGACTGCTGCAGGAATGGATACAAGTTCCTGTACTGCTCGGCTCGAGCGATCGGCATGGCTGACATGACGCGAGGATACCTGCACTGGGTGAACGACAGAGGGACGCTGCTGCCTCAGGGACCCCTCATGCTCTCCCCCAGCAGCCTCTTCTCCGCCTTCCACAGGTGAGAAATCCTTTATATGAACATTTAGTCAACAGTGTCAGTTGGATTTAAGTTATAGAGGTTTATCAACCAAGGATTTGAAGCAGCATTGAGAGATTTCTGGTATTTACAGCAGTTCTTTTTGTTATTTCTCTGCCAGTAAATCAAGCAGAAATGTCAAAATTTTTTTGAGGTAATTTATTCCAATATAAACAAAAGTTATTTTGCTTTTCACTTGCTGGAATTTAAATTAAAAAATTGTCACATTTCTGCACTGTTGAACATCTAAGGAAGATATTTTTTCTTATTAAACATTTTTTAAAGTGATTTTGTGCATTCTGGATGCTCATTGACTCTATAAATGGTTATAAATGATTAAATCGTGCATTTCCACTGCATGTTACAGCACGGCTCTGCTCAGCTTGACTCACTGTTTTTTGGGGTTTCTATTAGCACAGGTTGTAGATAGTACATGGTACTGTTTTAGTAGCGATCTGAGCTGATACTAGGAGATGGAGGTTAAACACTGCAGACCAAAGCCAAAGAGAAGGTCAAATATGTTTAGTACAAAGATAAAGAACTAGATGTTATCCTCATTTTACCTCATATATGTTATATTTACAACACCTTTGTAACATTTAAAGACGTTGTTGTGGGGTTGTGTTTATTTGGGTTCAAAATCATAAAGGTGAGATGGTACTGAAAACAATGATACCAACATTTTTTAAGTGGTAAATAAAGGCAGGATGAGAAGGATTCGAAAATAGACTGCAAAGGGTTAAATAGCCAAGCTACCATCAAAATCGACTGCAAGTATTTAAATTAATTTAATAAAGTGCATCCTGCAAAATTACACCGTACAATTGAAGAAGTACAAACATAGATGCAGTTAAAAGGATCTAGCAAGTGTCTAGCTAAAACTGGTATGATTTTCATCCAAAGACCGCTTCTACATTGAGGGGGCATCGTCTGCCCTGGAAAATGAAAAAGAGAAAAAGATCTGGTTCCAAGAGTGAGTTAAGTGACGTAGAGCCCTGCGGCAGTGGAAATAAGTTCATTTAAAGTAGTAAACTCCAGCAGCAGCAGCAGTGAAAGGTCAGAGGTTAAAGTCTGCTGTCCTTTCTTTGTTGTTCTCTTGTTAGAGAAATCATCGAGAAAAAGCCTGAGAAGTTCAAGATCGAATGCCTCACAGACATCAAGAACCTGTTCTTCCCAAACACACATCCCTTCTATGCAGCGTTTGGAAACAGAGAAAATGTAAGTGTAACGTTTTCCTTGTTTCAGTTTTGGGATTTTTCTCCACTTCTTCACAACAGATGATATTTTCATGAAGAAGAGGTCTAACGGTTTGTTCAGTTGCTCTGTAAATGATGCTTACTGTGTTTTTTCTGTGTCTCAGGACGTGTTTGCCTACAAGCAAGTGGGCGTGCCCGTGTGTCGGATATTCACAGTGAATCCCAAAGGGGAGTTAATCCTCGAGCAAGCCAAAGGCAATAAAACATCGTAAGTGCTGAAGCATGGAGTCATTGTTTGTGTCTTTCAGCTGTTTTCTCTCAGACAATCGTTTATTGTTCTCATTGTTTTTTGTTTTTTTTACAGATACAGTCGGCTGAGTGAGCTGGTGGAGCACGTTTTCCCTTTACGGAGTTCACAACACAATGCCACCTTCAGCTGCCCAGAGTTCAGCTCCTTCTGCTTCTGGAGACAGCCCATCGCCGAGGTGTGTTTTGAAGAGCTGCTTTAACTCAAACTGATGTTAATTATTTACCTCTGAACACCCAACAACCCACCAGCAGGATTGAAAAGTATGTTTTCTTTAAGAAATTGCCAAAAATACACAATTTATCATTGAAAAAAAAGTGTGAGAACAGGATTTCCGAAAAAGTAACCAAAACGAAGCGTAAAATTGCAATATTTCAGTCAAAATCCCTTTATTCTACCTGTCTCATTAAACAATAAACCATTCGGAATAACTACTTGCTGTTAAAAACATTAAATTCTGCGCTTCTTTCTGCAACTGTCAAGCCACAATTAATTCTGCTGAGACGAACAGTCACACGACAAAAATTACATCAAATTCAGACAGAACTGCAGGCTGCTTACACAGAGCCAAGAGGAGAGGACAGGAGAGGTGTATAGTTCAATATGTTGGGACACTTGGGAGTACTTGGAGAAGTGTTTTATATATAAATTCCATTTTATTCCAATTTTTAAAAAAATATTTATTGGACAAAATCAATGTTTTTTTCTCTTTTATTATTATTTATGTCATTATAATGGTGTTATTCTGCACAAAAGACATTTTTAGTTGTTCCCACTTCTAGCCATGATTGTGCTGATTCCATAGAGCTGCTGATCATATATATTATATATTTCAGTGAAATAAAAGGCCACAGTAAGTAAAATGAAAAACGAGCAAAAAAACGCCCTGAAACGGCTTGTTGGGGTTCAGAGGTTAATCACTTGAAATCATTGTAACTCAGCAGTAACAGCTGTGTGCACTAACTTGCTGGAATAATTATCTTAAATACATTCCACTTTAAGGAAAAAACTTTGGGATATGAATGTATTCCACATTTCTTAACATCATCTTCTCATCTCGGGGCTTAATCCCTCCGTGCACTTGCATTCTTGGTGCTTGAGCTCCACAGTTAGGAGGTGTATCTGAAGGCGCCGTCAGCTTCTGGCAAGTACCAAAGCCAAAGTATGACATATGAGTTATTGTTTGGCTATTTGCATAGTTTCTCTGTTACAGTGCTTATGAGAAAATATTCCCTCAGCTCTTATTAAGGCAGTGGAGGTGCTTAAACTGGCCACTGTTCGGCAAAACAAAAACACCGACTGTGTTGCTTTCTCTCCCTGAATTATGAGCGAACATAAAAAAATACAAGGTGATATTTATAGCAGATATGTTTTCATCCCTACAAGGCCTTATTCACTCCTGCAGCTTAGTGATTTTGCACTGTTACGCTATAAAGAAGAAATGTGAAATGATTTGGCTCAGAGTTATTAATAATAAAAAAGCACTTTCTGTACTGTAGATACTGCTGCTGTTTGTAGCAGTGGTCAGTAAATTTTCCAAAATCAAGATTTAGTTAGTTAGAAGATTATTTTTGATGAGCTGATCTTGGTTTTATCAGTTTCACGCTCAGAAACAGCTGTAAGTAAAAACAATTAATGCATTCTTTCTATGAAAGTGATGAACTTTGTGTGAAGAGAACACACAGTATTTTTCTGGTTTTGTGGAGTCACATTTTGACTTTTCAGTGAAGAAACTTTTGCTGCTGCTTCAGGTGATTTCTGTAGATTGTTGTGATTACCTCTTATGATGCAACATCGAAGCACAAAGTATGTTATGGATGAATGTTTGAAAAAAAAACTGTTGATATGTTGAATTTATTCAACTGTTTGATCTGCTTTCTGTTTGTTTGTTTCTTTCTCAGAAAATTATTTAAAGTGAAGTAAGAACCCTGTGTACAGATTATATTTACTAAATGTATTAATAAACTGTTAAATCAAATGTTGGATGACACGTTAATAAAAGCATAAACTGTGTTTGAAAGCTTATTTTGTGTGCTTGCTTGCAAAAGCACACTAACTACTATTCACCGGGACTATTTTTATTTTGTGTGCTTGCTTGCAAAAGCACACTAACTACTATTCACCGGGACTATTTTTATTATTTTGTGTGCTTGCTTGCAAAAGCACACTAACTATTATTCCGTGGGCTTATTTTGTGTGCTTGCAAAAGCACACTAACTACTCTTCACCGGGCTTATTTTGTGTGCTTGCTTGCAAAAGCACACTAACTACTATTCACCGGGACTATTTTTATTATTATTTTGTGTGCTTGCTTGCAAAAGCACACTAACTACTATTCACCGGGACTATTTTTATTATTATTCTTCCGTTTCTTCCGTGTCATTTTTCGGTCGACTACTCCTCCCAGAGTTTTGGCCGCACATACACAAAAAAGGTATCAAACCGACCGGCTCGCCCATGACAAGTGTGCTATGACTTTTATAAGGGTTTCGACAAACGGTTTTCAAATTATTGGGCAAAAACACGTCAAAAAATCCCCCCAATGTAACCCTATGGAGAGTCTAGAGTGGAGAAGTCATCAAACAGAGTGTAGAGGGAGAGAAAGAATTGTCAAAAAATAAATTTGAAAACTGCGCTCCAGGCCGCAAATTTCACTCTACAGAAATAATTTATACATAGAAACGTAGGAAAATTTGTCCTCTCACTCACAATCCTCTGGTAAAGCTGTCAGAGTTATAGTTTGGGCGCAGGACGCACAGATGCTCAAACAAAATGCACCAACTGCCGCATCGGCTCCCATATTAAAAATGAAGGAAGATTTCTCAAAAAAAAAAATTTAACAGTTTTTTAAAATCGCTCTAACAAAGCTATTTTTTAATTTTTCTTAAAAAAAAACATATGTAGATGTTCAGGAAGAACTCAGGACGCTCAAAGTGAAGTCGGATCATTGATAGGTATTATGGTTTTGCTGAAAATGCTTTCTGTTCGAGGCCAGAATTTCAAGTTTGTCGACCTCTGTCTGCTCACTTTGATGGAACTGTCTCCATCGTCAGTTAATTTCAGTTGATTGCTCTGCTCTGATTGGTCGACTCCACCTGGCCACGTGGTTGCTTAGCTACCAAAGCCCCCCCCTCCTCCAACACAGACATTCTAACTGATAACTTTCAGTTTACTCTAAGTAAACAGACATGGCTTTCTTTATAAAACACGAGACCTTATAACTTGACCATACATTGTCCAATCTGCCTCAAACTTGTCATGCATGATGATGGTTCATCACTTTTCAGTTCTACATAACAATAATTTATAAATTCCCGCCCTTTTTATTAGCCACGCCCCCTTTCACTAACTAATGAACCGTTTGTCCTAGAAACTTGTATAAGATGTCAGATTACTCAGCATAGAGTCCGTTTAACTGGTGATTGATAACCCCGCCCCTTTTGATAAGCCACGCCCATTTTACTAACTAGTGAACCGTTTGTCCTAGAGACTTGTATGAGGTGTGAGTGTACTCAGAAGAAAGTCCCTGTTTAATCCGTGCCCCTTTTGATAAGCCACGAGAGTCACGGTCCAGAGGCAAGCACACAATCAAAATTTCTTTAGGAATTTTCTAGTTTTTCTTCCGTTTCTTCCGTGTCATTTTTCGGTCGACTACTCCTCCCAGAGTTTTTGCCGCACATACACAAAAAAGGTATCAAACCGACCGGCTCGCCCATGACAAGTGTGCTATGACTTTTCTAAGGGTTTCGACATACGGTTTTCAAATTATTGGGCAAAAACACGTCAAAAAATCCCCCCAATGTAACCCTATGGAGAGTCTAGAGTGGGGAAGTCATCAAACAGAGTGTAGAGGGAGAGAAAGAATTGTCAAAAAATAAATTTGAAAACTGCACTCCAGGCCGCAAATTTCACTCTACAGAAATAATTTATACATAGAAACGTAGGAAAATTTGTCCTCTCACTCACAATCCTCTGGTAAAGCTGTCAGAGTTATAGTTTGGGCGCAGGACGCACAGATGCTCAAACAAAATGCACCAACTGCCGCATCGGCTCCCATATTAAAAATGAAGGAAGATTTCTCAAAAAAAAAATTTAACAGTTTTTTAAAATCGCTCTAACAAAGCTATTTTTTCATTTTTCTTAAAAAAAAACATATGTAGATGTTCAGGAAGAACTCAGGACGCTCAAAGTAAAGTCGGATCAATGATAGGTATTATGGTTTTGCCGAAAATGCTTTCTGTTCGAGGCCAGAATTTCAAGTTTGTCGACCTCTGTCTGCTCACTTTGATGGAACTGTCTCCATCGTCAGTTAATTTCAGTTGATTGCTCTGCTCTGATTGGTCGACTCCACCTGGCCACGTGGTTGCTTAGCTACCAAAGCCCCCCCCCCCCCTCCTCCAACACAGACATTCTAACTGATAACTGTCAGTTTACTCTCAGTAAACAGACATGGCTTTCTTCATAAAACACGAGACCTTATAACTTGACCATACATTGTCCAATCTGCCTCAAACTTGTCATGCATGATGATGGTTCATCACTTTTCAGTTCTACATAACAATAATTCATAAATTCCCGCCCCTTTTTATTAGCCACGCCCCCTTTCACTAACTAATGAACCGTTTGTCCTAGAAACTTGTATAAGATGTCAGATTACTCAGCATAGAGTCCCTGTTTAACTGGTGATTGATAACCCCGCCCCTTTTGATAAGCCACGCCCATTTTACTAACTAGTGAACCGTTTGTCCTAGAGACTTGTATGAGGTGTGAGTGCACTCAGCAGAAAGTCCCTGTTTAATCCCTGCCCCTTTTGATAAGCCACGAGAGTCACGGTCCAGAGGCAAGCACACAATCAAAATTTCTTTAGGAATTTTCTAGTTTTTATTCTTCCGTTTCTTCCGTGGTGTTTTTTCGGTCGACTACTCCTCCCACAGTTTTGGCCGCACATACACAAAAAAGGTATCAAACCGACCGGCTCGCCCATGACAAGTGTGCTATGACTTTTATAAGGGTTCCGACAAACGGTTTTCAAATTATTGGGAAAAAACACGTCAAAAAATCCCCCCAATGTAACCCTATGGAGAGTCTAGAGTGGGGATGTAATCAAACAGAGTGTAGAGGGAGAGAACGAATTGTCAAAAAATAAATTTGAAAACTGCGCTCCAGGCCGCAAATTTCACTCTACAGAAATAATTTATACATAGAAACGTAGGAAAATTTGTCCTCTCACTCACAATCCTCTGGTAAAGCTGTCAGAGTTATAGTTTTGGCGCAGGACGCACAGATGCACAAACAAAACACATCAACTGCCTCATTGGCTCCCATATTAAAAATGCAGGAAGATTTCTCCCCAAAATTTTTTTTACAGTTTTTTAAAATCGCTCTAACAAAGCTATTTTTTCATCTTTCTTTAAAAAAAAATATATGTAGACGTTCAGGAAGAACTCAGGACGCTCAAAGTGAAGTCGGATCAATGATAGCTATTATGGTTTTGCCAAAAATGCTTTCTGTTCGAGGCCAGAATTTTCAGTTTGTCGACCTCTGTCTGCTCACTGTGAAGGAACTGTCAGTTAATTTCAGTTGATTGCTCTGCTCTTATTGGTCGACTCCACCTGGCCACCTGGTTGCTTAGCTACAAAAGCCTCCCCCCTCCCCCCTCCAACACAGACATTCTAACTGATAACTGTCAGTTTACTCTAAGTGAACAGACTTCATAAAACATGAGACCTTATAACTTGACCATACATTGTCCAATCTTCCTCAAACTTGCCAAGCATGATGATGGTTCATCACTGACCACTTATACATAATAATGTTTCATAAATTCCCGCCCTTTTTGATTAGCCACGCCCCCTTTCATAACTAATGAACCGTTTGTCCTAGAAACTTGTATAAAGTGTCAGATTACTCGGCATGAAGTCCCTGTTTAACTGGTGATTGATAACTCCGCCCCTTTTGATTAGCCACGCCCCCTTTCATAACTAATGAACCGTTTGTCCTAGAGACTTGTATGAGGTGTCTGTGAACTCAGGACAGAGTCCCTGTTTGACTGGTGATTGAAGCCACGCCCCCTTTGAGTAGCCACGCCCCTTTTTACTAACTAGTGAACCGTTTGTGCCACAGACTTGTATGAGGTGTCTGTGAACTCAGGACAGAGTCCCTGTTTGACTGGTGATTGACGCCACGCCCCCTTTGAGTAGCCACGCCCCTTTTTACTAACTAGTGAACCGTTTGTCCTACAGACTTGTATGAGGTGTCTATGAACTCAGGACAGAGTCCCGGTTTAACTGCTGATTTAATCCACGAGAATCATCCGGCAGTAGTCCCGTGGCACTCCAAAATTTCCCTGGAATTTTGTTTCTAGTTATTAGTGCCACGGCTGAGCAGCGAGGCACTCATCTTCACTGCAAGCAGTGAGGATGAGTGCCTCGTGCGAAGCACGAGGCATCTCTTATTATTGCTCATGTTTATTAGTGCCACGGCTGAGCAGCGAGGCACTCATCTTCACTGCAAGCAGTGAGGATGAGTGCCTCGTGCGAAGCACGAGGCATCTCTTATTATTGCTCATGTTTATTATTTATTATAGATTATTCTTCCGTAAAAACTTTGGCGCGTAACTAGTCCCACAGCTTTGAGAAATCGCAAAAAGTAAAAACGTCAAAAGTTGCGCCCTAATCGGGAATCGTGTGGAATGACTTTTATTAGCGATCGGAGCGCACGTTTTCGCACAACGTGCACAAACGTGCACTTTTTGGCCCATCCGGAACGCATTGCGCCAACTTTGGGGCCTCACCATTCGCAAACCGTTGCTCGTAAAATTCCGAACCGATTTAGAAAGTTGTAGGGCCTGAATTTAACTCTAGTCCTGTGAAATTTCAAAGCGATTGCACGTATAGTTTTCGCACGAAGTGCGAAAACATTTCCATTTTTCCAAACTAATGGGGAGGGCGATTTTCCCATGTGTGTGTATTGCGCGGAATGTTCAGACTCTAGAGCGGTGATGTCATCAAGCAGAGTGGAGAGGGAGAGAAGGAATTGTCAAAAAATAAATTTGAAAACTGCGCTCCAGGCCGCAAATTCCACTCTACAGAAATAATTTATACATAGAAACGGAGGAAAATTTGTCTTCTCACTCACAATCCTCTGGTAAAGCTGTCAGAGTTATAGTTTGGGCGCAGGACACAGAGAAGTGCCACCAAAACGCATCAACTGCCCCATTGAGTCCCATATTAAAAACACGTGAGGATTTTTGAAAAAATCAGATGTAAGAGTTTTTTTAAATCGCTCTAACAAAGCTATTTTTTCATTTTTCTTAAAAAAAAATATATGTAGACGTTCAGGAAGAACTCAGGACGCTCAAAGTGAAGTCAGATTAGTGATAGGTGTTATGGTTTTGCCAAAAATGCTTTCTGTTCGAGGCCAGAATTTTCAGTTTGTCCACCTCTGGCTGCTCACTTTAGCAAAGCATTGTCAGTGACAGTTAGTTTCTGTTGATTGCTCTGCTCTGATTGGTCGACTCCACCTGGCCACGTGGTTGCTTAGCTACCAAAGCTCCCCCCCCCTCCCTCTCCCCTCCTCCAACACAGACATTTTAACTGAAAACAGTTAACTCTTTTAACTTGACCATACATTGTCCAATCTGCCTCAAACTTGTCATACATGATGATGGCTCATCACTGATTGTCTACATAACAATATTTCATAAATTCCCGCCCTTTTTGATTAGCCACGCCCCCTTTCTTAACTAATGAACCGTTTGTCCTAGAAATTTGTGTGAGGTGTCAGATTACTCAGCATGGCGTCCCTGTCTAACTGTTGATTGATAACCCCGCCCCTTTTGATAAGCCACGCCCCTTTTACTAACTAGTGAACCGTTTGTCCTACAGACTTGTATGAGGTGTCTGTGAACTCAGGACAGAGTCCCTGTTTGACTGGTGATTGAAGCCACGCCCCCTTTGAGTAGCCACGCCCCTTTTTACTAACTAGTGAACCGTTTGTCCTACAGACTTGTATGAGGTGTCTGTGAACTCAGGACAGAGTCCCTGTTTGACTGGTGATTGAAGCCACGCCCCCTTTGAGTAGCCACGCCCCTTTTTACTAACTAGTGAACCGTTTGTCCTACAGACTTGTATGAGGTGTCTGTGAACTCAGGACAGAGTCCCTGTTTGACTGGTGATTGAAGCCACGCCCCCTTTGAGTAGCCACGCCCCTTTTCACTAACTAGTGAACCGTTTGTCCTACAGACTTGTATGAGGTGTCTGTGGACTCAGGACAGAGTCCCTGTTTGACTGGTGATTGAAGCCACGCCCCCTTTGAGTAGCCACGCCCCTTTTTACTAACTAGTGAACCGTTTGTCCTACAGACTTGTATGAGGTGTCTGTGGACTCAGGACAGAGTCCTTGTTTGACTGGTGATTGAAGCCACGCCCCCTTTGAGTAGCCACGCCCCTTTTTACTAACTAGTGAACCGTTTGTCCTACAGACTTGTATGAGGTGTCTGTGAACTCAGGACAGAGTCCCTGTTTAACTGCTGATTTAAACCACGAGAATCATCCGGCAGTAGTCCCGTTGCACTCCAAAATTTCCCTGGAATTTTGTTTCTAGTTAGTGCCACGGCTGAGCAGCGAGGCATCTCTTATTATTGCTCATGTTTATTATTTATTTATTATAGATTATTCTTCCGTAAAAACTTTGGCGCGTAACTAGTCCCGCAGCTTTGAGAAATCGCGAAAAGTAAAAACGTCAAAAGTTGCGCCCTAATCGGGAATCGTGTGGAATGACTTTTTTTAGCGATCGGCGCGCACGTTTTCGCACAACGTGCACAAACGTGCACTTTTCGGCCCATCCGGAACGCATTGCGCAAACTTTGGGGCCTCACCATTCGCAAACCGTTGCTCGTAAAATTCCGAACCGATTTAGAAAGTTGTAGGGCCTGAATTTAACTCTAGTCCTGTGAAATTTCAAAGCGATTGCACGTATAGTTTTCGCACGAAGTGCGAAAACATTTCATTTTTTCCAAACTAATGGGGAGGGCGATTTTCCCATGTGTGTGTATTGCGCGGAATGTTCAGACTCTAGACTGGTGATGTCATCAAGCAGAGTGGAGAGGGAGAGAAGGAATTGTCAAAAAATAAATTTGTAAACTGCGCTCCAGGCCGCAAATTCCACTCTACAGAAATAATTTATACATAGAAACGGAGGAAAATTTGTCTTCTCACTCACAATCCTCTGGTAAAGCTGTCAGAGTTATAGTTTGGGTGCAGGACACAGAGAAGTGCCACCAAATGCCACCAACTGCCCCATTGTGTCCCATATTAAAAACACAGGAGGATTCCAGAAAAAATTAGATTTAAGAGTTTTTTTAGATCGCTCTAACAAAGCTATTTTTTCATTTTTCTTAAAAAAAAATATATGTAGACGTTCAGGAAGAACTCAGGACGCTCAAAGTGAAGTCAGATAAGTGATAGGTATTATGGTTTTGCCGAAAATGCTTTCTGTTCGAGGCCAGAATTTTCAGTTTGTCCACCTCTGGCTGCTCACTTTAGCAAAGCATTGTCAGTGACAGTTAGTTTCTGTTGATTGCTCTGCTCTGATTGGTCGACTCCACCTGGCCACGTGGTTGCTTAGCTACCAAAGCTCCCCCCCTCCCTCTCCCCTCCTCCAACACAGACATTTTAACTGAAAACAGTTAACTCTTTTAACTTGACCATACATTGTCCAATCTGCCTCAAACTTGTCATACATGATGATGGCTCATCACTGATTGTCTACATAACAATATTTCATAAATTCCCGCCCTTTTTGATTAGCCACGCCCCCTTTCTTAACTAGTGAACCGTTTGTCCTACAGACTTGTATTAGGTGTCTGTGGACTCAGGACAAAGTCCCTGTTTGACTGGTAATTGAAGCCACGCCCCCTTTGAGTAGCCACGCCCCATTTTACCCCATTCTCACTGAACAGATATGGCGTTCTTTCATTAAACACGAGACCTTATAACTTGACCATACATTGTCCAATCTGCTTCAAACTTGTCATGCATGATGATGGCTCATCACTGACCAGTTGTACATAACAATATTTCATAAATTCCCGCCCTTTTTGATTAGCCACGCCCCCTTTCTTAACTAATTAACCGTTTGTCCTAGAAACTTGTATGAGGTGTCAGATTACTCAGCATGGCGTCTCTGTTTAACTGTTAATTGATAACCCCGCCCCTTTTGATAAGCCACGCCCCTTTTACTAACTAGTGAACCGTTTGTCCTACAGACTTGTATGAGGTGTCTGTGAACTCAGGACAGAGTCCCTGTTTGACTGGTGATTGAAGCCACGCCCCCTTTGAGTAGCCACGCCCCTTTTTACTAACTAGTGAACCGTTTGTGCCACAGACTTGTATGAGGTGTCTGTGAACTCAGGACAGAACTCCCTGTTTGACTGGTGATTGAAGCCACGCCCCCTTGGAGTAGCCACGCCTCTTTTTACTAACTAGTGAACCGTTTGTCCTACAGACTTGTATGAGGTGTCTGTGGACTCAGGACAGAGTCCCTGTCTGACTGGTGATTGAAGCCACGCCCCCTTTGAATAGCCACGCCCCTTTTTACTAACTAGTGAACCGTTTGTCCTACAGACTTGTATGAGGTGTCTGTGAACTCAGGACAGAGTCCCTGTTTAACTGCTGATTTAAACCACGAGAATCATCCGGCAGTAGTCCCGTGGCACTCCAAAATTTCCCTGGAATTTTGTTTCTAGTTAGTGCCACGGCTGAGCAGCGAGGCACTCATCTTCACTGCAAGCAGTGAGGATGAGTGCCTCGTGCGAAGCACGAGGCATCTCTTATTATTGCTCATGTTTATTATTAGTGCCACGGCTGAGCAGCGAGGCACTCATCTTCACTGCAAGCAGTGAGGATGAGTGCCTCGTGCGAAGCACGAGGCATCTCTTATTATTGCTCATGTTTATTATTTATTTATTTATTATAGATTATTCTTCCGTAAAAACTTTGGCGCGTAACTAGTCCCGCAGCTTTGAGAAATCGCGAAAAGTAAAAACGCCAAAAGTTGCGCCCTAATCGGGAATCGTGTGGAATGACTTTTTTTAGCGATCGGCGTGCACGTTTTCGCACAACGTGCACAAACGTGCACTTTTCGGCCCATCCGGAACGCATTGCGCAAACTTTGGGGCCTCACCATTCGCAAACCGTTGCTCGTAAAATTCCGAACCGATTTAGAAAGTTGTAGGGCCTGAATTTAACTCTAGTCCTGTGAAATTTCAAAGCGATTGCACGTATAGTTTTCGCACGAAGTGCGAAAACATTTCCATTTTTCCAAACTAATGGGGAGGGCGATTCTCCCATGTGTGTGTATTGCGCGGAATGTTCAGACTCTAGAGCGGTGATGTCATCAAGCAGAGTGGAGAGGGAGAGAAGGAATTGTCAAAAAATAAATTTGAAAACTGCGCTCCAGGCCGCAAATTCCACTCTACAGAAATAATTTATACATAGAAACGGAGGAAAATTTGTCTTCTCACTCACAATCCTCTGATAAAGCTGTCAGAGTTATAGTTTGGGCGCAGGACACAGAGAAGTGCCACCAAAACGCATCAACTGCCCCATTGAGTCCCATATTAAAAACACGTGAGGATTTTTGAAAAAATCAGATGTAAGAGTTTTTTTAAATCGCTCTAACAAAGCTATTTTTTCATTTTTCTTAAAAAAAAATATATGTAGACGTTCAGGAAGAACTCAGGACGCTCAAAGTGAAGTCAGATTAGTGATAGGTGTTATGGTTTTGCCAAAAATGCTTTCTGTTCGAGGCCAGAATTTTCAGTTTGGCCACCTCTGGCTGCTCACTTTAGCAAAGCATTGTCAGTGACAGTTAATTTCAGTTGATTGCTCTGCTCTGATTGGTCGACTCCACCTGGCCACGTGGTTGCTTAGCTACCAAAGCTCCCCCCCCCTCCCTCTCCCCTCCTCCAACACAGACATTTTAACTGAAAACAGTTAACTCTTTTAACTTGACCATACATTGTCCAATCTGCCTCAAACTTGTCATACATGATGATGGCTCATCACTGATTGTCTACATAACAATATTTCATAAATTCCCGCCCTTTTTGATTAGCCACGCCCCCTTTCTTAACTAATGAACCGTTTGTCCTAGAAATTTGTATGAGGTGTCAGATTACTCAGCATGGCGTCCCTGTCTATTGATAACCCCGCCCCTTTTGATAAGCCACGCCCCTTTTACTAACTAGTGAACCGTTTGTCCTACAGACTTGTATGAGGTGTCTGTGAACTCAGGACAGAGTCCCTGTTTGACTGGTGATTGAAGCCACGCCCCCTTTGAGTAGCCACGCCCCTTTTTACTAACTAGTGAACCGTTTGTCCTACAGACTTGTATGAGGTGTCTGTGGACTCAGGACAGAGTCCCTGTTTGACTGGTGATTGAAGCCACGCCCCCTTTGAGTAGCCACGCCCCTTTTTACTAACTAGTGAACCGTTTGTCCTACAGACTTGTATGAGGTGTCTGTGAACTCAGGACAGAGTCCCTGTTTAACTGCTGATTTAAACCACGAGAATCATCCGGCAGTAGTCCCGTGGCACTCCAAAATTTCCCTGGAATTTTGTTTCTAGTTATTATTATTATATATAGATTATTCTTCCGTAAAAACTTTGGCGCGTAACTAGTCCCGCAGCTTTGAGAAATCGCGAAAAGTAAAAACGTCAAAAGTTGCGCCCTAATCGGGAATCGTGTGGAATGACTTTTTTTAGCGATCGCCGTGCACGTTTTCGCACAACGTGCACAAACGTGCACTTTTCGGCCCATCCGGAACGCATTGCGCAAACTTTGGGGCCTCACCATTCGCAAACCGTTGCTCGTAAAATTCCGAACCGATTTAGAAAGTTGTAGGGCCTGAATTTAACTCTAGTCCTGTGAAATTTCAAAGCGATTGCACGTATAGTTTTCGCACGAAGTGCGAAAACATTTCCATTTTTCCAAACTAATGGGGAGGGCGATTTTCCCATGTGTGTGTATTGCGCGGAATGTTCAGACTCTAGACTGGTGATGTCATCAAGCAGAGTGTAGAGGGAGAGAAGGAATTGTCAAAAAATACATTTGAAAACTGCGCTCCAGGCCGCAAATTCCACTCTACAGAAATAATTTATACATAGAAACGGAGGAAAATTTGTCTTCTCACTCACAATCCTCTGGTAAAGCTGTCAGAGTTATAGTTTGGGCGCAGGACACAGAGAAGTGCCACCAAAACGCATCAACTGCCCCATTGAGTCCCATATTAAAAACACGTGAGGATTTTTGAAAAAATCAGATGTAAGAGTTTTTTCAAATCGCTCTAACAAAGCTATTTTTTCATTTTTCTTAAAAAAAAATATATGTAGACGTTCAGGAAGAACTCAGGACGCTCAAAGTGAAGTCAGATTAGTGATAGTTGTTATGGTTTTGCCAAAAATGCTTTCTGTTCGAGGCCAGAATTTTCAGTTTGTCCACCTCTGGCTGCTCACTTTAGCAAAGCATTGTCAGTGACAGTTAGTTTCTGTTGATTGCTCTGCTCTGATTGGTCGACTCCACCTGGCCACGTGGTTGCTTAGCTACCAAAGCCACCCCCCCCTCCCTCTCTCCTCCTCCAACACAGACATTTTAACTGAAAACAGTTAACTCTTTTAACTTGACCATACATTGTCCAATCTGCCTCAAACTTGTCATACATGATGATGGCTCATCACTGATTGTCTACATAACAATATTTCATAAATTCCCGCCCTTTTTGATTAGCCACGCCCCCTTTCTTAACTAATGAACCGTTTGTCCTAGAAATTTGTATGAGGTGTCAGATTACTCAGCATGGCGTCCCTGTCTAACTGTTGATTGATAACCCCGCCCCTTTTGATAAGCCACGCCCCTTTTACTAACTAGTGAACCGTTTGTCCTATAGACTTGTATGAGGTGTCTGTGAACTCAGGACAGAGTCCCTGTTTGACTGGTGATTGAAGCCACGCCCCCTTTGAGTAGCCACGCCCCTTTTTACGAACTAGTGAACCGTTTGTCCTACAGACTTGTATGAGGTGTCTGTGGACTCAGGACAGAGTCCCTGTTTGACTGGTGATTGAAGCCACGCCCCCTTTGAGTAGCCACGCCCCTTTTTACTAACTAGTGAACCGTTTGTCCTACAGACTTGTATGAGGTGTCTGTGAACTCAGGACAGAGTCCCGGTTTAACTGCTGATTTAATCCACGAGAATCATCCGGCAGTAGTCCCGTGGCACTCCAAAATTTCCCTGGAATTTTGTTTCTAGTTAGTGCCACGGCTGAGCAGCGAGGCACTCATCTTCACTGCAAGCAGTGAGGATGAGTGCCTCGTGCGAAGCACGAGGCATCTCTTATTATTGCTCATGTTTATTATTATTATTATTATATATAGATTATTCTTCCGTAAAAACTTTGGCGCGTAACTAGTCCCACAGCTTTGAGAAATCGCGAAAAGTAAAAACGTCAAAAGTTGCGCCCTATTCGGGAATCGTGTGGAATGACTTTTATTAGCGATCGGCGTGCACGTTTTCGCACAACGTGCACAAACGTGCACTTTTCGGCCCATCCGGAACGCATTGCGCAAACTTTGGGGCCTCACCATTCGCAAACCGTTGCTCGTAAAATTCCGAACCGATTTAGAAAGTTGTAGGGCCTGAATTTAACTCTAGTCCTGTGAAATTTCAGAGCGATTGCACATATAGTTTTCGCACGAAGTGCGAAAACATTTCCATTTTTCCAAACTAATGGGGACGGCGATTTTCCCATGTGTGTGTATTGCGCGGAATGTTCAGAATCTAGAGCGGTGATGTCATCAAGCAGAGTGTAGAGGCCGAGAAGGAGTTGTCACAAAATAAATTTGAAAACTGCGCTCCAGGCCGCAAATTTCACTCTACAGTAATAATTTGTACATAGAAACGTAGGAAAATTTGTGGTCTCACTCACAATCCTCTGGTAAAGCTGTCAGAGTTATAGTTTGGGTGCAGGACACAGAGAAGTGCCACCAAAACGCATCAACTGCCCCATTGAGTCCCATATTAAAAACACACGAGGATTTTTGAAATAATCAGATTTTACCGTTTTTTTAGATCGCTCTAACAAAGCTATTTTTTCATTTT
Source organism: Centropristis striata (assembly GCF_030273125.1). Taxonomy (NCBI): domain Eukaryota; kingdom Metazoa; phylum Chordata; class Actinopteri; order Perciformes; family Serranidae; genus Centropristis; species Centropristis striata. Next base: position 13,555,128 of record NC_081539.1, read on the forward strand.
TCTTAAAAAAAAATATATGTAGACGTTCAGGAAGAACTCAGGACGCTCAAAGTGAAGTCAGATCAGTGATAGGTATTATGGTTTTGCCGAAAATGCTTTCTGTTCGAGGCCAGAATTTTCAGTTGGTCCACCTCTGGCTGCTCAGTGTGGCAGAAATGTCTCCACCTTCAGTTAATTTCAGTTGATTGCTCTGCTCTGATTGGTCGACTCCACCTGGCCACGTGGTTGCTTAGCTACCACAGCTCTCCCCCCCTCCCTCTCCCCTCCTCCAACACAGACATTTTAAGTGAAAACAGTTAACTCTTTTAACTTGACCATACATTGTCCAATCTGCCTCAAACTTGTCATACATGATGATGGCTCATCACTGACAATTTCTACATATCAATATTTCATAAATTCCCGCCCTTTTTGATTAGCCACGCCCCCTTTCATAACAAATGAACCGTTTGTCCTAGAAACTTGTATGAGGTGTCAGATTACTCAGCATGGCGTCCCTGTCTAACTGTTGATTGATAACCCCGCCCCTTTTTATAAGCCACGCCCCTTTTACTAACTAGTGAACCGTTTGTCCTACAGACTTGTATGAGGTGTCTGTGAACTCAGGACAGAGTCCCTGTTTGACTGGTGATTGAAGCCACGCCCCCTTTGAGTAGCCACGCCCCTTTTTACTAACTAGTGAACCGTTTGTCCTACAGACTTGTATGAGGTGTCTGTGGACTCAGGACAGAGTCCCTGTTTGACTGGTGATTGAAGCCACGCCCCCTTTGAGTAGCCACGCCCCTTTTTACTAACTAGTGAACCGTTTGTCCTACAGACTTGTATGAGGTGTCTGTGGACTCAGGACAGAGTCCCTGTTTGACTGGTGATTGAAGCCACGCCCCCTTTGAGTAGCCACGCCCCTTTTTACTAACTAGTGAACCGTTTGTCCTACAGACTTGTATGAGGTGTCTGTGAACTCAGGACAGAGTCCCTGTTTAACTGCTGATTTAAACCACGAGAATCATCCGGCAGTAGTCCCGTGGCACTCCAAAATTTCCCTGGAATTTTGTTTCTAGTTATTATTATTATAGATTATTCTTCCGTAAAAACTTTGGCGCGTAACTAGTCTCGCAGCTTTGAGAAATCGCGAAAAGTAAAAACGTCAAAAGTTGCGCCCTAATCGGGAATCGTGTGGAATGACTTTTATTAGCGATCGGCGCGCACGTTTTCGCACAACGTGCACAAACGTGCACTTTTCGGCCCATCCGGAACGCATTGCGCCAACTTTGGGGCCTCACCATTCGCAAACCGTTGCTCGTAAAATTCCGAACCGATTTAGAAAGTTGTAGGGCCTGAATTTAACTCTAGTCCTGTGAAATTTCAAAGCGATTGCACGTATAGTTTTCGCACGAAGTGCGAAAACATTTCCATTTTTCCAAACTAATGGGGAGGGCGATTTTCCCATGTGTGTGTATTGCGCGGAATGTTCAGACTCTAGAGCGGTGATGTCATCAAGCAGAGTGGAGAGGGAGAGAAGGAATTGTCAAAAAATAAATTTGAAAACTGCGCTCCAGGCCGCAAATTCCACTCTACAGAAATAATTTATACATAGAAACGGAGGAAAATTTGTCTTCTCACTCACAATCCTCTGGTAAAGCTGTCAGAGTTTTAGTTTGGGCGCAGGACACAGAGAAGTGCCACCAAAACGCATCAACTGCCCCATTGAGTCCCATATTAAAAACACGTGAGGATTTTTGAAAAAATCAGATGTAAGAGTTTTTTTAAATCGCTCTAACAAAGTTATTTTTTCATTTTTCTTAAAAAAAAATATATGTAGACGTTCAGGAAGAACTCAGGACGCTCAAAGTGAAGTCAGATTAGTGATAGGTGTTATGGTTTTGCCAAAAATGCTTTCTGTTCGAGGCCAGAATTTTCAGTTTGGCCACCTCTGGCTGCTCACTTTAGCAAAGCATTGTCAGTGACAGTTAGTTTCTGTTGATTGCTCTGCTCTGATTGGTCGACTCCACCTGGCCACGTGGTTGCTTAGCTACCAAAGCTCCCCCCCCCTCCCTCTCCCCTCCTCCAACACAGACATTTTAACTGAAAACAGTTAACTCTTTTAACTTGACCATACATTGTCCAATCTGCCTCAAACTTGTCATACATGATGATGGCTCATCACTGATTGTCTACATAACAATATTTCATAAATTCCCGCCCTTTTTGATTAGCCACGCCCCCTTTCTTAACTAATGAACCGTTTGTCCTAGAAATTTGTATGAGGTGTCAGATTACTCAGCATGGCGTCCCTGTCTAACTGTTGATTGATAACCCCGCCCCTTTTGATAAGCCACGCCCCTTTTACTAACTAGTGAACCGTTTGTCCTACAGACTTGTATGAGGTGTCTGTGAACTCAGGACAGAGTCCCTGTTTGACTGGTGATTGAAGCAATGAGAGTCACGGTGCAGAGGCAAGCACACAATCAAAATTTCTTTAGAAATTTTCTAGTTTTGTGTGCTTGCTTGCAAAAGCACACTAACTACTATTCACCGTAACTATTTTTATTATTATTTTTAATCTTCCGTTTCTTCCGTGTCATTTTTCGGTCGACTACTCCTCCCAGAGTTTTTGCCGCACATACACAAAAAAGGTATCAAACCGACCGGCTCGCCCATGACAAGTGTGCTATGACTTTTCTAAGGGTTTCGACATACGGTTTTCAAATTATTGGGCAAAAACACGTCAAAAAATCCCCCCAATGTAACCCTATGGAGAGTCTAGAGTGGGGAAGTCATCAAACAGAGTGTAGAGGGAGAGAAAGAATTGTCAAAAAATAAATTTGAAAACTGCACTCCAGGCCGCAAATTTCACTCTACAGAAATAATTTATACATAGAAACGTAGGAAAATTTGTCCTCTCACTCACAATCCTCTGGTAAAGCTGTCAGAGTTATAGTTTGGGCGCAGGACGCACAGATGCTCAAACAAAATGCACCAACTGCCGCATCGGCTCCCATGTTAAAAATGAAGGAAGATTTCTCAAAAAAAAAATTTAACAGTTTTTTAAAATCGCTCTAACAAAGCTATTTTTTCATTTTTCTTAAAAAAAAACATATGGAGATGTTCAGGAAGAACTCAGGACGCTCAAAGTGAAGTCGGATCAATGATAGGTATTATGGTTTTGCCGAAAATGCTTTCTGTTCGAGGCCAGAATTTCAAGTTTGTCGACCTCTGTCTGCTCACTTTGATGGAACTGTCTCCATCGTCAGTTAATTTCAGTTGATTGCTCTGCTCTGATTGGTCGACTCCACCTGGCCACGTGGTTGCTTAGCTACCAAAGCCCCCCCCTCCTCCAACACAGACATTCTAACTGATAACTGTCAGTTTACTCTAAGTAAACAGACATGGCTTTCTTCATAAAACACGAGACCTTATAACTTGACCATACATTGTCCAATCTGCCTCAAACTTGTCATGCATGATGATGGTTCATCACTTTTCAGTTCTACATAACAATAATTCATAAATTCCCGCCCTTTTTATTAGCCACGCCCCCTTTTACTAACTAATGAACCGTTTGTCCTAGAAACTTGTATAAGATGTCAGATTACTCAGCATAGAGTCCCTGTTTAACTGGTGATTGATAACCCCGCCCCTTTTGATAAGCCACGCCCATTTTACTAACTAGTGAACCGTTTGTCCTAGAGACTTGTATGAGGTGTGAGTGCACTCAGCAGAAAGTCCCTGTTTAATCCCTGCCCCTTTTGATAAGCCACGAGAGTCACGGTCCAGAGGCAAGCACACAATCAAAATTTCTTTAGGAATTTTCTAGTTTTTATTCTTTTTCTTCCGTTTCTTCCGTGTTGTTTTTTCGGCCGACTACTCCTCCCAGAGTTTTGGCCGCACATACACAAAAAAGGTATCAAACCGACCGGCTCGCCCATGACAAGTGTGCTATGACTTTTCTAAGGGTTTCGACATACGGTTTTCAAATTATTGGGCAAAAACATGTCAAAAAATCCCCCCAATGTAACCCTATGGAGAGTCTAGAGTGGGGAAGTCATCAAACAGAGTGTAGAGGGAGAGAAAGAATTGTCAAAAAATAAATTTGAAAACTGCGCTCCAGGCCGCAAATTTCACTCTACAGAAATAATTTATACATAGAAACGTAGGAAAATTTGTCCTCTCACTCACAATCCTCTGGTAAAGCTGTCAGAGTTATAGTTTAGGCGCAGGACGTACAGATGCTCAAACAAAATGCACCAACTGCCGCATCGGCTCCCATATTAAAAATGAAGGAAGATTTCTCAAAAAAAAAATTTAACAGTTTTTTTAAATCGCTCTAACAAAGCTATTTTTTCATCTTTCTTTAAAAAAAACATATGTAGATGTTGAGGAAGAACTCAGGACGCTCAAAGTGAAGTCGGATCAATGATAGGTATTATGGTTTTGCCAAAAATGCTTTCTGTTCGAGGCCAGAATTTTCAGTTTGTCCACCTCTGTCTACAGAACTGTCTCCAACAGCAGTTAATTTCAGTTGATTGCTCTGCTCTTATTGGTCGACTCCACCTGGCCACGTGGTTGCTTAGCTCCCAAAGCCTCCCCCCTCCCCCCTCCCTCCTCCAACACAGACATTCTAACTGATAACTGTCAGTTTACTCTAAGTGAACAGACTTCATAAAACATGAGACCTTATAACTTGACCATACATTGTCCAATCTTCCTCAAACTTGCCAAGCATGATGATGGTTCATCACTGACCACTTACACATAACAATATTTCATAAATTCCCGCCCTTTTTGATTAGCCACGCCCCCTTTCATAACTAATGAACCGTTTGTCCTAGATACTTGTATGAGGTGTCAGATTACTCGGCATGAAGTCCCTGTTTAACTGGTGGTTGATAACCCCGCCCCTTTTGATTAGCCACGCCCCCTTTCATAACTAATGAACCGTTTCTCCTAGATACTTGTATGAGGTGTCTGTGAACTCAGGACAGAGTCCCTTTTTAACTGCTGATTCAAGCCACGCCCCCTTTGAGTGACCACGCCCCCTTTTACTAACTTGTGAACCGTTTGTCCTACAGACTTGTATGAGGTGTCTGTGAACTCAGGACAGAGTCCCAGTTTGACTGTTGATTTGAGCCACGAGAATGACGGTCCAGAGGCAAGCACACAATCAAAATTTCTTTAGAAATTTTCTAGTTTTTAATCTTCCGTTTCTTCCGTGTCATTTTTCGGTCGACTACTCCTCCCAGAGTTTTGGCCGCACATACACAAAAAAGGTATCAAATCGACCGGCTCGCCCATGACAAGTGTGCTATGACTTTTCTAAGGGTTTCGACATACGGTTTTCAAATTATTGGGCAAAAACACGTCAAAAAATCCCCCCAATGTAACCCTATGGAGAGTCTAGAGTGGGGAAGTCATCAAACAGAGTGTAGAGGGAGAGAAAGAATTGTCAAAAAATAAATTTGAAAACTGCGCTCCAGGCCGCAAATTTCACTCTACAGAAATAATTTATACATAGAAACGTAGGAAAATTTGTCCTCTCACTCACAATCTTCTGGTAAAGCTGTCAGAGTTATAGTTTGGGCGCAGGACGCACAGATGCTCAAACAAAATGCACCAACTGCCGCATCGGCTCCCATATTAAAAATGAAGGAAGATTTCTCAAAAAAAAAATTTAACAGTTTTTTAAAATCGCTCTAACAAAGCTATTTTTTCATTTTTCTTAAAAAAAAAACATATGGAGATGTTCAGGAAGAACTCAGGACGCTCAAAGTAAAGTCGGATCAATGATAGGTATTATGGTTTTGCCGAAAATGCTTTCTGTTCGAGGCCAGAATTTCAAGTTTGTCGACCTCTGTCTGCTCACTTTGATGGAACTGTCTCCATCGTCAGTTAATTTCAGTTGATTGCTCTGCTCTGATTGGTCGACTCCACCTGGCCACGTGGTTGCTTAGCTACCAAAGCCCCCCCCCCTTCCTCCAACACAGACATTCTAACTGATAACTGTCAGTTTACTCTAAGTAAACAGACATGGCTTTCTTCATAAAACACCAGACCTTATAACTTGACCATACATTGTCCAATCTGCCTCAAACTTGTCATGCATGATGATGGTTCATCACTTTTCAGTTCTACATAACAATAATTCATAAATTCCCGCCCTTTTTATTAGCCACGCCCCCTTTTACTAACTATTGAACCGTTTGTCCTAGAAACTTGTATAAGATGTCAGATTACTCAGCATAGAGTCCCTGTTTAACTGGTGATTGATAACCCCGCCCCTTTTGATAAGCCACGCCCATTTTACTAACTAGTGAACCGTTTGTCCTAGAGACTTGTATGAGGTGTGAGTGCACTCAGCAGAAAGTCCCTGTTTAATCCCTGCCCCTTTTGATAAGCCACGAGAGTCACGGTCCAGAGGCAAGCACACAATCAAAATTTCTTTAGGAATTTTCTAGTTTTGTGTGCTTGCTTGCAAAAGCACACTAACTACTATTCACCGGGCTTATTTTTATTTTTATTTTTCTTCCGTTTCTTCCGTGTTGTTTTTTCGGCCGACTACTCCTCCCAGAGTTTTGGCCGCACATACACAAAAAAGGTATCAAACCGACCGGCTCACCCATGACAAGTGTGCTATGACTTTTCTAAGGGTTTCGACATACGGTTTTCAAATTATTGGGCAAAAACACATCAAAAAATCCCCCCAATGTAACCCTATGGAGAGTCTAGAGTGGAGAAGTCATCAAACAGAGTGTAGAGGGAGAGAAAGAATTGTCAAAAAATAAATTTGAAAACTGCGCTCCAGGCCGCAAATTTCACTCTACAGAAATAATTTATACATAGAAACGTAGGAAAATTTGTCCTCTCACTCACAATCCTCTGGTAAACCTGTCAGAGTTATAGTTTGGGCGCAGGACGCATAGATGCTCAAACAAAATGCACCAACTGCTGCATCGGCTCCCATATTAAAAATGAAGGAAGATTTCTCAAAAAAAAAATTTAACAGTTTTTTAAAATCGCTCTAACAAAGCTATTTTTTCATTTTTCTTAAAAAAAAACATATGTAGATGTTCAGGAAGAACTCAGGACGCTCAAAGTGAAGTCGGATCAATGATAGGTATTATGGTTTTGGCGAAAATGCTTTCTGTTCGAGGCCAGAATTTCAAGTTTGTCGACCTCTGTCTGCTCACTTTGATGGAACTGTCTCCATCGTCAGTTAATTTCAGTTGATTGCTCTGCTCTGATTGGTCGACTCCACCTGGCCACGTGGTTGCTTAGCTACCAAAGCCCCCCCCCCCCCCCCCCTCCTCCAACACAGACATTCTAACTGATAACTGTCAGTTTACTCTAAGTGAACAGACTTCATAAAACATGAGACCTTATAACTTGACCATACATTGTCCAATCTGCCTCAAACTTGTCATGCATTATGATGGTTCACCACTTTTCAGTTCTACATAACAATAATTCATAAATTCCCGCCCTTTTTATTAGCCACGCCCCCTTTTACTAACTAATGAACCGTTTGTCCTAGAAACTTGTATAAGATGTCAGATTACTCAGCATAGAGTCCCTGTTTAACTGGTGATTGATAACCCCGCCCCTTTTGATAAGCCACGCCCATTTTACTAACTAGTGAACCGTTTGTCCTAGAGACTTGCATGAGGTGTGAGTGTACTCAGCAGAAAGTCCCTGTTTAATCTGTGCCCCTTTTGATAAGCCACGAGAGTCACGGTCCAGAGGCAAGCACACAATCAAAATTTCTTTAGGAATTTTCTAGTTTTGTGTGCTTGCTTGCAAAAGCACACTAACTACTATTCACCGGGTCTATTTCTTATTTTTATTCTTCCGTTTCTTCCGTGTTTTTTTCGGTCGACTACTCCTCCCAGAGTTTTGGCCGCACATACACAAAAAAGGTATCAAATCGACCGGCTCGCCCATGACAGGTGTGCTATGACTTTTCTAAGGGTTTCGACAAACGGTTTTCAAATTATTGGGCAAAAACACGTCAAAAAATCCCCCCAATGTAACCCTATGGAGAGTCTAGAGTGGTGATTCCATCAAACAGAGTGTAGAGGGAGAGAAAGAATTGTCAAAAAATACATTTGAAAACTGCGCTCCAGGCCGCAAATTTCACTCTACAGAAATAATTTATACATAGAAACGTAGGAAAATTTGTCCTCTCACTCACAATCCTCTGGTAAAGCTGTCAGAGTTATAGTTTGGGCGCAGGACGCACAGATGCTCATACAAAATGCACCAACTGCCGCATCGGCTCCCATATTAAAAATGAAGGAAGATTTCTCAAAAAAAAAATTTAACAGTTTTTTAAAATCGCTCTAACAAAGCTATTTTTTCATTTTTCTTAAAAAGAAACATATGTAGATGTTCAGGAAGAACTCAGGACGCTCAAAGTAAAGTCGGATCAATGATAGGTATTATGGTTTTGCCGAAAATGCTTTCTGTTCGAGGCCAGAATTTCAAGTTTGTCGACCTCTGTCTGCTCACTTTGATGGAACTGTCTCCATCGTCAGTTAATTTCAGTTGATTGCTCTGCTCTGATTGGTCGACTCCACCTGGCCACGTGGTTGCTTAGCTACCAAAGCCCCCCCCTCCTCCAACACAGACATTCTAACTGATAACTGTCAGTTTACTCTAAGTAAACAGACATGGCTTTCTTCATAAAACACAAGACCTTATAACTTGACCATACATTGTCCAATCTGCCTCAAACTTGTCATGCATGATGATGGTTCATCACTTTTCAGTTCTACATAACAATAATTCATAAATTCCCGCCCTTTTTATTAGCCACGCCCCCTTTTACTAACTAATGAACCGTTTGTCCTAGAAACTTGTATAAGATGTCAGATTACTCAGCATAGAGTCCGTTTAACTGGTGATTGATAACCCCGCCCCTTTTGATAAGCCACGCCCATTTTACTAACTAGTGAACCGTTTGTCCTAGAGACTTGTATGAGGTGTGAGTGTACTCAGCAGAAAGTCCCTGTTTAATCCGTGCCCCTTTTGATAAGCCACGAGAGTCACGGTCAAGAGGCAAGCACACAATCAAAATTTCTTTAGGAATTTTCTAGTTATTTTTAATCTTCCGTTTCTTCCGTGTCATTTTTCGGTCGACTACTCCTCCCAGAGTTTTGGCCGCACATACACAAAAAAGGTATCAAACCGACCGGCTCGCCCATGACAAGTGTGCTATGACTTTTATAAGGGTTTCGACAAACGGTTTTCAAATTATTGGGCAAAAACACGTCAAAAAATCCCCCCAATGTAACCCTATGGAGAGTCTAGAGTGGGGAAGTCATCAAACAGAGTGTAGAGGGAGAGAAAGAATTGTCAAAAAATAAATTTGAAAACTGCGCTCCAGGCCGCAAATTTCACTCTACAGAAATAATTTATACATAGAAACGTAGGAAAATTTGTCCTCTCACTCACAATCCTCTGGTAAAGCTGTCAGAGTTATAGTTTGGGCGCAGGACGCACAGATGCTCAAACAAAATGCACCAACTGCCACATCGGCTCCCATATTAAAAATGAAGGAAGATTTCTCAAAAAAAAAATTTAACAGTTTTTTAAAATCGCTCTAACAAAGCTATTTTTTCATTTTTCTTAAAAAAAAACATATGGAGATGTTCAGGAAGAACTCAGGACGCTCAAAGTAAAGTCGGATCAATGATAGGTATTATGGTTTTGCCGAAAATGCTTTCTGTTCGAGGCCAGAATTTCAAGTTTGTCGACCTCTGTCTGCTCACTTTGATGGAACTGTCTCCATCGTCAGTTAATTTCAGTTGATTGCTCTGCTCTGATTGGTCGACTCCACCTGGCCACGTGGTTGCTTAGCTACCAAAGCCTCCCCCCTCCCCCCTCCCTCCTCCAACACAGACATTCTAACTGATAACTGTCAGTTTACTCTAAGTAAACAGACATGGCTTTCTTCATAAAACATGAGACCTTATAACTTGACCATACATTGTCCAATCTGCCTCAAACTTGTTATGCATGATGATGGTTCATCACTGACCACTTACACATAACAATATTTCATAAATTCCCGCCCTTTTTGATTAGCCACGCCCCCTTTCATAACTAATGAACCGTTTGTCCTAGAAACTTGTATAAGGTGTCAGATTACTCGGCATGAAGTCCCTGTTTAACTGGTGGTTGATAACCCCGCCCTTTTTGATTAGCCACGCCCCCTTTCATAACTAATGAACCGTTTCTCCTAGATACTTGTATGAGGTGTCTGTGAACTCAGGACAGAGTCCCTTTTTAACTGCTGATTCAAGCCACGCCCCCTTTGAGTGACCACGCCCCCTTTTACTAACTTGTGAACCGTTTGTCCTACAGACTTGTATGAGGTGTCTGTGAACTCAGGACAGAGTCCCAGTTTGACTGTTGATTTGAGCCACGAGAATGACGGTCCAGAGGCAAGCACACAATCAAAATTTCTTTAGAAATTTTCTAGTTTTTCACATTATTGACAGTTTTAGCACCAATAAGAGATATATGCGGTAATGAGAACTGGTATGAACTGAAGTTGTTTCTGAGAAAATAAACAAACAAACACTTTTTTTTTTTTTTAACTACTTAAGATAGTCTTATGAAGTTTAATTTTTTTTAAAAAGTCTAATACCTTCAAATGTATCATGTTTTTCATGTTAAATCTTGACCTGAAAAGTAACTAAAGCTGGCAGCTAAATGTAGTGAAGTAAAAAGTGCAATATTTGCCCCAAAATGTAATGAAGTAGAAGTTACATAAATGGAAATACCTTAAAAATGTACTTAAGTACAGCACTTGAGTAAATGTACTTAAGTAAATAATAAACAAATTGGATTAACTGGAATTACATTTTTTATCTCTACCATCAGCAGTTATCAGCGGTGTCGGTGCAAAACACTTTTTAAATATTAAGGAAGAAACTCAGATTACTGCAGTGTAGGAATGTTTGCAAATATGTATTTGTGTAAGATCATAAACAAAACCTCACAATAAAAATCATAAAATAATGCAATGTAAAGGCATTATATATATTAAAACTAACGATAGAAATAATCTCATTGTGTGGAGACTAGCTTTTCCAATTATTGTCCTTCCCTCCTCCGATAGTGTAATATCACCGTTAGCCGTAACGTGTCCCAAATTATACACAACACTCCACTTTTGGCTGATATAAGGAGTCTTTAGAAAGAGCGGGGCTACCGTTTCGAAGGGCTCGGGTAAAGCAGCACGGCGCTGAAAGACGAAAGGATCTCAGGAGACGCCGAGATGGCGAGTTTCCCGGCCGTCATGACCAGCCCGGCTCGGTCTCCTCTGGCCAGCGACAGAACCAGACTCAGTGAGGCCGAGCTGCTGCAGTTACACCGACCGTGTGCCAGCGGTGCCGCTGCTCCGGACAGGAAGCCGGACGAGTCCAGCCTCTGGATGCTGCGGTTGGACACGGACAGAACAGCCTCGACCTTCTCACCTCGCTGAGGTGTGAGCACGGCGGTCACCAGGTAGCGGCCGTCTGTGGGAGCTGTGAAGATACCTGAGGACACAAACAATTTATTTTTATGGTCATCACGTCAACTGTTTGAAAGATTCCCATAAATGTCAAGCAGTCCAGAGGATCAATCCTACTTATTATATATAGTAATTGAAAAAAATGATTAGACCACCCTTTTTCTTTAACTTCTTGTTCATTTTAATGCCTGTTACAACTAAAGATTTAAGAGCTAATATCTAGACATTTTCCATGGTTTTCTTGATAATGATGTTGGTTATTATCAAGAAAACCATGGAAAATGGCTAGATATCAGCACTTAAATTAAACTATTATGAGCTATTTCTGTTTCACTACATTTTTCCAAACAAATGTACCTTTAGTTGTACCATGCATTAAAATGAACAATAAACTGAAGAAAACAAGGGTGGTCTTTTTTCCATGACTGTACATATTCTCTCAATGTTGTTTTTCAACTTTATTCTCAACATTTTATATTGACTTTTTTAATAATAATAAGTAAGACATAAAAACGAGTATGTGGTAGAGCCCGACAGGATAGACTAAATAAATAGTTAAGCAGTTTATAAAGCAAATATGCCAAGCTTTATTTTCTCTGGTTCAATTAAAAATTGAGTGTTTTTTTGTCCTCTTGGTGAAACAAAAGAAGGATGTAAAATTTGGTTTCTGGTTCTTTTTTTCATGCATATATTGCCTATTAATATATATTATTTCAATTAGCTGACAGAATAATCATCGGTGATCAAACTGTGGAGTTAAATATATGATTTTGCCGGTGAGATGCAGCGACCGTCACCTGTATGAGCGTCGTAGTGTCCTCCATCATTGACCAGCACCCTGTTGAAGCGGATGATCCCGATCTCTCCCTGGAACGGCTGCAGAGTGAGACCAGCGGAGAACGACACCTTCTCACCTGAACACAGGAGAGGAAACATCAAACACTAACAAGCATGACATGAACAGAAACAGGAAGCTGCGGTAGGATAGATTCTGACCTGAAGCTGGGGCAGGTTTCTGTGGTGACAGTCTGGGGGGAATGTTCACATCTGTGATCAGAAGAAAGATTGTTTTAATGGCTCTTGAGAGGCTCAGATTTGTTGCAGAACAAAATACAGTTTAAAAAAAGAGTATTTACCTGAGATAAGTGGCGTGCTGGGCTTTAGTGTGTCAGTGGATTTAACTGGGGAGGCTGTGAAATAAAAGAGAAGAAATAAGAATCAACAAAATCTTTATTTACATTATACGCAAGTACAATTAAACTGTGGATGGCTTTTCTCCATGCATGTAGGAAAAACCCCCCAAAAGACATAAATACAAGCAGGAAAAGGCAAACAACATTTATAGCAGCTTAAAAAATAGATAATAGTTATGCAGTGGTGGAAGAAGTATTCAGATCCTTTATTTAGGTAAAAGTACTACAAGTAAAAGTCCTGCATTCAAAACTTACTGAAGTAAAAGTACAAAAGTATCAGCATTGATATTGTAATGTATTGAGATGCACCTGTACAGTAAAGTTGTATTTAAGTACAGGTGCATCTCAATACATTAGAATATCATGGAAAAGTCAAGTTCAAGTCAAATAGCTCCAACCAAGTATTGAGTGCATATAGATGGACATGCTTTTCAGAGGCCAACATTTCCATATTAAACACACTTTTTTAAATTGGTCTTCTGTAATATTCAAAACTTTTTTTTGAGACACTGAATTTTAGGTCTTCATTCAATGTAAGCCATAATCATCATAATTAATTAATTAATTAAATAAATTAAGACATGAAATGTAATTCTGTGTGTAATGGATCTATATAATGTGTTATTTCCACTTTTTGAATGTAATTACTGACATAAATAAACTTTCTATGATATTCTAATTTATTGAGATGCACCTGTAAACGTACTTAGTGACATTCCACCACTGTAGTTATCTTCATACATTTGCAGATTGTTTACATTGAGATAGTTGGTGAAATAGTTTAATAAATAGCTTTTATTTACAGTTTTGAGGGCTGTGTGTGTCAGGCTGCATGTGTCTCACCTGGAGCTCCAGCAACACCCTGAACAGTTATCATGCTGCCGTCCGTCCCCTTGGGCAGCTTGGACGAGCTCATCTTGCCGGGGGGTCCCGCCTGTCCGGTCTCCATCACAGGCGGCTGTGGGAGGGAGGCGTCCAGGGGACCCACCGCCCCTGTGAGGGTCTTACTGGGACCCTGGGGAAGTCCCGCGTCCTCCACAGAGACCTGAACACCTGAAGATACGGAGACAGATACGGAGTGAGCGATGGGGCCGAGGCTGCAGGTCAGAGACACAGATGCAGGGCCAGATGTTTGCAGGCCATAAACTCAGTCAAAAACTAGATAAGGAGATGAGATATGAGTTTTCTTTTTAAGCTGTCTGACTGAGATATGAAGGTATGAATTGACCTTTGGGTTTCTCACCTCACAGCAATATAATATAATGTAATTAGATGTTGTTGTTTTTCAGTAATAAATCTGGTCCATGTCGACTGACTGGAATGACTTACTGATGTGTGACCATAAATGTAATTAGTTACATGTGTTTTTCTTGTTATGACAAGTTAAAGCTGTAAAGCTGTTAAAAAGTGTTGTGATCATACCTCATAACAGAAATAAATAATAGGTAAACTGTTACCCTAAACGTATTCCTGCCATTTTACACTATATTGCAATATTGTGAAATATTGATATGCATCATGATTAAGGATGTAAGATTTAGGTATGCAAATGAGGTATAAACCATTAAATATGCACTCATTTGCATATATTTCCAGGACATAAATCTGAACATTGGATAAAGCAAATTCCAAAGTTATTAAATTGTTTTGTTGATAATTAAGATTAAAAGTTAAATTTAGATACTGACAAGAAAAAACATTTTTTGTCATGTTTTTAGGAACAAAATGTTCTATAAATCAGGGTATAAATGATGTAGAGACAAACCCTCTTTAAAAAAAAAAAAAACCTTCAGAATATCGTTGGGAATAAAACTGGTGAGTTTGGTGTCTGTAAGTGGAGTTGAAGTTGAGATTCATGGCTCTGAGCAGAAAAAAATCTCATTTTGAGAAAACAGCCTTTAAGGATTTCATATATTCTTAATGGAAATGACTATTTGAAGACAAAATATTGACTCTAATTCATTGCTACAACATAATAGAACATGTGAAACACATAATATTTTTGCAGGAGAGTGGGGGCTTTCTAAGGTTTAGACTACGTATGTGGTAATACATGCTGCAATTGAACGCTAACTTTTAGGAGAATTGTAGTAAAATATACACCTAAATGTTTGTTTTGGATGTTTTCTTTCCACTATCCTGAAAGATTACATGTTATGGGAGAAAAACAGCCCAAAACCTCAAAATTGACCAGAGCATGAAACCATGTATTTGCCTGTAGTGTCTCTGCTTAATGGAAGGCTTCTCTTATTTAATTTCAAAAACAGGTGCTCCTGAATTTAATATGAAGCAGCTCCACAGTGTAATTTCCCAATCTGGAGCAATAACATGATTCAAGCTACTTGTTCCCACCAACAAATATTGACAAACCTCATTGGAATAACCTGTTATTATGTTCAATGTTGTATTTCCACTTCTTCACTTTAATTCTCACTTTTTAAGAAGTTGTGTGTTTATGTTGGGGCTACCGTTGACTCTCATTAACCTGAGCCTGTTATTATGGAAATAAACAGAGAAAATGACAGACCTCTGCCTCATCTCCCATCATATGGCGATCAGCTCATGTGCATTCCTGAGAGCCACAGCTGAGACGAACCCTGCAGTTTATCAACAAATCAACCCTCCTGGCTCGGGGCACAAAAAGTCGGGTCTAAAAAACGAGAACAAGCCCCAACTCTGCTGCTCTGCAAAAAGGGAAAGCAGCACATAAAAGGCATACCAGCAGCATACCAAGACACGGCCACATGTTCAATCACTAGACAGCTTGTCCCCTCACCCCGGGGAGAAGGGTCATTTGAAAGAGAAGCCAGGAAAGTCTGCCTGTTAAACGCAACATGTGGAAAGGGACCGGTGTGCAGCTATAAAACAGCACCGGGGGGCGAGTCTGCATACATGTGCTCCAGCACTCTGCGTCTGTTACTCCTGTCGCTCCTCGTTTAAAAGGAGGTATGCGAGCACCCTTTGATGGGACGGATTCAAAACTGATTTCAGACCACGAGGATAAAAGAGCCAAACACAGGATGTATGATGAAAGAGGTGAGCTGTAAACAAATGCAGCTGTCGACCACAAATTTGCATCCTTCCAGCAAAGCAGCATGGGAAACCTGCTCTTTGTTGTAAGTCACTTAACCCCCCAAACAGCTCCAGAATAAAACAGCCCCTTGTCTCACAAGAATGCCCACTTTCCACATTACATACCACATAATTATGACTGCACGGCAATTTTGTGCATGTTGACTTTATGAGTCAACCAAAAACACACTCTGCGCTCTTATGGCTTTGATTCCGGAATAAATAAATAGAGCCTCGGAGCTCAGAGGATTGCTACGTTTCCTGCGGTAGATAAAGCAGCAGCCACTTGGTCAGTGGGTTATAAAACGCTGCAGGCTTTGTTGTTCTTGAGGGCTTTCTGTCGGGTCTCGTCTTGTTTTTGTTTCAGAGGGGTTATCATGTTTGAGTGACCAGAGCGCGTCACCGTACAAGTCAGCTTATCTCACAGAGCTCAACCTTAGCATTGTCAGAAGCAGGAAAGCAGCTTTCTTATCTCACATCTCAGCGACCATTATAGAGCTGTACGATGCTGTAAGTGAGACCAAACACAATGAGAGGGATGGGCTTTAATGCAAGTAAAAGGAAACGTTTACACTTTACATATGGGCACTAACAAACTGAGGAAATGGCACTTTGTAGGGCTTGGCTCTTGGTATGGACACAGTGGCAACCCTGTGTTGTTTACCCTAATCTATTATCGATAAAATTCTATAATAATAGCATAAACATAAGAGAACTTTATGTTAAGTTGTGCTGTTATCAGATGCATTCCTGTCTTTTTTAGGGGATGTTTCAGGGGACATAACAGATAAACTGTCAATGCCACATAGAAGTGGTGCAGATCATTGAAAAGCTGGGAACCTGAAGATTAACTAAGATGCAGCTCAGCACTGTGTATCAAGTTTAGCCAGAAATATAAAACAAACATTAGGTTTGGTTAGGCCAAAAATGCATTTTCCTGCGATTAGATGGCGAGCACTTCTGTTTTGCTAAAGTTGACCACTTTTAACCACTCGAGAATTGATAAAATGGTCATAAAATTTCATAAAAATTAAAAAGAATTAAATTAAAACACCAAGAAGTCATGCTAGAACTGAATTTTTCAGGCATTGCATGGCAAGCACTTCTCTTCTGGAAATTTCTCATAAATCACCATTCACCTTCTTAACCCTAGAACCACATGAATTTGTAATATTTAGAGAAAAAAGTTGCAGATTTACTAGATTAAAGTGGCAAATCTGTGTGAAAAAAGTTGCAGATTTACGAGAAAAAAAGTGAAAAAAAACAACAACTTTTTTTCTCACACTTTAATCTCGTAAACTTTTTTCTCAAAATATTACCCCCCTCCCCCGGGTCCGTTTTTTACACATTCTGGCTGTATGTAATATCCTCCAATATTCTCTAGGGTTGAAATTTGGAATTTGCAAGTATTTCAATGAGTGCCCTATTAAGGGTTAATGCTAGTGGTCTCTAGTTTGTGGTTGTAAAGTTTCATGAGGCTGTGATTATCCTAGAGGTCACTACAGGTCATTTTATACAGTGAGGTCAAGTTCCAAAAAAACCTTTCACTACATTGAAATGGCCACTGTGGGTACTAACATCATCACACAGGAATATTCGTTGAATCCACAGGAGTCTAAACTTTATAGACCTACCCAATTTATGCAGAAATATTCAAATACACCACTTAAGACTGCAAAAATAACATTTATACTGCATGCACCAGCACTCAGGCAGGTCTCGTAGGGTTAATGGATTATAACTGATCCGTAAATCAGTTTTAAATGGTTTATTAATCATTAATAAAACTATGAAAGGTTTTTGTTTAAAACTATTTGAAGATCAAGAATCTGCTTTGATGCTCTTTTTATGTTAAATCATTAATTATAGAAGTAACAGCTCAGTTTTTCAGAACTATTAGCAGCTGTAGCCGTTTTGTGCTTTTGCTAGACGAATAAAGAAATATGTTTAAAGCAAAACCTCAGAGACTGATGTATTTCTGTCACGCTGTGTCAAGAAGTCATAATAAATAAAAGGGAAAAACGTCATGATTAGCACTGAAACATAATTTTTAGAGGATGAAATATTGTTCGTGTCTTGGTCCCTTTCATTTAAGGTTAACAACCCGTATGACATCATGGTAAACACACTGACGAAAGGCCCCTGGGACCCCTCTGCAGCTTTTAGTGCTCACAATGTTTATTTCAACAGAAAAGGAAGTCAGCCATGCAAGTCTTAAAGAAAAATATGAGAAAAGTGCAGATGGACTTGAAGAAATGAGAGTTAAATAAAGCACTGGGTAGAAATGTTGATCCAGTAGCAGCTAATCTAAACACACTGAAGCTCTTGGCTCTGGTATAAAGATGGCCATGAGTGCGCCCTGTGATAAGCTGTGTGGAGATGTTCCCGTAATGGACTCATCCAAGCAGCATTTTCCACTCTCTTCAGATAAGCAGGAGAAGGAGAAGGGGGGGACAATAGGATGAGGCAGCTGGCAGGGAAGAGACAAACAAGGAGCCAAAGTTTTTGCACAACCGGTGGCCAAAGTGGCCTCTGTAATATCTCTCAGCATGAGTGGAAATCATGAATAATCGTGCTCCCACTTGCAAAACCTTCCGATGACAGAATGATAAATTAAACGCCATATTATGACCGCAGGGTGGAGTGGCAACAGATTGGCAAAAATGAGAAAACTGGCATCTCAGAGCTGCAGAGATGAATCAGAAGCAAAACAGAGTTTGATGCGAACCTTTTGGCCGGACTGCAACAGAACAAGAACCATTTTTTTCCAGCTCATGTCCCTGTGAGATTCTGCACTGGATCACGTGCTGCATCACCTGCCCCATAAACGAGCGACTAAAAACTAGCAGGTCCCAGAGGAAGAGATTTGGCTCGTAAACATTTTGGGCGTGCTTCTAGTTCACATTTACAACTGTGAGAGTCCGAGACGTCCAGCTCGGTCTCATAGGCACCATTAGTGGACAGGCTCATACGAGAAATATGCAACATATGCACCGATATGAAAATCTGTACCCTCATATATGCTTACAGCAACAAAACTAAGTCTTACAATATCCAGCATTAATGATAAACAAACAGCTAAAGATCCATAGGTTATTAAATTACAAGATCTCACATTTTACACCCAAAGAAAGCCTATACATACACGTATAGAGTTCATGGACACACATAAATGCACACTTGGATGCACAAAAAAGCCAAACAAGCAATATTTCTTCATGCCAAGGCATTGCTCAACACAAGTGGGGTCTATTAAAACCGACCATGTGTCTTTAATCAACCATGCCTGCTTTAACTGAGAACATGGTTAGATGAAAATCCAACTTCCTCTCACTCAAACACGGAGACACACTCCAGTATCGCAGGCTGTCCAATAAATGGGCTGAACAAGTGGACTCGAGTCCAAGCAATGACCTAAAAGGTTGGGTAATATTACAGCTATTTGAGTGATTTCGAGCTTCTACTAGTTAAATCAGATTTAGCCTGATTTAAACTTGTGTTTAACCTCTTCAGCTACTCTTGGACAGCAGAGTCCTGGTACAAACCATGTCAATCCAAAGTTATGGCTATTTTTAAATGGGTCCCTTGACCTCTGACGTAGAGATGTTGGATTAAAATGGGTTCCCACCAGTCTCCCCTTTATAGACATGCCCACTTTATCATTACCCCATGTAGTTTTGAGGATATCATGCATTCTTTTGCAACATGTTTACCTTATTGTTTTTTGAATATTTCTGCATACTGAACAGTCTTGGAATTTCATAAATTGGGCATGAGTATAAAGTTGAGATTTGCATGTGATGTTGTTAGTCCCATAGCATTTTTTAAACTTGACCTTGCTGTATAAAATGACCTGTTGTGACCTCTATGATAACCACAGCCTCATGAAACTTCACAGCCACAAACTACAGACCTTTGGGCATTCATAAGGGAGGTTTATGAGAAATTTCCAGAAGAGAAGTGCTCGCCATGCAATGGCGCGAAAATGCAATTCTAGCACTGATTTTTCGATGATATTCCCCGCAGTCCTGGTGTTTCAATTTGGTATTTTGGAGGGATTTTATGACCATTTTTTTTATCATTTCTCGAGTGATTAAAAGTGGTCAACTTTAGAACCAAATCTGTGCAACAAATGGTATTTACCGAAAAACCTTTAGCAACAACTTATGAGACATGTGTAAGCATAGGAATGGACACCATATATTTCCATCATAATGTTCTAAACCATTAAAAAAACGCTAAACCTTCAACATTTGAATAGATGACTAACCAAGACACAGCATTTACAGTAAGCCACATTTACAGGATAATTGAAAATACAGTAGCACAAGCTGATAATAGTCGCTTAACTGAGTCAGTAATGTCTGTTATGCTGTAATAAAAATAAGCGAATGGTCATACCACAACAAGTCAGGCTTTAACGCAAAACCCTTGAGTGTGTTTTATTACTGCAGGATTCAACTTTTATCTGTCAGCAGAAGAATTTATTCAAGAGGAATGTAAGTGTTGCTTGCGTAGCAGCTTACCTGTCTTCCCGTTTGTCAGCACCTGAAGGTCTCTGTCCACATTCGAGATGTGGTTCTGGATGTTCTGATAAGTTCCCTTCAGTCCTCCGATGTCTCTGGCATGAGCTTGAACCGTGCCATTTAGATAGTTGACACAAGTCCACAAGCCTGTGACGTGTTTATTCAGACCCTCTTTGATCCTCTGCAGGCTTCCGGAGATGGGATCCAGCTTGGCACATAAACCCTCCACGCTAACAACACGGCTGTCCATGTGCGCAATCTCCTTCCCAACGCCTTCAGTTTGGTCCCTGCAGCGGTCGGACTCGGCTTTCACCTCCCGGCCCAGCTCGTCCAGCCGGTTCCTCAGCTCCTGATGCTGATTCCTGTGCAGCTCCAGAAGCTCCCTGGCCTCCTGCTCAGCCCCTGTTTTAACTTGATCCCAGGTGGAGTTGAGAATCAGAGACACCTGAGACTGCTTGTGGACTACATCTGATAGCGAGTCCTCCAACTTCCCCACACGGCCTTTAAGAGAGCTCAGCTCGTCATGAATGTTCTCAATGTTGGTGCTGTAGTTGAGGAGTTTTCCCTCTACAGCTCCTAGGCCGATTCCCTGATCTTTTAGAACAGCCTCCATAGCATCTACAGCACTTCTGCAGCTCTGGAAGTCTTGTGTAATGTTTTCTACAGCATTCAAAAGACCACCAGATGGGGAGTTGGTGCTTGTATCTACCAGTAGGGTGGTGAGTCTGTCTTCCATGGAGGCCAGCTTGTCCTCCAGAGTCTCCTTCAGCTCTTTCACCGCCTCTTCCTGTGCTTTCTTCAGCTTCTCCTCCACAGAGCAGCACTGCGCCGCTACACTCTTCTCAGATGAGTTCAAATGGACCGGATCAACCAGCCTGGTCTTAAGATCCTGGATCTCTTTGCGGAGGTCAGTTTCCTTTGAGTCCATGAGCTCTGCCAGACTGAGGTAGTTGACTTCTTGTCCCTCACACTGCTCCTGAACGGACATGATTTTATAATCGCACGCGTTCTTCATGTCTGCCATCTTGATGTCCATGCCCTCCATGAGCTCCTCTCTCAGAGCGCGGATCCTCTCGTCCAGGTAGGCACGCAGGTCTGTGTGACTGGTTGGGGGAGAAGCAGGAGGGGGCGTGGACAGCTGGTTCTGGGCTGCCTCCATTAACAGATGAATCTGTCCGTCGTGATGGTTGACACGACCCAGCAGGTCGTCCAGGGTATTGCTCTTGGACTCAAGATCGTCTCTGACCTCGCTGATCTTGTTCATGACCTCGTCCATCTGCGTCGTCTCGTGCCCAAAGGAGAAGTCCTGAACCTGGATGGTTTCGGTCTCGGCGCCTCTGGCACTGGCAGGCTGTTTGTAGTTATTCAGCAGTGTAACCAGCATTTTACTGGCGTCCTCTTGGAAGTCCAGTCTCAGATCGGAGGACATGTCTGTCATTCTTGCCTGCATGTCGAGGACCATCTGGGATAGCCGCTGCACCTCCTCCTCCAGGTGTTGTGCACTCTGGGATCCTCCTTGACCCTCATGTGACCTGTGACCTGCCTGTCCT
Organism: Centropristis striata; assembly: GCF_030273125.1. NCBI lineage: Eukaryota > Metazoa > Chordata > Actinopteri > Perciformes > Serranidae > Centropristis > Centropristis striata. The sequence continues at coordinate 13,576,984 of NC_081539.1, forward strand.
CCAAACTGCCCCTCCCCTCCCCAAGGGTGGTTCCTCCAGCTGTCGGCCCGCTGTTCAGGAGCTGTGGCGAGAAATTACAAGAGAGAAAGATGGGAAACAGTGATATGAATGGTTTTATTTTTGTTTAAAATGTATTCAAGCTAGGTTTCCTTTGTTATAATCACATCTTTTACCTTGTGGGACTGGGATATGTGCAGTGCGAGAGGGAGCTTGAGGCAAACGCTCTACTTGGAGCAGCTTAATGTCTTTCACCTCCATGCAGTCGTAGCCCTGATACCCGGGACAGCACTTCCACGCCAGCTCCGTTACAGTCTTGTATGCGATCTTATACGTGGGCCGAAAGTGTGTCCGATATCTGGAAGCATTTAACACATGATTCTGAAACTCACAGATGCTGTACAGTGTAATGTTTTATAGTATAACAGAGATAATAATTCAGCTCATTAGATGCTCATTGAAAGACTTTACATGAACTTGGAATCACAGCACAATAAAATGTGTTTGTTGACAATGAAGACTACATAAACACCAGCCATATTTGTTTAATTAATGAAATACTTTCGACCACTTCCATTCATGAAGACACTGTAGGCGCTCATGATCCTGACACTCGATGATTAACTGCAACTGTGTTTGTTGCTCAATGAGGACTGAAGCAAAACAAAGTCTGAGTCGAGTATTGTCAGCCCATGTTTTCATTCTTGAAGATTCAACACAGATGTCTCTATTATATTTTTGATTTTTCAAAGAATAAATCTCATTTATGTGTCCCTGTTGAGAGTAATTTATTTTAAGACAGAAACACCAAAGTCAAAGCAAATAAGTGCACTGTAACTAAGTATTGTAAGTAAAATTTTGAGGTACTTGTTCTTTACTTTTCCATTTTTTGCTTCTTTAGACTTACAGTCCACTACATTTTGGATGCTTTTGGATACTTTTTACTCCACAATATTATCTTGTCATATTTAGTAAATTCGCCATTCCAGATTATTAATGCAAAATTTGAATAAACTAATAAATGATTATATATATTTTCATAGATTAAGCCACAGAAAAGTAAATAAAGTAGCTGAAATTGGTTCCATCTTTACCAGATGCAACATTAGTAATGCTTATACATTAGTGCATTAATAATTATGATCCAGTAATATAGTGTATACTAATTAGAATATCATGGAAAAGTTTATTTATGTCAGTAATTAAATTCAAAAAGTGGAAATAACACATTATATAGATCCACAGAATGAAACCTTTCATATTTTAAAAGTATGTTTTATGTGGAAATGTTGGCCTCTGAATAGTATGTCCATCTATATGCACTCAATACTTGGTTGGGGCTATTTGACTTGAACTGGAAATGGACTTTTCCATCATATTCTAATGTATTGAGATGCACCTGTACATTTGTAGCCATTTTTGCATCATGAGTACTTTCACTTTTTATACTTTTGGAATGCACGACTTCCACGTGTAAAGTAAAATATCTACATGGTTTCTACAAAGTATTTAATGCCAAGATCTAAAAATAAATGTATGATGTAAAATGGCTACGAGTGTATACATTATATTACTGGATTATTAATGCACTAATATCTAAGCATTACTAATGTTGCAGCTGGTAAAGGTGGAGACAATTTCAACTACTATTATTTTGGGTGTTATACATATATGCACTTATATGCTTTTATTTTTTTGCACTTTAAGTGTTTTTATACTTATATCTATATACACTATATATGATGTATGATATATGTTGATCTATATATAAAATTGGAATAAAATATTTTTTAACCTCTTTCCATTAAATGACAGTCTATTGGGATTTATTCTTGACAGTATATCTACTCAGAACTTCATTAATCAATCTCTTCCAAACATATCACAATAAAAATGAAACCACAATTCACAAAATTATTCCATATTTATGGGTGACTGTGTAATATATATATATATATATATATATATATATATACATACTTCTATATGGATTATTTTTCCCCTCTACAAACATATTTTATACAATTTCTTTATCTTATTTTATATAAAGAATCCACACACATTACATACTACAACAGCTGTAAAGAACGTGCACAGGGGAACATAAGAGGAACATCTGTCCTAAACTCATTATCTCAGACACACATCTGCCCAAGCCCAAGATATGCTTATTAACATCTCATTAAGTTTTTTGTCAGTGCATCAATCCACACTGTATGATAACAGAAACAGCATTGGCCCCAATATTTAAATAACAGTAACAAAAGGAGAGATTATCCGCCCTCCACCCTCATGTGTACGGGACTTCTGGGAACTTACATCACTTGTTGCGCACAGTTTGGCAGCTCCGGGGGACACGGCAAAACCTCCGGCTGCACGAAACTCTCCGTGCCTCCCACGACGGCACAGCTCACGTTCTTGTGCACAACGTAGGCGCACCAGTTCCTGCAGGATAATAATCACCGGTTAATCACGCCAGGTGTGGAAAGCCGCGGCGCGTATTCAATGCACGGATTACTTTAATAAAGATAAATGACACATGAGTCAAATCAACGAGATCTTCATTAACATGCAAACGTGATATAAACACTCACTTGTTTCTCTGTCGCGTTTCGGGGGCAGAATATGCGCTGCCCTGGAACATGCTATGTTGGAAAGGTGTTCCACCGATGAGAGGCAGAGTTAATAAAAAGTGAAACAGTCTGCACTTCATGGTTAAATGCTTTTATCCTCCAGTGTGCTAGTTTTCAGTAGTGAAGGTCTGTGGTCCAGAGATCAGTGAAGGCACCGCGGGTTGTTTCCTCTCTGTGGTGCGCAGACTGAAACAAGCTCACTCCAGCGTCCTTGGATGTGACGTTTCGGGACCCCCTCCAACACTGACAGATGCCTTTTTCCGTTTCTCAGAACACCCACACACACATACACACCAAAGCCCGCATACAACTCTCTCAGCATCCAAAAACACAATGTCATAGGCCTACATAATTTCCGGAGTCCTAAATTTAGATAATGATTGTCTTTGTTGCGAACAGGCACCGTAATTATCTCGTGCGTAAAAATGCGCACGCATGTCTTCCCAGAGCCTTTCAAACTATTTTATTTTTATGTTGTATTGTCTGTCCACTGAAGCTGTTACACAGTAGAAATAACCACACGGGAAAGGAGAGATCTTAAAACAGGTTTGTTTTTTTTAATACAAAGACTTTTTTAGATAAATTATGCCATGCACATTCATTTGTCATTTTTGGTTTTGATCATTGCAAGGGTTTTAAAACGTAGAAAAAAAGATACATGTACAGATAAAATTTAATTAAACATAATTGTACCATAAAATAATGATAATAAAGAGGTCTGTGGTCAAAGTATCAGGCTGGACCTGTGCACCCCTGATGTTGAGCTCTACCTTGCTCTCTTTGGTGTTGTACCGGATTGCTCACCAGCCCCCCCAAGGGAACGTTTTGGTGGTCTTCCCGGAGACGCCACTAGGAGTAGAATAAAGACCAATTAGAAATCAACAATACTTACCACCTCAACTCGAGAAAAAAAAAATTGTGAGGCTGTGAAAAAACAGATAAAAACAGGATAATTGCAGATATCTAATGCTCTAATGTGTCCCAACATCTTTGGAATCAGGGTTGTAAAATATTGCATAAATGTATTCTCTGCCCTCACTCCCAGGCCAACAAACATACCAAGTTGTCCCTCAATCGCCATCAGCTGTTTCTTTTTCTCCTCCATGTCTTGTTGCTTTTTCAGCATTTCAGGTGATTTCATGCCTTTTAAATGATTCTCACGTTCCTTTGCGGTCTTATCACGGTTCACCATTGCTGCCTTGTGCTTGGTCAGTAAATCTGTCAAACAAAATAAGATAAATTAAAGCACAATGTGACTGAACAGGTCCACAAAAAATAAAATGTGCCTATGAGAGACGTCACCTAAGTGTTGCTTGAGAGTGTAGTACTGTTGCGGGCGAGGGGCTCCGAACATATTTCCATCAAAGGTGTGAATCGGCGGGGCTTTGTTCTGCGAGCCTCCAAACTTGGCCTGGGCAGTGATCCGCTCCCCCTGCCTGGTCAGGATGGTGGGACATGGCATCTTCATCGCCACCACCTGTAAGCAGCAGCACATTTAACCAGTGGAATAATAATTAGCAGCCAGTTCTAAGGCATGGCACTCACCGCCGCTCTGTACTTGGTTCCAGACTCCAGATCATCAATCAGAATAGTTTCTCTGAGGAGGTTTTTAAACACTGCAAAGGAAACACAAGCAGGAAACCATCAGAGCTGTTGAAATCTAAACATTCACTGCTTATACTAATGAAAGGCTTTCTCAAGGAGATGAGGTGGCTCTTGATACGTTTATATTTTAATGTAAACAAGCAATCAACACCATAGATCTGAATAAATAAAAGAAAGTACAGAAAAGTCATTTTATTATGGCGAAAGAGGCCCAATTTCTGCTCCAGTGACGAGGCAAACCCCTCCACCCCTGTGAGGTCGGATCCCAGGTGGAAACATTTAGCCAACAGGAGCAGCAGCAGCACAAAGGAAATACCCCCAACAACTGCAAACACAAAGAGACCTGGGAAGCCTCCAGAAAACCACAGAAACCCCCGGACCCGTCATATAAGTAACACTGAGCAGGGGAAATCCATCTGAGGCAGCTCACCTTTGATACACATCTCCCGTTCATTTGGGTAAATCAGGAGCTCTGTGGCGAAGACCGGGTTCCCAGGGGGATCAAAGAGCCTGCAGCCATTTCTGATGTGCGGCAACGTCCTGTAAGCAACTCAAATCTTAGACAGACTGCAGAGGTGATCGGTTTTAAAAAGGACCATACCAGGGTTTTATTTTGGAAGATTGGACCCCTTAGCAATAATATCATAATAAACAATAAAATGCCCGTCACAGGTTCCTAAAGCGATGACTTCACGTCATCTTTTGTTTGATCAAAACTCTTAAACTCAAATATATTCAGTTTACTACCATATAAAACAGAGAAAAGCAGAAATCCTCTTCACATTTTAAGTTTGGCTTGAAAACCGACTCAATACTGCACTATTAGAACATTTTCTGGTTATTTTTTTATTCATCAGTAGGGTTGGGTGGTAACAAAGATACCCGCTAGCAGTTATTGGCTGAGGACATTGCTGGTTGTAATTTTGGGTGATTTTTGTCATGTCTTCCATACACACACAGTGCCATCAGCTCCAGCTGCAATGTGCTAAAATGATGTGTGGAGATATGCTGTATTATAATTACTAATTAGATTAAATAATACTGCATAAAAATGCCAAACTCAAATAAATAAAAAAACACTTCAAAAACATTTTTTTTTCTAAAGTGTTTTTACTTGTAATAAGAAAAATTGCCACTGGAACAAGTGTGATTAGCTTCTTCAGATGTCTTAAAATAAGATGTGTAATAGAAGTGTAATACAATATTTTGACTAGGAATTAAACAAGATTTTGCTTTTTGCAGCGCTTTGTTCTGTTCCAGCATTTCACATGTGATGATTTCTTACTTTTATTCTTCTTATTCATTTAAACAAGACATCTGAAGAGGCCACCTCTGGCTTTTGGAACAATTTTCTGACATTTTAAAGGTCTAATTTAACGGATTACTGTAAGAAATAATCTGAATGTCAACAGTGAAAATAATAATTTGTTGTTTTGTAAACTGCATCCCCACACAACACTACTGTAGGTTCACTAAATGGTTAACTGTGATGCAAAGTGTTTAAAAAGCTCCACTGGTACGGTCCTCTAAGTAACTCTCATCAACACACAATCAGCCTCAACTTCTCTCCTTTTATATACGATAATAATTATGTCCACTATTATCTGATCATTATGAAGTCTTGTATCATAAAATCAACTTTCCTTTTTATTTAATTGCCTGCATTTCACTGCTTGCATTTATTTGCATCATAATTTCCTTTAATATGATGAATGAGAGCAGGACTGGAGGGTCCAAAGACAGACCATGTTGTATGTTGTACAGTTATTTAAAGCCCCTTGAGGGAAAAGAGATAGAAGCCTATATGGATAAAATTGGCTTGACTTTCCTGAAGGTGTCCTTCTGTTTTAGCTGTTTAACAGCCTGCAACAAAGAGGTGCCACAAGATCTTTAAATTACTGTTGTAGGAAGACTCTGGGTAGGAGAAGGCTTAACAATTAAAGACTATAATCAAAGAAACAGGAATCCTATCAGGAGGGAAACTCAGGCGCCAATAATAAAAAAACTGAAATGAAAAATGGTGCATGTATGAACAAGGTGTTCGGCCTGGTGAGAACAAATATATACAGCTAGTTTGGATTTTTTGTACTTACCCACAGTAGGATATATTTAGGATATATTTACGATATGTCCACCGATTTTTGTTGCTATTCACAGTTGTTTCATTTTACTTTTTCTCAACCGTAGAACTTCCATGTTCCTACGCATAAGTGTCGCTGATTGGCTGTTTTGGTCTAAAACCAGTCACTACGTTTTGTAAGAGACAAGACAGACAGGAGAGAGAGAGAGAGAGAGAGAGAGAGAGAGAGAGAGAGAGAGAGAGAGAGAGAGAGAGAGAGTGAGAGAGAGAGAGAGAGAGAGAGAGAGAGAGAGAGAGAGAGAGAGAGAGAGAGAGAGAGAGGGGAAACTTCTGTTTCTAGACCCCAAGATGAAGCCCAAGAAAGAGCCCAAGCTACCTGGTGGTGCCGCTGTGTAAACTGTGAACCCATGCCTGCAGACCAGAGAGCTGCTGCTGCCATGAGTAGGACCGGGTTCTGTTTGATTCGGACCAAAACAGCTGAAATGAGCCGTTTATGTGCAGGAACATGGGAGTTCTACAGTTGAGAAAAAGTCCTTTTTAGGATAGGCCTTTGTTTAGGTGGTTAAAATATGTTTTGTGACAGACCCCGTCTGCAGTCTGTTTCCTGTCTGGATCTCCAAACTGAGAACACGCGGACCATCATCTACTGCAGGTAATACTGACTTCAAAAATAATCCAACTAAATCTTTTGGTTTCAAAGACCTTGAGCTTTTTTTTTTTTTCAATCTTGGACACAGAAGGAGTACCTTTGTGGGAACACATGAACCTGGTCAAGGGCCATGACCTGCTGCGTGCCTTGGGTGTCGGCATAGATCTTCATTGCTGCTTCGGTTGTGGCGGCGACGACACAATTCATGTCACCCCTGATACACCAGGAGATGACCCACGCAGCAGCATCGTCCTGCACATAGGCCAGGTGGCCAACCTGCATTCAAAAGGTAAAGGTTGAAAGACAAAAAACAACAAAAACACAGCTCTGGGAAATAACCTGTGAGAAAACTTTCTCCAGTCTGGATCCCTCTGCATGCACCATTTTCTGAAATTACACAATTTTGGATTTTTAAGATGCTACACAAGCAGATTTTACCATTCCCAAAACATCTGGCTGCCCCTTGAAGGGATCAGGTATGGAGAACTTTCTTCCGGGTGCATTCAGGATCCTGTCCATTTCAGTTTTTCTCTCTCCGATGAGTTTGTCAATCTCTGGGATCTACAAAGGACAAAAATATGCAAATGTCATCCCCTGAAAATATGTACAGTCATGGAAAAAATCCCCTAAGGATGAAAAGAGACTTCCTTATGAGCTCATATCGAGCCATTTTCCATGGTTTTCTTGATAATAACCAAAATCATTATCAAGAAAACCATGGAAAATAACTAGATATCAGCTCAAAAATTAAACTCTTATCATATTTGTCCAAGCAAATGTACCTTAAGTTGTACCAGGCATTACAATTTTGAAAAAGAAGAGATTCAAGAAAAAGGGTAGTCTAATAATTTTTTGATGACTGTATGTCGTGTCAAGTCAAGTCAAAGTTCATTTATAGAGCACATTTAAAAGTAACCTCAGTTCACCAATGTGCTGTACAGTTATTAAAATACAATAAAATCATACACAAATATATAGTAATAAATAAACAATGAAAACAATAAAATAATACTAAAACAATAAAATAGTAATAAAAACTCAATTTAAAAACATAGAATTAAAAAAGGAAATGACTGAGTGACTGAGTACATTTACTCAATTACTATACTTAAGTACAATTTGAGGCACTTGAGTATTCCATTTTATGTAACTTTATACTTCTACTTCACTACATTTTGAGGCATATATTTTTACTCCACTACGTTTAGCCGTTTACTTTTCAGGTCAAAATTTAACTTAAAATGTTTTTTTTAACCTCATAACAGTATATTAAGTAGTTAAAATGAGCCCCATCTTCACAAAATTAAAATGATGCTTCCATAAATGCATTAATACAAATAATATAATAATAATAATAATAATAATAATAATAATATTATAATACTTTTTATTTTTCATCAGTTGTTTTATGTGTTTTTAACTTGTCTTTGTAAAGCACTTTGTAACATGCGTTTTGAAAAGTGCTCTATAAATAATGTTAGAAAATAACATAGTTCTGTGCAAATAAAAGACAGTTCAAGGGAAGGTAAAGTTCAGGTAAAATCAGGAAAGGCTCTCCGACAAAAATAATCTCATACTATATTCAGAATATATTAAACAATCTGAATGGGTCCATTCTGCATAACGAGCACTTCAACGTTTGATACTTAAAGTACATTTTCTGATATTTTGTACTTTTGCTGAAGTAAGTTTTGAATGCAGGACTTTTACCTCTTAGTGGAGTAATTCTGTAGTGTGGTATTAGTGCATTTACTTCAGTAAAAGGATCTGAATACTATTTCGACTACTGGTTAAGTGTGAATAGAAATAACATTTTACACGTACAGTCTGTGCTACTGTCACGTTCCTCCTCTTCAGCTCCTGTCTGAGTTCGGCCTCTTTGTTATTTGCATCGAGGCTTTGAGCTATAACGGAAGAAGTATTTGCAATTGAAGATCATTTCAAACACATACAGGCAGACACAACTTATAAAGCACAAACACAAGTAGAGCCTCAATACTTTCTCGGGACTGAAATGCGTCCAGGTATCAATCGTCAGTCCTGTTAATTCATTCTTTGGTCAGTTCCTCATTTATATCAAACTTTTAAATGAAATCACATCTCGTCTCATTTGTCATCAGTATCAGTAGATTCATTAAATTCAGTGCCCCATATCACTTTCATTTACCAAGCTACTGTAGCTGTGCTGCACTGGAAAACCAACAGTGAGAAAAAGGCAGAGGTAAACTAGGGATGAGCTTTGGAAGAAACCTGCCAACTCGATTATCTATAACGTTAACGATCAGTTAATCGATTGATCGCTGCATGCATACATGCGCAAAATAAAAGATATACAGTACTATGCAAAACCCTGTTTGATTACGGATGTTTTTATTTTGAAAGGACGAAAAGAGACTTGATCCTGTCGATCATAAAACTAACTCATGTGAGATGATACTGTAAAGATAACATCAAGGAGTTCAGTGTTTTATGTTTTAGCCCCTGAAGAAGCATGAGGTTAGTTTTCACAGTAATCTTGCATATATAAATGTGTTTTGTGTTTAAATAAGTTTTGGATAAAATTAAAGCTAGTAATTCATGCAAGCAAGATTTCATACAGTAAGCTAGCTAATTTTGCTCAAATTAATACTCTTGTATTTCTGTGTGTTTTATAATTGTTATTGCAACTTTCAGTTTGCAAACTGTAGCTTTATCAAACTTAATTCTCAGCTCATTGGTTTATTGACGTACGGCCGCAGAACTGAACGATCGGCCGTGTTTCAGTTCAGAGTACTGATACACAGTCATAGATAAAATCTAAATTAAAAAATACACTGATTAAAAATTCCATGTGATCGACCAAATTTTCAACGACCATTAATCAATCATCGATTAATTATTCCCATCCTTAATGTAAACAAATAGATATTGTTTGCAAGTGATACTGTATGTCTCACTTTTGAAACAACATTTGTTTTTCATTGCGTTTTATTTTATTTCAAACACATTTGATGTTTTAGTTCAATATATTCACACAAATCTTATTTCATAAATCAGATGGATTTACATTTAAATGCCTTAAATTATATCTTATAGTATCTAGTATCTTATAGGGTTGCTTGTCATGTTCTTGTATCATTATTGAATCTCACTTATTTGTTGGCACCCTTGCTAAAATAAGAATTCAAATGTTAACATTTGTCTGGTAGCGCACTGCATATTAGGTTCTTTGAAGAGAAAAAGTGAAGGATAAAATCTTACAGGTCAACAATTGGAGGAGTTCGCGAGAATCCGAAAAAAATTCTTCATATTTGTCGAGAGTGGCAGTGAGCTCATCTTTCTTCACAGACAGCTGAGAAATTTTCCGCTGGTTCTCTGCATCTATGACAGAAAAAAAAACAGTTGAGTTTCGTTAAGTTTCTGGGTATTAAAGCATTGAAAATAACATTTATAAACAGCATTGTGTCTTTCTGGAGACGAGACAGCCTAAAGATCTCGCTGCAATTTGTCCTCTTGTCACTACTTTTTTTTTATACCAAACTCCACATAAAAACTGACACCATTTGTTTTGGTTATCCATATGCCAACATTTATACTTTATGCAACCAGACAAGTTGAGTCTCTGTAATTGCAGCTGGAAAGCACTCTGACACTCCCTGCTGGCTGTTTTCAGAAGAGCACCTGGTGTTTTTTTAGAATTAAGAAATTAACATCAGCGATTGTCTGAGAATGAGAATTTGGTCGGACAACAACAAATTGACCAGAGGTATGAGCCCTCGTTGTGACATCACAACCTAACAGAAGTCCTGATGGCTCGTTTAAAGGTTTCTGAATATATGCCAACAAGAATATGTAGTGCCAAAAAATTACTTAAAATGCCTTTTTTTGTAAATACAAAAAATGTATACATATATAATATATATTTTTTTACATACAGCTTAAAACCTGATTAAATTCTAATACCAAACTTACTGGAAAATAAGCTACTTCAAAAATAAGTAAATACAAAACAATTACTATGAAAATGCATAAAAGCACTCTAAATGCATTCTTTTTTAAACAAACAACAAATCAAAACAAACAAACAATAACAAACCAAAATCAGTTCAACTCCATTGTATTGTGGTACTAACAGAAATTTAAGAGACATATAATATCCCAAAATCTGACTAAACAAACTTTGCATGGTTGGATACCGCTGTGTGAGTGAGAAAACATGACATTTTGCCAATTAGAAATAAAAAAAAGAATTAGGCGGCACATGATTACTTTGTGAAATTTAAGTCAGATCTCATATTCATGCACCATGTTTGTTTTTTCTCGTATCGTACCATTGAAGAATTGGAAAGGGAGCTCAAAAGGAGGCAAGGGTGTGGGAAGCATCGGTACTTTAGGGTTGAAGACGAGGACGTATGTACCCCCATTCTCCCCGGGGCTGTTCTGCATGATAGCCAGTCTCTGTGCAGAATAAATCACACAATTATCATATATGCTGTGCATCGTGGAACCCTTTCAAAATAAAGGTTGTAGTGTGTTATATGAAAAATGGTTACTCACAGGGATATGGGCTTTTCCTTCTGCCAAATTAATTTTAAAGCAGTTGGTTTTGTCTTCGAACAGAGGGAAAGTTTTCTTGCCGTCTCCACTCTTTATAGAAATCATCACATTCCCGTTCAGGTCCTGCCCCGTTGGATTTCCATACAAGTCCTGGAGGCAGTAAAATAAACTAAATCAGGCAGTATATCAGCTGATTAACACCCAAACTACAGCTCCTGGTACAGGCCCTTGTGATATTGTGCCTAGACTTCTGCAACTCTCTACTGGCAGGTCGTCTCAAACGTCTCTTCTCCTCTGTAGTGCCCCGGTGGTGGAATGAATTTCAAAACTCCATCCGATCTGCTGAGTCCTTCTCAATCTTTAAGAAGAGACTGAAGATCCAACTCTTTACTGAACACCTTCACACTTGATCTACACAGATGACTACGACCTAAAAGCACTTGTGTCCTAATGGACTCAAACTTAACCCACTTACTCTTTTGTTGTTTCTTGACTTCATCTTTACTTGTGTTGTATTAAATCTCAATTGTACGTGGCTTTGGATAAAAGCGTCTGCTAAATGACATTGTAGAATTGTAGCTTTAAAATGCTGCTTCTTCTCTTTTGCAATAAGTAAACATTAATGCCTCCTGAGGACATGAGCTCACCATAATCATCAGGGTCATGTTTTCCACCAAGGTTCGGTCGGCAACGGCCACACTGTAGAAAACTACTGGGGTCTGTGGCTTAGAGACGGGTCCCAGTTTGACAGGCTGATTGGCCACCACAGTTATAAGGATCTGTGAGACAAGAAACAGTGCTGAGGTTAAGTCTTTCCTCTCAGTGAGTCAGGAGTATGATCTACACTCCAGCAACACATCAATAAATAACCATTTTCATGCTAAAAATATATTAGAAATAACTCATTATGGTGCACTAATGTTTCCAGATGTTAAGTTCAACCTACCTGATCACTCAACAGCTCATTTGTTCCGCCTATTCGTAGAGAAAACTGGACTGTGTGCTTTCCAACTTGTTCTGGGATCTCTTTATCTCTGCAGGAAAAGAAAAACATGTTTATATATATATTTTCTAAATGAGTGCAGTTTACAGTTTTTATGCTAAGCTAAGCTAACTGGCTGCTGGCAGTAACTTTATATTTACCGAACAATGTTAGAGCGGTATCAGTCTTATCATCTATCTCTCTTTTCTGCTGTAAAAACAGAAATTATCATTGGATTTTCAATTTTCTGGTGGCCCTTGAACTGATCATGTGTGATGAATATTTCTGTCAAAAATGCATCCAAATGTAACCTAAATATATGTGCTGTTGTGAAAACTTTTTTTACACAATATATAATGCTGAAAATGTTGCTACCACTTCGTCAGTTATCATTTATAGAATTGGCTGACAATTTAATGCATTGTTTGTTTAATGTATAACAATGTTATATGTAATATTATTTAATAAAGTTTTAATAAAGTAGCTCTCTGGCTCTCAAAAAATTATTATATCGGTTACCATATCCGTATCAGCATCGGTTAAAAAAATCCCAAATTGGTCCGGCTCTACTTAAAAATAATGATATTTAATAAAAATTACTTTATAATACACGTCTCATTTTACATTTTGCCAAAATAAACTGTTATCAATGACTAGATCCTATAAAAACCATTAAATTCTGCACTGACAGTTATGTGACAAATATTCAGTGAAACTTCATCTGAACTGCAGGCTGTTTACACAGAGCAAAGAGGAGAGGACAGAAAGGTTATAAAAAATGTTAGAAGTGTAATGTGTGCAGCATGTGGAGTTTTTTCAATATTGGTAACACACAAAGCATTTGGAAAAGTGCTTTATAAATTGATTGTGTTTTCTATTTTTTTTTAATGTTTTTGTAAGTGTATTATATTGCACAAAACACATTTTTTATTTCTCCTTACTTGATTAAGCTATGACTGTACAGTTTACATAGAGGTGCAGGACGTATATATTGCAGTGAAAAATGAGGCCACAGAGAGTAAAATATGCCAAGAACAAAAACAGAGTAAAAGCTTTTTACCTGAAGTGTAAACGGTCATTCTTTTCATTTCTCAGGGGTTTACTACACTTCAACTCAGTGGCCTGGAGAAGAGAAAATAACTCACTTTAAAAGAAAAGCATATAAGAAAAATCAGGGACAACTGTTCTGCCTGTTAGTTACTCACTGTGTGTGGAGGTGCATTTCCTGATGGCGCTCCCATCCACAGAAACATGGATGCATCAGCAGGGTTGGCCGTTATTGGGTTTCCATCTTCAGATACCACAGTCACAGAGAAGACTGAACACAGACACACAGACACACAGAGACACAAACACACACACAGAGACAGACAGACAGCTGAACTCAGTTTGCCAAGAGACGCTAAACCAGTTGCATAGAGTGAAACAAGAACTCCACAAACAGAGAAAAAATAGAGAAACATACCTGGGAAGGTGCCGGCGGCAGGAAACTTTGCTCTGGTGTCAAACTCCACTGACAGACTCACAGGTTTGGTGGAATCAGGGATGACAGTGAGATTCACCGATGGACCAGGGATAGGTTTATTGTTGAGGGAACCGTTAAACTCCAGCTGATAGTACCCCCTAGTGGAACAACAGGGGAACAACACCCCAATTAGTCACTGGTGGAACATATTGTCATGTTTACACTGTGGTGGGAAATGTATTCAGAGCTTTTACTTTAATAAAATTAGCAATACCACAGTGTAGAAATACTCTAATACAAGGAAAAAAGTGTTAGTGTTGCACTCAAATTTTAACTTAATACAAAGAAATATATACAGCACCCACTAGAATTTTCACTATATTTAGTATAGTGTATTTATCCAATATAGTGTATTTATTTAGTATTTATATTTAGTCAATCTCATTATTATTTATATTTAGTATTGTGTATTTATTTAAATATTTGATTATTATTTATATTTAGTATAATTTATTTTTTTAGAATATTTAATTATAATTCATATTTAGTATAGTGCACTTATTGATAATATTTAAAATAGTATTTATATTTAGTATAGTGTATTTATTTAGAATATTTAACTATTATTTATATTTAGTGTAGTGTTTATCTAGTGTTTACATTCAGTATAAATAACTTTACATGCTGCTGGTATAAAGTGCTGCAAGTATAAAGTATAAAATAAAATGGAATTTATTTAAGTAATAACTATAATAATAATAAGTTAAGTAAAAGTATTGCAAAATTGTAAAGTAAATGTACTTATTTACATTCCACCTCTGTGTAGAGAGTGTTGGAAATTTGTATTGGAAAAGGCCTGATTTGGGACTATGATATTATTGCATTTTGATGATGAAGTATTGTCTTCTTTTTATAATGTATTACAAAGTGGCGCTCACTTTGGTCCGCTCACACTCTTCACAGTGAAAGAGGCTTGTCCTTTTGCATTCACGGGTTGTGAAGTAACAGCTGTCTCCACCTGCAACAACAACAACAACAACAACTCTTTACATTTCTCCACTTACATTTCTCCATTACCGAGTTCTTGAACAGTTTAATGGAAGGGATTAAATGGTACATTGCCAAACTAACCTTCAGTGTTGCAGGTGACGACATCAATGTAACCACAACCCTCTGGTCTGTAGAGTGGTTTCCCCACTCGTCACACAGCTGGACGAGGAATGGTGTGGGGATGCCTTTACCATTCAACACCTGCAAAGGCTGAGAGACACAAAATAATAATAATAACACAACTATAAACTAAAAGCATCAAAAGCCTCAATTGTATGAGCTTTAAAGCATTATTTAGGGACATTTATGGTTTTATTTTGACAATTTAATGTAGGTTGTATGAGGTATCAGAATCATTTTTAGTGTGCTCATGCATACAAGGAATTTCATATATCATGCAAAACAAAGAGGGAAACACAGAAATAATAAGAACAAAAGAGTTAAATAGGAATTCGGGATGGGAATAATTAATTGATGATAGATTAATAGTTGTTAAGAATTTGGTCGGTCACATGGAAATTCTAATCGATCTGTGTATTTTTTCATTTTAATTTTATCTATGACTGCATATCAGTACTCACTGAACTGAAACACGGCCGATCGTTCAGTTCTGCAGCCGTACATCAATAAGCCCATGAGTTGAGAATTAAGTTGGATAAAGCTATAGTTTGCAAACTGAAAGTTGCAATAACAATTATAAAAAACACAGAGAAATACAAGAGTATTAATTTGAGCAAAACTAGCTTACTATATCAAACCTTGCTAGCATGAATTACTAAGTTTAATTTTATCAAAACTTATTTAAACACATTTAAATATGCAAGATTACTGTGAAAACTAACCTCATGCCTCTTCGGGGTCTAAAACATAAAACACTGAACTCCTTGACGTTATCTTTACAGTATCATCTCACTTGAGTTAGTTTTATGATCGACAGGAAGTCTCTTTTCCTCCTTCCAAAATAAAAGGCTCCGTTATCAAAACAGGCTTTTGCATAGTACTGTATATATATCTTTTATTTTGCCCATGTATGCATGCAGTGATTAATTGATTAATGATTGATTTAATACTGGAGGTTAGTATATTTATGGACCACAAGGTGTTACACAAATCTTCGAATAGAATAGTTATGGCTGAATGACTTCTAACCAATATAAAGTTGTTAAATATTTACAACCCACATAGCAAAAAAGTTGGGATGCTGTGTCAATAAAAACAGAATGCATCAAGTATAGAGGGCATACTTACAAGAACTATGTCCGTACTCCTGCCTGCTCCTATAAAAAGGGGCGTGCTAACCGCCATCTATTGCAGGTAATATACCGACTGTGGATAAGTCCCTCCTAAAAAAATCTGAACTATCCCTTTAATCTGCTAGCCTCCCAGGACTCGCCGGTACACATCCGTTCTCACCTTATCTGGTTCACTGACTAGTTTTAGCAGCGCGGGAACTCCAGCGGTCACTTTAATGGTGACGCGCTCCTCATAGCTCCCGTAGGCGAAGCACAAGTCTCTGGGGCCAGGAGTCCCGGACTGGAACTGCACGCCAGTTACCAGGACAGAACAGCTGCTCTCCTGAGTTCAACACACAGAGAAAGGATCAATTCATCAATATTTAATAATAACACCTACAGAATTATGGAAGATGTATTCTGATCTACTACTTTCAAAATGTTACTTATGTAAAAGTACAGAGCAGCATGAGCAGCAAGATAAACTTTAAGTAAAAGTATTCATTATACAGAATGGCTCGTTATCGTTGTCTTGTAGATCAGAATTTATTTATTGAATTCTATATTCATGCAGGTAGTCTTTAAGATCGACTGGCCGTGACAGAAAGAAAATGAATTACCAACTATTAGGATGATCCACTGATCGTTTAAATTATTTTTCAAGCAAAAATGCCCCAAAATGTTGTGGTTGCATATTTCCAAATGTGTGAATTTGCTGCTTTTCTTTCTTAAATTATAGTAAATTGATGATTATTGGGTTTTGGACGGTTCTCAACATGCAGCACAAGACATTTACTGAAGTCACACTGTGCTCTATTGAACTTTAACAGGCATTTTAAACTGTTTTCTTATATATTATATACCAAATGATTGATTAAAGTAAAAAACTGCAGCACTAACATATTATATGATCATTATAAGTTTTCAAATTTTTCTAATTAAAGCAAACGAACATATTGAAACTTCATTTTTATGTCAGTTCAATGTGAAGCACTTCATTCCTTTGTTGTAAAGCACTTAATGCTGCATTTCATGTTTAAAAGGTGCTATACAATAAAGTTTATTCCCACCTGCCATTCAAAGGTGATGGCCGATTTGTTCAAACCCTCGGCTTCCGCTGTCATGTGCTTGGTACAGGTGGACGTTAGCGCCTTGGTTACATTATCGTACTGGTCCACAAGCTCCAAGTCTGTTTAAGGGAGAAGAGGTGAGTCATGTCATGTGGAACCATGTCCTCAAAAACAGAATTTCTGAGGTGATGAGGTTCATACTCACTGATGTTTCCAGGGAGGATTTCACCCAGCTTCACTGTGTTTTGGAGGAGAGTTGCTTTTAGCCGCACCGGTTCATCTGGACGAGGCCTACGAACAAAACCAGGGATGAAGACTTTGAAAGACACTAGTCTGCACATTTTGGGGAATAAACTCGTTCGCTTTCTTGCTGAGAGTTGGATGAGAAAAACAATACCACTCTAATATCGGTCTGTTAAATTTGAAGCTGAAGCCTGGAGACGGTTCGCTTAACTTAGCATAAAAACTAGAAAAAGGATAAAATGCTGTTATACTTCAGTTTTCATACAGAATAAACAAAGGAAATGTGTTAGTTGGTAGCTTAAGAGGCACTGGTAGACAGATATCAGAGTATCAGCCACCCTGATTCAATAGACTGGCCACTTATTTATAATAATTAATCTGTGTAATATGGATTTTCTATAGACATCATGTGCAATAATTTAATTTTTCACTTGCACTATTGTTGCATATACGTATACAGATTGGCACATATCACTATTTACTTCAAATGTATTTCTACATTTTTCTACATCTCAATATTTCTATTTCACATATCTCTATTTACTTAAAATGTATTTTTATATATTTCAATTTTTCCATATTTCTATTTTTTATTTTCATTTGTACATATTTCTTAAATATTTATTTTATATACATACTTACTTACTTATTTAATTAATTAAAGCAGCAATTGTAAGAAAAGTCATTTCCCCCCGGGGTTCAATTAAAAATTTCTGCATTCTGAATCTGATAACAGAGTGTTTGCATATCTATCATACAGACATTAAAGTATCCATCTCCTCATCCAACTCTTGGCAAAAAAAACAACAACAACTGTCATAACAACAATAAGCATATTTCCCAAAATTAACTATTCGATAATGTTTTCGGACACGGAACCACAGTTTTGTGTTCAGCAGGTGTCTTACACTATGTTGAAGGAGACGGACACATTCTGGTCTTGGTAGGACACCTGGTAGAAGCGCTCTTCCTTCACGTGTTTGTGCACCTGTATGTCAGGCAGCTTCCCATTGGCCAGATCTTTCCGATTTGCATCTTTTGCCCAGTTAACCTAAATTACAGTGAGGGCAAACAAGAGGAAGTCAGCCATAATCTGAGAAGTGATCAAATAAGGAAATAAAAAGCTCTGAAAAATTTGTCAAGCAAAAAAAAACTTTGCATAATAGGACGGTACAGTGGACACAACACCTTGATCTTGGAGGCAGTTTGAACAGTGGGAGGCACCTCTCTGCCCGCCTCATCATACAGCTTATAGAACAGGTTCTGCAGCAAGCTTCCAGCCAGCCATTCTATCTTTTCGTCGTTCCTCAGCACCAAATTGTTGTCACTGCAGAGCTCCATGCGGGTGACTCTGGTGCTGGGGATCACCCTCAGCTGCCTCACCACTGATTCAACATTCCTCTGACTCTTTTGGGGAAAGCAAAGAAGAGTTTTAATCAGGGAAGAGCAGAGGCCTTGTTGTTATTGTTGTTGTTTTTTTAACTTACCGGCATTTTAAATTGCACTTGGAGGTTTTGTGGTTCTCCATTTATTATTTGCACTTCTATGGGGTTTGTCACAAGCTGTCCAGCTCCTGTGCTGCTGCAGTCGGTTGCCTTCGGAGGAAGCCCCTCAACCTGATTCACAAACAAAAGGATGAGGATAAGTCAACCAATGCAAAGTTTTCAATTATGTTCATTAACATTATATTTTTTACAATAAAAGGTTAAATCTCTTATGTGGGATTGCAGGGCAGATAATCAGTTAGATAAGTTATTATTATTAGAAGAAATATTTTATTTATGTATTATTTGTATTTATTGTCCCCTTATTCTTACTTCTATGTGTGAATTACACTAGTATAAGGATTTTTCTATGTGTTTCTTGTTCCTTCTTAGAAAAAAATAAAATAAAGAGGGCACTTTTGGTGATTAAGCCACAATAGCAGATTAGAAGGGCGAGTTTTCACAAAAACACCTGATGATTTCCCAGCAACTGCACGCACATACCTGGCAGTTGATGATCTGTTTGGGGCGAGTGGTGATGTTCCCAGACTCGTCGAGAACTTCAACTTTAAAGGTGACAGGGTTTCCATTTTCTACTGTGATTGGGTTTTCTTCTGGAGTCACATGGAGGGAATGTGGATTACCTGAAAAACATAAAAACAAAAAGAACGTTTCCTCAACTATCACAAGGATTATTTGCAAAGATGATGAGATCTTTATCTTAATGTAGCCAACAAATCAACAACCAACAACAGCTGAATGTCGGAGGCAAAAAGAAAACATCCAAAACAAACATTTAGGTGTATATTGTACTAGATTTGATCCATTTGTGACTGTAGATTTCTCTACACCTCGTCATCACAGGCATCGTTAGAAAGCTACCACTCTCCTGCACAGTATTATTATTAGCTCCTAGAAATACAGTCACAGAAATAATTATTAAATCACCCTTGTTATCTTCAATTTCTTGTTCATTTTAATACCTGGTAAAACTTTCCATGGTTTTCTTGATAATGATTTTCGTTATTATCAAGAAAACCATGGAAAATGTCTAGATATCAGCTCTTAAATTAAACTCTTATGATCTATTTTTGTTGTTATCATTATATTTGTCCAAACAAATATAAGTACGTTAGTTGTACCAGCCATTTAAATGAACAAGACATTGAAGAAAAAAAGTGGTCTAATCATTTTTTTCCATGACTGTATATGCAAATTTGTGCATATTTAACGAGTTAACACCTAATTTGCATATCTATATATAATGTATCTGCACGCTCATTTTTACCAACCCCCCATGTAACTGTCAGTGGGGAACAAGCTGTTTGCATTCTTCTTAACTGATTAATCTTTCATTGTGTAAGATGGTAAAAAAATAGAGAAATATCCTTCACAATTTAAATTACTTGTTTTGTCCAACCAACAGTCCAAAAATATTTAGAAAACAGGGAAAGACAGTAAATTCTTATATTTGAGAAAGTGAAAATGTTTGGCATTTAACTTAAAAAGTTAATTAATGACTATGATAATTTGAGTAATTGTTTCTGCTTAAAAAGTCTTTGTTGTCTTTAAATGATCATTATTTCAAGCATTTAACCAATCAAGGTTACTAATTTGGTGCTTTAGAGAAATTGGCAACCTTTCCTTGGCCTTCAGTGGCAACCACAGTCAAATATGCAGCCCAAAACAAACATTTTTTAAAATATTTTATTATATATACATTTTATTTTATTATTTAATTTTATTATATATAAATATTGCTGTTGAATTCAGAACTGAAACTTGAACATTTATGACAACCCTGCACATGCATTTACTCAGATGTGCACAGTGACAGTTTAAGAGAAAATTACAAAGCAAATTGTGTGAAAAGTTCAAACTAACCCAATGAACATCACAAACGAGACAAAATAACCCGATTAAACTTCTCACAAAATTAAATAGAGATTTGTGAAGTATGCCAGGATCTTTGAGGCTGGACAGAAAATGACTGTGATAAAGCTTTTATTCTTTTAGATCACAATTTTATTAATAAGCTGATGTAATGTACCACAATTACTAAAAATATAAGGTGACTGAAAATGGAAGCCATATTTTTAGTTTAGGCAACCAAAAGCTTGCTTTGCTTACGAAACCACTTTTAAAAATTAATGCAGAGTCCTGAAGTTGTTCTAAAATGAATAAATAAATGTAGTATTACCAGGAAGAAGGCAGATCTTAATAGTCTGTGTGTGTTCCTTCAGGCCAGGCAGGGTCACTTTAAGGTCATGTGTCTGCAAGAGGACAAGAAGTTGTTCTGTCTCGTAGTGTAAAATCACGAATATGTGTCAATCAAGGAAGAATGTATCAATCAACATGTTAATGAGCCAAACTGATCTGTGCTGCTCTGTTCTCTTCTTCTAACAGTCTTGAGTATCAAGCAGTTGTTCTTTGCGTGAAATGTTGTACTTTTGTCTACAGGGCTGACAAGTGAAATTTGTTTCCTGTAAGTTTGCTTCAAACTGCACTGTAAGTTACACAAATGCAGGTCCTTTGTGCAAAACTGGCTTAAAGATTTTTAATAATGATACTTTTTGCATTAAGCCTGACTGAAGTTATTTTTCTGTACAGCTTTATTAAATTCCTCTTATTGGAACTGTCATAAAAAAGGGAGGTCCCCTACTACAACCATGTCAAATTTGAAGTAATCTTACAACCTCACTCTAAACTAAACTGCAAAGTTCAAAATCTGGTTGAGGACGGGGCAGAGGTGAAGAGAAACAGCCAATATGAAGTAAAAAAAATGTTGTTGTCTTTTTAGTGCACGTGTAGTTACGGTGGCTGAGAACCGCCATTGCTCCAAATAATAGAAACGCTGCAAACAAAAAGAAACGCTGCTACAAATAAAAGAAAGGCTCCAAATAAACCGTTACAAAACTACACAGAAAGTGGGTAACATGGTCTTCAGTCTTGCATACCCTGAGCTCTCGGTGTAACCGGTTATATTCTGGAAGTATTTAATGCTATGCCCCCGGACATCAGTGTATGTATGGCTTTTAAGGCAAAACAACGTTTATTGTGATTTATGTGAGCAAACATGAGCTTTCAGAGCCGAAAAAATGCCTGTAAGACAATAATTAGGGATTCATTTGCGGAGTTTCTATTAGTTTGCAGCATTTCTTTTATTTGCAGCAATGGCGGGTTATATTGATAAGACTTGGTAATAAAAGAGTAAATCTATGCTAAGTTTTTGTTTAAATTAGCCTTCTAATGTAAGTTTTCCATGCATTACACAAATGCAGGTTCTTTGTGCAAAATCTCTGTCATAAATAAGCCAACGAATGTCTTCTGAGATGAGAGCATGTTTTTCCTCACCTTGGATTGTTGGTAACTCAGGACTTTTCCTCTTGCTTTGACACCTTTGATGACGAACGTGGTCCCACTGCTGCCCACTGTCTCGTAACTCAGATCAAGGCCACTGAATATAAATGATAATGTTAATGGCGCCTGAGCTCACTGCTTAATGTGGCAACCTAAAATAACTACAGTCATGGAAAAAAATATTACCATTGTTTTCTTCAATTTCTTGTTCCTTTTAATGCCTGGTACAACTGATATCTAGCCATTTTCCATGGATTTCTTGATAATAACCAAAATCATTATCAAGAACACCATAGAAAATGGCTAGATATCAGCTCTTAAATTGAACTCTTATGATCTATTTTTGTTGTTATCATTATACTTGTCAGGGCAAGTGAATTTAGTTGTCCAGGCATTAACATGAACAAGAAATTGAATAAAACAAGGGTGGTCTAATAATTTTTCCATGACTTTATTTATCAAAGATACATTTAGATTTACAGTTAGGTGCTGTTGTTAGAAAAACCACATAAGAAACGAGGGGACTTCTGTTCTGTTGTGTTTCTTTTGTTTTCAGTGAACAGCCTAATAAGAACAAAATTAAAAGTTTTACAGAAATGTGACCCACCTGCAGTTGAGAACAGGTTTGAGATCAGGAGGAGGCGATGTTGCATGACCACAACCATCTTTTATCAGCAAAGGAATGTTGAAGGACACTCCCACGAGAGTGGCGCCCACTTCACCGATCCTGAAACTCTCAGCACTACCCTCTGAGAATGAAACAAACAATAGCAGTATGTGATTTGAGGCTTTCAGAAAGGATAGGAAATGTGACTGCAGAAATTTTAGTTGTTTTCATTACCTTTGATGGTGAATTTCAGTTTGTAGCCTGGAAGCTCCTTGTCTCCAAAGGTGGTGGCATCACTTTCAGTTATAACAGCATTCAGCGACAGAGTGTACTTCCCCAGCTTGTTCAGAATCTCTGTTAAAGGTGAGATGTTTGCAAAAATTATGCATGATATTTCAGCAAACAAAAATTAGGGCATCAAAAAATAACCAATAATATAAAAAGATGGTATATGAAAAGAAATGTACCAATTTTTTTGAAATAGAAAGCAGTCTTCGCAAATGGTGCCACAGCAAAGGCAACCTCTTCCTCTCCTTTAGGATCTATACATGAAAAAGAAAAGATAGTTAACTACTGTTTAGAGGGTAAAACAGTCATCAAATACAGGTGCATCTCAATAAATTTGAATATCATAGAAAGTATATTTATGTTGGTAATTCAATTCAAAAAGTGGAAATAACACATTATATAGATCCATTACACACAAAATGAAACATTTCATGTCTTAATTTATTTCATTTCTTCTAATTATAATGACTATGGCTTACATTTAATGAAGACCTAAAATTCAGTGTCTCAAAAAAAAAGTAATATTACAAAAGAACAATTTTAAAAAGTATGTTTTATATGGAAATGTTGGTCTCTGAAAAGTATGTCCATCTATATGCACTCAATAGTTGGTTGGGGCTATTTGACTTGAACTACTGGAAATGGACTTTTACATCATATTCTAATGTATTGATTTGCACCTGTATACCAAGGAGCTGAACATAAAAAAGAATTAGAAAGACTACCAAAGTACAGTTGAAAAAACTATTATACTACTATTATTATACTACTAATATAAGCTGAAAGAAAAGTAAGTCACAATAACCTATTTATGGTCATTTAGCAAGTGAAAATTCTTGTTCTAACTTTGTAAAATTAGTTGTTTTTTTTGTCGCCTATAACAATAAACTTAATATTTTTTCTTTCAGTATGCAAGATTAGTGGAGCGGCTAAGTGCTCATTTTTGCCAGAATCTTTCAGTTTATGATACAAGCGTGAAAATTGGCTTGAACACTCTCCATGGGTCACTTAACAAGAAAATTGTCCGAGACATTTGAAATTTTAAGATGGCGGCCATTTTTCAAGATGGCCGACACCTAAGTGGAGCAGTTTAGTGATATAATGGTTTATTTGGTGATACAAGCATAAAAATTGGCATGAGCAGTCTCTGTTGGTCACTTGACAATGACCGACCCACAGTTATTTGAATTTCCAAGATGGCGGCCATTTTTCAAGATGGCCGACACCTTCGTGGAGCAGTTAAGTGATATAATGGTTTATTTGGTGATACAAGCATACAAATTGGCATGAGCAGTCTCTGCTGGTCACTTGACAATAACCCACCCACAGTTACTTGAAATTCCAAGATGGCGGCCATTTTCAAGATGGCCGACACCTTAGTGGAGCAATTGAATGATATAATGGTTTATTTGGTGATACAAGCATACAAATTGGCATGAGCAGTATATGTGGGTCACTTGACAATAACCCACCCACAGTTACTTGAAATTCCAAGATGGCGGCCATTTTTTAAGATGGCCGACACCTTAGTGGATCAATTAAATTATATAATGGTTTATTTGGTGATACAAGCATAAAAAAATGGCATGAGCAGTCTCCATGGGTCACTTTACAATAAGCCACCCACAGTTACTTGGGTTGACAAAAAAAACACTCCCAGCCACTTGAAATTTCTATTTTCAAGATGGCCGCCCCCTGGATCCTCAAAAGATCAATTTTGTCATAGAAATGTATTGGGTTTTTAGATTATTCTGGAAAACAAGTTTTAACACATCATAATACAGTTGTGTTGATTTGTTGATCATAGACAGATTAGACAAGAGTATTTGCACTACCAGGGCACGCTGGTGATATATGACTGCTGTTGGGGTTCAATGTCAGCCAATTGTAAAGTTAGTCAAAGAAGAGACCACAACTCTCTGAGTAGTTTTAGTTAACTGGGTGGTGTACAGATCGTACAGGGTAAAAATGGCATTGGATGAACGATCGGACTTAGTGTAGGGTTAAGGCATGAACTTAGTTGTATCCCATACATCAAAGTGCTTATTAAAAGGTGGTAAAAGGCTAAACCCTCGGCCTCTGCCTTTGAATTTGCTGCAGACATTGCAGAAGCCATCATAACAGTTGAGAAAACAAACAGCAGGACACCAAGAAATGTTCCATTATTTCATAAAATAAATGCTCTGCCTATCTTACGTAGTCCAACCTGACTAGATGAAGGTGATGGCATAGAAAGCACATTGACAAGAAACAGAGCAAAATATAATTCAAGCTGTAAACTTATGTTCAACAACACACAGCTGGAAAGGGCCCAAAAGAGAGCATCTACTGCTGCTAAAGACACTAAAGATACCAAAGATATCCATGTCAAGAGGTCAAGAAGATCCCAGACTTCTTATGAGGCTGGATATGTGTGGGGACAGGCATTGAAGAGACATCCACAAATGCCGAGCCGAGGGGATGGGTTAAACAGGACAAGGAGTGGAAAGTCTTCTGGACTCCACTTCCACCTATTGCGGAGAGTTGTTGGGAGTTGACAAAATGTGGGTGCACCAAGGTTTGTACTGGAAAGTGTAAGTGCTACAGATATGGACTCAGTTGCCCCTGCTAGAACTTATTTGCTTGTTTCTTTTGCCAGTGTTATTCTTTGTTGTCCTTTGTGTTTTCAAGTGTAGGCCTATGGCTCGGCTTCCTCTCGCCACATCGGCACACTATGTTCTATTTTGTCACCAGCCTATTACTGTGACATGTTCAGTTTTTACTTTGTAACATTGTTTTCACATTTTCAGTTTAGTTCCCTAGTATAGTTTCAGATACTGTTTGTCATGGTTCCGTGTCAGCCAGAGCTGCTGTTGCCTCTGGATCTCTCATTATTGCCATTCAGTATTAACCATTGCTCAATTATTATTTTGGAGCACTGTCTTTTCAGCACCACAACTGTGTTTCCCCACCCCTTAGTATTTATTTGGCATGTTTAATGGCAGTAGTAAGTTAGTTATAAAAAAAGTAATTTAAAAAAGTATTTAAAAAAGCCCTCATGGTAAGGGAGTACCTCGGTGAACCCGGAGAGCTACGCCGGTGGGAGGGAACTCCTGTCAGGTTTTACCAAAGTGGACAGGTCGTGGGCAAGGAGTCAGACAAAGCACAGTCAAACAACCTCTCTTGAGGAACATCTTGAAAAATGGCCGCCATCTTACAATTTCAAATGTCTCGGACAATTTTCTTGTTAAGTGACCCATGGAGACTGCTCATGCCAATTTTTATGCTTGTATCACCGAATAAACCATTATATCATTCAATTGCTCCACTAAGGTGTCGGCCATCTTGAAAAATGGCCGCCATCTTGGAATTTCAAGTAACTGTGGGTGGGTTATTGTGAAGTGACACACAGATACTGCTCATGCCAATTTTTATGCTTGTATCACCAAATAAACCATTATATAATTTAATTGTGCCACTAAGGTGTCGGCCATCTTGAAAAATGGCCGCCATCTTACAATTTCAAATGTCTCGGACAATTTTCTTGTTAAGTGACCCATGGAGACTGCTCATGCCAATTTTTATGCTTGTATCACCGAATAAACCATTATATCATTCAATTGCTCCACTAAGGTGTCGGCCATCTTGTAAAATGGTCGCCATCTTGGAATTTCAAGTAACTGTGGGTGGGTTATTGTCAAGTGACCAACAGAGACTGCTCATGCCAATTTGTATGCTTGTATCACCAAATAAACCATTATATCACTTAACTGCTCCACGAAGGTGTCGGCCATCTTGAAAAATGGCCGCCATCTTAAAATTTTAAATGTCTCGGACAATTTTCTTGTCAAGTGACCCTTGGAGAGTATTCATGCCAATTTTCACGCTTGTATCATAAACTGAAAGATTATATCACTTAGCCGCTCCACTAGATGGTAAAAAATGAGAAATATCCTTCACAATTTAAATTCTTACATTTTAGAAGCTGAGAAACCTTTATTTATTTATGGTCATTTAGCAAGTGAAAATTCTCTAATTCTAACTTTTTAAAATGCATTTTTTTAGTCACCTATAACAATAAACTACATTTTTTTTGAGTTTTAGATCAAACAAAGCAAACAATTTTACTGCATCAATTTGAGCTCTGGAAAATATAGGCTGAATGATTAATCAAGAATATACTGGATAATTGATGATTTAATCAATATTAGAGCAGTGTTAGATTAGAGGTTTATTTTCTCTTACCGTGCCGGACAACTCTGAGCACTACACTCAGTTTTTTCCCTCCTCCCTGGCGCGCTGCTGGCATCTTGGACAATGACTCTTGCTTCTTGTTTAGGATTGCAACTTTGAGTGGGCCTGAAATGATGTGAAAGTAAAACATAGAATATTAACTGGGGCAGGACCACGTGCAAAGAGACTGCAGTGCACATAAAATTTGTGCTATGCGCGTAATTCTCAACTCAAAATGCACACAACTATTAAAGTATTATTATATTATATTATACTATTGCAACGCATTGACCAAGAGTCATGATTTAAGGTCACGCATGCCGGCACATAGTTGCTCTCATTGGAAGACATAAGAAGAACAGAGAGGAAACAAAACAACGTCTATTTGTAGGCCAACCCTGAAGTTAGCATGTTGGAATATATGACACAAATGGTAACATTGGCCAGTAATTTCTTGATATTTTTCTCTGCCATGGGGTCTACTGAGAATTCGCTTATGGGATATTTGCATTGATTTTGGATCATGGCTGAAAATAAGCTCTGTGGCAAACACACGTTTCTGATGCTTACACATTTTGTTAAGCAGGATAATAAACCACTTTTATGAGGTTTGATGTGTTAATGCAGCAGACAGAAGTAAAAAGTTAACGTTATGCTATAGCAAACTACACCATGGTCACATGACTTCAGTGTCACTACAGTTAGGCCTCAGACACTCTCCAATAAGTGAACCAGCGGTTTTGACAAGCTATCGAATCTGTAGCCTAATAATTGTTTATTAACCTCATCTACAATCCAAAAGAGTTTGCAAGAGTGCTGAAAAACACGACTAGAGCCTGTAAAACGGACTAGTGAGAGAGTTCCCTCCGTGTCCGGCATGATGATGTTTAATGTTCCCAACAACCACTGTAGTCTCATTTAGCCGATTGTTAGCAACCGCCTGTTTAAGGACACGTTAAAACCCACAATTGGGATTATTTACTAACGTATTTTATGTCATACATCAAAACACAAACATCTCTTCAGCTTGTGTTAACCACAGAACGATTTCAGGCATCGAACCAAAGAACAATTCAAAATCCTTGTCGAGTTTGAGAAGAGAGACCCCATGGCACTAAAATGCTAACTTGCTTTCTGGGTTAAGAACTCGCTCCTCTGGCGCCCTGTAGCTGCTCTATTTTCTACAATGCGGAGTGAGTTTTGAGGCAAAAGTCGAAACATCTGCGGTGAGAAAAACCTGTCTACATGCTCTCACGCCACAAACAATTAACATTTTTGTCAGAGATTTGCAAAAAAAAGTTATTTTACTGTTCACCTTTAATAAATTCCCCATATTGGAACTGTCATAAAAAAGGGAGGTCCCCTACTATAACCATGTCAAATTTCAAGTAATCTTACAATCTCACTCTAAACTAATCTGCAAAGTTTAAAATCTGGTTGTAGACGGGGCGGAGGTGCAGAGAAATAGGGGTAAAAACACCAATATGTAGTAAAAAAATGTTTTTTGGTGCATGCATAGTGGATTCTTACCTATAAGTACAGTAATGTAGTGTACATTGATTTTGTCATATAAGTACCTTAGACTTAGGCAGACTTTACTGTCATTCAGTTATACATAAAATATTGAACCATTAACCCATTGAACGACATTTCATTGCATTGACTCACAGTGATTGTACTCAGGAATGTCAGATAAATAAAGTATAAATATGAATATGAAATATAAAACTGTGAAAAATAGAATATTTATATTGCACAGAAGTGTAGCAGTATGAAGTGTTTTTTTACACAAACTTACATGCTATCAACTAAAAGACCAAACCCTGTTTTCATCGGTGTATGAACTTGCAGTGCTGACTTAACACTATACTTTGTACCTAATGAGGTTATGTGTCACTGCTGTGTGAAGAAACTCACACATTGGTATTCAGCATCATACTCTGCTGACCGTGATCCATTTGTATGCAAGACTCTTGATTTTGTACTTTAGACGCTCATTCTTTTGTAATGAAATACATTTTGTATGCAAAAGGATCGTCATGTTGTGTTTTCTCACCACATAGGTGAAAAATAAAAAGCATGTATACAGAAAAAAGGTATTTTTTAAGCCCTGAAACAAAAAATGTGACATTAGGGCTCCATGAAAAAAAAGTTTTTTTCAATGCTATTACGTTTCGATTGACACAAATGACAGGTATGTTTACCTAACACAGTCCCAGCTGGGAGAACAGCATTCTCTGGCCACGGGTCGCCTTCTGTCCAGTCCACGTTCAGACTCTCTGGAAGCCTGGAACAAAAAAACCCACACAATTAACTTGATCTGATAATGTCTCATCAGTCTAAAGCTTCTACGTTAGATATAAATGAAACACACCTAACGACAGAACCCCCTCCATAAATCACATCACTCCTGTCCTCCAACAGGCTACCTATCAAAAACTGCATCGATAACAAGACACTTCTTCTTCATAACCTTGCACCTCCTTACCTTCCTGATCTCCTCCACACTTACACACCCTCCAGGACCCTCCGATCATCCTCCTCCATGCTCCTCACTACTACTCCTACTTATCATCAATGGGGTCCAGAGCTTTTAGCCGTGCAGCCCCCCCATCTCTGGAACTCTCTCCCACTTACCATCCGTGACATTAGCTCTCTCTACCTTCAATCACAGCTCATAACTCACTTGTTTGGATTAGCCTTTTCTGTTTGACCTTGCCAATTTCACTTCTGCTGTTTGTTTGTTTTTTTCGTAGTTGTGTTCTTGTCTTTATGTAGCTGATTTTGTTCTTGTTTTTACCTTTATTTTTGCGGTTGCTGTGACCTTGAGTGACGTAAAAGGTGCCCATCAATTAAAATTTGTTATTATTATTATTATCATTAACAAGACTAGGTGAAACCTAGTACGTATACATTAATGGAAACAATTTTTAAACCACCCTTTTTCTTCAATTTCTTGTTCATTTTAATGCTTGGTACAACTAAAGGTACATTGGTATGGACAAATAAAATGATAACAACAAAAAAATTGCGAATAAGAGTTTAATTTAAGAGCTGATATCTAGACATTTTCCATGATTTTATTGAAAATGACTTTGGTTATTATCAAGAAAACCATGGAAAATGGAAAAGTATACTTATGTTTGCATGCATTGTAAAGATGACATGCGAGCAGTATGAGAGCATTTCCATGAACTCACCTGGCTGCATCATTATCTATGTGTTTCTTGATGGCTTCATCAGTGGCCGTCTTATCAATCTTGGAAATGGGTATGGTCCTGATCTGGTCGTGAAATGCTTTGGGTTCCTAGAAAACAGATGTGTTTCTTAATATCATGGTAAATAAAAGTCAACTGAAAGAAAGGTTACTTTAAGTTTTGTCCAAAAATGAAATGCTTCCGGCAGTACATCACATGTATTTCTGCTTATAGATGTGAAGAACAGATATTCCTTGACTTTAAACCTGGTGGGCGGAGCCACCTCGGCCTTGTTTAGTTCAATAGTGACTATTTTTAAATCACAAGATCTGTGTATTTTAAGAATTATTTGTCAATGTCTCTTTTATTGAACAATTAATGGCTTAAACTACAAACATAACAAGGTTAAGAGACAGAAAGAATCGACATGCAACAAAAACTTGAGTCATACTTTCATCACTTTATCAAACACAAACTCCATAATTCCCTCCTTACCAGCACTAGTTCAACATCTCCCCCGTTGGCAAAGACATCCCCGTCATATCCTCCATACAGCAGGAAACGAACCACGCTGCCGTACAGGATGGGCTGCGTCCTCAGAGACTTCACCTGTATGAATACGAATGTAGCCTTCAATACTGAATACGGAATATTTAGAACATACACTGAGAAAACAAACAAAGAGATGCTCACAAGTTGGCCCGCTTTGTAGATTTTGCCGTCCCTTTCGATGGAGGAGAATGTGGACCAGGGAGACTGCTCTCTCTTCGGCAGATCTGATTCTGTTCGTGTTATGGTCTCCTTATAACCCAGGAACTTCACTTGCTTGTCATACTTCATGTGACAGTTTTTTAGCCACTCTGTAAACTCCTTTTGCATGATTGCTCTTTTTGGCTGGGGACATGAAAATAAATAGATCAACAAACACTTGGTGGGTCTTGTTGCGGGTCAAATTGACCTATTTCAAAGTATTTTTTCATAAAGAGAGTAAATTTAAGAACGTAAAATTAAAAATTAAAAAAATCAATGTCATGTAAAACTATTGTATTTTATATGTAGGTCTTTCCAACGTACATAAAAAAAGTTTCAACATGCATTTTTTATGAAAAACGAGTGTATTATCCTCAATAAACTATGATCCGTAAGAGGTAAAGAACATCATTGCACTAAATATTGATTGAGATGGTCAGTAATGGCGTGATTAATGAAATATAAACAATGTTTATAGGGATTTTTTAGTTTGTGACACTTGATACTTGCATAATTAAACATGCCATGGGTCAAATTTACCCAACAACATTATTGGTGTTCCTGAGAAACAAACATAACAGGAGGGTTAGCTGCTTAAAATTGAGATTTTTGACCATTTAATACAAACAAACAGGTGTTCTACTGCTGGTTTATCAAGTTTTTTTGGCTGAATCGTCAGCAAATGATGGCCTGTGTTGCAGTCATGCTCAAAGTTCTAAAATGTTATGTCTTTGCTCTGTTTTGACATTGATTTATTAATTTTATTTCACCTTTATTTTACAAGGAAGTCCCAATGAGCCCAAAAATCTCTTATACATGAGAGGCCTGGCCAAGGTAACAGCCATACAAAATTTACAACATATTAAAAATACAACACACACAACATGATATACAAAAAAATCACAATAAAATACAAGAACAGCTATTTAAAAAGTGGTCTTTCAAGAAAAACATTCTTTAAACACTTAAATTAATCAATGGATATTAATGTTTTTAAATTTGGATCTTTTTGAAGATTATTCTATGCCCAAGGTGCACAGAAGGAAAATGTGCTGTCAAAAGATATGTCAAAACCCAGGTTACAATAAAAAGCAGGAGCTGGTAATTTGTTCTAAAAGATGTATATTTGTGTATGATCACCTGTCCGTTAACCATGCGCGTGAAGATTGTTTTCTGGTCCTTCAGTTTGCCCAGGTCCGTGAAGGTGAGCTTGTTTGTGCTGACCTGGAATTTGTCGTCAGTGAAAAGCACCCCTGAAATTCGACTGTAGGACTCTGCAAGGTCCTTGGTCTCTTTTTTCACCTTACACCAGTCAAACCTGCAACAAACCAACAGCATACATGTGAGGAGACCGGCATGCTGTGCTTCTTCTAACAAATAAGGTTAAAGTTGCTTTCTTGCCAATAGTTAAAGAGCTATAGAGCTGGATAGAGTCATGATTATTAGCCTAAAATGAAGAAAGCAGGGGAAACAGATAACAGCTAATAAAACCACTTAAAACGAGACACTACAGACAAAAGCATTGTTTTTTAATGCACTGGTCAATTTTGAGTTTTCTGACTTATTTTCTTCCATAACATGACTTTTTCAGAATAGTGGAAAGAAAACATACTAATCCATCCATCATTAAGGTGTATATTTTACTTTAATTTGTAGATAAGGTATGTCTATATATCATTCATACCCTTATTTATAGAACATTTTGTTGCTAAAAACATGACAAAAATTGTTTTTTTGATGGATTTATGAAATGATAAAAGGAGATATCCCAGTTTCCTTCTGTTTAAAACTTTGAATCTAATATGTATATCAACATCATAAAATAACTTTGAAATTTGCTTTATCCAATGTTCAGATTTATGTCCTTGAAATAAACAAATTGTGCATATTTAATGAGTTAACGCCTAAACATAACATTTAAGAAAACTTGTAATGCAAAAATATATTGTCTTAATGTAAATAGCAAACTGGGGAAGTTTGATGGTGATATGTATAGGTAAAAAAATTACCCTATTCACCTGTAGCGTCTCCCTTTAAAGTAAAAAGTGACATTAATGAACAGCATTTCAGCCAAAGTTGAGCGTTTCTCAATTCTCAGCAACCAGAAAAAATACCAAATGTATACACCTTTACAACCAAGGAATTAAGCTACTTCCTACTCTTATTTGGTGCATCTGGAAAAAGTTATGCAACAACACAGTTAAGGTATTTACTCATCCAGTTTGGTGTAAGGTACAAGCCGCCCGTTCCAGAAACAGTCAAATATCGGCCTTTTCCCTCTCGCCTGATTAAAGACACCAGACTCAGTCTCGTTGTAATCATCAGCAGGAGAATCTGATAAACAAAATGACCAGAATTACATCTACAATTTTTAATTCAAAGCAACGTCATATGTTAGAAAGTACATTTATACTTCGAATACTTTGCACAGCATGAGGGTCTTCCGGGAAAGTCTCTCGGTCGTAGAGGAATGGATGATAGCGAATGATTCCCTCCACTGTGCCGGTGTCTTTTTCAGCAACGGCCTTGAACTCAAAAGTGTCCTGAGCAGAACTGATGTACAGAGTCTGCATGTCGTTTTCAACTTCCCTTAGATTCATCGCACGGGGACATCTGGGAGGCTTCTCGCGCATAGTGATCTGATGAAACGAATCGCGTGATGAAATCAGCTGAGAAGGATTGCACTAAAGCAGAAGCAGGATGCAGAGAAGTACAAGTCACTTTTGTTAAGTATTGAAGCAGCATTCTCACCTGGATGTCAATCTTAGGTATATGATCCGAGTTTGTGTCGTAGCTTCTCATATCCCTTCCATTGACTCCATAAATGTAATAGTGATATATGTCACTGAAATAGATAGATAGATGGACAAGGACACTTAAAAAACACAAGATAAATAAATAGGTAAATAAGGTGCAGTGGCAGGATGGTGGTAATGATACTGATGATATGATGGAAGCGTTATTGTTACTGAACAGTATAAACAGTATATAATAATATAATAAAATAATATATATATATATATATATATATATATATATATGTGTGTGTGTGCACACTAGATATGATATATATAGTTATAGATATATAGTATAGGAATAATATATGCATATAAATAAATATAAATACTTGACTGTACAAGATATACATACAATAGATAATATACTATGAATATAATAATATGTAGATAGAATGTGCAAAAAGACTAGAATATTGTATAAATAACATATATAATATCAATCCGGATACTATTAACAAAAATATAGGCAAAACTTTTTTTTTTTTTTTTTTTACATGAAATCAACCATGGCAGTCAACTTGGGATCTGTAAAGACTTGTGAATACATATCAGATGACTTGGGTGAATCAACTCACGCTAGCTGTCTGGTCCACACATCAAAATCATCTTTCAGAAGTTTTACATGCTGAGGCAAGACTCCTGTAATGACCACGGCTGTGAAGCTCTTCTTTTCTCGTTCGTCAGCTATGAGGCGGTGGATAAAGTGCTCGTCATCTTTAACCACATGTGAAGAGTCAGTGGGCTGCAGGAGGAGGAGGAAACATCACACAGAGGACCCAGAGCAGAGAGGTTAACATAGAAAGCTTCAAATTGCAAATCACAATCTCTTTTATTGAAGTTACGAGCCAGTGTTTATTTCATCTGAACAGAGGTTGTTCAAAAGAAGAGAATTTACCTTCCTGGTTTTGATTGTCCCCTTGTAAATATCCTCTTTGTCCCTCTCTTTTCTCTCAAATTCCTCTTTGGACAGAATCAGCTCATGGACATCCAGGGAGCGTGCTGATTTAGTGATCATCTAATACGAGAAAGGAAACCAATCCTTAGTTTGTCTGTGTTCATTGAAAGGGGCCAGTCTGGCAAGGGTGCAAAGTGCTAGCCTCAAGTTAGCTGATTGATGAATAATTACAAAATCAGTAGGGACTGAGCTGCAGCTCCACGGAGGAACCCTTAGAGACTCCTCCGAACACAAGGTCAGTGGGAAGCAGAGTTGTGGTGTGAGCAGGATGTTAAGCAGGAAGATTAGTCATACATTAGTGTGAAACACAAAGCCTGGAGATGACACCATGTCTAGCATCATCTGGACCAAGGTTATAAAAGAAAAACTCATCTGTACTAAGGTTGGTTGATGTCAAACAACTCATTTGTTTGTGCTCCGCTCTTGTTGCCAATAAACTAACGTAGAGTGAAAACAGCTGAATCTCATTTGTGTTTTTTGAGTCAGTGTTAGTTGAGAGTTAGTTAGTCGAGAAACTCGACTAACAAACACACAGATTCCTGGATTCATAGATAGATGTCTCAGACTGACCTTGAGTAGACACCCATCTGATAAGGGGCAGCTGTGGCTCAGATGGTACAGCGGTTGCCCCGACCATGGCAGTTTAAGTATTCTTGGACAAGATACTAAACTCCAGATGCTGCGTTAACTGTGTGTGAATGAATTCCTGATGGTGGCAGGTGGCACCATGTAGGGTAGCCTCGGCCACCATACTGGTTGTTTTTATGGATAGGGAAGGGGGAGGGATTGTATAAAAGGAGAAACTTGAGCGCCTTGGTCTCCGGAGACTGTGTTGTCTTTCAGAACACAATGAAACTCTAACTTTTGCAACAGATTTTACAGAGTTTTTGAGTGTCCAGAGTGGACTCTTTGAAATCCTAAAGAAGTGGATTTTTAGTTAGCTGTTGGAACAATATCTTAAAATGTGTCACAACACTTTCCTGAGTTATAAAATCTTGTTTTACAGTTTTACAAACCAAAAGAAAACAGAAAATATCATGGGCTTGACCTTGGAGTTCCTCATTACTGTAGTCTTTGTTCTTAAATATTGTTCTTATTTTTCTCAAAACATACCCTGACCGAGTCTCCAATGTAGAAAATAGCCTGTTTTCCTCCAACTCCGAAGAAGGATATATCACTGTTGAGACTACGAGGGACAGGCTCAGGCCGGATATACGTCTCTTGTTTACTGTAGCAAAGAAGAAAAAAAAGTGCCTTTATCATTTATAAAGAACGTACATTGAAAAGTAAAGAAAGTGAAGCATGCCAATCTTCCAAATGTGCTGTTTTACCTGGCAAATTTAGAGAGTCTGTACACTGCCCAGTTATTAAGCTTTTGAAAGGTCATGCCGCACCCGTTATCTAAGACAATCACTGCAGGTTTACCAAGAGTTTCGTCAAACATCTGGAAAACAGAGAAAGGTCTGTCATTATTAAAGGCAGACTGTTTGAACTCTTTGTGGACACGAGTTATTAAACTATGCAAAAAAGGCGCAGGTCAATAATTTGATTATGAAATGATATGCAGAACAAACCATCTGTATCTCTATTGTCCTCACTCCTGTGTTTCTAACCGTGGCCGAAAGAGAGTTGTCAATCAGCTCGGCAAGTGCATATGCTGGAAAACAACAACAAAAAGAAGCAGGTTATGAGGGAGGATATGCAGCTTAATATCTCTGTCCATCGTAAGTATACTAGCGTAACTGTATCCCACATTGGACAGCTTTTGGCTAACATTCTATCAAAATTTCATAATAACTACTAAAATAAATGATCGTGTTATGTTTCCAATTAATTAAGTGGTGGGAACCTAGAGTCTAACTTCTTATCTTTCAGACTGTATATTGTTTTAACCGTGTACGTTAGCCTTAGGGTTTCCCAGAGTCGGCAAAAGGACGCTAACGCCGGTGATTAGCCGTGTGCTATCTGTATCCCATATCGGACACTCCTCGCTGTAAAACAATGGGGACTGCTGAGTTTTTTCGGGGGAAATTGGATGTTTCTGGGTAAGTCAAATAAAAATCACCATTATCAACCAACGTTATCAACGTTGTCATTCACAATAAAATACAGTATAGTAAAAATACAGATGTACTTTTAAGATCGTCACCTGAGTGTCGCCCGAGCGTCCATACTGCTTTCTCTCATCAGAGTTACTTTCGAAATGTAATTACATATGTATATCTTCATGTACATTAATGTGTCCAATCTGGGATATAAGCACCGA
Source organism: Centropristis striata (assembly GCF_030273125.1). NCBI lineage: Eukaryota > Metazoa > Chordata > Actinopteri > Perciformes > Serranidae > Centropristis > Centropristis striata. The sequence goes on from NC_081539.1 coordinate 13,614,443, forward strand.
ACGATGTTACTATATTTTGATTATTTAGGCACTTACCCAATGGTTGCCGACCGTCACTTGCATAGTACTCATACATGCCACACCGGATCAACGTATCATAATGCGGCATAAACGAGATCTCCTCCTCCGTTGCCGCTGCCAGAGCTTGGTCCTCCTGTTGCAACAAGAGGATGGTGCTGCCATCCTGAAGCTTTTCTACAATTAAAAAATTTAACTATTTTAACTGATATACTGACTTGTAACATGAACTGACTAACAGAAGCACTTGAGCAGACACTCAGCAAAACTTAGAGATTGAATTTACAGTACAAATTAACCACAATTATTAATTTATGACAGCTTATTGTTTACTGCACCTATAAGGAATGATTACTCACCAAATTTGTCAAAATCCAGGACTGTTCTGTCCGACGTGGTGAGCACAAAGGTATCATTAAGCTGGAGTGCAAATTTCTGTAAAACAATGTTAAAATGAACTGTTAATTGTTACTTTTTATTGCCAATTCTGCTATATTCCTAAATGTTCCAGATCAATTTTCTATGAGGAAAAAAGTAGGCCTACACAGGTTTTCAGCGTCAACACAACAGTTTTTGTTATCTCGGAGTCAGAACACAGTGTAAATGAAATGAGACAAAACTAAGTGCAGCTGCAGCTAAGCAAGTTCAACTCTATCTGAGACAGTGTAACTGTGGTAACTTTTTTTGTTCAGGCTTCCACCACAGGTTAAGGTTTTCCACCACAAACATAATTAGTTTTCCATTTCTTTGTCTTTGGCATTTCCGGCATTGTAGATATGTCATAGTTTTGCAATGTGCAACTGTCAGAAAACATGCTGGCATCGATAAAAAAGAAGAGATCATTTTTAGACCATTCCAGCTTCTCAAATCCCATCCATAGTCAGTTTTTTTATTAGAGCTTAAACATATTAATTGTTTCGTCAATCGACAGAAAATTAAGTGGTATGTTTCGGTCATTTGTCAGGCAAACAAGATTTTTAAAAATCTTTTGATGACATCAAGGAAGCCATCATAATCAACGACCTTCACTATTTTTGAGCATTTTAAAGACAAAATGATAAATGATAATGGTTGAATGAAAAAGTGATCATAAGACACCTTCATTCTCATCACTGAGACACATATAAAAGGCAATGGTTACAACCCATGTTAGTGTCTAGGGATAAGGGCAACACAGCGCAGATGTACTCAAGCTGAGCAAATAGTTTATTGTTAACAAAAGAATAACGATTCAAAACACAATGTAGAAGCTTTGTTCAAGCCCAAAAACTATAACACAAAGGTGGGTCAGATGAGGCAGTGAACATGAGGAGAGGGCGGTGGGTGGCACCAAATCATAAAACAAACAAATCAGAACAATCTTCCTCCCTCAGTTTCACCTGCTGACTTACTACATCAAATAAAAACATAATAAACGGAATATATATTTGCTGACTACTCTACTATACTCTGTATTTTTGTTTGATCAAACAAAATACATCGAAGTAGCCACATAAACTCATGAGAATTAATAACGTATCTTAGTGTGATGCGACCCCAGAATATGAAAAATAAATTAAACCTAATACCAAGTTCCCAAAATAACATGAATCCAGTGCCTCATTTCTAGTTAGCATTCACTTTACTTATACCAAAAAAAAAGTTATTCCCAGACTCCAAAAAAAAATGTGGCTTGTTCCAACTGCATTAAAAGGAAAACACTTAAAACAAAAGAAAGCAAGTAATTAAGCAAGAAAGTAATAATAGTAATGTGATTTAAAATAGCTTTAGTTTCCATTTAATATAGGGATTAGACATGCCTGTCCCACAATTTTAACCACAACAAACCCTGATATGTGAAGACAACCTGTTTACCCGTTTGAGCTCTGTCTCAATAGAAGGTTGACTACCTACACCTACGCTGATGGGCTAATTACATGTGTGATCAAATGAATACACTATAAACATTCTAATGTGCCAAAGGAGTGGTGTGCGAAAACCTGATCTGCATGATCACACGAAACACTCCCTCAAGGGATGCTGGCCCTTGTGGATTGGCATGCAAGCATCTGAAGTCAGCCTTTGTGCTATATGAATGCAGTAGAAACTTCAAATCAGTAGATTTTAAAGATTTAAAGGTAAAGAAGATAAATAAAGCATCAGCTTTTATTTAAGATTTAAAGACTCACATTCGATGGCACATTCATACCATCGAAGAAAATGTTTTGCAACACAGCATGACCACACCTTCTACCTTCACCTTGTCAGTTTCGTTTCCTTGAGTTTTGGAGCCACAGTAGCTATGAATATGACATATATGAAATTATAAAAATGTAATGATACCAATGATTCTGCTTTGTTATTGATTCCTGATCAATATTCTGTGTGGAAAATAGTAGGCCTACACAATATTGTACCTAAAAACCTTGCCTTAAAATTGTATGTACAGTACAGTTAGCAAGTTAGTTGTTTTGGACCAAAATATAAAAAAATAAATATGATTATCATGTTTCAGAATTGCACATTTCTGTAAAACAATATTCATATTGAGTGTTAATTGTTAGTTTTTAGTACTTTGTGTGTCAGATCTAAGGATGGGAGATGATAAATATTAAATGATACCAATGCCATTGTCAATTCTGCTTTATAATAAATTCCTGATCAATATTCTATGAGGAAAATAGTAGGTCTACACAGTATGATAATCATGTTTCAAGATTAGAAATGTATTTAAAACATTGTTAAAACTGAGTGTAAATTGTTACTTTTTGTGTGTCAGATCAAAGGATGGTAAATGATAAACATTAAATGGAGTGACTTTATTGTTATTTCCTGATCAACATTATGTGAGGAAAGTAGAAGGCCTACACATTGGTATGCCGTTAAAATTGTGCATACAGTACTCAAGTTAGTTGTTTTGGACCAAAATATAAACATGAAATATGATTGTCATGTTTCAGGATTGCACATTTCTGATTCTGATTGATTAAATCAATGCCATTATCAATTCTGCTTTATTATTAATTCCTGATCAATATAATGTGAGGAAAATAGTAGGCCTACACAGTAAATACCAAAATATACAAAAACGTGATTTAAAAAAAATAAGACCATAAATTCAACCTAATTAGGCCTATTCGTAAAAATGTAAGATATGATTAAACGTCCCGCCCCTCGTAGACAACACATTAGCAAAGTAGTTAAAAGGAAGATAACTTGACATTACCCGTTGCAGAAGTTGGAGGAAGCCATTGAAGTCCAAACCTCCCGTTTCCAGTGATTTTTTGTTAACTCTTTTGTCGAAGCGGCAGTCGTAAACGTTTATCGTTTTATTGCGGACTCTTCCTGCCTCCATACTTTCTTACCTCCAACATAAACGTCTTCTCAACTTCAGTGTTAACCTCAGCTAATTAGCTGTCTGGCTAAATTCTGAATGTAATGTTACATTAAACGTTTGCAGTCGTCCTCATCTATGCGTAACGTTAACACACCTTTTTTAAATTAAGAGGCGTTGCGGTTATTTTCGTACCCGCTTGTAGAAGTGAAACCTAACTGCTTGCTCACGAGCTTTCGCTTCTACGGACACTCGTTTGGGACATACGTCATCGAGCTTCCGCCCAAGTGAGAAGCAGCAAAACTTTAAGTATCATTTCCCGGGAAACCCAGTTGTTTGGACACGTTGTTGCCGTTAGGTGGGATCTGACCACTGCACCGGAGCTACAGCCGCTTAAAGTACACATTTAATCGCTTTCATAGCAGCTGTTTGTAACCATAGAGTGTATAAATACGGTTTTACCCGACCGGTTTTAGGATGTCCGTTGTGGTTGAGAGCACGCAGGGCTGGGTTTTGGATGCTCGCTCACTTATTGATCAGGGGTATTCGCGTTGCATCAGATTGAGAAATCATAATAATCAAAAGTCACATGTGAAGTGTCGTTTCAAAAGGCAGTGTTTTCAGGTTTTAAAAAGCCACTGCAATGTGAGTGCCAGTGCTGCTGCTGTGGAGGGAGGAAACGCGGACATGTTGCAGAAAACAGACAAACAATCAAAGGTAAATCAGGGGCTCACAAAATCACTCTAAAGCAGGGATGGGCAACTGGAGGCCCGGGGGCCGCAGACGGCCCGCATCCTCACTTGAAGTGGCCCTCAGTACAACGACAATACATTTGAGCATGGAATCTTAAATGTGCAGTCTAAAAATGTACAAAGTTACTTCTTGCAATTAATGTTGGTCTGCTTTTCCTGCATTGAAAAAAATAAATAAATCACAGCAAGTGTTTTATTTTAATTTGCTTTAAACCTTTTGTAATCCTATTTATACTGTTATACATGCATTTGAGCATGAATATATTAAGTTACTGCACTGTAATATTTAAAATGGCAGTTTCATCATATCTGGTTAAGTGCACGGACCTATGTGTGGCCCTGTGGTAGTGTCAATGAAAAAATGTGGCCCCCTCCAGCATTTAAGTTGCCCATCCCTGCTCTAAAGTAAACACTGCTGGTCCCAGACAGTATGAACTTACCCACAATCACTGCTGTCTGTGTAATGACATGTGAAGTACACCTACTTAACCCTCTGAACCCCAAGCAGTTTCAGGGCGCCTTTGTGTGTGTGTGTGTGTGTGTGTGTGTCCTGCACCTTTATTGATGTGGAAACAACTCAATAATGTACATGTACATACATCACTAAAAAAAAAGGAAAACGACAGGTAAATTCTCTGATAAATTTTTTTAATGGAATAAAATGCAATTTATATACACATCAACATTTTTCCAAGCGCCCAGAAGTGTCATGAATATTGGGGAAATAATGTGGGTCTCGACATCCTATACATATTGAACTATTTACATGCCACAGCCTCTTCTGTCCTCTTCTCTCTGCTCTGTGTAAACAGTCTACTGTTCCGTCTAATTTCAGTGAATATTTGTCACATGACCGTTTGTCTCAGCCAAATCAATCTTAGCTTCACAGTTGCACCGAGAAGCACAAAATTTTTGGTTTTTAACAGTATCCAGTTATTTCAAACGGTTTATTTTAGGCAACAGTTTAAATGAGACATATAGAATACATTGATTTTGACAGAAATATCATAATATTAAGCTTCATTTTGGTTACGTGTTCCAACAGAACCTCTCTATGAACCTATGATCTGTTCAAGGACTGTTAGAAAGTTTTGAGAGTTTCTATCTATGGTAAAGGGTGTATTTCTGCCAATTGTTTTTTTAAATGATAAGATATTGATTTTACTCTCATATATGACAAAGAAAAGCAGTGAGACTCCCACAGCTGAAGAGCTGTGCTCATCATTCATTATCAATTTGACTTCCAGAAAAGGAAACGAAAGCACAGTGAACTCAACCAGGGGGAAGTGGATTCACAGGCCTTCCATGAGAAGGTAGGTTGAATCTTAGTCCCTAATCTTAGTCTTCACTTTGCTGCACGAAGACTGTCGTCTCAGGAAAGAGATTTGTGATTGCCCTTGTTTTAATGTGTTGCATTTTTATTTTTTAATGTAAAGCACTTTTAGCCACATTTCGTGCATGAAAAGGTCTTTATAGATAAAGTTTATTTGTATTAATATATTGCTATTATTATTATTATTATTATTAATAATAATAATAATAATCTTAATCTGCAAAGTGACTAGTAAGATCTTAAAATAAATGAATATTATTAATATTAATCTGAATGTACGAAACAGTGCGCTAATTAATGAATTACTTTATTGTTAATTAGATTAAGATTAATTATGGATATTAAATTCCTCTTTAGGGCACCACTGTCTTCTGAATAAACAGTATACTTGTAGCAAAGTTCAGCGGACAATTTAACTAACTGCAAGAGCAAAAGGCAGACTCAATGTCTTTGATATTAATTACATTTTTAATTACCAGTTTATGTCTCATAGACTGAAGATCGTTCATTCTGCTAAGAAAGTGGCCACAACCTCTGCAGGGAAAGAATCTCACAAACAATGTCGAAAGAGATTATACATTTACTGTACTAAAATAGAGTGACAAGTAACAAATCGGCTAATGCAACGAGTTGAGCTCTTGTTCTTGGGAGCAGAGATGCTGTCTCTTCTTCTGGGCCTGCAGAGTGTTGACTCAAAGCCGTCCTGTTTGACCAAGAAGAGTGTTTGGAAAAGGGGAAAAAAGGTAGTGCATCCCAGAGGGTGATGAATGGCCGGAGAAGCGGACCAGTGAGGGGGAGCGGAGGCCAGTAAACCTTTAATGGGATTCATCTGGTGTGAATTACTGCAGCGTAACTAGTGCCAGCTTAAAAATAAGTTATTATTATTAATATTAATCTACATCGGCAAAGTAACTAGTAGCAGCTTTAAAATAAATGTAGTAGAGTAACAAGTGCAATATTTCCCTCTGAAATGTGTTGAAGTAGAAGAATTAAGTAGAATCACAATTAAATTATTAAAGTACCTCAAAACTGTACATCAGTACTGTATATCGAGGAATTTGATTAATGATTCCTTAGTGAGAAATAACAAGTGAAAACTTGCATGTCTTTAAGTATTTTAATACAAGATAATGTATGGGAAAATTATATAGATTATAATGAGTATACAAGTCAGCCAGCACAAACAATCATGTACAAACAGTCACATGACACTATTCAGCTGGACAGAGTTCTATCACCAAAAGAGGATCAAGAAAATCCGACAAAGTTCCTTGCGTGGTGATTCATGTTTGGTTGTATTGATCCAGACACACAGTCATGGAAAAAAATATTAGACCCTTGTTTGCTCTAATTTCTTGTTCTTTTTAATGCATGGTACGACTAAATGTACATTTGTTTGGACAAATATAATGATAACAACAAAAAATAGCTCATAAGAGTTTAATTTAAGAGCTAATATCTAGCCATTTTCCATGGTTTTGTTGATAATGATTTTGGTAATTATCAAGGAAACCATGGAAAATGTCTCTATCAGCTATTAAATTAAACTCTTATGAACTATTTTTCTTGTTATTATTATATTTATCCAAACAAATGCACCTTAGTTGAACCAGTCATTAAAATGAACAAGAAATTGGAAAAAACAATGGTCTAATAATTTTTTCCATGACTGTATTTGCATGTTTTCAAGCAGAAATACCAACACTGCTGACATGGCAAACTTAACTCAAGGTACAGAAGTTCAGAATTCATTTATCTCCAACACAGTACAGCACTGTACAATAATGCTCATATTATGCACTTTAAATGCAGTCTCTGCCAGTACATATCCTAAATAAAAAGGTATAATGATGCTTTTTTGTGTGCTGTAGATCAGGTCTGCTGTCCTGGAGGGGACCAAGTCTTTAGTGGATAGTGCCAGACCCCTCGGACATCTAAACGGTGCTGCAGACGCCGTGAAAGAGCCTCTGCCCTCTGAGGAGTGCAGCCTCGCTGCTCTTTGTGAAATGGCTAAAGAGCTCCCTCTGGTGGACGATGAGGAGCAGGACGAGTGTGTTCTGCCACTTGTTGCTGAAGATGGCAGCACGTCACACGTCGACTTGTTCTCTCGGGTAACAGAGAACCGGGCGGACTGGGCAGCAGTGGTCACACTGATGGGAGAGGAATATGTAATACCACCACACACAGCCTTCCTGCTCTCTGATTTCACAAGAATACAGCCCCTCGTCCACTGTGAGTACCATGTATAAAAACATTTTAAGTCCTGCAGCTTTGTGGAATCAGCACAATCATGGCTAAAGTGGGAACAACTCAAAAGAAAATTGGAATAACATGGAATTTATATCTACAACACTTTTAAGAGTAAGTTTTTAGTGTTGTGAATATTGGGGAAATAAATTGGGTCTCCACTTCTTAAACAACTTGAACTATTTGCATTTTTACAACCTCTACTTGCAACTTTTCCGGTCCTCTCTTCTCAGTTCTGTGGAAACAGTCTGCTGTTCTGTCTGATTTTCAGTGAATATTTGTCACATGACCGTCAGCAGAATTATCTTCGGAGTTACGCCGACAAGTGCAGAATTTATTGTTTTTAACAGGATCTAGTTATTCCAAACGGTTTATTTAAATGAGACATATAAAAAAACAATTTTGACAGAAATTTCACAATTTCAAGCTTTGATTTAGGGTTTTTTTCTCACTGAAACGTCCATAATTTATAATCTGTACAAGGACTGTAAGAAAGTTCAAGTTCAGTTCTGACGATAAACGGTGTATTTTTTTGGCAGTTATCTAAAGAAAATCATACTTTTCAATCCCGTCAGGTTGGTTAAGGAGTTAAAAAAAGATGTAAAATCATGGGAAGGTAGAGTCATAGTGCCATGAATGAATGTATCAATATAAGTAAGTAATTCTAGCATGACTCAGTGTTTTTCTCGCATCGTAATTGATTCCCAGGCTGACATTGTTTACTGCTTGTTTTTCTCACAGATGGAAGAAGGTTTGACTTAATAGTTATGGATCCACCGTGGGAAAACAAGTCTGTGAAAAGGAGTCGCAGGTAAAGGAAGATGACACTTTTTTTTTTATCTCCAGCGATGTTACAACAGCACAAAAAACAGGCTAGAGGAGGTTGGAGGAGACAGCAGATAAAGCAACCCTTTAAAATAACATAACGTATTGAGTCTGTTGGCTTATTACCCCTTAAAATGAACCAATGTCGACTTGAGATCCTAATTTTTTATTAACTTAAAACACACAGATTATTTTAAGGATTTTGAGGCAAGAAAAGGTCCATCTGGAAGCTGGGAAAACAGTCACATGTTTGCTAAAGACTGAAAAAAGAAAGTCAGATGGAGATCATAAGTTCTGCTGAAAAGAGGTGTTTCAAGGCTACTTGCTATATTGAGAAGTCAGATGCTGCACAAGCAGTCGACAATCAGATCTAATTCTTGGAAAACTATACAAGATAGATTTTCTGTCTCTCTTGCTAGATGAGATACGTTACATCCCGACTTCTGGGTTTTATAATGAGGTTTGTATCTCTATTGTTAGGGGGAACAACTGCCTTAGACCATTCACTTGCAAATATATTGTGCAAAAGGAAAAAGAAGGAAATACTATATAGTGTTTGAATTTACACATCATAACAGTTTCAATCTATTTTCTCAATAAAAAGGTATAGTTCTTTGCCCTCATCCCAACTGAAACGGCTCCCGATACCCACACTGGCCTCCCCGAACTGTTTAGTGGTCACCTGGGTGACAAACCGGCCCAGCCACCTGCGTTTTGTCCGTGACGAGATGTATCCACACTGGGGGGTCGAAGTTCTGGCTGAATGGTTGTGGGTCAAGGTACAGAAACTTTCAATAAATACTGCTCTCAATCATGGAGGACAGATGCTGCCAAAATCAATTATGAATAAAAAGTTAAATAAACTCATGTCATTAAATGTACCAAAATAATATATAGAAAGGCATTGATGTTAATATTTCTATTTTAATTAGCATTATTATTTATATACATTTGAATTAATTCCCCTATTTATTTACTTTCCTATTTAATCTTCCCTTTGTTTATTTATTTTTGTTTTGTTTCTGTTATTTTTTTAAATGTACTTACAGTATATTGATTATTTATTTGTTGATTTAAATACATAAAATAATACAGAAATAACTACATTTGGGGAAATAATACAGAAATAAAGTCATACATTTATTTTTTTTAAAATAAAACATTTATTGCAAAAATAAGTAAATGCATTTAAAAATGAATACAGAGGTAAATAGTTAAAGAAGCAAATTAAAACAGAGACATCTAATATCAAATTTTATGAATAATTAATGCCTACGTTTAAAAACTAAATATTTTTTTACATTTCCAAAAATATACATTCATTGAGTAGTTTATTTATCTAGTTATTTCTGGTCTCTGCAACTTCTGTCCTTTATACATGATTTATGTATTATATCTGATGTATTAGTGTGACTCCAGATGTTTTAAGGACTTGCTTCCCTCCCTCCAGGTGACCACATCTGGACAGTTTGTGTTTCCACTGGATTCCCTTCACAAGAAGCCTTATGAGGTGCTGGTGCTGGGCCGATATCGTTCCCCCGCAGAAAACTCTACAAGGTTTCCCTCTCTCTTTTAACACCTTGACTTTTTTATTTTTATTTTTATTTTTTTTAACTGTTATTTATTGCCCATATTTCCACTATGGAGGTATTAGTAACTTATTTATTGCACTGGGCTCAGCAAAGATTTTATTATCTGCCATATGTCTAGTGTGGGTTGATGGTGTGTGTGTGTGTGTGTGTGTGTGCGTGTGCGTGTGCGTGTGTATGTGTGTTTGTTTATTGTATGTATTGTTGTATTGTTGCTGCTCCTCCACATGTGAAGTTCCTAACGGAAAAATAAAGTTCTTTGAATTTAATTTAATTGAAGGTGTAATATGTCACACTCCTCTCTCTTTGTCACTTTTCCTGCTGTTTATTCTGTAACAGATGAATAAAAAGTATATGTTAAACCACTTTCAGCTCTTCAGAGAGGTCGGAGGTTCCTGTGGAGAATCACCGTTTGATTGTCAGCGTCCCGTCAGCCCTGCACTCCCAGAAACCCTCACTCTCAGGTAAATAGTCAAACGTTTTCTGATTGTTTAGTACATCTTAAAAGTACAGTACTGGTATGTGTTTCATGATGCCACCAGAGGGCAATGCTGCAACATCAAAGATTGTTATCTTGTTAGACCGCCTCAGTGATAAGCCCTAAATCTTACTACAGCCTGCTAAAACATACGCAAAAACACAAGTCTGAGTCAGTTATTTATGTTTGCATGGCTGAAATTTGAGCCAACTGATTGTATACCATGTCAGAACACAATTATGATCTTTTTCATGCAAAAAGATGACTACAGTATGTTGTTGAATGAGAAAAACACCCACTGAAGTAATACATTAGAGTTTTTACATAATATAACTAGAAATTTTGTACTTTTAAATGTTTAACTTGCTTTTAAAGGCAGAAAGTTGGCATTTTCTTTTGAGAATCAGGTTGAAGGAGAGAAAACTGCTCAAGCACAACACGCAGGGTGTCTTTTTGTTTTATACTAGCAGGGGGACTTGAATCTTCAACCCTTGACAGGTTTGATTTGAGTGGGGGACTTCTGCTGCTCAGATTTAATCAAATGTGTCCTATCTGCACTGATTGTGGCGTTGCAAGACTTGACTTCTAGCATGCACTCTGCTACAAAGAATCAATGTAAAACCTTGACAATGAATATGCAGGGCCTATGAATAAGAGAGGCTTGACGTCATGTCCCTCCCTCTCAGGGGAATGCGATTTATTGTGCAGTATGGAGAGCAAAACACAGCCAGTGTTTGCCGGCGCCCTTTTCAGAAGCACAGAAAAGCCTTCACCTCATGGAATTGGCTGGATATTGTTAAAATATACTGATTTTAATCATAATGATGCCATTGTGGAGCTATGATACCATGGAGATTATGGAGATTAGGACACAGATTGTGTTCAATCTTTTTGTGTGATTCTTTGTTTATGGCTAAAGCTCTCAGCAGGTTTAATCCAAACTGGTTTGTTTATTCCACTTGCTTTATTTGCTGTTGTGGAGGCTTTTTTTCACAGCTTCGAAAACAAACAATATCTTTATTTAGATGTACACAGCTGCACAAGAAAGAGATTCAATGCATGATTAATTAAAGGCAAAAAATATAGAAAAACGGCTTTGCAATTTCAATAAATGTGTATATAAATGGGCAGAATGAGCAGCATCTGTAACTGTGGTGTTGCGTGCGTTTCACTCCAGTTACTATGCTCCTTTTTCGTTTTCCTGCAAGAGGTGAGAAGCTCTCTCTCTCGGCAGTGGGTGTGGCTCAGATCTGTGAGTGTAATAATTGTAAATTGCATCGTGCCATGAAATATTAGAAGGGCTTGACCCAACTCTTGCAGAGCTGCCAATAAAAGCAGAACCGTTTATTTATTTAACTATTTGACAAGATAATTTAACACCTCAGGGCAAGGAGGATTTTTCTTTTGTTCAATCCTGCAGTAGATTATGCAACTGCTAGAAATTTTCAGATGTGTCCCGAGACCTTTTGGCGTTAATCAACCTGGGCTTTTCTGACTCTCATTTCAAACTATGGCCCCTGTTGTTCTGCTGCACTCTGTCGGGCGTGCTGGAGCCACCGTGCTGCCTCAGCGGTGTGAAGCAACAACCGTCAAGTCTGCAGTGTTGAGAAACCCTGACCCACTTCTCCTCCCCTCCCAGATACGGCGCTCCTATCACTGACATTTTTGCTTTGGAGAGATAGGGGACACCGCTACAGATACAGCCAGCACACCCTTGCCAGATGGTCAAGCTGCAGAAAAAAAAAAGAGTGTTTGCACTTCTCTGAACAACAGGACGTGTGTTTTTTATTAATGAGGGGCTCCTACAAGTTTAGAAAAATCAAGTTCCTTCCCAAGTTGGCATTACAATTAGTGTTTCCCAGGCACAATGCCAACTGTGTGGGTTGCATCACTGTTGATTGTGGACTGTGACAGTGATCTATGCACCAGAATGGTTCATTGGCAGCAAGATTTAATTTCTACAAACAATAATGTAATTAAAAGTAATAAAATCAAATAATATATATCAAATATCGGATTTATTTCAAGCTATTCATTCATAGTGGTCGTTCCAGAGTCTTGAAAGCCCGATCAGCCAAAAGTCTGATTGTATTTTGTTTAGACTTTGATGCTGTCAGATGGTTGCCACTTGGGGCCCGTTTGAATTCTCAATACTGGCTTTCAGTTTCTCTGAAAGTTTTAAGTGCTGCAGTGCCCTCTGTGCCGTGAATAAGATCTGTTAAACCTTAATTCTAAAAGTCAGTAAGAAGAGTAAATATGCTACAATCGATGCTATAAAATAGTATAGTTGCATCAAGCTGTAAACAGGACAGTTGATACAGTGAACAGTTGTCTTTCTAAACATATGTTAGATCTATTTTGGTCTCAACCGACTGCTGACGGTAATATCTGGCTCTTAAGCTGCTAAATGCTCCACTTTGTTCACCAGCTAGGTGCTACCTTTATCTGCCTGCCGTTTTCTGCTGAGAAGGTAGTGGTAAAGAACATTTTTATAGCCTTTTTTAGTCAAAACAGCTGCTCTCTGCATCTTAAAACTACACTGATGCGAGTCAAAGTAAACTATGATGGCGAAGTTTCAGGACGTAAAACCAATCCAATAAGTTTAAAGATGCTAAAATGCTCAGCTGAGGGAACAGCAGTTAGATGGTAATTATATAATGTAAAACATGGACGTAGTGTCTGTGATGTCGCCTTTACACCTCCCTTTTGGAGCCAGCCTCAAGTGCCCAGCTGAGGAATTGCAGTTTTTGGCTCTTGTGCATATAGGCTTAACTTTTCAGCCCTGGAGGTTGCTGCTTGGGGATAATTCTCTGCATTAGTAACCCCTTTCATAATGTATATAGTAATTTCATTATTTATTAATCTAAAAATATGAATCAGAGCAGCTCTCAAGGCTGAAATTTACTCAACATGCTCATCACCCTTATGATACTGCCATGTCAAATCAAGATTCAAATGGGGCCGAAAACAAGTCCCTGTGGGACTCCACATGTGTCATATATTCTGTTGATTGAAAACTATTGGAAACGGGTAAGAGGACAGATACTTAAAGGACTAAAAATAAAATCTATGTCATCTTCTACCACAAATTGAATGAGAATGCAATAGAAACTGTACATTTAGTGAATGGAATGTAATTGAGCTACTGGAGCAACCCTGTACAACATAATTAGTTTGCTCTCACTTTGTTAATCATGAATCAACCCTAGGGACAAAACGAGGAGCCTGTAATGCAGAATTTAAATATCCAAGAGTGAATATTTTACTTGTCCAGAGAGTAGTTAAGTAACACCTTCCTGAGCCTCAGGCCACTCTCGCCAGAAGTTTCGTACATTGTCCCATTTCAGAGTTAAGATGATAATTAGACCTTCTATTCTCTGCTAACTTTGAGAGCTGAGTCACCGGTTGAGGTTGAATTAGTCGGAGAGCTGCATGTTTGGCCTTTCCTCTCTGTGACTCTGTCTCTCTGACGTGCAAAGGAAGAGAAAACGGGAGGCAGGACACCACATTGTGCAGGTTGGATCGGTTTTGGGGATCAGACTTTTGAGCTCATTAACTCCCTGAGTGGTGGCTGAGGCGGGTGTCAGGGTGGTTTGAGCATGCACAAGAGCAGACAGAGTAACACCGGGGCAGAGGAAGTGAAACGTATCTGTCAGGTGTGCCGCTCCTGGAATATCATCTCCTCTAGACTCAAGGTCACTCCCAGCCTCCACATAGAAAAATGTGTGCTGTGGTGTGAAGGAGCTGGGCAGTTGCCAGTGCGTCCTCTGCCTATTACAGAGAAACAGGCAAAGTGCCCCCATAAGAGATAGAAGCAGTGCAGTAATCTTACAACCTGAATTTTTCATCTCAGTGCAAGTGCCCCGGGGCCCAGGAAAGCCACAATGTCCACTCCTTGTCAATTAATTTGGACTAAACAAATGAATTGCTAACTAGTTTTCCAAATTTTGGAAGATGTTTCAATAAAAGATGAAATCAACTGAATTGCTAAGTGTCTCAGAGCACTGCTGCAAGTATTTACATGGATCCTGCTTTCTTTCAGATCAGTCGTTAATGTACATACTCAGAAATGATGTTCACAAAACGAAGAGGAACTAATACAGTATGCACTGATCTTAATATTAAGAATATATTGATTTTTATTTATTTATTTATTTTATTGAAGATATTCTGGTGTTGATGGTGTATTATTCAGCACTTATCTTCCACCTGGTGGATACAATTTTTGATCCTCTAGTACACACAGTGAAAAAGGGGGCCCAGAGTCAAAAATCTACTTAAGAAATGTTTAATAAGAAATGTTTCAACTTAGTTGATTACATGGTGCATTTTAATCTTAATAAAAAAATGTGTTTTTAATTTTTTAAAAGGGTGACTGCTGCTTGGCCTTTTCTGAATATTTCAAATGGACACTCTTAGTCGAAAGCAGCAACATAGATTTCCACAGTTATCTTATCAATAAAGTTATGAATAATGTGAATGCGAGCATTAGTTGAGTAAAAGTTAGCCGTGCTTAGTTTGGAAATATTTTCAAGGTTCAAGGTTTCTTTTTGGCTACACGGTGGTGTAGTGGTTAGCACTCTTGCCTCACAGCAAGAGGGTTGCCGGTTCGACTCCAGCCTGCTGCTCTTCTGTGTGGAGTTTGCAGGTTCTCCCCGTGTCAGTGTGGGTTCTCTCCAGGTGCCACGTTAGTTCAGATCTGAGAGTCACGCAATAACACAAACACATTAACCGATCGAGGCAGCAGCAGATCAGCAACACATTAACCTCGATCGGTTAATGTGTTTGTGTTATTGCAAGGTAAAATTACTGTTTTTGTCATTGGAGTCTGGAAGCGAGCGCTATAACAGCTTCAACTCCCTGTCGGAATTTGGGTTACCTTCCGTTCTGGCCCCCGTCCACAGCAATACATATTGTTCTCTTCAAAACACCAGACTCCTCCACCAAAACAGTAATTTTACACGGTCTGTTCCTTCCTCAATCTGTTAGATTGTTTGTTATTGTGTGACTTTTGGCCTCAGATCCAAACTAACATGCTGTTCACAACAGTACTTTGCTCCGGTCCCGTTCTTCTCCAAACTGAGAGAATGCAACAAGTGCAAGGGGTCAATAACGGTCTTCACTGTCTTCAGAGTGGGTTAAACCAACCACAATCATTCCTCTCCCTCATTTCTTTCCTTCTGTAGAGGTGTTGAAGCCCTACATCGCAGCTGAAGCCAAGTGCTTGGAGCTGTTTGCCCGAAGTCTTCAACCTGGATGGACCAGCTGGGGCAACGAAGTGCTCAAATTTCAGCACACAAGCTATTTCACTCTGTCGCCTGCAGACGATGGAGCGGACGTCCCTAAAGACGACAAACCTGGAGAGTCCTCTCCTCCCCGTCACTGTTCCTCCACTGTGGACTTATGACCGACCTTTGACACGTGTCACATCAGTATTTTAGTGTGTTTTTAATAAAGATTCAACACCAGTATACTTCTACACCAGTTCCTTTTGATCCGTACTTCTCATGCATGTGGGACCTTTGATTTATCTTTTTGAGGGGGTCTGGGTACATTTTTAAGAAAGTGCATCACAGGGCTTATGATGCATTTGGAGAGATGAAAGTGCATTTCTGTGAAGCTATGTTTTTAACTTCCCACACTGCGTGCACATAAACAACACTCAAGGTTTATTTTTTTGCCTTTTGAGTAATCTTTGGCACAATATGTGTCTTAAGGAGGATCAAAGTATCTCTATTTTTACTCTTTTTATGTTGTTTTGAACTGAATTTCAAAATGTTTCCCCAATACTAATGAAAGATGCAGTTTAATACTGAATGCAGTTGGTTTGTAGCCGTCCTTTAACACAACTTTTGTTTAAAGTTTTCACTTGAAGTGTTGCATCCTGTCAAGGACGCCCAGATCGACGCGCTTATATAACATGTCCGTGAATTTTCATTGTTTTCACTGAAAGGCGCACTCTTCAGCGTGTCGCACATCTAACCGTCAGCATGGCCATTAACCTACCTTTTCCCATCGGGTGGGTCCTCTCTAATGAGTCTGTGGTCTCCAGAGAGGAGAGCAGAGCTGTCTTTAAAGCAGATGAGAATGAGTTACAGCCACTGCAGCACAGTACACATCACAGCTAATGAAGCCAGAGCGTGACTCAGGAGGAGCTTGTTCACATTAGCTTGTCATGCTCTCTGTCTCTCCAACACACACACACACACAACCGACACACCAGTTGAAACATCTGAAATCTACCCCGACTGTTGAGAGTTTAGTTCATGTCTGTTGCTAGTCTGGTGCCTCCTGATAGCATTTATAGTACATAATAGTGAGTGTATTATTCAGTATTCATGAGGACTAAAATATGAAATGTGGAGAATTTCAGTAATTCAAAAGATAATCTTCTTTGATTATTTTTAAGAGTGTCATATCAAAGGTGCATTGTTAAGTTTATATATATATATATATATATATATATATATGCTGCATTACAGATCGCCTACTTTTTTCTCTTACTAAGTACTGCAGTCAGCCTTATAAAGTACACAGCCTATAAAAAGTGTTCATCCCAGTCGCTCAGTTTGTGAGGACAGCCAGCTCTAGGCAGATTTAAACAAGTGCCATACTCTTCCATTTCTTACCGATGGATTTAACTGAACTCTGTGGGATGTCCAGTGAGTTGACCCATCTCCTGACTTATACTTTTCAGTGATCTTTTCTTAGATCTTTCTGAGTAGTTTGGAGTGTTCTTTTGTCTCTTACGTTGCAATTGTAGCAGGAATAGTGATGAACCAGAGACTGGACCTCCCAGACACAGGTTTTTTTATACTAAAATCATTTGACATGCATAGACTGCACTCAGGTGATCTCCATTTCACTAACAGTGACACTGCTGGCATCAACTAGCTGGAATTTTGTTGAATTGGGTCAGTTACTTTAAAGGGGGTGAATATTTATGTGTATTTATAATTTATTTTAACTTATATATTTTTAATGAATTGACATTATTTTGTAAAAATTGTTTTCACTTTGATATTAAAAAGGTTTTTTGTGCTAATTTGTGTAAAAAAAAAAAAAAAGGCAAATTATATTGACCATGACCTTATGTGTAAAAGCAACAAAAGGGTGAAAGGGGGGTGAATACTTTTTTTAGGCATTGTATAAACTGTTACATGGAGTATGCATACAATTAGAGCATGCTGCTTTGTCGTAACATTGTGCCTGGGCAGAGCATTGTGCGGGTCAGAAAGGCTTGTGACTGGATGCAGTAGGGCATGCTGGTGTTTTTGTCATAGTGCATTTGACATACAGGTGCATCTCAATAAATTAGAATATCAGAGAAAAGTTTATTTATGTCAGTAATTCAATTTAAAAAAGTGGAAATAACACATTATATGGATCCATTACACACAGAATGAAACATTTCATGTCTTAATTTATCTAATCTCTTCTAATTATAATGATTATGGTTTACATTTAATGAAGACTCAAATTCAGTGTCTCAAAAAAAATGTAATATTACAAAAGACCAATTTTAAAAAGTATGTTTAATATGGAAATGTTGGCCTCTGAAAAGCATGTCCATATATGCACTCAAAACTTGGTTGGGGCTATTTGACTTGAACTACTGGAAATGGACATTTCATTGATATTCTATTGTATTGAGATGCAACTATATATTGTATTGGGACATTCTAAATCTTTTTCTGATACACTAACAGTGTGGTATCAGGCCTTTAGAATGCACCAATAGAAAACAAATTTCAGGACCCATCAGCTATCGGCCTGATAATGATTTAGCTTCTGGGGCCAGTGGCCAATATTTCTGGTTTCTGGTGCAGCCAGTAGATATCTAGATAAGATAGACTTCCTTTTCTGTGCTCCGGCTTTTTACACTCTTAATTACCAACTTCATCAATAGTTTCTGTATGTGTTTTAGGTTCAGGCAATATTTCAGCTAAGTAGCATTTTAAAAAAAAACAATAAAAAGTTAAATTGCGCCCTGAGATTAAATTTCGACCAATGTGTTAAGTCTCTTTTGCTCTCCTGAAAAAAACAAAAAACATCTCCCAGTACTAGTTTCCTGGTGGCAATGTATCCTGTTTTAGTTCAGGTTTTGTTTAAAATGCCAAATTTTGATCTTCAATGCCAAAATTCACAGTCATTGAGCTGGCACCGTACAGAATGTGGATTAAAATACAGATGCAGAGTCTTTGCTGATTGAAACGTCGGAGGTATCAAATTGTGTTAAAAGATTGATGACGTGGATAGCTAAACTGACGTGAGCTTGTATAATCATATTATTGAAGCTATTCATCACTATACACAGCTGCCATTTAATGCAGTGAAGGACATATCCTTCTTTCAGCTTTTCAGAAGGAGCTCATGGTTAAAGGTTGCCACTAACAATCGAGAAACAACTCAACTGATAAGAGTCAAATGTCGTCATGAAAAGTGTTTTGTGAGAAGTTCCGAACAATGGCAATCAGCTCGCCAAGGTTTTCTCCTTATTGAACGCGTTACCAAAGGCTCCCACCGCTCGTCCTTGAAAAATTTCTCTGAAACATTTTCTTTATGAATCACGCTGTGTATTTATTAACTCTGGCATTTGACGCATGCAAAGTTGCCTGCATGATTTATTTTGTTTTCATCTATTTTATTGACGATTTTCCTCCTTTTGCTCTTTCAAACCTTATTTATCATCCATCAGGCTTACTGGTGAGGGCTCACAAATGTCTAAGATTAGAGTTTTAAGTCTGATAGTTGCCATATGTCCTGAAGAAGTCTGTCTTGCATGTGTATTTCTGAGACATTAATTTAGATAAAGTACAAAAAGATGGAATGAAATCATAACAGAGCGTACCTGACGGCTACCCCATCACTGTCCCAAATATGGAACGATTTCCTCTCCCGTCTCATAATTTCTTTTTTGCTCAATAGTCATCATTTCGGACTACGCAATCACTCCCATACAACGCGGTGCAGAGTGATGTCACCACAGTCACCATCTCTCTTCCAGGCGCCAGCGGATGGAGAGTGTCCTGTCAAACTCGAGATGAAGCACCACAGTGAAGACCTCTTCATCCCTTTTGTCTCCAGCTCCCCCTCCCACTCTGCTAAATGAGGTTGCACACCAGGAGCAGGAGCCTCACCTCAAATTGTCAATCAGCTGATTGCTGTTGGCTTTGTGGGGAAGAGATGGAGGACTGAGAGCATTCATACATCTGATTTCCTTCAAACTTACGACAGATTCACTTAGCATACAGTACGATTTCTCTCAACTGCTAAGAACATCATCAGAAGTCAGGCGATAAATGGTGAAGGACAGAAGAAGAAACAAAAACAAGAAAATAGAAGCCAAAAGGGTATCAAAAAAACATGAGATTTGGAAATGAATGAATGAAACTGCTGATAAAAAACCATGAAACTGATTATTGTCATTATATCTAAGAAAGCAATCTAAGAAAGCCTCTGAAAGCCCTAGGTCTTTAATTTCTAGTTGGATAGTTTAATGAAGCTAGCCTCAGGTCCTTTTATACAGTGAGGTTTTTAAAAAAAATGCTCAAATGGCTACAATAGGGACAAATATCATCTCATGTAAAAAAAAATCCACAAGTCTCAGCTTTCTAGTGATATCCAATTTATGCAACTCCAGGATTTAATGCAGAAATTCGGATAAAATAGGCAATACGTTTTTACCTTAATCTGCATGGGATTAGCATAAAATGGGCATGTCTAGTGGGTACATATAGGACCCATTTTCTCTCAGCTATCTTGAGTTCAGAGGTAAAAGTAACCCATTTGAAAAAATGTACATTCGAGTTTTTCCTTGGCTACAAACTTAGCGTTATTTCACCACTTTTAGCCTAAAGACTAAGTGGTGGGCCAGATAAAACAAACAGGTTAACTATGGACAATCATGAAATTAAACATCAATTGACAGCCCAATTGACAGTTTTTAATGCAAAATCTTTAAGTATCGGATAAATACAGTGCAGTAAAGAGTTTAAAAACCCAGATGAGAGGACTATCCCTTTAAATTCCATGACTAGCTCTCATTTTGTGGAACCTACCATTATCACACATGAATAAAATTGGGCTCATTGAATCCACAAAAGTCTTAGCTTTCCAGTTCCATTTATGCAATTCCAAGATTTTGTGCAGAATATTCAAATAAAATATGCACTATGTTTTTACCTTAAACAACAATGGATTAGCATAAAGGAAAGACTTGTGGGCACCCATAGAACCCATTTTTTATTCAGATATCTTGAGGTCAGAGGCCAAAGGCCCACTTTGAAAATGTCTGCCAGTTTTGAAGCGTTATTTTGCCTTAAGACAGAGTCCACATGGACAGTTATGAAATGAATCACAATAACTATTTTAGTGATTGACAGCCCAAGTTTTGTCTTTTAAGTAAATGTAATGGAATTAAAGTTAAAAACTCTGATGTAATGAAGTAGAAATATATTGACATAGTTCATTTCAGCTTCTTTCACAGGCTGATTACAAAATGATTTGAAGTAAAATTGGTGGACCATCCCTTTATATTGTATGTCTAGTTCTCATTTTGTGGTTGGCTAGTCAGTAATAGATGTATATTGATGTTTCAGGATGATGAGAGAAAGAATGTGTCTTTGATCAGATCAGACACTTTGCTTGTTATACTTCAGTAATGAATGATTCGGTGCCGTCCCTCCAGTGTGTGAGCCATCACAAGAGACTGTCCCATATTGCCAATGGTAAACTGCCAGACATATTTCCCATGTAATCCTGGGAATGAGAGAGTTGGAGAAAATGTTGCTGTAAATAATCAGAAGCTTTGTCAACAACTCTGCTCACAGAGGGGAAAACAAAGCCTTTGGTTTGGAGACAGCCGTGCGGCAAACTGGCAGCCTTCACGGCTAGATCTCCCACAGGAGGCTGGGGGGGGATGAGACAGATAATTATTTCCTAAGAGGTGCCGCTTCTCCTCGTCTGTCCTGATCCCTCGGCCCAGTCCTCTGCTAGACTCACAAGCAGCTCTGCAGCAACTACAATGAAGCAACGCTTTAGTAGTTTTCGTCAGTCCACACCATCAGACAGAATGTGAAATCTGAAGTTGAGTGTGCAGACGTAGAAATGATTCCCAAGGTATAAATTTATTACCACCAACTCTGATGTTTACGGCAGCAGCTGAGCTCTCGTATGTTCTTACATTTCTAATGAAAAGCTTTGTGGTGAAAAGAAAAACACCACCGGTGGATATTTCCAGCTGAGTGGTCTCTTGTGTTTTCACTTCTACAAGGTAGACAGCAACATGAGCAGCAATTAACGTTATGATTTCTTCACACTTTCTTATTGTTACACACAATATCACACACACTTCTGCTTCTGTGACTCAGAAGTCCTAACTTGCTATATTACAAAGTAACTTTTATGTTACCTAAATACTCTTTGTACTTATATGTTACCAAAAACAGAAACACCTTTGCAATTCCTTATATTTATCCAGAGGACACTTAGCAGAGGATAATAATAATAATAATAATAATAATAATAATAATAATAATAATAATAATAATAACTTTATTTATTTAGCACCTTTTAAAAACAGCAGTTTACAAAGTGCTTCGACAGAGAGCAGTTAATTACACAAAATGATGCCATAAGGCTAAAAATAATTCTTACATTAAAAGAAAAACAATAAGAGACAGAGCAGGAACAATCACAAGACATTCTTAGATACACAGAAAATAAAAGTTAAAAGGAGTAAAAAAGTAAAAAGTGAAGAAGTAAAAAGCAGTGGTAAGATAGAAAGTATTACATAAAGCAAGTCTATAAAAGTGGGTTTTAAGAAGTGATTTAAAAGAAGAATGTGAGCGTATCGCGACTGAGCGGGGAGCACATGTGAAGATTTTGGGTGGAGCTTCTAGCCTTTTAACACCACCAAGGCCACTGTAGCCGAGTGTGTAAGGTATTAAAGAGTAGGGATATTAAGCTTAGCTAAGCTGTAACTGAAGTGTTAAAACTATTATTATTTGTTAAAAAAAACTTCAGTGACTTTGCAGAAGTTCAACTATTTGGCTATAGGTTAAAGAGAGCACACTGTGCCCTCTTATTGAACCTTTCCTGAAAACCGGTTAGAACTAGATCAGGGTGCAGCTATTTCAGTAAGAAACATACACATAGGCCTCACAAAAGGGAACTAAGAAACATGCATACAAGACACCATAGTTTTGAAAAGACATAACCACAAGGTGCCAGTATCAGTAGGCTACTGTGTCACCATCCTAAATTGACCAATCGCGAAACAGTCCAACCTACTGTCGGGTGGGTGGGTCCCACACCCAGAAGATAACTGTGAATTGAGGAACTTGTTGCCACTCTGATCCCAGCGTGGACACAGCAGAGTCCAGCGCTGCTCATTGCATTTGGCTATTATTCTTTAAAAAAAAAAAAAGGTAAACTGTATTCAGTTGTTTTGAGTCTTTTCTTAAAACCAAGTCTAGAACAAAAGAACCGGGGCAGACTGTGGGAGCTCTAACAGTATTGTGGGTGTGTAGTCTTGCCAACATTGTTGTTAAGAGTAACCATGCGGTGATGCTGTACGGTGTGTGCCGGAACAAAGGGTTAACCTATAACTTGAGTCCATACTATTATTGTTATGTAAGGAGAAACACAGCCCAAGACATACCAGTCATCTCCTCCACTACCAGCTACAGCGTCATTAATTTCTCTCAGAGTGACAGCTAGTGTCAAACTAAGAACTAGCTGTTACTGTCAACGGTTGCCTTGTTGTTGAGCTGCACTTCGCACAGCTTGTCGTAGCTGACAGACACTTATCCCTGAAGCACAATTTGCACAATTTCACTGTCCCGCTCTTGACCTTTTCACCCACAAATTCAAATGAATGCAAAATATTTTCACAACGTAAGGCTACACTGACACAACCGCAGGATTAGAAAATTCACAGAATTAGAGAGCGGGTGCATACACAAAAGAAACACTGTTAGTTGTTCGGGGATTTTCTTTTTTGTGTTTAACATTTTAAACATGCAGGGTGAAACTTTATCTGTAAGAGTAAAAACACTGTGGTGCAGGTGAGCTAACCGCTCCCAGGAACGCTTCCTTCAAGTCTTCCTGTGAAAAATATTCCAAACAGGCATGTTTGGATCGGACACTACAGGAGTATTTTACTGTCCAAGAGTCGTGAGTAAGTTCAGGTGCGTTAGTGCAGGAAATACTAAACAGAAAACAGACACCGCAACTCTAGTATGTTGAGAAGTACAGAAAGCTGTGATAGTAGGCTAAATCAGCATCGTGTGAACTCGTTTAACAAGGACAATAATGTATCAGACGTTCATTTATATGTAAAAGAGCTTTAAAAGTAATTGATTGCTTATCTGAAGAGTAACTGATTACTGTAATTGCAAAACGAATGTAATGTGAGTACCGTGACACATAACTTTGTTATGCAGCACTGGTCATTATTCATCAGCAGAAATCCTATTATTATTTAATATTAGACACAGTTCCTTACACAGGCAGTGTGGTGAGCTTTGATTTCCTTTCTGATCCACATTCAAATGATCATTTCATCTCCTCAAAGGATTCATTTACCTCCAAATCTGAGATGAGAGGAATGAAAGCAAATGCTTTGCAGAATATCTTAAATGTATTCATGAAGACGTCGACTCCGGTAACATAATCTGATTTAACGTAGTGCCATGTACTTTATGAAATGTTTCAAAGTCACCCAAGGGACAAGATATATCTGGCTGTCATTAAATATACATATGAAGAGAGGAGAGGGAGAGATGAGCGTGTTTCAGGGCTAAATCGAGACACGCTGTTAGAGCTCATAATTTTACAAGAACACACTGTAGCTCACAGATCTCACACTTTTATCCCGAGCAGGAATCAGTGCTGAAAAGCCACATTATGGGGAGTTATGTGTAACACAATGGGATTATCACCAGTGTGGTTGGTAGAGTAGTAAAATTACACTCCGAATAAAGTTTTAATTTAAGTTTATTTATAAAGTTAAAGTATCAAATTCAAGTGGCCAATGATAAATGTAAGGGTCCCCTTTTGCACTGCTACATTAAGTTAAGAGTGTCAAGTTTTGTTCTTTTTTCAAGCGATAACCATGATCGCTCCCTCACCTTAACCACGTGTTGTCCCTGACAGCAAAGCTCAGCTAACCTTAGTGAAGTAGTCATTTTATTATATCTTTTTCCTAAACCTAACCAAGTTATTTACGCGCCTAAATGAAATCTAACCTTTACCACGTTTACTGATGATAACACAGATATTTCTACAGTTTTTAATTGTAACATTAGTTCATTTGTATGTGTTGTAAACAAACAAACCTTTTTTTCTGATTTAAAGAAACAGTGTGTAGGATTTCGTTGCATCTAGTGGTGATGTTGCAGATTGTCACAGAGACAGTTGAAAACCTGCAAAGTTTTCCTTTAAAGAGCGTGGTTTATGCACTAAGCAGTACAAGTGTCACTGCACTAAAAAAAAAATAATGCAACAAAATCAGTGTTGCTGCTTATCATTGACAAGTTCCAGGCTGCAATAATTCAACCCTTTTTTTTAATTTGCATGTAGTATATTGAAAATAATTCATATTTTCAGATTTTTGAAATCTAAAAACATGATGCCACTATGACAAAAATCTGGCATTTAAAGGGTTAAAATCTTTAAAACCAATTAGTATTTGATATCAGTAATTAGGTCAGATGTACAGGTGCATCTCAATGAATTAGAATATCATAGAAAAGTTTATTTATGTCAGTAATTCAATTTAAAAAAAATGGAAATAACACATTATATAGATATAATTTATTTAATTTCTTCTTATTATAATGACTATGGCTTACATTTAATGAAGACCTACAATTCAGTGTCTCAAAAAATGTGATTACAAAAAAACAATTTTAAAAAGTATGTTTAATATGGAAATATATGTCCATCTACAGTATATGCACTCAGTATTTGGTTGTGGCTATTTGACTTGAACTACTGGAAATGGACTTTTCCATGATATTCTAATGTATTGAGATGCACCTGTTGGTGAAAGAAATCAGTACAATGACACTTGAATATAACAATGTATTTTTTTTATAGCTTGCTTTTATGCACTAAGCAGTACAACTGTGCACAATATTTGAAGCGGCCCTTAGGGTTAAGTTTAGACATATTCCACATTCTGCTGAAGCTTTGACAGGGTGCCGACCTCCACCTCCACCCAAAGTTTAGTCTGTTCCAATTGAACTCTGGTGCCGTTAAATCCTTGTTACAGTTCATTTGGTTCGTCTGAACGCTCCAATGTTCTCTCTTTCTTGCGGACCAAACCAACCGTTCCGACACCACTTGCGAGAGGAGTCTCAGTTTGTTTCCAAACAAACCCTAGATCGGTTCGATTGCACTGTGAATCCTGTAATCTAACCCAATTACAGGAAATGAACCAAAACGCAGCAGATTGTGGGCTTTGTGAGATGTACAGAGCGACAGATGCAACATGGACTGACTCAGATTATTTCCCTGTTTACATTTTCCACCACCAACTTTCCAACCAATAAGAAAAAAATACTGCAAATATAAATCTTTTTTTTATTATTTGGTCCGCTTACACACAGTCATGGAAAAAATTATTAGACCACCCTTTTTCTCCAATTTCTCCAAGAGTTTAATTTAAGAGCTGATATCTAGCCATTTTCCATAGTTTTTCTTGATAATGATTTTGGTTATTATCAAGAAAACCATTGAAAATGTCTAGATATCAGCTCTTAAATTAAACTCTTATGAGCTATTTTTGCTGTTAACATTATATTTGTCCAAACAAATGTACCTTTAGTTGTACCAGGCATTAAAATGAACAAGAAACTGAAGAAATGGTCTAATAATTATTTCCATGACTGTATTTCCACTGTGAAAGCAAACTAGATTAACTACAAACCGAACCAAAAGTATCAATTTCAGACTTGGGTTGTGAAAGTGCCCTTCAGGACTTATTTCTGTGCATTTACTCATATGGATTTAAGCTTACACCTGTTGTTATATTACCATGGAAACAGGAGATTAGTTTGATGTGTCTTCCTTGGAATCCCACTTTCTGAGACCACTCAGGAGCAGTCATACAACTCGTAAACATAAATGTTTCTATTATTGCATAATAATCTCGGAAAGTGGGATTCTGAGGAAGACACATCAAAACTGGTACAAAGTTACATAAAAAAGAAATACTCAAGTAAAGTACAAGTACCTCGAAATTGTACTTAAGTACAGTACTTAAGTAAATGTACTACGTTACATTCCATCACTGTGTCAGAACACACATCCTGTTCAGTTAGTTGATTTTCTGTCACTTTATTCTGCTGAATAGCTGGTGCTGTATTATAATGTTTTATTTACGTCTTCAGTTTTAATTTGATTTACGTTAATTAGTCCTCCTTGTCACTGTGTGGGGGTTTGGCGTCACGCTGCTCTCCTCCTGCCACACATCCAAAGACGTGCATGTCAGGTGGGAAGGAGGATCCTAATTGCCCGCTGGTCTGAATCTGAGCGTTAGTACAGTTTGTCTGTCTGAGGTGTTTTCATGCCCTCTGTCTAGTGCATGCTGGGATAGGCTCCAGAAATATATAAATATGCTTATTTCCTTATCCTGTATTGAATCTGTCTTACTTTTCATCTCAGCTGAACCTCTTTCCCTTCAGCTGTTAATTCTGACAGTCGTTCTCTGCATATCGACAGGAAGCTCAAAGCTAATATTTCAAATGTCGCACTTCCCCGCTCGGCTTTACGAGCAGCATAAAGGCGGCTGAAACTATTCCTCCACTGCTTCTCCCCTGGGCTCCATAGACATATTAGAGGCTCGTTCACATCAAGCTCATTTTCAGATTCCTCCCAGCCTTCCTCGCCGCGTCCTGTCAGCGTTCAGTGTCAGCGAGGCCCTAACGGCAGATGGACAGATGGACGGCTCCATCCATATTCATTCACAGGATACCTCATGTCTCTCATGTAAAAGATCTGTCTGTCAGCACGCAGCGTGTGTCAACGAGTCCATGAAAAGGTGTCAAAGAGAAAGAAAAAGGACTGTTTGAACGTCCAAACATGAGCAGCCAATCCAAAATAGTCGCTGAAGGAGATAAATTGGAGGATGTTAGTAGCTTAGGTGTCAGAACGGCTGACAGGTGGATGGCAGCAGGCAGGAAATCACTCTGCACAAGATTTACAAATCTTCTGGCTTTGTTAAACAGATTCATGACAGTTCTCTTTTCTGCCTGTCCTGTCTCTGCTTTGCTTTTTAAATGCATTTACATATGTACAACACAGCAGATTAACAAGTAGTAGAAAGGTACATGTGTGAATGGGCAACTTTAAAAAGTGAAAAAAACAAAACCTTTTCCTCAGTAAATACCTCTTTCTAAAAAAATCATTAAAAAAATTGCAAAAATACAGTTACTGTCAAATAACAGTAAACAACCATAAGTTATGTTACAGATCATTTGTTTGAAAACATGTATACCACAGTAAATATCTGTATTTAAGGGAGAAAAAAAAAAGTAGAAGAGCTTAAGTTTTTTTTGCTTTTGCTACCGGACTTTCTTTTTTTTTAATGATTTAAAAAACATTTTTACATTAAATGTAACATTTTACTGTAAGAAAGTTTTTATTACAATTCACTTTAATTTAACATTAAAGACCATTAAGCAATTATAAAATAATAATAATAGTGTAATAAATATGTACAGATTTCAACGTCCATTTTATGGTTAATATTTGTAATAAAATATTTGTAAAATAATACAGTAAATTCCTGAAAAAAAACGTTTTAACAGTATATGAGATGTCTCATTATTTTGCTCTGAAAGCTTTTGTAAAATATTATTTCCGTGTCAACGAGGGGTCATGTTGCATCACAGCAGATGCACATTGCTGCAGGGTGAGAGCAGTAAACAAACAGCGTGGACATTTTTAATTCTGTGGGCGGAAAATGAATCTATGATAATGAATAAAATGCCAGAGGCTTCAGTTTAATACAGACTGCAGCCAAGAATCCCTTTGTGGAAAACTAAATGATAAAACTGTATTTATGTGTGATGGGCAGGCGTGATTGTTCCACAGATTCAATCAGCACTAATATAATGATGTTGTTAAACCGTGAGGAGATACTTTAACAGGTGAGCAAATATTTTGGAAAGGAGATGGGTTGATAAACAGCATACAGTATACATTTTTAAATATAAACCATGATATTTTATATAAGCCTTTTTTTTAATTGAAGTATAGATGTAATGTACAACAATTCATGTCCATGTTTGATTCAAGATATTGTTTTTTTAATGTTTTTTTTATTAATTGAAGTACAGAAGTAATGTACTTAAATTAAATTAAATAAAATGTTTGATTCCAGGTATTGTTTTTTTCATGTTTTTTTATTTTTTATTGTACAGAAGTAATATAATTCAAATTAGTGTTTGTTTGCAGTTATTGTTTTTGTAATGCTTTTTTTGTTTGTTTTAATTTAAGTACAGAAGTAATGCACTTCAATTGAATTAAATTAAATTAAATGTTTGATTCCAGGTATTGTTTTTTTCATGTTTTTCTTTTATTTCTTTTTATTGTACAGAAGTAATATAATTCAAATTAGTGTTTGTTTGCAGGTATTGTTTTTTTAATGCATTTTTTGTTTGTTTTAATTAAAGTACAGAAGCAATGTACTTCAATTCAATTCAATTCATTTATTTAGTCCAGATATTGTTTTTTTAATTGAAGTACAGAAGTAATGTACTTCAATTAAAGTCAATGTTAATTTTCAGCTCTTGTGCAGTACCACTTTCCATGTACTACCACCTGTATTAGGACACTTGGCATTAAATAAGATATAATACGTTGCTGGCATGTTTTTTAAGCTAATTTTCAACATTGTATTTATCTCTGTATTTTGAATTTTAGCTATTTCCCATGATTCTCTGTTCCAGCTCTTACTGGATCTTGGCGTGGCTTCACGGCTCACATCACCACCATAACTTCTTCACTTCTGGCATTTACATACATTTATTTACTGTTTAAACTGTCTTTTATAACCCCTAAACCTAGGTCAGTGTTTTGTAGCCTAAATTCACAGAAACTGCAGCATTTTTTTTTACAACCGCATATGTGTATGTACGGGAGAGGATTAGGGCCAGGTAGGAGAAGAAAAAAAATCATTATTAAGTTTGAAAAAAAAGTCGAAATGACCAGAATATAGTTGAAATATGTCGGGGAAAAAAGGCAAAATACAATGTTGAGAATAAAATTGAAATAAAATGTTGAGAAAATACATATATAATATATAATACTATAATACAATATAGGTCTAAAAAAAAAAATCACATAAATAACATAAAAGCAGATTTACCCCAAAACAATCAACAAAAATTTCAACTTTATTCTCGACATCTCAACTATATTCTCGCTATTTCAACTTTATTCTCGTTATTTCGACTTTATTGTCGTAATTTCGACTTTATTCTCCAACTGCATAATGGAAAAAAAACCCTCCTCTCATTATCTAATTTTTCTCCTACCTGGCCCCAATCCTCTTCCGTATGTATGGATAATGACATGTGTGCTATTTTTAGAACGCGTGAGCTGTGAATTGTCATTTTGACAAACGCTCATATGTGTCATTATGGGTGGTGTTGACAAACTGTCTATTCTGTCGTTTAGGTTGGAGATCTTGTTTTCCCTGCAGCTAGGTTTCGAAATCATTTTCCAGGTGAGGAGACTTTTATATTGGTACCCATGGCTGCGGAGCGAGATCTTTAACATACTGTATATTTGGATGTAATCTTCATCTATTTGTTTTTTTGTTCATTTTCCATATATATGCTCTGTGTAATAAACATAACATGTTAACATGTTCTCATATTGAAAAAAGGATTTTATAATTCCTACTTTTAATTTTTCAAACACACTAGATGAACTCAGGGACCATGAGGACACAGAAGCATTTCTCGTCAATCAAGCATGTGCTGTTATACTTGTAGATATAATGTTCGTCCTTGTGTATTATAAAAGGTTGTTGCAAAACTACTGCTCGTTATTCCCTGACAGCATGTTTTTTGTGTCCGTGTCGTGACATTGAACTCCCTTCATTTCATTCTTTTTTTCTCCAGGAAACACTGACTTTTTCTCCCTTCCCTTAGTGAAATCAGTTTTGCTAAATTGGCTACCAAAAATGAGGCAATTGTCAAAACTCAGCAACGGGGAAGAATTTGTGCAGCTACAGCTCCGTGGCTGCTTAGTTTGTGAATCATGGCTGGTTTCTGGGACAAGAGAAGCAGGTTCAGCTGGAGAATATCAACCCCCCCCCCATCTCTGCTGAGGAAAGGTCAGCGATGTGCCAAACAAAGCTCAGTATGACACTGGTAATAACAAGACAGGGTCCTTCTCCTCTCAAACGCTTTAAAGAGCACCTTCGTTGGTGTTTGTGGGATTATTTTTAATGAGCTGGTCAATGGACGACCCAGAACAATAAAAAATCAACAGTTAATGCACATCTTCAGTTGATAATTTGCCTGAGCTGAATTTGTGATGACTGTATGAACTCATGCTGTGCAGCGAAACAGAGCGTGACTTTAAATTCTGGTGAAGACCCCAAAGTTTTCTCAAAATACCAAACACACGTCAGGCTGAATTTTGGGGCGAGTGTGTTTAACATGATGCAGAAGACATCTAGAATATTTCCATTTTGTGCAGCCATAAAAAATGTAGTCTTGGGTTTGAATATTTCAAGCTAACACAAGGCAAGGGAATATTTATTTGCATAGCACTTTTTATACACAGACACATTTGTATTTGTTTTACATGAGACATTTATAAAGAACAGAATAGAATAAATACTTTCTTTACTTGTTTACTGGTTATTTATCTTTGTTTAAATCAGACCACATTAGGCCTATATTAGCCCCTCTGTATTTTTTCCTTTATTATATGTCATATACCACTTATTCTTTACTGTGTATATCAGTGCATATATTTAAATATATTTATTAATTGATGTTCATACTACTACTACATGAACAACCTATTTAACCTATTAAACACGCTAAATTATATTTTCTCCAATGTGCAATATCTGTAAAATGCAAAGTACTTTCAGGAACACAAAAAGTATATTTGAGCAATAGCTCACGACAGGCCGTGGTATGTTTGGATTATACCACGGCTAAGGGGCGTTATTCGGCCCAACGTGAATAGGTTACCAACAATGGCAATATTAAAGTGATGGACATATTCCAGTTTAAACAGTGTCTATTAACAAAAATCACCCAAAGCATTGTTCTTACAAAGAAATAGGACCTCCTGGCCGGCGGTTGCCCTGTTAGCTTATCCTAACATAGCCAATCCAACCTCATAACCTGATTGACTGTGTTATCAATCAATCAGTAATGTTTATTTGTCACATGTGTCTGCGGTGGTGAACTGGGTGATGACCAAGACATTTCTCTCTCTCTTTAGAACATTCACTTATATACAAACAAAAACTGAAAGAATATAGATGATTCACTCAACAACACCACGGAGATCGAAGTTTACCATAAATGTTTGTACGCTAGAAAACCAGTTTGATACTAATGAGATTAAAGAGACTGCTGCACAAGCTGTTTTGGTTGCTTAGTAACAGCAGGAAGTCCCAAGCACCTCGTATGAAAAGATGAAAGCGAAGTGCTATAGAATTGTGAGAAGGAATTGGACGTCATAGCCGTGGTATACGGGATTTATAGCACGGCTAACAACCAATCAGATTGCTTGATTCGAGCCATCCGTTTTATGAATATTATTAATAAATGCCAAATAGCAAAAAATGTATGTAAAGAATGTATATATATGTCTTATTTTTTATATTCTTATTCTGTTTTTATACATATGTGTCTTTATCTTGAGCTGCTGTGACATATACATTTCTCCACTACGGGAATAAATAAAGTCATATCGTATCTTATCTTATCTTTAAAATGTGTTTCCAATATTCTACACATGGATCAGCTTGAAATGCACGTGAATGAGCTTGATGACGCTGAGAAAGTTGTACAAGAATTGTAGCAAGAATAATCTCCGTATTTTTTATGTTGACGACAAAAGCTAACTGCATGCATACATAAGAAAAAAACTAACTTTAGAAGACCTATTTTTGTGTCTCTCTTAAACTTTGACTAAAAGAAATTAGTGCAAAAAGCAGTGAAGGATAAAAAAAGAAATGCTGCACAAAGGTGAATGAATGCAGCAGATGACGCCACATCTGGATTTTCTCCTGAGGGTTAGAAATAGAGCGGAAGTAGAAAAAAAATTGTGTCAGCTGTTATAGTGGCATGAAGTATTAAAAGGATATCAAAGCACTGTCACTGTTGCATTATAGGGTGAATGTGTAAGAGAGTAGATCGGTGTGTGTGGGATGTGGGTTTGTGTTGATGAGGCTGCAGCGCTGGCAGATTGCTGCCGGTTAGAGCCAGCTACCCGGTTATTCAGAGGGGTTTCCATCAATCACGGTCCCAGTGGCGTGTCTAAATTCCCACCTCTGCACTACGGCAACAAGAACCTCCATTTTTTTTCTTACCTTGACCTTTAAGGAGGACTCAGGGAAGCAGAGGTGAGATAAATGACATGTAAGCTTTATTAGAGGGGTGTAAAATTTGTAGCTGTGATATGATAATATGATTTTCACGAAATGCTACAAAAACGTACATCTTTTATAACCTCTAAACACATGGGGAGCTATCACTGTCAGCCTTTGTATTCAAAACCAGAGGGAATATATTTTAGAGTAATAAAAATAACTTAAATTCAATAAATCCCTGTGTAAACAAAGCCAGCAGTAGGGCGACTGTTTAAACAGGCTGCTCATACAGCAGTATGGATCGCTGCTTTATGGAAAGAATCCAATGGATAACCTTTGTTGAGTATTGACTCAGACTCTCTGGGTTAGTATTCTGATATCGAGCTGACTGCAGGAGGAGTGATAAAGTGGAAGTAATGTCGAGCTCTCTCTATTTTATTTGTTCAAGGAGGTTTTTAAAGCAAACTGTATGAAAATGTATCGTATTAACAATGAACAAACAAACACACAAACAATGAGGGCTTTACAGGAAGTCCATTTCTGCTCATTTGAGGCAAAGATCACTCCAACAAAGTTTATTACACCTGTGCACTTTTACGCAATTTAAAACTTCGAATTATGGGATTTATGGCAATAAAAAGAGGGAGAAGAGCCAAACATACCATTTGTTTTTGAGAACTTGAGAACTAAAACCTTGTAATTTCATATTCTTGGCTTTGAAGGTTGAGAAGT
The DNA here is from genome assembly GCF_030273125.1 of Centropristis striata. NCBI lineage: Eukaryota > Metazoa > Chordata > Actinopteri > Perciformes > Serranidae > Centropristis > Centropristis striata. Next base: position 13,648,312 of record NC_081539.1, read on the forward strand.
TCATGTTAATCTATCAAAACATTAAATAACAAATCCCAAAACACTAAAACAAACAACCAAAAACAACATTATCTGTTACTCTCAATATTTTTATTTATTTTTTTATTCTTTATTTTTCATTAAAGATTTTTTTTTAATCTTTCTTTTAATCCAGAGTAATATTTAGTTTAATTTTATTATTATTATTATTTTGATTACTTATTGTGTAAAAGTTTATTATTATTATTTTAATATTTATCATTTTTTATTTCCCTAGTGTTTATAAAGTTAATATTTAATTGTTGTATTTTTTAGTCTCAGAAAATGTGATTGTTGTTTACTTTTTGCTGTGTTTTATTTCATTGTTTCATATTTTATTGTTGTAATTTTTAGTTTCCCAAAATCTTCCGTTAATTTTTTATATTTTATTTTTATTTGTTTTATTTTAATTTTGCGCTGTGAAGCACTTTGAGCTGCATATTTGTATAAATAAAGTTTGAGACGAGTTGATTTACTGTAACTTTATATTTCAGGTGACAGTGGTGCATGAACTCATTTTAAAGTTGCGTTTTGCAGAATTCAAATGTCCCTGAATTACACTTTAAGCTGTGTTAAATTTATCACCAATAAAAATGTCTCAGCCCAGGAGAATCGTCTGAGGACACACTGCTCACATCTTCAAAAAGACACGGAGAAGAAAAAAACTGTAATTATGGACGTTTTCTAATGCCAAGGGATGATGAATCACCCAAACAGAATGTGGTGAGATCTACTGTAGTCTGTAATTTGAATAGCAATGAATAACTTACATGCATCACACTTCCTGTGTCAGTTTCAGGACGGTAAACTGATAAACAAGTCGACTTCTTGGGTATTTATAACCCAATAATCTAAAAAATATAATAAATTATAATCTTCAAAATTCTTCAGGTTTTTGAAAGCCTTTCCAAAAAAAAAAAAGGGTACAAACTACAGTCCTGCATCTGTGTGAATGGATTCTTGTATTGAGCCATGCACGAACATACATCTACAGGTGTTATTATATTAACGACAGCCCTTCAACTTTACTGGAAAGTTTCTTTTCCTAACAGATCCTGGTCTATCAGTCCACAAGACTCTTCTCCAACAAGGTGGGAAGGTTCTCATCAAAGATTAATGAGTTTCACCTTTAACGCTCAGTGCTTGTGATAGAAAGTGACCCATCTATAATGAATTTCAGGTCAAATAAAGGTGGCCTGCAGTGGGAGACTGAGGGGTTCAAACATGCATATTTTCTAAATGTTAATTTGTCTTTAATTGATCACGGCAAGTCAAACTCAATGATCTGTTTCCCCTGTTATATGTCTTTGGAAATGTGAGTGAGTGATGCCCTCATATTTTGTGTTTTAGCTTTGATAGAGATAACAGTCACTGAGACCTCTCAAGCACACACACTTAAGAGTAATCCAACTGATTTAACATAGTCCAAAACCTTAATAAAAGTATTATTCCACTGTTTAAATGACATTTACGCAAGCAGATACAGCTCCTAAAGTCTCCCTCCAGACATGTTTTGAAGAATGTAAAAATACTCAGATACGATTAGTTTTTCATTTCATGCAGTTGTCCTGCATAAAAAATAACATTAAAACTTTTACAAGGGCTGAAAGCACATCTCAGGGTTTCCACTACATTAATTTAGCAGCAGTGGCCTAAGCATTACAGTAATGACGCCTTCAAAATAAAAGCAAACACATGTAGCTTTCAAAATAAGAGCAAATGGATGTGTTAGCAGAGTCCACTACAGAATTTACAAGAAGACTCTCAAAATATGATGCCTTGAATAAAACGTAGAAGAACCATTATTCTCCTTTACAACAATTAATTAAAATATGCAATGATTAAGATGGAATAATGGCATAAGAATGTGTGGGGGCACCACATTTAGGCTTTTAGGACTAACATTTTCTCCGGACCCCCTACTTTGTTTGGGTCCCGCCATCATAGTCTCAGAAAATCTTGTGGGAAACACTGGTTCTAAAGCTTGTTTTCAAATCGAGTGTCAATTTTTTTATACTTTCTAAATTGCAAATTGATATTTACACAAGGGGGATACCCAGGGGACTAATAACCCTTTACCCCCGCTGCTGAAAAAAATCCTAGAGGAAACACTGCATCTACTCCCTCATTGAGAAACTGTGGCTCTGGCCTCCGCCCCCCACACAGCTGTTTGCACTAGGTTGACTGATGGAAATGTAGTGCAGTGGGACTTTGAGTGCCTGGTCAAGTATGTGGCTCAACAGGAAGTTCAATTATTCCTGGGGGAAACTTTGCGATCTCAGATGTGTTTGTGAAATTCCTACTTCGTTTTGGCCTGGAATTTGCCTTAAAGATTTTTTTTTTTTTTTTTTTTTGCAGCACATTCCAGGTAGACTGTATGCACTGTATGTGAGCATATCATGTGGAAAAAAATCAATTTTTTTTAACCTAAATTTACCTAAATCAACGTAAAGCAAAAAAAAAAATGGAGTCGATTATGCAGAGCTGTTTCTATGAATCCATAAAGAGATGCATTTCCTTGTGTTTGACACTAGGGGGCATATTCCTGATACTATGCAGAAATAAGCACACAAAACAAAACTGTGGCAGTGAGGCGGTAGAGGAACAGAATAGAAGAATATAGAATAGCCAACATAATTTAGCTTGTTAGCTTGTAACAGTGGGCAGCGACTGACACTGTGTTAATAGCCATGAAACATACAAATATCTACTCGAATGTTTAAGTGTGTCTGCTCTGCCTACCTAATCTAGCTTTCCCCGACGTATGTTTAAATCTCAGATTGTAGTTCAAACACCTCTCTTCTGACAAACTTTGCACAGACACAAGTCAGTATCGTCAAGGTCAAATATTTAGTCATAAACATAAGAAAGCCCATTTTTGAGCAGAGGGGGGCTCTAAAGTTGAGCTATTCTAGAAGTTAATTATAGAAAATGACTTGATTCCACTTTCCCATTTTTTCAAACAAGCCCTGAAGCTCAATAAAATATTATTCCTCTGTGTCTTCCATTTCCATCCCTTTATGTCAGCAACAAAGAAATACAGCCACCCACACCCTCACTTGTGGCTTTTATTAACCCGCAAATTACAGTTTCAGATATGTAGCTCAGTATTGGGGAGCAGATGCCCTGCAGCATCTGTCATGCCACATAAAGCTTTTCTGTTCGCTTTAAGTTATATTTCCTAGTCCACACTTTATCACTCCCCTCCTTATTCCCCACACTCCTGACAGCTCGCAAATCTGGAACTAAGTATGTCTCCCCTAATGACATAACATAGTGTTTCCGGCAGTTTAGGGAAATCCATTTCTCGGACATTTGTAATTACTCTACCCTCAGGGCTCAGGGGAAGACTGTGGCTGTAAACCAAATTAACCAGTAGTCAGAATCGCTCAGGCCTGTCGGGGAGACTAGCATGAACACACGTCCTGGAGTCATGCTTTTACAGTGCAGCTGCTCTTCTTGTTTTGAGTTAAAGTTTTGTGTTGAAGGGATTCTGCAGAGTGGCTCAAAGAGAGAGAGACAGGTAATTTAGAGGTGCTTCCTCTTGTGAAACTTTCCATCGGGTTTTTCTGAGCTGGTGTTAACAGCGCAGAGGTGGTGAGACGTCGTGCGGCCAACTGGCCCAGCAAGAGAGAGCGACAGGCCGGTGACAGGCCGGGGCACACAGGCCTCAGTGAGTCACTGATATGGGACAGCGATGACATGCCGTCAACTTCGGCAGCCGCTCTCCAGGGCTCTGGAGCTGTGTTTTACAGAGGAGGGACTTACAGGGAAACTGGCTGCAAGAGCAAGGCTGAGTGTGAGAGAGGGAGAGGGCAGAAGGAGGTAGGAAAATGCCAGCCCCCTTTTCTATTCTCCTCAAAGCAGTGACCCTCAGAAATAAAGATGACGAAAAATATGAAACCGACGCCACTGAAACTGCGTCATCACTGCAAAAACAAGACTGTCCCCGCAAGAGGAATGACTCCATCAGTCGTTTCAGCAGGAGTCCCAAAACGTCATGTAATTACGGTGAAGTGCGAAGCCCTCCAGCGACCGTAGTAATGTTTTCAGCTGGGAGCAAAGGAGGAAGTAGTGTGACGTTGTTATTGAGCCACAGAGGGAGGAGGCCGGGCTGGATGGACGGGTCAAAACGTCAGACTTTAACACGGGAGAACACAGTTCATCTCACAATGCTGAATCTTAACTATGGGAGTCCCCAGAAAAATGTAGAATAGTTTGTTTGAGTCATACGAGTGACTATTTTATTCTTCCCCCATATGCAGAAATATTCAAATATAAGAGATGGCAGTACAGCCGTGATTTCATTAACTTTGAAACAAATTGTATTTGCAGAAAATGCAAATTGGGGACGTTTACATCAACTGGTTTAGATTAATAAACAAAGCTGCATTAACGTACTTTGGTCAGAAGACGGCAGTGTAATGTATTGCTGTAGGCTAATCCGTCAGTAAACAGTAGAAGAAGAAGAGATTGTGCAAGAGAGAAAAAACAACAACAAAAAAGAGGTTGCTAAGCAAACAACTTTGGTCGTCCACGAGAAAAAATGGAGAGAAGTCTTCAGGAATTAGATTCAATTGGGCAACTTAGAATTGTTCTTTCATGTCAGAGGAAACAGCTGATCAGTCACGTAAGTTAAATGTTCACTACATCAGAACTTATTCGGAAAAATAGTTTCCATCTCCAGTTTAGCGCATTAATTATTTTTCGTAATGACAAAAACCACCTCAAGCGACTTTTATTCGCAAATTTGTTGATGGAAACACGACTAATAACACATTTTAGTAGATGAGAAAAACTCTGCCTTAAACTGCATGTTAATAGTATAAAGTAGGCATGTATGTAAAGATTTATGGGTACCCACAGAACCAGTTTTCATTCAAATACCTTAAGGGCAGAGGGCATGTCCGTTTTCCCCTCGCTAAAAATAGCCTTAAATTGCCTATGGAGTATTATTTCATCATCATATCATGACATGGTTGGTACCAATGGATTCTTAGATCTCCTAGTTTCACATGATACCAATATCTTTTGTAGCCTCTACATTCGAAAAGATCGCCAAGGGGTCAAAAAAACATAAATTACACATTAAGTTACTGTAGTAATCACCTGAAGTGCCTTTTGTTTAATACCTATCGCCAGAAGAACTGAATATTTGAGAGCTAATGACATCAAGCCAGATGGTTACAGACAACTGTTATGACTTCAATAACACAATAGTTTATTTACATAAAACCAATCCATCATTAGGAGTTCTGAACAATCAAAGCTGGAGGCGATCATAATAATAAATGAGTCGATTTGTGCTGAATTGTTTACAGAAATAATCAGAGGAGTCAGACAGGAGTTGGCTCGTAGCCAGGCTCCGCTGAATAAACAGGAACTGAATTTAGCTCAGTAGCAAAACTCCTCATCACACCAGAACATATTTAATATTAATTTTATTTTACAAAGCTCACTAACTCTGTCGGTGCAAACTACCCAGAAGTGTTATTTTAAGTATTAATCTCTCTTTAAAGAAATTTAGCAAAATCACAATAAACAAAATAATGAAGCCGAAATAAAATATTTCATGTCCGAAAAGCAGTTGAAGAAGTTTTTCCCAATGATAATGTATTCCATAACCTTAAACCATACATTGTCCAGCTTTCCACCTCTGTGTTTCCTTACACTTTAAATAGTATTAAAATATTCAACAAAGAAAAACAACAACAACAAAAAACAGTTAATTCTTGAGAATAAAGCACGCTTTCACTTGATTCTGTGTAGGGATGGGCGTTTGGAAGAAACCTGCCTACTCGATTATCTATAACGTTAACGAGCAATTAATCGATTAATCGCTGCATGCATACATGGGAAAAAATAAACAAAAATTATATATATATATATATATATATATATATATATATATATATATATATATATATATATATATATATATATAGTACTGTCAAAAGCCTGTTTTGAAAACGGACGCATTTATGTTGAAAGGACGAAAAGAGACTTCATGAGGATCGTAAAACTAACTCAAGGGAGATGATACTGTAAAGGTAACATCAAGGAGTTCAATGTTTTATCTTTTATCCCCCGAAGAGGCATGAGGTTAGTTTTCACAGTAATCTTGCATATTTAAATGTGTTTTGTGTTTAAATAAGTTTTGGATGAATGTAAACCTTGTAATTCATGCTAGCAAGGTTTGATACAGTAAGCTAGTTTTGCTCCAATTAATACTCTTGTATTTCTGTGTGTTTTATAATTGTTATCGCAACTTTCACTCACTCACACACACACACACACTCTAATCCACAAAGTCCAGTTTGACCTCAGGTATTTGCCTCGTCGCTGGGGACTGTGTCTGACTTTAAAAACAGGTATCAGGTTCTCGGTTTGAACTGTTTTCATTTCGTATTCAGCCCCTATTTTCTGATCTGACGTTCCGCAGAGAATTAATTGCTTGCCATCATTTCTTTTTTGGAGAGCTTATTATATTTCCTTTGATGTGGTGATTCACATCGCCAGGAGTAACTCTAAAGGTGCGAGAACCAGAACCTGTTGCATGAAACCAAATCATACGGGGAATAAATATAGAGATTTTAGAAGTAATTGTCGAAACCTAGTGCTAAAAACAGACACGTTGGGAACACATTAAGTAGAGAAATCATAACTGTATGGTAGAAACACCCTAAAGTGTAACATTTAGTCACTAAATGTAAGTTTTCTTTATTTCAACAACAAACACATGGTGTAAAAAGTGCAATTAAATGAGCTGAAAATTCAGAAAGGTGCTATTTTCTTGTCTTTAACCCTCCTGTTATGTTCATTTTTTTCAGGAACAGCAATAACCCGGGGCATGTTTAATTATCCAAATGTATCAGATACTAAAAAATCCCAATAAACATTGTAAACCATTTACAATAAATACTTACTTTATTCGTTTTTCATTTTAAAAAATGCATGTTAAAAGACCTACATATAAAATACAATAGTTTTACATGACATAAAAAAATAATTTTACTTTACAACATAAGGACATAAGGAGGGTTAAGACTCTGTAAGTTCACTCATAATTCACAAGCTTTAGAGTTTGTAAATAAACATAATGGAGGAACTCAACCGTCTTAACCTCGTGCTAATTAGCTGCACATTCAATGTCCCTGAAAGCTAAAGGGAGACGGACAAACAGGACATATTTCTGACATCTGCCTTTTAAGAAAAACACTGAGCTTTAGGTGGAGATGTTACTCTAAAGGTAACAAATGTTGCTTCTTCCTTCTCCGGTGTGTGAACCCTTTTCGACATCATCGGCTCAGTTTGATGCAGTGAGGAAAGTGACAGGTGCAGCCTCCAACACAAAGCCTTTAATAGCACAGACACTTCGGACAGCTTGTTATAAAAGTTAAGACAGGGGGCAGCAGCTTTGCCCCAAAAACTTCTGCTATTCTGCTCACAAGCCGGAGCTGCCCGGCTTTGGACAAACTCAGTCAATACATGATTGATGTGCACGCAGACACGGCTGAGGATTTCCTCAAGGACTCATCCATAACATTTCGTTAATGATTACAGGCCTGCTCGCTTGCCAGGGAGGAGATGAAGTGAAAGGCAAAGGTATAATGGTTTGATCACTAAGCTCTCCTCTCTGCCGGTGGATGGCTTAATTAGGCACCTTTTGGGCCACTTTGGCATTTACTCTGGCCTTAAATAAAGTCTTGTCCAGCAGGAACAATTGCCCCTCCACACACACAGACACACCTGTCTCTTTCTCCAGACTATCAAGTCCACACTCACTTTCTCTCAGTTATGCACGCTGATAGGATGGCGTTCTCCTTCTGCCCTCAGACCCGTCGGGGATCTGGGTGTTGTGTCCCCGCATTAATTCTTAACGAATTTCTCCATCAGACGGTGACTCTGAGCTTGTTTCCTGCGACCCTGATTTGGTTATTGTCCCCAACATGGCTGTGGTAGGGAGGTCACTCACGACCTTTAGACTAGTTTGGGTGATATATTTAATTTGTTTTTGTGTGAGTTTTCAGGACTATTCTTAATTTTCTAAGCATGGATCTAGTCATGGAAATAAAGTACATTTACTCAAGTAGTTGTAGTTTCTTAGGTACAATTCTGAGGTATTTAAAGTATCCTATTTTCTCTTGTTTTTTATGTCTAAATGACAAATGGATTAAACACTTATCGAAATCGGAAGGCAAGGCAGGTTTATTTGTATAGAACCTTTCAACAACAGGGTGATTCAAAGTGCTTTACACTGAACATTAAAAGCATTAAAAAGAGACATATATAAAATGACATTCAAATATAACATTTTAAGACTGAAAACGAGCAGATAAAATATTTAAGAAAAAATATAAATGTACATTAAAATATAAAATTTTTAAATTGAAAGCCAGCTAAAATAGATAAAATATTTTTAAAAAACAAACAAATATAAAAGGAATAGTTACAGTGCAGTATTACTGAAAGGCAGTGGCAAACAGAAACATCTTCAGTCTTGATTTGAAAGAGTTGAGAGTTGCAGCAGACATATAGTTTTCTTCAATAAAAACAAAACAACAAAAGTTTGGAAGTGCTGAGGATGGGCCAGAGCACAGGACCATTGTACACAGTAAATGTACGTCCACTAAAAGTGCTTGTTTTTGCCACTAACAACTCAGATTGTTGTTATAAGTGTATATAAGTATGGAAAGCTGGAAAAGTCTTGTTGTGAAATCCTGTGAAACATTTCTGAAGTTGGTGGGAGGAAAGAGGAGTGCCAGGAAGAGTTTAACATTAAAATGACCTTAAATGAAGTAAATTCAACCCCTGTATTTAACCCATCCCTTTACACACGAGTGAACACACACCACGCTAGGAGCAGTAGGCAGCACAATACTGTGCCCGGGGAGCAGTGGGGGGTCATGTGCCTTGCTCAAGTGCACATGACCTGTCAGTCCTGGGATTTAAACTGGCAACCCCCCAGTTACTGTGCTGGAAAAAGCTTATCTAAAAGTTAAAAACAAAAAACAAACAATAGTTCATTTTTGCGCATCTCTGAATATTGCCAACTAAAATGTCGAGCTACTCATCGCACGGTTTTCACAGACTACAGATAGCCTGAAGTTGTGCTATAAATGGACACTGGGTCTGACTACTGCCAGCCAAACAGGAAAAACTATTAATTACGAGGTTTTTTCCTAAAGACAAATGCCGTTCAGAGAGTGGAGAGACCTGCTGCAACCAGAGCGGATGCAATTTTATTGGCTAAAGTTATTGTGTTCACACAAATCATCAACTGATTCATGACTCATAGTAAAATATCTATTTAGATAAATTGCTGGCTCACATGTTCATGCTCAATGCTTGGCCAATTTGAAAGACTGTCTTCATTAGTCAATTTGACACAAACATGAAAATATGTTTCCGATTGCAAAATACTGAAGTTCCCCTTTACAAATCTGCATTTTATGCCAAATTATAAAAAATGCTGTGGAAGGTCTGGGACAGAGATAACTTAATATGTCTACTTCACTATATTTTGGAAGGAAATATTGTACTATTTCTCCACTGCATTTGTTTCAAAACTAGCTTAATTATAAGGGAATATTTTTGCATTATTATACGTCATTATTGGCACCAGGATCAAAATGTAGTGAGATCTGTGGAATAAATGCATTGAACTGTGTACATGCAGATATTCTCATTTTGTGGGCAAACTATGTAATGTCTTCTCTGTTTCCTTCTGATCAGCTTATTTTAATAAACTAAAATCCGTCATTACTTTTAGTTAAACTAATTGCTGAATATCTTTTGAATCATACCTCATTATTAAACAAAATGAATGGTGAATGAAAAAATGTTTGCTTCCAGTCATAGGAAGTCTAAAATATGAAATTCTAACTGCATAAACACATTATTATACAGGAGTTTATGCAGCATTATTGTATATCCTTTAGTGCTTTCAAAATAAAGCAAATTACAGTTTTTTTCATGCGCTAGATGTCTAAACGAGACAAGCGATTCCTGCATTAAATGATTCGATGATTAGCCCACAGCCGTGCGTGGGATTTCATTATGCTGAATTATCATGAATCTAAAAAAGTGGCAGTCAATAAGCAAACACGGCGGAGTCCATTCGGACGAGGAAGAACAAGCAGTTCTGTTAAAAACCCATTTGCAGACGCCGCAGCAGAACCCAGAGTCCTCTTTGATCTTTCGTGGACAAAATGAGACTCTACCCGGGGAAAAGTGCCCGTGACAACTTGACTTATCGGCCTTTAAAGAAAAGTCTTCAAACAGATGTATTTGGTAATGTGAGCTAGCAGCGGGCCGAGCCCTGCAGAGAGCCACGGCTCGTGCCCTACTTAACCTGTCAAGGCCAGTCTGAGAACTACTCAATCAGGTCTCTATGGGCGGAAAAGAAGACAGAGTGCAGAGGTGAATGAAACATTGAGGAGATTTAGCAGCTTGTGTGTATTTTTATCCCGAGGCAATTACCTGCTGGAGCCTTGCTTGAGAACACAATAGTTCAAAGTAAATTCAATGGATGTGAAACAATTTTTAGAGAATTTGGAATTGAGAATTTGATCTTTGTGAAATAAAAGTTGTCTTCTTCTGTCAAAATAGATTCAAAGGAGTACTCCGGCACTTAGTGATGCAATCTATAAAAATGGGAGTCTCACAAAAGACAGATCTTTACAAATAGTTAGAATCAAAGCAACAGAGGCTGAGAGTTTAGTCCGTATAAACAGAACTTTATGTGTAAAACCAACCTGGTAGCAAATAGTGCATGAATAACATGTCAATAGCCGTGTTTCCATTAAAGTCAAGTGAATTTGAAGCATGGTTTTGAAATGTTGATTTAACAGTAATGTAAATTAGGGACGTTTCCATCAACTGGTTCAGAGGAAATAAACAAAGTTGCATTAACATACTTTTGTCAGGGGATGGCAGTGTAATCTATTGCTGTAGGCCAATCCGTCAGTAAACAGGAGAAGAAGTAGAGATTGCACAAGAGAGAAAGGTGCTGGAAGACGCCGACAACGGAAATAGCTTCTTCTTCTTTTGGGAGAAGTAACAGCAGATCGGTCATGTGAGTTAAAGTTTTATCGAATTTTGGTGTTTCCATCAAGCTTTTCTATTGTGAATCTTCAATATGCATATAGAAGTTTGTTGATGGAAACAAGACTGTTTTCTAATTTTGTAGTAATTTTGTATGTTATCAGAACAACATACATTTTTTTTTTTCTTTCCACTTGTCTTTTTTCCATCGTGGGAATATTAGACATATTACATGCACCAAAAATCAAGGTGAGTTATTTAATTGAGTTACTTTAACATAGTGGGTGTTTTACTTTGCATGGTTAGACCATGTGACGTCATGTTACGTAACTATGTCGTATCTTTTCCTAACTCTAACCAAGTTGATTTCTCAACTGAACAAAGTAGCTTTTGTTCCTTAACCTCACCATGTAGTTCTGTTTCACAACCTTAAACACAGTGATGGTGACAGTCACATGTTCAGAACAGCAGCCTTGCAACCCTTTCACAATGTTTTAAAAGCTTCAGAAAGGTGCGTTAAATAATACGCAAATACAGGTGCATGTCAATAAATTAGAATATCATAGAAAAGTTTATTTATGTCAGTAATTCAATTCAAAAAATGGAAATAACACATTCTATAGATCCATTACACACAGAATGAAACATTTTGTTTCTAAATTTATTTAACTTTTTCTAATTATAATGATTATGGCTTACATTTAATGAAGACCTAAAATTCAGTGTCTCAAAAAAAATTAATATTCCAAAAGTAATATACCAATTTTAAAAAGTCTGTTTAATATGGAAATGTTGGCCTCTGAAAAGTATGTCCATCTAAATGCACTCAATACTTGGTTGGGGCTATTTGACTTGAACTACTGGAAATGGACTTTTCCATGATATTCTAATGTATTGAGATGCACCTGTAACTTAAAATGCATAGACAAACACACAAAATGTCCTTAAAAGTGATGCCTCCCCATGAGATCACATTGGTAAAGTCAGTGTAGTGGCCCTTTAATTTTAAAGGTGTGTTCCAGCAATTTAGTTACACTTGAATAAAGTTTCAGGGTCATGTAAGAGACAAAAAAATTAGAACAAGGCCAAGATCAGGAGAATGGGTCAAGCTCAAATACTTAGTATTTTACATTATACATTATGCAACTTGTCTTTTTCAGACCCTGCAGTTTGACAAATACCCACTTCTTTAAAACTCCATTGTCTGTAAAGCAGACTTTCTGTTATAAATGCACTGCAAAATAAGTACTTTTACTTAAGTAAGTTTCTGAATGTGTATTTACTGGTACTTTTACTTGAGTAAAGGACCTGAATACTTCTTCCATCACTGAAAATGTATAGTGCTCTCACAGGTTGCATATGTCTATAGACATGGACAGGGGACCGCACCCAGTTCTTATTACACTGCACTGGGGGTCTGCAGAGGCGGACCTGTTCTCAGTGTCTGTGTGTCATAAATCCTGGGCTGCAGACGGTCCTATAAATGTGCTAACTATATATGAGTTGTGTGTAGTCTCAACAAAGATTATGTGCATGTGTGTGTCCTGGGGGTGGAGACAGGTTTAATGTTATGTAATATCCACTTGAAAGCCAATCATATCGTGAGACATGTGCCTTCTAATTACTTATTAGGATGACGACTGCTGATAATACTAAATCTAAAAACTGGTGCTTGTTCACAAGAGAAACCAGTTTGAATTATGACAACAAGTTTTATATAACAATTCTTAAAAGGGACATTGAGGGAGAAACCCATGGGCATCACAGTGGGCAGCGACACAAGAATGACACTCAAACGCTTCAATATCTGGTGGTGTAACCCAACACAGGGCTGGCATCCCTCGGTGGGGGGCTCCGGATGACATTTGAGTCCAGCTCCAGGAGGGCCAGATGTGCTGCTTTGATGGAAAAGAGACGTGTCAGCTCAGAATACCAGCCTGACAGAGGACGGCGCGTATGAGGGAAGACCGGTCCCAGCGTTGGGATGCAGCTGTCCTTTTCTAAAAACCCAGAGAGGAGTTCAATTAAGAGCCCTCGCTAAAAAACTCTTTTCAGGAGAGCTTGAAGAGCCCGTCCTCAATTCTCTGATCAATCTGAACTGGAGAATCCTCGACTGTAAGAGACGGAGGTAATAAATAAAGCCAGCTTTATCGCTTGCTCGGCGTCAATTAAACCGAGGTCTTATCAAAGCTCTCCAGCTTTATTAAAACGCGGTGCACTGACAGGCGAATAACCTCTGACAAATTAATTGAATTTTGACAGACGGCTCACAGCAAGAGGAGAGCAGTGGAGATCATTAAACAGACCTCGGTGGAAATGATCAAACAGACATCGATAAGCTTGGCTGTTTGATGGCAATAAAATGCATTATATGACTTTATTATACAAATAAATATGTTTGCTCACATGTTCTGTTCATCATTAAGTCATCTGACTCTTTTATGACTTTAATGTGGTTTTGATTCAATTTTTTGAGAAGAGAAGAGGATAAAACAAAGCAACCAAGAGGCATTTTGTTCACTTTAGGCTAAACTTCTTTCCCTTTTCTTACTTCTTGAATCAGAAAAACTAAATGTAGTTTATACAGACTAACCAGGATAAACACAAATGAACACTTCATGCGTATTCATGCAATCATGCGTATATAAAAGCGTCGCACCATACCTCCATGTATAAACGCCCCTATGAGCACATGACATTTCTTTTATTCTATTCAAGGTGTCTCATTTTCTTCAGCCCTTATAGCTCCTATCTCTGTCATGAGAGGGCTCTGTGAATTACACCTCTCATACCTTTTTTCTCGGGGCAAGCCACAGCACTGATAGCTGCGACCACCCTGGAATCTCATCTGTGCCGTCGCCCTGCTGCCCCTCTGTCCTCACCACACTTCCCTCTCAGGGAGCTCGGGATTTCGGCCATGATTGTTTTTTCATTTTTGTCATTAAAAACACCCTCTCCCGTTCTTTAATCACCTCAGCCCACAAAATGTTGCATATTTACTGTTTTTGTATTATATTGTTTTTCCATTTTAGTACCTTGCAGAAGTATAAATATTTCTTTTTGAGTTGTAATAATCTGCCCTGCTCCTAGATTGTTTTCCTTTCTTTAATTCATTTACATTTAGTGCTTCCTGTTTTATTTTGACCTTACTTGTCCTTTCATTTCAGATCATTTCACCTTCTTTCTTTGTGTGTTTTTTTGATTAGTTTCACCTGTCCCTTGTTAGCCCTGCAGTCAGCAGACCTCCTGCTCACCTGCTTCTACTTCCCTGTTAGTCTCTTACCATTTACACTGAATTTCTTACTTTGTTCCTTTGTCTATTTGGCATTTGTTTGCAGTTTTGCTGCCTGTTTTCCAGTTGCCTAGTTTCTATTACCTGCTAAACCTTTGAGACTCATTTTGAAATAAATCATTGAATCTGTCCTGCTGCTTCCTCATGTCTCTCATGTCTCATTATTTCTTGTTGGTCGGAATAACCTTTTTAATTGGTCACTTTTAAAAAAAAAAAAATTAAGTCGTTAAGAGGGTCTGAAAAGCTGCTAAATCTCGTGAGAAAGTCCAGCCTGTTCTGTCAAAAACGTCAATATAGGTCGTGTGTGGCAGCTAAAAAAAAAGCGATATTGACGTATTTCACTGACCGCTGAAATGCGTCCGCCGCCATCTTGCTGATGTAGTAGCGACTGACGGCGAAGCGAAGTTAAATAGCAGATTTCCCCCTTTAGTTGGAGGCTGAGGTGATGAATGGCTCAAACAAACGGCAGACTTTCACCCAGGATAGTGAGGTTTGTGTCCTGTGTGAAAACAAAAGTAAACCATTTTAACTTAAGTTACGTTGTTTACTTAAGTTACATGAACATAACTTACGTTTTTTGCGTAACTTGCGGTAGTCACGTGACCCTTGTAACTACTTCACTTTCAGTTTCACTTTTTTTTATTTTAAAAGACAGTCTAAACTGTCTTTTATAATGCCTTTCCAGGAAGTTTTTTGGCCTAAACCTAGTTCAGTGGTTTTAAAACAAAAATCCACAGAAACTGCAGCATTTTTTACAACCCCGATCGTACATGTATCTATAATGACGTGTGTGCTATTTTAAGATCGCTCCCCTGTACCACGAGCCATGAAACGCGAGCTGCCATATGTACCTACGTGCCGTAATGGGTGGTACTGAAACACGACCTCTTCTGTCGTTTGGGCTGGAGAACTTGTTTTAAAGTCAAAGATAGCCACACCCTAAAGCAGTGGGGTTTTTATAAAACTTTTTGTGCAAAGTGCAAGCCAAAATCTCATGGCAAACCTGTACTCATATTCATGCAAATAAGCCTCTATAACACTCTCATCACTCTTATCACTGAATGTTTATTTTGCTTTATAATTCTTATTTTGAGCGTAGCATTGAATTTTTCTCTGTATTGGGAAATGAGTGCGCACAAAGTACTAATATGGTAAATTAAAAATTGATTCATAATTTTTTTCTATAGTTGTATACAGCATTAATAGTGTATGACTGTCACATTATCTTCCCACTGCCCTAAAGCATATCCTGCTGTATTGTCCCATTTACTCTAAATGGAAGCATTACTTACTAAATAAACATCTTGATGTATTGAAGAAGACTTAAACTATTAATTGAGACCATAAACACATTAAGAGAATGTTCACTGAGCTAATAAAAATCAAGTCAGAAGTTGGGTAATTTTCTCATAGACTTCTATAGAATCAACTTCTTTTGGGATTTTTGGATTTCTGCCCATGTTAGGCATCAGATATAATTCAGATTTAAAGCACTTCACGTTTCAGACACAGAGCTTGTTTCACATGCATGCTGCAGGCATGGCTGAAGACTCTTAGAGGGATAGTTCAGGATTTGGGCCATTACATTGTATGAAAAATTAGCCAGTAGTGCAGTAGATGCAAAGCTATGAGCTTACTTTCCAAGCTTCAGTGTTGCAGTTCTGGCCAGTTCTGACCGTAGAATAGATCGTTCCAGCAAGCTGGCAGAGTCATGAAACTACAAGGTTTTAAAACTTCACTCAAAAGGTAGAAATGCCACTGGAGCAACCAAACATTTCCATATTGTTCTCTGGATCATTGTAATCAGGTGTCAGAAGGCTTATTTTAGATTTATCTTGTCACAAAAGAGGGCAAAGGGGAGTAAAAGACTCTTCATTGATTTAACAATAGGACCTACATTAAAAAATGGATTAAAAAAACACAAGCAGCTCTTTGATCAGTGCAACAATTGTGCTATTAACTATGAATACATTTATGATGACACCAGAGACAATGAATTAGAATAGCAAATGATTAACAGTGTATCAGATGGAGTTGATTTTTACCTCAGCAAAAGTGGATTCTTATTCCTGGGTAATAATAAAGTACTTAATTTTGTTCTATTATGTTGATAAGCACCTGATTGGCTGAACTTGTGAACAAGTGTCTGCCTTTAGACATCAGTCACATAAGGGCCTAATGTTCATGGACACATAAGCACCCAGATATCCTCAACAAGAGCTGAAGAGTGTCACAGTCTGCCCCGTTTTCACTGCAGCTCTGACCTGGATAATTGGCTTAAAAGTGATGCCCAGTGTGCCATTGGCCAAGGACAACTTTTTTTCCTAAAAAAACATGATGGGAAATAACATTTCAAATATGGCGATTCTGCAAGATACGTTGAAGAATTAAAACACAAATTACTGTTTCACGTTTGTATGACTTCACAAACCACTCAAGTTGCAGTTTACATCCACACCTGTCCAGACTCATGAAGCTGTGACAGTAGACAAAGCTTCAGATATGGTTGTTGTTGCAAAGAAACTAAAAATTCCAAAAGTTCACAAAGCAAATAAGATCTATACAATCACCACTTCAAGTTGGACACCCAACCATTCAGTAGAGATGGGGGGGAATATCGGTACAGCATGGGACTGCAATATTTTGGCAATATTATATCGTTTCATAGCCGCCAAGTATTGATATTTAGCGTTCTGGCGGCGCACCATTTTCGATGTTACGGAGACCATAATAGCCTCACTTTTTAGGAATTTTGGCATCATATGAAACTAGAAGATCTAAGGAAGGAGTATGTCAGGATATTGTGTCGGGAAATTGTCAAAATAACACTACAAAGTTAGCCTATTTTTTGATGTTAAATGGTGATTTTCAAAGCGGTCATGTGACCTCTGACGTCACGCTATGGCAATGTAAAAAAGGCTCTCTGGGTTCCCACGAGTCTCCTCTTTGGCTGCCTCCCAATTAAGAACTGAGAGTTTTCTCTTATTTGACAAATCAATTCTTGATTGAATTTAATTTTGTGGACACAAAATGCAGAAAAACAGTTAAATCACAATATTGTGTATCACAATACTCACCATATCACACAATGATTAAAATCACAATAATATTGTATCGTGACTCAAGTATCGTATCATAGGGCCTCAGCTGATTCCCACTTCTCTCATTCAGTATCTGACCGAATGTTAAATACTGTCCCCATCTGCCCTTCTGTTCCTGAGTTATGGGGTTGACAAATGGCTGGAAAATGTTTTTGCAGAACATTATGACCTCATAGTCAAGTTGACCTTTGACTTTTTGGATATAAAATATCATTGCTTAATCTTTTTATACTTTTATACTTTTTTTTTAAAGATAATTTTTCTTGTGTGACTTTTTTTAAGCTTTACTATATAGTGACAAAGAGAATGGAAGGGGGAGGCAGAGGGGGAAACGATTCGAACTTGCTACTCTACCAGTGGACCACCAGGACGCCACAACATTTGTTTGTTTTGTGAGGTCAGAGTGAACTTTGACCCCCGAATTGTTATCAGGTCATCCTTGAGTCCAAGTGGACATTTGTGCAAAAATAATTTATATTCTAAGGCTTTCCTGCGATATCGGGGTGATGATAATTGGACGGACAATTGTACGGTCACACAGAGAACCAAAGATAATGCTCTGACTATGGAAATCGACGGCACAGAGGCATTAAAATATAATCACAAGCATTCTTTGTACCAAAACATATTTACCCTGTGCAAAATAGTATAATGTTATTCATTGGGGTTGGGACAGGAATGTATCGTTTAATGATTAAATGCTAAAAATGTCTAAAACAACAGCAACTCCATTGTTGCATCCTTCCAGGTGAACTTATCTATACTAGTGTGAACTACCTATCAAGGTTATAACAGTTTTTATTTCGTTGTGAATTTTTGTTTTCAAATTCAGTTAGTTTTAATTAGTTTTTAGAGTGAGTTTGCTAGTTTGATGCTTAGTTTTCATTTATATTTATATTATATTAGGTTTTCTTAGTTTTAGTTTTTTTGTATACGGTATTTGTTGGGTGTGCGATTCAAAAAAGTCACTATAAATGTCACCTTTATTTCCTTTGTCTGATCTATCTTAGCCCCAATAAGGTTTTTAACTCGTAAAACCAGATGAAATTGCTTTCATATCAACCAAAAAATGTTTATGTATGAGAAAAGTTGACATGGACTAAAATAAAGGACATTTTCACTATAATTTTAGTTTTGTCTTTGTCTTAACTTTCGTTTTTCTTTTTCCTTCAATCAACGAAAATGTTTTTACAATTCTAGTTTTCGTTAACTATAAAAAACCTTGCTACCTATCCAGACTTTTGTTGTTAAATGTTGTTTTCTAAATTCATCAAGAATTATCACTTTTTTCTGATTCTTTGTTCACTGTGGAGGCATGCTTGAAAAAACAAAAACATTTTAATTCAAGAATTCAATGTACGACAGGGTGAGCAATTGATATATAAATTGTCATTTTATGTATTCCTTTAAAACCGTCCCTCCTTACTGTACAGTGCCTCCCTCACTTTTTAAAGCGGAAATGTGCTGAACTACATATTCATTTTAAAGGAGCTGCATCAAGACGCTTCTGCTGTTGTGGTTTCCACTTCAAGCCTGCAGCGTGTGAAGGCGTGGATTTGAAACATGCACCGAGAGGGGAGAGGAAAGTGGGCGGAGTGTCGCCGCAGCCATGTTTGTTTGGGACACTACAAATAATCGTGAGATACCTGCCTTGTGGGCTGTGATGTTACCTGGATTGACCTTTTCCCCTGCAGGTGACAGGATGCGGATCGGCAGGAGAACGCAGCGGTGGGTCCACGATTAGACCAGATCAGAACTGCAGGGTGTGGTGTTCTCTGTACCGCTGTCACACACATCAAACAGTCAGGTGTCCCCATCAGGTACGAAGGAGCAGCAGGACGCAGAGACACTGGAGGTGGAGAGTGACTCAAAGCTTCACTCCTCCATTTCTCCTGCATCTCCACTGCCCCTCTGACCTCTGGGCTTGTTTACATCCCATACTGTATGTGTGTGTAGGTGAGTAGGCGTGTAGGCAGATGCAGGTGTGTGTGTCTGTGTGTGTGTGTGTGTGTGTGTGTGTGTGTGTGTGTGTGTGTGATAACCTCGGGGGAGATGGTGGTGAAAGAAATGAATGAGTGTAAATGAATTAACCCTGAGCAGCTCTCACACTAGCAGAAAAAACAAATTTACACCTCTTTCACACTGACCCGGTTGCATAATTCATGAACTTCTCACTTAAAAATAAAAAGCATAGGGATAGTGAATGTGGCGAATTCTCGACAGCACCTTTAATGTTGCTATTTGCATAACTTCAGACACTTTCTACAGAGCGCACTATTAATATTACAGGCAAGATTGTTGAAGCATAATTAAAATGGGAACAGAAGGCTTTTTACACGTCTTATTAAATACTGTTAAGGACCAACTTCTTTGTTACTGAATGACAAGAATCCCATTTTAAAACATCTACTCATCACTTAATCCTGAGCTTTCAGACAATATAAAGTCATTAGAGCAATTGTAGTCGATATTTATAGTGGATTGTGGACATATGATTGCACACAACTTGCTAAAACGGCTATTAGAGTGAGGATGTTGGACATTTTTGTGTCCCCTATGTTCCTAGCGCTCTATAAATTAACATTATTAGAGATTAGTGAGCGCTAGCTTTGCATATTTCAACAAAGGGAGATGGATTTTGCAGTTTGAAGGGTAAAAATTTGGACACTTTGGAGATATTATTATTTTTAAAGGGCTTTTTTTGGCTCTTCAGACACCTATGGGTAACGTCACATAGACTACATCCACATTTTATACTTTCTATGGTAAAAATTTCATATGAGAATGCATGCCATTATTTTTTTTCTGATTAAATTTAAACTTTTAGTCAAAATATTTGCACAAAATTAGGATGAGTATTAATTGTTGGAAGTATAGACAACAAATAAATCCTAAAGAAAGAGTAGGTGAGCAGGTAAAATTCAAAAACAGGCAGAAATCTTTTGCAGGCATGCAGGACAAAGGCTGGAACTCTGTGGTTATGAGACAATCTGGCAAACAGAGAGAGCTGGTGCACCCGTAAATATACTAAGTGATTAATTAGGACAACAGGGGGCAGGTGTGCTGAACGGGGAATGTTTCATAATTATTTATTTTATTTCTGAATTTGAGCTAGTTCCAAAGACACAAATAAACACTCAAATGGTGCTCTGAACTCTCACATACTGTTTGTTTTAGTGAAATAACATCCTGCAGAGAGTCTCATTGCCAGGCTGACCTGAATCCATTTTTTTGTCTGAATCAATATTCTAATAATAGTCTGACCTGGGTCCAAAAAAGGAGCATGTTTACTCTTCACACACTCTAATTGCAGTCCGTCTTCAAGGAACAAAAACATGTGTTTTCTGACTATTCTGCCTTTTTGTTTCATGTGATCATGTGATGCAATCATCCAAACACTGCAAACATGAATGTGGAGCAGGAAAAGGATGAGATATTGAAAATTAGATAAATATATGTGTGATGTTTTTTTTTTCTTGCAGAGGGTGAAAAAAATGAAAATACAATATTACTGAGTATTCAGAGGGCGTCTGAGGGGTGCACACTTTCATTCACACATGCAGATCTCAACACATTATGTCCTGCAGGCGGAGTGAGGGGAATTTCATTTTCAGAAAGTGAGAGGTCTTTTCCTCTGCTCGTGTGCATGTGTGGGTGTGTCTCGGCGTCTTGTGGCCCGGCAGAGAGTGTGAGCTCATCTGTTAAACTGCAAATGTGAAACGGCCACTGGAACATCTGGTCACACTGTTAAGTCGTGAGAATTTTAAGCCTCCGGTATCCGGGCGGATCGCCGCAGGCTGCTGGCGTGCCATACAACGACTTAATGCTCAGCCTAACTCTGATTGAAAGAATTAACAATAGTCGGAGCACGGCCGCCTGAGATAATGATAGACGTCATCGGGGAGGAGCGAGACACAAATCACGGTGGCCTCTTAGTCACAACTCAGGCGTCCAAGCTGCTGTCAGGGGAGAAACAACTGATTGATTCTCTATTAGAGAGAAAAATGATGACACTCACAGAGAAGTGAGTTTGACATCTTGCTCTGAGTCACTGGCACTGGATAAAAATAACAAGGAAAAACTAAATTTAAGAACTGCATCCTTTGCCAGATTCCCCTTTTAACTAAATATTCCAATGAAATATTTCAAGCTGTGTTTTGGCCTGCTTGCAGTGAAAGGAGGAAGCAATTCTAAATTCACACAGTGCTGTAGGCAGGCTGCAGGATGGACAAAGTTTTCTTTGAAAACCGTTTATAACGACTCTCAAACTAGCTTTGTCACCACCTTAATTTAACATGACTAAATGTTGCAGCACAAGATCTGTTTGGCAAATAAAAATGTGAGCAAAGAAAAACAGTTGCAGTTTGCAATATATTTTACACAGGCTCATTAAAGGGTCAGTGTGCCCAAATGATTAAAAGGCATAACTTCTCAACTACTCAAGTAATTTATTTACTACAGTCTACAGAGATAAACATCATTACTTGTGCTCTTGCTCTATTATAATGGAAGTGACTACAATTTAATTTGTGGCGCTCACAACATTGAAAAATGCAGTAAATCGTCCAACAACAACAAGACAATATTTTCATTTTTTCCGTCCAATATGACCCATAAGACTATTTTCTGATTTGCTGCCCCGATTGGCAGAACAACATTATTACACTGCCGTTATATCTTAAAATGATCCATATAAGTATTTTCAGAATCTGTCACTTCTATGATGAACATCCAGCAAGTGAATAGTTAATATATTTGGGGGATATGTGAGAGACACATGAGGGAATCAGGCTTTTCTTCCACAGTGGAAGTAGTAGACTTTTCTTGCCCTCATCTTTCACAATACGCATGGAAAGTTTATAACACTAAGTTTTCTGTCAAATATTTGACATGTTAAGCCTAACTCAAGTTACATTTTTAAGCTCATCCATCCACCCTAAGGTTCTTAGCACCATCACGCCTCATTATTTCTGCCTTTGTGTCAGACAGAAAACAGAGGTCACAACTGTTGTTGTTCAGGTGTTTAAACATTGATCAATACTGTCAATGTTCTGATTGGAAGATCTCAAAAATATATGTTAAAATCCTCAACAGCAATATCATTTCCAGACATACTATCTGTGCTGTCCATAGTTTTACTACATCTGTATTAGAGAGCAACTCTGAGAAAACTTTTAATACAACAAATAACCCGTTAACCTCCATCATTATGGAGCGGAAGCAGAAATCTGAGAGACAGACATCTCTAAACATAAACCAGATCTATCTCCATGGGCAGAACGTGAGAAAAGAACTTGAAAGTTATGTTGTTTGCAAACAAAACTTTTGAGTGAACAAATTGAATTGTACTCTGAAAAACTCAGTTCATTTCTCAGTTCAGTTGCATTCAGTTTCGAACAAAAGTACAGGGACTTGCTGAGTGAATGATTCATTCATTCATTCTAACGGCACGGCTACACAGTGAAGGTAATCCTGAGTGTCAAAGGTTTCTGTATGACTTACAGTGTTTGTAATAACTCTGCCGTTATTTTTTCAGTAAAGGAGTAATCTAACTAATTACTGTTTCCGTCGCTACAACGCCGTTAACGTTACTGAACGTTAAATGTGGTGCGTTAGTATGGATTGACTGAATAAACTGTGTAATCCGAACGCACCCCTCACTCCACACACAGAAAGAGACTGGGTGGGTTAACATGAGATAAACGATTATTATTGGCTAAGGCAGAGTCATGTTTCATGGTAGCCAACTGTTTTTACACACAAGCCAGCACACGCGCACCACACACACACACACACAAACACCAAACAGATTTGATTAAACAGCAGAAACGGCAAGTCTGGAGCAATTCGATGAAAAGTTGGCCTTTTCAAGGTTCAAGGATTTTATTTGCTATAGAGTTACTGTTTACTTTTGTTACAAATATAATACTTGAATTGCAGCATAAACCTCTTGCTGTCTGTTGATGTGCAAAAAATATCGAAGGTTTTGTACAAGCACCTGTCTGTTCTACCCATTTCAACTGACTTGTGAAAACTGCTCATAAAAATCCAAATTCTTTTGACATATAGCAACTAGTTACCTGGTAACCCCTGGTAACTAGTTACTTTTACTATAGAGTAATTCAGGTACAAACTCAGTTACTTTTTGGAACAAGTAGTGAGTAACTAATTACTTGAATTAAACTAATTACTAAAGTAACGTTCCTACCACTGGTGACTTATGCCCGTTCTTCTCCCTCTCATATTATTTTAATTAATTGGTGTTGTGAAAATATACAATAAGACTGCAGTTTTCAGTTTGGTTTCTTTACCCGGCTAAATTCTCCATTCTCAGAGCTGAACTGTTTCAGTTCACTGAGTGGGATTATGTTCAGTCGGAGCTCCAGTCAAGATCTGGATGATTCAGTGAACAAATCTTTTGATTCAGTTTTTCAAATGAACGGATTGTAGTGATTCAGAAGTCCTAATCACACAAAAATAAGTGATTTGCCCATCACTAGAAATGTACAATTACAGTCTGCCTATTTTTTGGATTGACACAATAACTGCTGTTGAGTGAAGCAACAGTCAGTGGGACACATCAGCTCCTCTGCTGATGGATACGTCGTGGTATCTCTGATCACATGCGACCAGCTGAGGCCCCGGGTCTATACGACAGGGACGAAGGGAGGAGACGTGACAAGACGGGAGCTCAGACACGTACGCTGCCCGGTGATGTGCGGTGCACCCTCTCCCTCTTCTCATTATCCTCTCTCTGGGTGTTGAGGGGGAGTGGAGATGTGAGGGGGGAGTGTGGCGGCGGCGGCGGTGGTGGTGGTGACTGGCTGGCTAACCCGACATCCCCCGTGGACAGGGAACAGATGGGACCCGACTCCCTCCACACAAATCACTGCCAAGGAAGCTTCGGCCTGCTCCCGTGACCGTTTGCAAATGACAACTACTGTTTATTCAAACAAGAGGAGAGTCCAGGGATGAGGGAATGAAGGGAACATCGAGAGATTGCATGTAAAAAAAAGTTGTCGAGTCTTGTCAAGTATTAATAAAGGTCCTTAAAGTCAAACAGACTTCTTGTGAAAGGACGTATAATTTATAATGATCGATTGAATGAATAGTTTTTTAAAAGAAGATAAAATTCAACACATATTAAGAGGGTTTCCATCCACTTCTGCATTTATGCACACTTTAATTTGTGTATAAAAACTCTGAAAAATAAAACATGAAATATTGCAATCCTTAAACTACGCTTGGCTAAGGTGAAACAAGTTGGTTTATCAATAAAAGTAAAATGCAATAAAGTGCAACGGAAACAGACAGCATAAATCAGCATGTCATAATCTACCTACAAGCATTGACTACCTAACTAGTCACTACAAAGTGTTTGTCACGTAATGTTAGCCATTTAAAAATCTTTCCACATTTTCCTGTTAGGTGTCAGGACTCGTTCCCATGAGATTTTACTCTGTGGTGCACACGCAACTGCAGAACACCGTCACTAGCAGCGGTGAGGGGAGTGAGACCATCCATTGATCACACACTCGCTTCGCCAACATAGCGCTAATCTTATACCAACGTAACACGTGGATATCAAAGTTTGCACATGGTGTTGCTTTCTTTATCAGCTCTCATTTGCAATGCAGGACAGCGGAGTAAAGGGTCGATGCTAGACTGTTTATGGCCTTCATGCACACCTCCATACAAGTGGATCAATGACACACAGACACTGGCTGAATATTGATTATCCGGACATACACATATCAAGGTATCATGTGGTTTTCTATAACCAGCCTAATAATAGTCGATACAAAGTAGCATATCGGATGCTTAAACAATACTGGGACTAACCATAGGCTGCATAAAGAATGGACGACAAATCTCCACTTCCTCTCACTGAACAAGATCGAGGCCTAAATATCCCGCTGCCATCACATGGAGTCTTGACGAAGAGTCGAGCCTGTGGTACTGAGTTCTCTCCCAAACACCCGCCTGACTTATTGTGAGTCAATTACAGACATTAGTCATCAAGTTACAGTCCCATTTTTATAATATCAAATAATTAATTAAAACCAAATCGAATCAGAAACACAAACATTTGAACTAGAGCCCGACAGATATATCAGTTGACCGATATTATCGGCCAATCAAAGGTCTATTTGTATCGGTATAAATGCTGCCCGATATGTGCTGTTATGAATTGTTTTACACAATATATAATGCA
This sequence comes from Centropristis striata, assembly GCF_030273125.1. NCBI lineage: Eukaryota > Metazoa > Chordata > Actinopteri > Perciformes > Serranidae > Centropristis > Centropristis striata. The sequence continues at coordinate 13,673,984 of NC_081539.1, forward strand.
GCAAAAAATGTTTTGAAATAGTCAGCAATGGACTGAATCTAAACAGTGATGATGTTTATTTAGCTTTTTATTTTATTCCTTTTTATTCTTTATTTTCTCAGTTATCATTTATGGAATTGGCTGATATGACAATATTATATAATAATAACTTTTGATCCAAATGGCCTTATGATGGTTCTGACCAAGGTTGATGTCAATCAGGTTAAATCTGTAGGAGGATTTTGTTAAAGTATGTGACGTGGAAATGGCGAAAAATGTCTACAACGCCATATTCGATTACACATTGTCTTTATAATGTATAATATTATATAACAATGTTAAATATTACTTAATACAATTTTATGTTTGAGAAAGTAGCTATCTGGGTACATTTTGCAGAGTGTTGAAAAATCAGTGCACAATTGCACACAAAAAAAAAGAAATCTTTTTTCATTCCAGCTTTAAAAGAATTACTATATTGACCCCCATATATCAGTTATCAATGAATTTTCCCCTCTAAAATCAGGATCAGCAACCATCTGAAAAATCGGTCTGGCTCTAATTTGAATGAACATCAGCGTGATAAAACTACCTAATGGGACAGAAACTATCTATGACTTCTACTTTGAGTTTTAAGTTTGGCTCCTGTCCCTTCACTAACATGGTGGAGGCAGGATTTATAACCTGTACTGCAGCCTGCCACTAGGGGGCGATGAAGATGTTTTGGCCTCTTGTTGTCTATCTGTATACAGTCTATGAGATGGACAGCTTTAAATGTTTAAATTTAAAGCTGTTGCAAGTGAAGTCGTATTAGAACAAGTGTTGGTGCTTTTTTCAGTCCATGCCCCTGGTGGACACTAATTAAAAGGGCAAAACCACAGTAGAAAAATAATAAAACTTCATCCTCTTAGTAGAAATCCTGACAGGTAATAGAAAGTGATTTCATTTCTACTGTGCAGAGACAACAAAAGTGCACTACTGTAATTAATGAAAAACATTGGCCCATTCCCTTCCCTAATGGAATAACTGAGGAAATGATTCATTAAGATTGTCATTCATCCCAGTGATGGTCTAGCTCCAATCCACCCACCCACCTGTCAGAGGCCTGGGGTAGCTGGGTAATGTAGTCATCCACTGGGGACATAATTAGAGAGCTGCCACCTGTACTCCTTCTCTTCTCTCCTCCTCCAGACTGAGACAGGCCTCATTAGAGAGACCAGAGTCTGTCTGTGTGTGTGTGGGGCAAAAAAGAAGAGTAAATTAATCTACAGTGGAAATCTGACACTAATTAGTATTTTTGGCCAAAACGCTTTAAAGGTCCACAGAGACAATAGCATTGAAACACTGAATACATTTTAATTGTGCTCGTTAGATGCAGAAAACAAAAACACATCAAAACATAGCAATTGGATTTTAATGAACATCTATTAACAGGACAAAAGTGCCAGAACAGTGAAACACCCCCGGTCTCTGGAGGATTCGGTGGAAAACTAAGAGGTGAGTGAAAGTATATCTGCTTAGTCCATAAATAACACCTCACTGATACGTGTGTGTGTTTTTCAGTTTGTGTGTTTGTGTGGAGGCTGGAGGGGGACGGATGTTTACTTGACCTGGCTGACAGTAAAACTCCTCTGAGACCTTTGTTTCAAAACATCAAAAATTGACACCTACTGTACACTGCACCTGTACAAATTAGACTCTGAGCCTTAGCATCAGATGAAGCAGGTATTCTAAGACTTTTGTAAAGAAATTGAAATCTTGTGTATTTTTAGGGTATTAGCTTATTTCTGTATCAGATCTAATCAAGTGACTGTGGTCGCTTACATTGTTGTGCTAACCTGTTGACTGAGGCTTGAATTAGATCCCTGCAACCTTTATAAAAACACAGACTAGACATAGTCTGCTTGACGTCACACACTGGTTTGTAGACTGCAGTTCTTAGGCCTAAAGCTTGCATTATTTGCTTATTTTTAAAGAGGGTGGAGCTGGTGAAAAGCAAGTTAAGTCAATGGCTAATGCTAGCAAGCTACCTTGGTTAGCAAGGTGCAGCCTTGATTCATATTAACTGTGGTTTTGAACGGGATGCTAATGCTAATCTCGCTATTGAAAAACAGGCCTAAAACCTTTTCCCTTTTCAAGGTGACCAAAATGTTACAATTCATTTTCATGAACATGCGTTGCCACAACTCAATCCAGGATTGACTTAGCTGGTAGCGAGTTGTCAATAACAAGGTAGCCACACCCTAAACTTAGCTCTGCTTTATCATGTATTTAATAATAAATAAGACATAATTTAACAAATAACCATCATACTGTGTTGAAGAATACTTAAAACCAGCGATTGAGACCATAAACTCCTTAGAAAAATGTTTACTGAGGTGAGAATTATGGTCTTTTTCTCACAGACTTCTATACGATCTGACTTCTTTTTGAAGCTGGGAGTCGCCCCCTGCTGGTAGTTAGGAAAAATGCAGGTTTAGGGCACTTAACTGCACTAGCTTTGGACAGGGAGACCTTGGATTTTCTTTTTATTGCAGAAATAAATAAAAAAAAACATTGTACTTTAGCATGTGAAAATATCAAATGTTCCAAATTCAAATGTCCCCCCCCCCCCCCCCCCCCCCCCCCCCCCCCCCCCACAGAAGCTTTAAAACCCTACAGGCCATGTGTTGAGGTGGAGAGTCATGTGGGTGAGTATCATTTCTGTTGTTCTAAATATAAAAACTTCTTTAAAGCCTGATCACACATCCTAAACTGTCAAACCATCTTGTTTTTCAGCTCCTTTGAAATAGAACGCCTCCTTTCATGAATTCACAGTAGAGTAAAGAACATGCACAGAGGTACAGTATGAGTCGAGGGGGTTGGATGAATGATCCCAATAACAATTCACTGTAGACAGATGATAACAAGCGTCTCGGGGGTTGGCAGATTTGTCATCAATATTGCACAGCCAAGACAAATCTGGTGACTGTTTGTTTATTCATCAACCAATAAACCAGCAGAGATGGAACAGATGCTGCTAACATGCACACAGAGATGGAGACAGACATTGTTCTATCTGCTCCAGATCTCTGGGGAGGAGAAAGAGATCAAGTAGTGACAAAGCACATCTTGCAACTTAGTGCAATCACAGAGACAGAAAGAAACCAACTGTGAGAGGGTTTTACTGAAAAGTAATTAAAGAGCAAAGGAAAAGAGTGTGAGAGTATTAATTCAATATCAAGAATAGATGCTCTGCCCACCGTACAGTGCATCCTAACTTCTACGTCTTTACAAAACACACTGAACTTGGATAAAAACTTCTATTTGAACCAATGACGACAATATTTATTACAATATTATATTGTGACAGCTCTGTCAGGACACCTTGGCATCACTTTTGAACCCACTGAGGAGCCATATAGTTGCAATTTTAAACAAAACTACTTGGTCAAGTTAAAGAAAAAGATCATGGTTTGGGTTCAAATATGTGCATTTGTTAGTAAATTCAGGTATGAAGCCTAATGTAAGAAGTCAACAGAAAGACTCAATGTTGACATTTGGTTTTAAATGCGTGCTCTCTTGAGTGGAAGTCAACCCATCCACCCAGTCCTCATCCCTTTGCAGACTTTTTCGCTCTTTATACTATGTCTAATGTTGCCTTATGTGCATAACTACATTAATATGTAACCATGTCACGTACAACTTCATTGAAGTAAGTATGTCTGGTAATATTACCATGTCAGAACAATCATAGATGCCATTTTGAATGTGTTGACTGAGGTAACTTGAGCAACATTCACCTGCTGAAGAAGGCTGTGGGATATGGCTGAAAGCTTTGAGAATACCCCAGTAAGTGACAATCACAGGCATCAAAACTTTAAAATGTCTAAGTCATCATTTAATCAAACAGATGCTAATGTTCTAACTGTAGCTAATATATTATTATATGTTTAACTATTTATAAATGCTAAATATATTAGACTTTGGCCCTAATAGTTTACCTGGATATTTGGTCTTCAAGGTAATTTACTTGGCTCAGGCTTTAATGTGATATTGGACAATAAAAGGAAGATAAGTCGCCAGATGGATAGAACAAGTTGTTTCAAATCAACAATTAATCAATAAAACACCATGCCATGGTGAAAAAAAATAACTAATTAAAACAAATAAATGTTATGTTTAGTTTGCTTTCTTCATTTCTTTAATTAAAAAGTAAAACAATGTGTGAGTTTCAAATTCAGTCAGTTGTAGATTTTGTTTCTGTAATTGTGCACCATATCATAAAATAGACTTCATGACAGATCTATTTTAAACTTGATATGTCTGTTTTACGTTACACATATTTAAATGCACGATCCGCGTCGGAGCACGAGGGAGGCATCTGCGCCGGGTGACACAAACATATCAAACTGCAAGAACAACCAGAGCAGGAGTGAGAGCTCGGTTAATTAACACTCTAAATTTAGCTCCTGCTCACACAATGCAGTTGTCAGCAACATTATGAATGCTTAAATGATGTGAATGAACCATAAATTCATTGAAGAAGTGAACAAAGAGAAAGTGAGCGTAGAAAAGGATGTCACTGAAACAATGCTGCTTCCCAAAAATGTCCACTAGTGTTGATTAAAGGGACATTCGGCTTCTTCTTTTTTTCATCATTTGTTCAAACAGCTGTCTCTGTCTTGTTGGAGCATCTGGAGGTTTATGGAGGGGACACAGAGAAAGCACTCATCATGCCAAAGAGAGAGGAGAGACGCGGCAGGGTGACTGAGCCACTACAAAGACAGCTAAAGACGTGGAGGAGGTTTGAGACGAGGCGGAGTGCATGTGTGAAGTAAGATGAGATGTCCGCTATTACCTGGACAGCATGTCCAAAAACACATGCCATATCTCTTAACGCCTAAAAAATTGCGAGGCACATTGGTCAGCCGCTGGGTGCCTACTCTTTAAGGGTGGAGGCAGGTTTTTAGGCATTTTTTTGGCATGTCTGAGAGAGATAGACTGGAAAAGGAGAGAACGGGGAAGATATGCAGCAAAGGACAGCGGGGGGCGGAGTTAGTGGTAGACTCTCTACCTAAGTGGTACACCACCATATATATTCTTATCATTGAAATTAGGAGTAATGAGGAGGCAAACATTAACTGCTGGATAGGGTTGTCATGATACAAAAATTTTCAACTCGATACCGATACTCAGGAAAATATTCGATACTCGATACCATTTTCGATGCCACAAGGATAAAAACAAAGACCCCAAAATTTAACAGAAATATTTTTATTAACAAGAAAAATGCAACATGTAAAAAATGAACAGAACCACAGGTTAAATATTTATAATAAAAAACAGTTGTTCAAAAAGAAACTGCAACTATGGCCCCGTTTACACGAGGATGCTTGCAGGTAAAAACGACAAAATATTTTATCGGAAGTGCCTTTCGTTTAGACGGTGACGGCATTTTGGGGGCTTAAAAACGCAAAAATCTGAAACCACCTTCCAAAGTGGAAAAGTTAAATACGCTCTGCCGTAGCGTGTCCGTCTACACTGCCAAGACGCAAAACTCTGCTCAGATCTGCTCACGTCACGTATGTGTTTACGTCACATACATGCTCCAGTACAGGAAAATAAACACACGTGGGATTATTTCCATGCGTCGGACCTTCAAGCTGCTCTGGCAGCTCTAATAAACTTACAGGAGTCTTTCCAACAAATGTACAGGATATGTAGAAATAGTATTAGTGAACAGAGAAGGATCTGTAATTACCTCTATCACATTTTGGATGCAGCAATTCGTCGGAGGCGAGCCAGACGGCTGTGAACGAGACCTGGGAGATCTAGTGATGGTGGAGAACTTTGTGGAAGGAGTAGCTGATGAAAATGTGTGGCGTGAAAACTTCTGCATGCCCAAAGATGCTCTTATCGCTTTAAGTGATGCCGCCTGGCATGCATACAATCCAATTTCACACACTTTTGCGTCACCGTATGCACGCAGATTTCCTCCCGAAAATGCTCGTCTAAACACAGAATAAAAAGTGAAGACGCGACGCCACTTTTGCGTCTTCTGTTCAGACCGTCCTCGTGTAAACGTAGCCTATGATAACAAGTTTCAGATACTCGATACTTTTGAAAATGAGTATTGTATCCGGATACAACGTTTTAGTATCGATACTTTTTTGAGTATCGATACTTTTGACAACCCTACTGCTGGACTGTCTCTGTCTCTATCCATGTCCTAAACGGTAAAAACAAATTGTCAAACCATCAAATCAGAGATACAGGGTTACATGTTTTAATGAGGTTAGACTGAAGTAGGGCTGGGCAGTATATCGGTATTACGAGTTATATGGATATATTTTAGAAAGAGATATGTAGTTGAGACAATACTGATATACCGATATTTAATATCTTTTGATGTTTCCTTAACTTATGACGGATATTTGTTACGGCTATTTTCTCCTCTCTGCGCCAGACAGCCACAAAGCATCCAATGATGCAACACAACAAATTTTTTTTAAAACATGGCAGACAAGGTGCCGGTTGATAAAGAGCAAGAGCAGGTTCCTAAGAAAAAATAAAAATGGTTCTGTAATTTGGAGGTATTTCAGATTTTGGATTGCAGATCAAGAGCAACACTATACGTTGTTTGCAAAACAGGCTGCAAGCAAATAGCTTCAAAAGGTTGAAGGTTTCGAATTTGATAAAATATTTAAATAAAACAGGTTGATGATGATTACTTGTGATGTTGAGTTAAAACACTTTGCACGTTTTGTTTAAAATACCAATATATATATCGTATATTGCCATTCTGCCTAAAAATACTGGGATATGAGTTTTGGTCCATATTGCCCAGCCCTAGAATGAAGAACTCTTTTGTTCTCCAGTCAATCCTAACATTTAATAAGCAGCTTAACCCCATGTCAAATGTACATTGAAGGCTCTTGAATAGATTGTCTTCGGTATTTGCAACAATATGTTAAATGTACGTATGTATCCTTGTTTTTTTGATGGAGCGAATGGAGCTGCCATGATGCCAGAGAAATCTAAAACTTGAACGGACAATAGTTTCATCATCATCACCATCATCTTCGTCACACAGAACTACTTTCAACACTTTTGTACAATCGAGCACATACAAAATGAATGCATTTGAGGAAATACTGTCTGAATTTGAACAATCATCACACCTCGGCAGACTCTGTGTTAGATGACATTCTGTACGAAACTAGTTAGTTTTGAGGAAACTGACACCTTGAGTACAGACAGAAGGCCGAAACTGAGAGAAAAAGATGCATCTTGAGATTTTGCAGTCTTAGTGTCATCTGAGGAAAAAGCAAAAAAAAGTAGAGGAAAAAAAGAAAATTACAATGTCAACTTCTTTTGACAAAGCCTGAGTATTATTTGCTTGTTTTTTCTGCTCTTGCTGCCCTGCCTCCAGCCAGGAGTCATTTCACATGATCTCAATGTCCAGCTCCAGGTCAACACCGGGCTCAGACCCTTATTAATCCAATCCCATTGCATCCCTGTCTCTGTGTGAGTTAACAACCAACGACCAGAAAACCAGAAGAGAAATTGCCAGGTGAAAGGTGATTTAAAGGTGTGTGTAGCAACAAAAAAATGGCTTATCATGTTGTTTGGAGACTCAAAAACGACTAGAGGTGAGGGAAAAAAATCGATACAGCATAGTATCGTGATATTTTGCATGACAATATAATATCAATTCATAGCCGCCAAGTATCGATATTTTGCGTTCTGACGGCCACCAGGGCCGTCAGTATTTTCAGCATTTTTTTTTCTCTGGAGGAATATACTTGAGATACTGGTATCACATGAAACTAGAAGATCTAAGAAATCTATAGCCACCATGTGCGTCAGGATATTGCGTTGGGAAGTTGTCGAAATAACGCTGCAAAGTTTAATGTTTCATTCAAAAAAATCAGAGCAGTGAAGCTTAAGTATCTCAAGTATCAGGATAAAATTGTATCGTGGGACCTCTGCTGATTCACACCTCCATCGGCCATTCGACAAGAGGAAAATATGACCCATATCCATGTTTTAGACTGTCCTCTTGTGGCCGTAGGAATTTGATGCAAAAAAAGATGCACTAATCCAAGTCATTGTAAAAAATAAAGACAACACTTTGGTGTATACCACTCAGTTGGTGTTAAATCACAGCATATGTATAAGCCTGTGTGTGTGTGTGTGTGTTGTGCTATCTGCGCTGCACCATATCGCTGGTGACATTTGCGTTTTCCACCTACTCACCACCACATGGAGGGAAAGCAAACAAATGCATGCAGGAGTGTGACTGTGATATCAGCAATTAAACACATGTTAAGCTAACAAGGCAGAGAGAGGGAGCAGCTTCTCTATATCAAACAACACGTGTGTATGTGTTTGCTCTCTGTTAAGTTACAGAGTAATTGTTTGAACATGATTAGAAGGCGGCTCGAGTATTTGAGCAAGTAAAGATGATATAATTCCACCTTGAAATACAATCTGAAATCATATGAAGATAAAAATATTTCCAAGTGTGATCAACACCTAAAGGTTTTTTTTTTTTATTATAGCCAACGCCCAGAGGTTTTCAAAAAAACCAATCATATCACCTACATTTCATAAAAATGTGCTTAAAATAATTTCTGAGACATCAACATATTTTCATTTGATGCAGCAGCCATAAAAGTGTTATATTTGGGTTTGTGAGTGTGATATAACTTCATCTAAACATTAGAATAAGCAGCTGTTATTAAGCTCTTTTCTTAGACGTGTCGTTACATGAGGTGTTAAATTTTTCATTGCCCACTAAAAATGTTTTGTAATGTCTTGGTAAACAAAATAAAGGTCATAAGCCAATTCCTGTTTTTCATTCTCACCGGACACAATCAACACTTACTCAGATCACTCTGCATGAACTCTTCTTGTTCATGCCAGACAGCAACACAACAAAAACAAAAAAAAACAAGTTGTTATCTGCCTCTCAATCTCATTCTTTGTTCTGTAAAACTGTGACTGGAGTGATGCATAATGAATTAGACAGCTTTGATTTAAGAAGAAGTTCCTTTTTTAAAGCTTGATTTTCTTATAAACATGCAACAAACTCCACCAAATGGTTATATTATTGCTATGTGTGAATATAAATGTCATGTATCTAAGAGTTTTTCCAGCTATTTTTGTGAAATACCTTTCATACTTTGTCACAAAGCTTTTGCTTTTCTTCTCCTGAAGCGAGAAAGAAAGTTTCATATTGACCTTTAAATGTGGTCAACGTGGATTTGTCTTGGTTTATTGTGTATCGTGTGAATCCTCATAGTAAAAGCCTTCATTGTCTGGTAAGGTGTCCTTCTAGGCCTGGGCGATTATAGGATCGTGATTAGTGATGGCGATAGATTTCAGGTCGATTGGGTGATCAGCTGTGAGCATATTTACTCGATCAAACATGTGGGAAATGTGCGTGACAACAGCCAATCAGAGTCGACCTTTTCCTGCTCCACTACTGTTTGTAAGTTGCTGGAGAAGTAAACAGAAAGACCAAATGTGGAGCTAAACACGGAGCTGAGGGCAGCGAAATAGATGTCAGCCATGATTTGGAGCAATAAACCAGGGAGGTACAGGTGAATGCTGGGAAAGAGCAAAGGAAATTACAATCTATCAGCCGCTGTATCGAGAAAACTAACATTCACAGCATGGCAATTCACACACAGGTATGGTGCATTAAATAGCGTCAGAATGCAAAACTTACAGAAAAACAAGTTATTACTGAATGGAACTTAGTTCAATAAACAAGTTAGCAAAACATTAACAGCATGGGTTTTTTAACAACAACAAAACTCACAATTTGTTTATTTTGGGTCTTACATACCTGCAAAAACACTCAGGACTGTAAAGTAGTTCACTGTGTTATTTTATATTTTTCTACATTTGTTGTACTGTGTAAAAATAGTTTTTATATTTTTCTATGTTCATCTTATTTAATTTGCTTTATTTACTTCATATGTTAATAAAATATTGAACTAATCTCTAGTTTATTTAGTTTTCAGTACAGATGCCTTAAAAATGGCAGTTTAAAAACAATATTAAAAATTGTGATAATAATTGAGATCAAACGATATGAAAAAATATATCTTGATCATTTTTTTTTACCATATCGCCCAGCCCTATTTCCAGCTTTATTAAATCTTGCTCTATGAATCCATCAGCCCATCAAATAAATTCATGCAAACTCAAGTTTAGCATGTTACTTGTCATAAGAAATGGCTTTTACCAAAATGAAAAAAAGTAATAATACAGAAACTTCAGTCTATTGTGTATTTGTCAACAGGATGCAAAGAAACTCTCACAGAACCACATGATGTGAATGTTTTTAGCAGCATAATCACATCTCTTTTCATCAAAACTTCACATTTTCTAATTTCTCAACACACTTAATTCCTCATGCTCCCAGGTCGCGAAACACTAAATTGCTTTTTCTTTGAGAGACTCGTGTGGACAATCGACGAGATCTGCCGAGCGCTGGCTCTCTCATGCTTGACCGGGAGCATGCTCACACATGCAAACAGTGGGATTATGAAATTTGAGATGGTTTCTCTTTGGAGAGCATGGTGAAGAGGCTGCTTAGAGACATACACAAGCTGCCACCTATGTCACAGAATGTGGATGTATACGAGTCAAGATCGTAAGCAACTTGTTTCAACCGCACAATCCCATGGCTACAGCGTCTTAAAATGCATCACCAATGTCTCCCAAGTCTGAGGGATAACTAGGCCATTTAGCGTGTGTTTTTATTCATGAGGCTGACAAAAGTACCCCAGGTTTTATCACGAACCACGAAACATTAGCATATCTTTGAATCCAATAACTCGCCAAAAGATGAAGCAACAAACTGGCACAATGAGCTTCACAGTAAAGTAATTAAAGCTTCACTAAGGTGGCAAGTGCAATTAAAAACCGCCAGGCTCAGTCGCATCCCCGGGTGGTTCCTGGCATGCAAAACAAACAAAAATAAACTCCCGCCAGCCTCCCAGCTACTATCAAAGTCTGGAACAAAGAGCCGCAGAGACTGCTTCACTTTCTCTGCAGGTTTCCCTGCTATAAGGTCAGCAGTGCTCACCGACAGCCTGTGCTCAGACTATAGCTCAGCTTCTTATCCTTTGGCCTGAGTCTGTCCTCTGCTTCCACAACGTGTCAACAATCAATGACAGGTCTGATACTCTGCGCACGCACACACACACACACACACACACACACACAATAGCTGCAGCATGCCAGGAGAATGGAAATCTTTGTCTCTTGTGAAACAGCAGTGGCAATATTTGAAATATCCCTGAGACGATTACGATGTGCAAAGCTGGAAAGTGAGAAGGGACGCTGAAGAAGTGTTACTGATCTAACAGGGATATGTCAGCTAGCATTTAGCAGGAGAGATGGATAGTGTCCTCCTCTTAACAATGGACCAAATGGCTGTGTGTAAAGTGCAGTCTGGTATCACCAAATGGCACATGAATTACATGCCAGTTTCTTAAGTCATTTTGGTGTTATCTCTGATAACTCTCTTTGCTTTTTGCATGTAAATTCACATCATTTGGTCAGAGCAAGTCCTCCAGAAGTCAGTTGATGGAGTATAATGAGTGACAGATTTATGGTGGGCAAGACAGGTGGGTTTCTGCTATATTCAAATTATGCCCACTGCTTCCTTAGAATAGGGAATTGTTTTTTTTTTTATTTCTTTTGCGGTGACCACATCGATCTCTCGCTGCGGGGACAAGCGAATGGAGATGTCATAACAACCGTAACAATGGTTTATGGTTTGCTTTTTATTATTTTGGCCTCAGCTCAAATAAAAAGTCTACAATTAACTTTGTTGCCAAAATTAAGACCCTTTAGGACCCATTAACCCATTAAAACCTAAAAGACTAGGCACAATTTCCCAATTGTATCGGGATTCAAGTACACCTATTGTTTACACCCAGCCTCCTTATACAGCCCTGCACGTCCAAAAATAACGCTAAATGAAACTCCAACTCCAAATCAGGCAAACCACCAAAATTAATGCTAATGCTATTCTGTGTTTGCTGTGAAAATATGAAAATAAGCACCTGTTCGCTGCATCATTTGCACCATATTAAGTTACTTCAAGGTGATAAAATGTCAGAGGTGTCAGCTTGTATCACCGCCTTAAAGCCATTGTATTAAAGAATATTAGTTTTTAAGACTCTTTAAACATAAAGTTGCCGTTTTAGATTAAAGTTTCCAAAAGAAGGATAAGGGAGAAAAAGGAGGGACGAATACAAGCACTAAAAGCAGCAGAGACAAATAAAATAAATGCAGAGGAAAAGCAAAGTCTAAGACACAAATGTGTTTAATATTTAACAAATAAATCTAGATTGAGGAAATCCGATAAAAGCTTTGCAGAGATAATTACTTTAGTGAAGTCAGATAAACCAAAAACTGTGCTTTTAGCTACTGACATTGTGTAAGTTAGTATCCACTCTCAGTGACACATTTGGAACTTATTATACACTTTAATATGGAATCGATACTTATTGAATTCCCAGTTACTTGTACCGAGAGGTGTTGGACAAAACAATTACTGTTTTGACAGCGTCTGAACATCACTCAGCCAACAAGACCACAAGGAATCAATACTGTGATGCTAATGCTTCATGACCCCACTTATTAAGCATTTATGAAGCCTTCACTAAGTGACCACACGCCATTATATTGAGCTGAGCCGAGCTGATAACCATCTCCAGTGACAGATATTAAATTCTCTATTGAATGGACGTTTAAATTGTTCCTTTTTTCATCTTGTAGCGAGACAACGGTGACAGAGGCAATGTGATGTTGGACAAGTTCATGAAGATCATCATAAGTGCATTACTTAGGATACTTTTGGGTTGTTCATTTTAAATTATTCAATCATTTTGGCTGTGTTAATGCATATGGCTTGAATTTTGGCAATGGTTTAAGGTTTGCTTCTTACTATTTTGGCCTCAGCTCAAATAAAAAGTCTACAATTAACTTTGTTGCCAAAATTGAGACACTTTAGGACCCATTAAAACCTAAAAGACTAGGCACAATTTGCCAATTTAGGATTGAAAAAAGTGCGTCCGTCCGTCGGTCTGTCTCTACATCCATCTGTCTGTCTGTCTTTACACCCATTTATCTATCTGTCTGTCTTTCTGTCTTTGCACACATTTATCTGTCTGTCTGTCTGTCTGTCTGTCTCTACGTCCGTCTGTCTGTCTCTACTCCCGCCCATCTGTCTGACTCAATACCTGTCGGTCTGACTCAAAAAATGTCTATCTGTCTCTCTCTATACCCGTCTGTCTTAACACCTGTCTGTCTGTCTGTCTGTCTGTCTGTCTGTCGGCCCTTCTTTCTATCAGTCTGTCTCTCTCTACACCCGTCTGTCTATTTCATAATAAACAAGAAACACATACAGTACTTAAAGAAGGAAAACTGCCTCAAACATCCTAAAAAATATAATATATAATAAAAACATATCTGTGTCTAAGCACAGTGAGAGACAGGTGTGATCCCTGATGCACAAAGTTTAATATAAAACCTGTTTCATTGCACCAAAGCACAATTTTACAGGAAGTCACATGCTGGAGGTGAAGTGACATCAACAGCATTTCAGTTCATGTCATCACATCATAATCACACTGCATATCAATCACACAGGAGCAACACAAAGATTTGCCTTTTCCCTGTTTGCCTCTACTGTATCCTACAGTCTCCAACCCCACCCGGGTCCTGAGCCGCAAAACTACGATGGCTTTTGATATGGAAATCGAACTGCTAATTTGGTCGTACGTTTTACTCCAGAGAGAATATAACCGCTGCATGACTATTCAGTGGTCACGTCAAACAGATGAAATATTTAGTAAACATTGACATTTCTGTCAGGCAGCTCTTTCATCTCCTGAAATACCAGAGGCAGCATCGACAGGATACTGTTTCTTATTTCGTGTAAACTATATTTGGATGTGAATGACGCATGAGGAGTTTGGACTTGTCTTGCTCTTTGGATCAGATAAAGTGTCTGAAATCAGACGGAACAGATGTGAGGACACATCTGTTGTCCTATCAGAAATAAATTAACATAAGTCACCTCTCACCTCGTGCTCATAACAAAGCCTAATGCAATTTAAAACCCTTTCCGTGAAAACCTTCAACATGCTCTCCATTTAAATTTCATTGTGACACTAATAACAGCAATTAGATTTATATTACACCGCTTAACAGCACAATGTTTGCCTAATTTAGGTCAACAGAATATTAAGCGAACACGAGAACACTTTCAAATTTCCTGTTTGTAATAAATGAACAACAGGCAGCATGTGTGGCTTGTTTGAGTGTCATTGAAAACTCCAATAAAGTTCAGCGGATGATTTGTTTGTTAATTTAATCACCTGGATGAGCAAACAATTTTATCAGCTGCTCCGATCAATATTTAGTTTCAGTTTTATGGGGGTGCACTTTTACAGCTGTGGTTTAATCTCACCAATCCCAACCTTCAGCAAAAATAAACAAATACAAAAAAATGTGATATATTCATTGTGTGGTACCCGCAGCATCAAAACGCTCACATACTGTACCGAGTTATTGACCAGCTGGTAAATATACTGAAGCCTTTTGCTCCATAATTTTAAGGTGTCTTCCTTTCCAGTTTCATAAAAAAACTGTTGGTAGTTTTTCCATAATCTCGCTCACAAAGAGACAAACAAAAAACATAACCTCTTTAGTCGAGGTAAGAAGAGTAAAATTTGGGTTTAAAATTGTTTGGTTGTCTGAAACATTACCCATAACAAATGACATCATTAGTCGTGTTTTCATCAACAAATTTCTATGTGCATTTTGAAAAACGGATAAAACGATTTTTACAAAAACAAGTTCTGACATAGCGAATGTTGAGCTCACATGACTGATCAGCTGTTTCCACTCTGTCGGTCAAGACAAGCTGACAAGAACAATTATAAGTTGTCCAATTGAATCCAATTCCTGAGCACTTATCCTCATTTTCTCTCATGTGTTGCCAAAGTTGTCCAGTTTTGTTGTTGTTTTTTCTCTCTCATGCAATCTCTACATCTTCATCTCCTGTTTACTAAAGGATTAGCCTATATCAATATATTACACTGCCATCTTCTGACCAAAGTACTTTTATGCAGCTTTGTTTATTCGCTCTAAACCAGTTAATGGAAACTTCCCTAATTCGCATTTTCTTTATAGCGACGTTTCAAAATTTTGCTTCAAAATTCACTTCAACTTTGATGGAAACACAGTTACTGTTTTGTATCTGCTAGATGTTTGAAAAGCAGCACATTTCTCTCTATTAGCAACATTACAGATCATATCCAGGCTAGCTGCTTTTCCTTAAGCAATCTGTCATGAACTAGTTCAGTCCTGGATTGCCAACTGTTAGTATGCTTTTCCTTGGTATTTCTCCACAGCAGGCATCTGTAAACTCAGCACACTTGCTACTTAGGTATGTGTGTATTTTGAGGAACAGACTTTGCGTCTCTTCACTGTACATCTGAGTAAGATATTGATATGCTGACAACACACTCACCATACAGTCTGACCATATTAGCTGTGGCCAGTCTGACCAGTTTGACTACACCTGACACATATGTTTCATCTGTGTATGACACGTTGACTATGTTTGTACAACCTGAATGTCCAAGAATAGCTGGCACCGTGCCATGACATGTATATAGGTGTCCAGTCATTCATCACAATTGTCACAATTCATTCATCTTCTGTATGCATGGCAGAGAGATGGAATAAATATAAATAAATGTGCATTAATCAAACACTTATCCACTTGTTCTCTTCCTCTATTAAACCACAAAAAAGATAGATAGATAGATAGATAGATAGATAGATAGATAGATAGATAGATAGATAGATAGATAGATAGATAGATAGATAGATAGATAGATAGATAGATAGATAGATAGATAGATAGATAGATAGATAGATAGATAGATAGATAGATACTTTATTGTCTGTCACGAGTGACAGAAATTCGTTTTTGACAGGCTCATATAAAATACACTAAGAAACAAACATTAAAAGCATAAAAATGTGTACAATCATGCTAAAAAAGAGGAGGGGGGGGGGGGGGGCTGTTAAAAGCAGCAGAGTGTTCATTTTTTATTGTTCAGGGTGGTTATTGCAGAGGGGATGAAGGATTTTTTGTATCAGATTTACCTTGACCTGAACAGCATCATTCTGAATCTAAAATGTAAATCATAAAACAGACTAAAACTCCTTAAATGAAGTGAAAAAAGTATCACAGCACCTTTGAGGAATATACTTTTTGGTTTAAGTGTTCCTTCCCACTCTGGTCACATATCCAGACACAGTCGTTGCAGCGTCATCGACCGCCTACAGCTTGGCTAATTGGCAAAGCTTCGGGTCCTTGAATATTTCATATCAGACATTAGTAATAAGACCAAAATGAGTCTCTATTTGCCTATAATTACCCCCAAAAGGTTAAGGACTGGCTCACTACTGAGGCAGCGAGGGAGCGCTCACACCGAGAACATGACACTCGCAAGTCCATCAGCAGCTCGTTGCAGTGGTCGCAGTCAGACCAGAGCGGTCAGAGGAAGAAACTAAATGTTATCGATTCTTTTCAGACTAAATGAGTGAAGTGAGTGAAACACGCAATTTATCATATTTTAGTCTTGGTCACAACAATATTCATGCAGTCAGAAAATGGCCAGTAGTAGACCCAATACCACAAAATACTAAATTTTGAGTAAAATTTTAAATGCATAATTTTACTATTATATTATTATTTAAGCCTGGAAGCCTTTAATGGCCTGGCAGAGGTCACTCTTGGTGGAAATCTGTCTTAATTGGGAGGCAGACCAGATGCATCTAACAGAGCAAACACAACATGAGCTCGGCAGTTTATACAGGATAAAAAACTCTCTCTCGCTGTTGAGATTCTTTTTTTTTTTTTTCATAATAAGGCCCCATGCAGGACACCGCAAGGAGAAGGACTTCATCTCTCTATACTTGTATATAGCTGGGTGGTTCATTTGTAAAAACAATTATTATAGCGCACTTACTTTCACTTATTAATGCTTTTTAGTGGTGCATATCATCAAACAAATGCGTAATTAATTAAATTGCTGTACAACAGACGAGCTTTGGCCTTGAGGGCTCTTAAGGGTCTCAAGCCCCAGGGCAGTTGCCCTGTACGTTATATAGCCTCGGGTTTATAAATATCAGAATTTAAAATTATGCAAATTTAATTCATAAAATAAAGAAAACAAGAAGAAGCCACACATTTGTTTCCCTGCCTCCCACTTATAATAAAGCCTCTCAGGCATCAGAAGCAATAAAATGTCCTTCTCAAACTAATACCATAGTTGCACAGGTTTCTCTGCACCCTGATGTCTCACTTGTTGCTGCTTAAGAAAAGCAATGTTCCCACCATATACCCCTGAACTCACCTCAGCTGACGCAGGGTGGAGCAGGTAATTCTGTGTGACAGCTGAAGCCGGGGGAGGAGTGACGGTGACTTTGACATGGGAAAAATATTGCGCCACCGCTGAGATTAAACAGCAGCTGAATCAATGGGGAGCTCGCCTCATGAATAATGCACGAGGGGCGTCGGCAAAGAGGAAGCACAAACATGTATAAAATATTCAGGTGCAGCCGGTCACATTATTGGCCTTTGGTCACGAGTATGAACGGGGAGTCGGAGAGATTGGTACAAGGACATCAAGATCTACATGATGTTGCTGAACGTGACGTGGATGGCTATAAGACACTTTCTTCTCAAGTTAAGGAAAAGCTCTGAGGTAGTTTTCCATTTGATCAGTCAGATTTTAAGAAAGTTTGGTATGACCAACTTGCACAACCTCAATTTATTCAGCGTAGCCTTTTCAGGATGATAGGTGTGAAATAAACAGGAACACAGAGAACACCAAACTGTGTACAATAACCACCTCAGAAATGACAGCCTGTTGAAAGACAACACTTTGTTTCCAAGCAATTAAGCTGCTGCATGGAAGGTGAGGAGAGAAAACAACAGGCACTGAGGAGGCACTGCAGGAGTATTTTCATAACTTCTATAGTTGATATTCACTATGGTTTCATTATGAGCAAGAATGATCAGCGGTTCGTAATCATTCCTACAAACAGTAATGCACAGGAATTTGTAGCCAGTACCGAAGCACTTGAGTCTTGTTGTTAGTTGTCAGTGTTTTTCAAGACCACCTTTTTTTACCTAACCTTAATCAAGTTGTCTTGATGTCTCACCTTAACTAAGTGTTTAAAACTGCGATGTGTGAAACCAAAATCCAGCGTTCATGTTGACCATTTAACTTACTTAACAAACTTACTCATCCTAACCCTAAACATGATATTTTCCCAGCAGAAGTGCAGAGATGTGGACATGAGTCATTAGCCATCTTTCCATTAAAGTCAAAGCAAATTTGTAGCAAAATCTCAAAATGTCACATTAAAGAAGATGCGAATTAGGGACGTTTCCATCAACTGGTTTAGAGCGAATAAACAAACTTGCATAAACGTACTTTTGTCAGAAGATGGCGGTGTAATGTGTTGCTGTAGGCTAATCCGTCAGTAAACAGGAGAAGAAGTAGAGATTGCGAGAAAAAGTGTTTCCATCTCCCATTTATTTTACAAAAAAAAGACAAAAACCACCTCAAGCAAGCGTAAAAAACTTTTATGCACACTTTTAGAAGTTTTATCGAATTTCGTTGTTTCCATCGAGCTTTTCTCATTCAAATCTTCACAATGCACAAAAAATTTGTTGATGGAAACACTATGTGACTTGGACTCGACTTGACTTAAGCCACTGTTTTGATGATCTGCATCTTGACTTGACAGGAAAAAAATGACTTGAGACATGACCTGACCTCACATAGAGACAGACAACCATTCACGCTCTCATTCACGCCTACGGGCAATTTAGAGTCACCAATTCATCCTAAGCTGCATGTTTTTGGACTGTGGGAGGAAGCCGGACACAGGGAGAACATGCAAACTCAGCATTATCAAACAGTTTATTGTTTTGTTGAGAAATGACTAAAACCTTTATTTCATCTTCCTTATTTTATAATAAAAATGTTTTATGGCTTGTTTTTGTTTGTTTTTTCATTATTTGAAATTAGAAATCTTGTTTTTGTATCATTATATTCATGTCAGTATTGTCACCGCCCCCTCTCATCTGTCAGCCAATCACAAGCCTCCTGCCTCTCAAGCAATCTCAACACCTGCTAACTGAGTAATCTCCTGTGTTAAGCTATTACAAAAATAAATGATTATATAACATTGCATACAGTAATAAATCACTGAGTTTATGACTTATGATAACCTTGATAGTATGTGACACTCAGTCTGTCTTTTGGGGAAAGATGAAAATTAAAGCAAATTGAGGTGATTAAAAAAATTAAGTGTTTTCATTTTTAACAGCATGTGATAAAGTGTTTTTGACAGCAGCAGTTTAAATATGAGAGAGAAATTATTTTGATGAAGTCTCTAAATTCAAGTTTATTCTCCACAGTCAAATACAGGAGAATGAGTCCTTGAACCTCTGTGTGTTATAGTCTCTTTATGTTAAATTGGAGAGGATTCGTTAGTGTCTGTTCTCAGAAATGTTTTCATTTCACTGGAAAGTAGCTCGGAGTTTCTATGGAAACACGTCAATACTTCCAGATGATGCTGAGGGAGGTTTGTGTGTTTCTTGGAGACATTTTCTCTCAGTACACAACAGGTTCATTGTGACAAGCACTAACAAGCAGCTCCTTCATTAACACCTAATTCCAATTAAAGAGCTCAGATATGAAATGAGAAATACCCCCTTTGAAACAAACAATTATTTTTCAGGGAAGAATTATATCGTAGATTATACTGTAGACACTGAGTAAAAAATGTCACAATTTTGGTCTCCTGAGGCTTTTTTTAGCTGAATTCACTACAAATGTGTTTTAATCATTCCACACGTCTCTGTTGGATCAATTGGTGCATTGTTTCTGTATTTTTACATGCTCCATGCAACAGAAAATAAACTCTATTTACCTCTACTGTATTTGGTTTGAGTGCAGAAGTCTCAGAGGAAGCCAAATCTAAAAAGAATAGAAAAACACAAACATTTTAGCAATTTGAATGAACCGACCGCAGAAATCAATTTCAATTGGCACTATTTTGTTTCTTGAAAATAGCCAGTAAATATAATTACAGCATGTAGTAATATTGCTGCAGCAGGTACAGTGTACAGCAGAAAAGTAAACCAACAGCTTTGCATCCACTACACTGCTGGAAAGTATTTCATACAACTTAATGGCCAAAATCCTGTGTTTAAACTGTGACCCTTACGTTTAGACATGAGACTGTCCTGATCTATACTGCCACAGGTGAGGGGCAATTTTAGGAAATGCTCCTGTCGGTCGTAGTAGAAGCTAGAAATAAAAAATATACTTTACCCTTACTTAAGGGTTGGAGGACTTGTTGATAGGTTTATGGTCTGCATTTATATTTTGCAAATTTTTTTTGTCTGATTTATATTTACTGTGATTTAGTATCTTCTGCAAGTTATACTACTTATTATCTGCCTTGTATCAGGTTTAAAAACGTTTTTAAAAATCAAATTTTATACCCATAAAATTACACAATCTTCATAAGTTACCTCTTTTTTTTAAATCAAACTTGAAACTGCACATCATGGTAAACAACTAACTTTTAAATAACTTCACATTGGTACAAATTGTTTCTACTGTTTATATTTGCACATAATTTTAAATATTTATTTATATAAATCTATATCTACATTTTAGTAGTTTGTTCGTTCTTATGCACCAATACACCACAGCAAATCAATTGTTAAATAATTGTATAAAAACTATTCTGATTTTGAAATCTTCTGTCAATTATCTTCCCTTTAATTATTCTATTTTTATGCCTCAGAGAATGCTCAAAATCATCCATAGTTTTTAAGTTTATGAGGACATACCACTCAAAAACTGCATCCTCCTCATTCTGCATTGCATCAAAGCACTGACTGACTGTGTCACTGTAATGCAGTGATGTCAGCTGTGGCGTAGGAAGCATCAAAGGACACAGTCACCTGTTGACGTGTGAGGTTCATCTTACTGCAGTAACACCTGGAGGTCCATCGCTGTGTGATGTACTTCAATGATCCGTTCAAGCCTGTTGGGGGGGGCTTTGTTTCTGAATACCACGCTATATGCACATCGACTTTTTTCATTCACAACCCCCAACAAAAGGCTGACCTTGAGCTTCTATCGACCCGGGCTGAATCATGTTTAGCCAGCTTTGTATTATTAGTAGCCATAGAAACAAGAACTTTTCCAAACAAGTCTGAGGTGTGAAATCGACATCCAAGGCTGTATTTTCTCCCGTATTATTTAATTATGAATTCTCTCCCTTTGGAAATATCAGGTGTTATTAACCTGGCAGGTAGAAGTTGTTGTTGATCAGATTCCAGCTCCATCAAATTGACAGTGTGGGAATTCACTGCTGCTCTGGCCTCGATCAGAGAGCTCAGCTGTTGCTTTTTAATCACCACTAAACACACCTGAGCTCCATCTCAGTGATCACCTAACTTAATTTAAAGACCCTAGACGCCGCCAGTTCTTTCTTTATAACCAGCCCCTCCTGCTCACATTAATTACTTAATTATTAAGTATTAAGTATTAATTAATTACTTCTGCAATAAAGTGTTTTCTCCCCTCCTGGTTCGGCTTTGACTCAAGTAGTGAGGACTACATTATTTTTTCCAACTTTTAAATTGTATACAGTCTGTATTTGTTTTGTTAATTCATGAAGCAATGTCTCTTTTAGGCTGACCTCATTGAAAACGTTTTTGACATAAGAAAATTAAATCACCCACATACAGCAAAAAGTTGGTTGCCAGTGGTAAAATGTAACTAAGTACATTTACTCAAGTACTGTACTTTAGTACAATGTTGAGACACCTGTAGGCTACTTTATTTGAGTATTTCCATTTATTTAACTATATACTTCTACTCCACTATTTAGATATTGTATTTTTTTACTCCACTACATTTAGCTGACAATTAGTGTAACAAATGGCTTTTCAGGTCAAGATTTAACATGAAAAATGTGTGATCTACTGTATTATTATGGATGATTTATATTATAATGTTATGATTGTTACTTATATTATAAATTATTAAAAATTTAAATCACATATCAGAATGCTAAGTATTTAAAATTAGCCCTATATTGACAACAGTAAAATGCTGTTCACTTAAATGCATCAATTATATCAATCCAATAATATATTTGGAATATATAAAAGTGGGGCCATTCTGCATAATGGGCACTTTTATTTTTCATACTTTAAGTACATTTTGATGCTGATACTTGTTACTAAGTCCTCCATTCAGTGGACTAATTTGACAGTGTGTTATACTAAGTAGGCCTACATCTAAACACTTTCCACCGCTGAGTAAACTATACGAGCCTATGACGTCACGTCACAGCAGGTGTTACGGATAAACCAGTGACCCGTGTTAATGGGCGTCCGCGGTTAAACAGCAGTTCACCTTCTCGGTTTAAACGAGCGGAATAGCTCATCTACGTGACATATGCATACTGAAACAGACTTCAAAGAAACAGTTTAACCTTTTTACAAGCAATATGAAACAGCTATGTAACAATAAACGTTCTCTTTCCTTTTCTTGTCGGCTGCCGTGAATACCATAACTGGCGACTTTTAACAGGGTTGCATTTTTATCCGTAACACTATATCACCTTTCTTTCATCCTAATCTGGCGAGTCTCTGGCAGCCTACAAAAGCCCGAATGGATATAAATGGACGAAAACTGGATTTGTGGATTATATTCATCATAAAAGTCGACCAGCTAAAACTCTTTGTCGTCGCTTGAAGGGTAAGTGTCGCATCCGTTACCGTTAGCATTAGCAACGGGCCTTGTAGCATTGATGTAGCCGGTGTGCTAACCAGTCTTAGCTAACCGTTAGCTACTCTGTAGCTTCGATAGAGTTGTTACCTTCGTAATTACTTGAGATGGGCGGATGAAGCCTTGTGAAGCTTTTGAGGCTTTTTCCTGATTCTATCGAAAAAAGATTTGAAGCTTCAAAGCCTCAAAGACAGACCCCAGCAGTGACATCTAGGGGGCAGCTGCAATTATAGCAGCCACAAACTTCCAAATGATTCACACATCTTATTGATTCCAGTTCCAACACAAAAGCAATAACATCAGTCTGTGTCTTCTTTGTGAGAATCATTGTCTATACATGAAAGTGTTACAACCCTTTGAAATGTCAATTTACTAATGAATGAAAAGATTAAAATTCAACAATATATAAGTACTTATGTTTGAATGACTTTGAAGGACTTCCTTGTGCCACAATATGCTACAGTGTGAAAATGAAGCGCTTGTGTACATGAGGGAATTATGCAATTGAAGATCTCTTGTAAGGCTATAAAGCAGGGGGGAACACCGATCATTTCGCGTCTCCTTTTAACAAATGAAGCAGCGCCAAAGATTCAAATCATTCACCTCACTTCAGGCTCTGATACAAGCCTCAACAGTGTTTTGAACCAGTCTGCTTCAAAAGAGTGAAACAGGCTTCAGAGTCTCAGTGTCAAACGGCCCATCTCTAGTAATTACTGAAATGAAATTATTTCCAAAAACACCATGAAATACATGACATTATACATTTGCCATAAACAAAGGTAAATGTACTCTGTACCTGATATGCAGCGGTAACTACACAGTCCAAATCCGTTGCTTGTGAGGTCCCCTCCTGCGCGTGTTTGCCATCTTTCAGGATATTTAGGAATCTGATCAAATGCTTTACATTTCACTTGGCCCATATTGTTCTGGTATCCCAGCGCCCAACCGATATCTACAATGCTCACTCTGTACTGTACTTACAGCAGGAGAAGAAACTAGCTATAGCTGCTAGACTGTCATTTGCACCGCAAACGCCTTCCTGCCAATATGGCGTTTTCTTTAAAAAAACAACCTTGTATTAAGGATTACAGTAGTAGCCTATACAGTCAGACAACTTGGGGCCATAAAAGCATCAAGAAATAACCAAATGACAGACTAAAAAAAAAAAAAAACACTAAGAAACGTGAACAGCAAATTAATTATGTGCTGGATAATAATGTATGGTAGAAAAGCTTTTCTTATTATTTACATGCTCCAGAGGTTGCTTTGATGTAATAAAATCAAGCAAAAAACCTTTTAAATGGGGGTTGCCAGTATGCTGGTGTTTTGATTTCAATTCATTGCCTGAAGTCAGCCACATACCTACATAATATTTAGGTTTAACAACAAAACAACAACAACAACAAACATAACATTTGAGTCACAAACACAATGCTTTGCCACATACAAATATGTAAGGTGCAAAGTTATTATTAGAAAATTGTAAGCAAATATTCCTCCTCATTTCTCGGTTTTAGCATTTTTCTGATGAAATAATATTGAAATTGAAATATCTGCTGTGCTGATTTTTCATTTAACAAATCAGAGTGGTCAAATATACGTTACAAGACTGGTGAGAAGAGTAAGTCTGTTTAAAATAAAAACAGCAGTAACTCCAAATAGTTAAATTGAGAAAAAACAAAATGAAAGGAAGAGATAAGTGTGCCCTCATTGTATGCATTTTTAGGCTGATTATCGCCAAGCTGCATCCTCTGGCCCTTTGTAATAGCCAGCAGGGGGTGACACTACCGGTTGCAAACAAAAAGTCAGTTTGTATTCAAGTCAAAAGAAATATGACCCTACATCTCACTTGTTTTATTACTTCAGTAAACATTCTCTAAATGAGGTTATGTTCTCAGTTTTTAGTTTCAAGTCCTTTTCAATACAGCACTATGGTGTTTTGTAAATTATGGTCCCATTTATAGTCAAATTGGTGATTGGTATTAGGGCGTGGCTTCCTTATGATTGACAGGTCACTACCGTAGTGTGGGTTTCAGTTAATGAAAATACTTTTAAATTTACCCCCTATTTTTCAATTCACACGCATTTTCATCAGTTCAATTTTTATTTTTTTGTTACTTCCACCCGTCATAGTAAGGCAGCCATAACTTTCTTTATACAATTTAAAGCATCTCCTGTGTGGATGTCGAGCCCTCCAATGACGGCAGATATAGACTTTAGCATTACCTCCTACACACACCTTTTTACTTTATTTTCCCCACAGTGTTTTCTGTAGTTTGTTGCCACAATACATCCATTCAGCTGAGATGAATAATAGTGAAAGCGGAGTCCTATAAAGCACAACATTCTTCAGCTGTTGGATCAATAGAGAGTGACTGGCCTTGACTGAATGGATGAGGGTGTGTGGGTTTAGTTGGATGATGCTGTCATTACATCAGTAAATGCATGTTAATTGATGCATCTTCTTTTCATTTCCAGTGATGGAAATCAATTCAACCTACTTCTTAAGTAATTGGTTGCTTATATGATTTCTTCTTATAAGGAGGTGTTGAATCTCATGGCAGATAAAGAGCATAGCCACTGTGGAAGAGGACAGGAGTGGATATTAAGAATATGCAGGAGGCAGAGTTGTTCTGAAACACAAATATTAATATTAATCTCCTAAATATACTCAAGTTATATGCGTTGTCTTATAGTTTTTTGGTTTCATGTCATATTTTTCGTCGCATTACAGATTTAAAAATGGAAAGAATGTACCTATATGCTAATTGGTATTCATCAGTAAGCAACAACACCTCCTTTGCTGAGCCGGACTGGTCACCTATTCCCCCATGAGACCATTGTGCTACGCTCACTGCAAGCTTAAGCAGCAGTTTGAAGTGCGAGCTGCTAATGAGCCGGGAAACGTGGCAGGTGGACGCGGCTTAATGAAACAAAATACTTGACCAAGGAAAGCATTAATGATCACAAGGGAAATGTTTTTGATACATTTTAATGTGATTGCTAATTATCACAAGAGAGGCGCGTATCGAACAGTTAGTTTTCTGAATATTCCTATTCAAGCTTTGGTTGTCATCTTAGCTAAATTAAAGTACATAATTTAGCCAAAGAAATCCTAATCCAATTATTTTTTTAAAGCAAAGGTACACTCGTTTTGATGCTGAAAGACTAATGCATTGCCCAAGCTTTTTATAGAACTGAGGGAAATATTTATATATAAACATTGTTAAAACAGAATTCAATTATTTGCTTATCCTTTTGTGTGTTCATAGGACACTGGATATTTTGGAGTTTTCCTCAGCCTTGTTTTGTGGCAGCTGCCTTTTCTTCACCATCGCCACATGTGTGTTTTACCTCACTGTGACACGTAAAAACTTGAGTCTTGCATTTGAGTCCTTGAGTCTCATAAGTACCAACTGGTGTTTTTTTCTATTATGCATATATCAAAATCACAGGAGGTGCAATATTTATTAAAGGGAAAAAAATGTCAAAATACCAATCTGGATTAAGTATTTTGGGGTTGCAAGATGCTGCAAGAGGCCTAGAAATATTCTAATGATTTAAGAAAAAATATTTGTTTGTTACAGATGTTTGCAAAATATCAAACCATGTTCATTCTGATTAAATTTGAAAACATTTTGATTTATTTGATTTTAATAATGATGCAAAAATTATAATTTTCCTCTAATATTGTGACTCATACATCAGTCAAAATAATCCCAATTAGATTTTTTTTTTTTTTTTTTTTTTTTTTACAAATCATGCAGCCCTTTACGATGGAGTATTAGGGCCACATTTAGAAGGAAAAAAAATAATTACAAGATTAAAGTCGTAAATATTGAATTAATGGGTTAATTAATGAATTGGTTCCCTCCGCGGAAAAAATGCAATTTCTTGCATATCCTTATAATGTGATGCTGATGCTGATGCCAAAAGATTTAGCATCTCTTTGTTTGTGAAACCTATCTTAAAGTACATTCATACGAAATGCTCCACGGCCCTCATTTAAACAACTCTCTTTAATTAATTAAATATATACGACTTTGTTCTCGTAGTTCATTAAATGTTTTCGACTCTATTCTCGTAATTAAATATTTACAATTTTAATCTCATAATATATATAAATTTTTTCTAATTGTGGCCCTAATCCTCCATCGTAGACCTTTTAAACACATAAATATTATATATGTACCACTTCTGCATAATTGATTATCTGAATTTATTTAACTTTGTATTTGCATAGTGTGTGAATTTTAACTGGGTAGTGTTCTCTCACATCTAACATGGCTGTTGTCTATTTACTGGAAAAGACAATCACAACAT
The DNA here is from genome assembly GCF_030273125.1 of Centropristis striata. Classification (NCBI taxonomy): domain Eukaryota; kingdom Metazoa; phylum Chordata; class Actinopteri; order Perciformes; family Serranidae; genus Centropristis; species Centropristis striata. The sequence continues at coordinate 13,701,214 of NC_081539.1, forward strand.
TTGACCACTTCTTCTCTCCAATTTGACTGTGATTGTCACCCACCAAAATATATGCTGGCTTGTTTGCACACTTGACAGTCTTAATAAAACTGGGGGGGACACATGTAGAACTTACATGTTATAGTGTGGTGTTCACTGGAGAAACCACAACTGCTGCAGCGTCCTCAGCCAGCATTTAGACAAGTTTAGTGCTCCCTCCCCTTCCACTACATATCCCAGACCACTGAGAGAGAGAAGTGTCCAGTGTGTGAACCCACTTCATGAACTCAAAATTAGCACTAATCCAAAGTGGTCAAGTGCTACAATGGCACTTAAACACTTTCTTGTCTGTTGATAATCTCATTATGGGAGGCTAAAGAGTTTCGTCATTAACCATTTTTATTTCAGTTTCAGCATTTCTCTCTGGGCTGTAGTGCAAGAATCCAAAAAACATATCCAATTAATCAAATATAGCCATGTTTTAATGTTTGTCCTGCAGAGAACAGGCTGTCAGCTACTCCTCTTCACAGATAATGAGACACATGGATCTTCCAGCCTTTTTATAAAAAACAAATGGAGTAATTTGTACCTCAAGAAAAGTTGTGTTCTATTATGAGGATAGCAGCATTATGATGATTTTATTCTCTGTGAAAACTGCCTCTTTACGTGTAAAAATAAAACAAAATATGCAGGATAAATATTTTCCAGATCCCTCGATTCTATACCTGCACCACAAATCACTGAATCTGAAAAGCTGCAAACAAAATGCAACATAAGACCGTTATTAGTGGTGTTAATGCTAGATCTGGGAATTTGGACTTTAGTCTCATCTCACCATCCTGTCTCATAGTGATTGAATGGGGTTTTTTTTTTCGATTTTTGGGAGATATGGAGTACATTATGAAATTATGAGGAAGAAAAAAACCTTTACCTATTTAACGACAACTTCTGGGATGAAATGAGGCAACGGCTGATGAAATAGTGTGTGAGGAGGGTTGAGGATTGAAGTAAAATATGATTAAAGAGTCAATACTTCCTTGCTGCAATACCTCAGGTTTAAACAGCAGAGTAAACTTCCATGAAAAGTTTTTAAAAACGTTTAAAACATGATGCCCGCTCTCGCTATAGAATGAAACGGTGCATACAAGATGTTAGACCTGAGAATCTGTCATCCGTTATTGTGTGTGAGAAGTCACACATGCATATATGCTGAATGTATCACTGCACAGTCACAAGAGGTTCAAGGTTGTTCACCAGGAGAGGCCTGACATTGTTAATGCTGAAGGTGGAGAAAATCTGTAATTGTTTCCCCTTTATGATTGGACATGTACAGCAGTAGCATTACAGACTGTCTGCTTCCTGATCTTTGGCTCTGGAGGCTTCTCGCAGTTACCGAGCATTTAATGATCTCAGTCACAGTGAGCTGATCGAGGGTGACAGGCTCGTTGGAAACTGGTGACAATGAGGGAAATCTGCACAAATACACACACACACACACACACACACACACGACTCAGTAAGATCCTTGTTGCCCAGCAGGCTGTATGGAGCTGATCTGTCCTGCTCTGCCTCCAGAAATGCCAGCAGGTCAAACCATTTTTGAGATATTGTGTGTGGTACATGCATTGAGAAGAAATGTACAGTACTTACAGGCTTTAAATATATAAATTCTAGTAATAGTTATAGTACACAGTGGACTGATTGGTTGCCATTTTGCAGTGGCAATTGACACATTTTTGGCTTTAATTTATCAATAAGAAGTAAATGTTGCAGATATTTGCCTTTACATTGGTTCCTTATAAGCCTTTCAAGATACTTTTCTGTCTGCCAGCGGGTTTATGGCACGGATTTATAGCACAGCTAGCTATCAGTAGTGCAGCTCAGGGTCATGAATTATGTCTAGTTATAAAGATAATAACACAGATGTTTAGTCTGAACCTCCCAGATTGTCAACGGCCAACCCAGCTTCACTAGTTTGGTTCTTACCTTTTTCAGTAAAAGCCCTGGATATATACCCTGCATAACTGCTTTTTGCAAAGAGGCAACTCCACAAAAAAAAGCTTACAATAGCTATCCCCAGGTAGTAAGTGAAATGGCAGACAGTGGAACAAATGTAAATGTATAAGTACTCTTCCACTTTATTGAGGAACAGAGGAGCAGGGAGCCATCGATGGGACATTGCAGCCAGGTAACCTTCCGGTAATCACATTTTTTAGGCTTCTGATTGGCCAACATACTCTTCTTCTTTGCTTGATTGGCCAACATTACTTTAAGATAAAGTTATAATTTGCAGGCTCAATTGTGTCACCAAAAATTAATTAAAACATTTCCGCCACCACTGAACAATTGTCAATCTTTCAGCACTTTACATAATGCTGTAAAGTACCAATATCACAATTGATGTTTTTTATCAATATACAGTACTTCTATGGAAAAACAAATGCAAATGTTAGATTTTTTTCAAAATATTTTCTTCACCTGATTTTTTTATTTTTATTTTTTATTTTTTGGGATGGGTTAGGCTCTGCTGGAAAAAGATGATGTCACATATTTCTGGGCCCCAATCAGGATTTTACAACAGTTAAATAAAAATGTAGCGTCAGTTGGTTGAAGAGTTGGTTGCCTATGTTTGACTATTACTGAGAATCATTAGATACTATTGATATTCAAACAGTGGTTTGGAGTTACTTCCAAAGGCAATAACTGATAACAAAGGCAGCATAATGAGATGAAGTTTATATTGTACGCTTCCATTGTAATTGCACTGATTGGAATGTATGGAGATATTGTCTCCGCTCATGCTGCTCTCTGCTCTTTCCTGCAAACGTGGAAGTCAAAGCGCATGGGGAAATGTGTCCATTCACCCCGACCGACAATGTGCTAAATGGCAAAGACCAATTAGCCTCCTGCGGCTGTCACTGCTGGGGCTTCCACCAACAGAGCCTTAATTCCAATCAAACTCTCCCCTCTTCAGCCTGACATCCAGCTCAGGCTCAAGGCCACCAGACCTCAGCAGCGCTATTGTAGGTGGAAATATGAATAAAATATTTTCTTAGTATTGTGTTGCTGTAAAGTCAAGGCTCCATGACATTGGTGGAAGCAGTATTCACCAGATATCCATGATCCCTCATGGCGTTTGGACCGATCACGATTTGAGATTGCACCTTGACTTCTAATTAGCTGGTTTCCGTTTGACACTGAGCAAAACTGAGAAGTCTTTCATAGCCTATAAATATCCATCAAACAGAAGGAGGACAAAAAAAACGAGACTCCAAGGCTGTGTTACAGAGGTGTTGATTCACTGCAGTGCTCATTTTTGAGTCAGTAGTTTGTGTCGTCTTGTATTGATTTGCATCTATTACTGTATAACACTTTTAACCTTCCAACAGCCTAATATAATTTTCTTCAATGAAATAGTATTTTTAGAGCCTTGTGTTGCCTTAATGTAATGCATTTTCTGCTAAAACACTATGATGTGACAGGATATAACACCAGGGAGATATAAAAAGGTTCAAAAGTGTAACCCAGTGGCATATCTGTTCGGCAGGAAGTCTGTTACATTTTACGCTGGGGTGGGATTAATTAACCACCACAGAAAGTTTAATTAGATTTAAAAAGTGAATCAATCCAACTAATTAAACCACAGTGTTTTTTCAGGTACCTTTTTGTTAACACATTTTCTCAGAGGTAATGTGTTTAGCTTGCTCCACCACGTTGGTCAAGTCTGAAACTATGATCTAATATCAACTATTTGATCGATTCCAATGAAATGAAATGTTCAGAGAATCATGGTATCCAGAAGATGACTTCTAATGACTTTGATGATCCAACAGCTGTTGAGTCAGTTGCCATTAAATTTTGTACAGATATTCATTTATCCCTCAAGAATTGTAACCACTTTGGCACACTGCATCCAGTTCTCTTGTTACCCATGTTGGATATAATTACAAGTTTAAGCTTTTCTTTTCGTACACGTTTTTTGTATTGGCCAAGACCAAAATTTGTGTCCTGTGTAAAACCAAGAGTTAGTGTGGCAATAGTTGTTTTTAAGCCTAACACTGTTATTTTACCCTCACCTTGAGAGGTGTGAATCAGCAGAGGCCCCACGATACGATTTGGTCCCGATATTTGATTCACAATATGATATTATTGCGATTTTAAGCAGTTTGAGATATGGTGAGCATTGTGATACAATACATTGTGATTTAACTATTTAACTGCATTTTATGTCCACAATTAAATTCAATCAATAATTGTTCTGTCAAATAAGAGAAAATTCTCAGTCTATTCATCTCACTTCAGTCTTTTTATTTCTCCACAATGAGAGTCAAACCCACAGACTGACCAACAAAGTATCAGTCTAATTGAACAGAACTGATATCAAACATGTATGGACAACAACAACTGCAGCATTTTCTCAAACGTTCCTCAATTTTAAGCTTCACTCTGAATTATTTTATTTATTTATTTTTTGGTATTTTTCATGCTTTTTTTATTGAAAGTGACAGATAGAAAGGGGGTGACAGAGGGGAGGACATGCGGCAAAGGGAGCACAGGCCGGATTCGGACCCGGCTCCGCCGCAGCAAGGCCTTAATGGTAAGCGCTCTATCAGTGTGAGCCACCGGGACGCCCCCACTCTGAATTATTTTGAATGAAACAAACAAAAGTCTAACTTTGCAGCGCTATTTTGACAACTTCCCAACATGATATCCTGACACACATTATTTAGATCTTCTAATATCTCCAGTATATTCCTTAAAGTGAGCCCGCTACAGAAACAAGAATGGCGAAAATACTGTCGGCCACCGGAACACTAAATATCGATACTTGGCAGCCATGAAACTATATAATATTGCCACACAAAATATTGCGATACTATGCTATATTGATTTTTCCCCACACATACACTTTATACCTTTATAGTCAAGTAGTTTCATTGCCTAAACTGCACTTTCCCTGTGAATATGGAAATTTATTTTGAAAAGCCTCTTTGCATGGAACTAGAAAGTGACTCAACGTACCTGACACAAAAACAATTGCAAAGGAGTGTCTTGTGCATTGGTATCAGGGGGCGAGGGCCTAGCGTTGTTGATGCAGACTGTTAACAATGAAGAATCAACAAAGCTCTTCAAAATATTTAAGTGGATAACGATATGCACTCTGTCAGTCTGACTGAACTGCGTAAGGTACCTCAGTAGCTCATTCGTCTAGGCAAATACTTAGTTATGTCATGGAGTGGATTAAACTGACATACTCAAAGTAATAAAAGTTAACTTCGAAGCACACAAGTCAGAAATGGAGAAATACAGATTATGATGTGTTTTATTCACAAGTTAAAGACGCTGTGCAGGTCTGTGAATCAACAGAGGAATGAAACACGAGTACATCATCGACAGAGCGGCATGAATCAATCTGATTGGACGAGGGAGTGTAATTGACTGTCCTATCATTGCAGTGATTGACGGGATAAATCAGACAGTGAGCATGTGTCTGCCCCTCAAACTTTAATGAAGGTAATGAATGGACATGAGTAAATTACCCAGCACCTCTCACTGTCATGGCCCTCCTCACACACTCACCCCCTCCCTCCCTCCCTCCCCTCCTTCATCTCCATCAGGGAAATTCACCGTAGCTCATCCGGCTCCTCAAGCACCTGATCCATACAGTAACAGATATGTAGGCATCGCTGGGGGCAACCATGACCACATCGAGCGTGCGAACGGGAGATGTTGCTCATAAAAGTGTCAAGGTGTCAAACAGATTAACAGCCATGGGGAGACGTGCAGCTTGGCTCTTCTGGATTTGCATTTTCAACATGCACTACCCACAATTCTTGCATTGTTTATTTAAACGTCACTTTTGCCTTTCCTATAAATATCTCCCAACCCTAATTTAAACAGCTTACATTTATTATTTAATTAGTTGGTAGTTATTGAATCATGAGCGGCAGTAGAAAATGTTTAAGTGTTCAGGGTTCCAGAGTTGTGTAACACTAAGAATAAGGCGACATCTTTGGCCAATTAGCTGTATCTGTAACTGAACCTCTTGAAAATCAAAGGGAGACTACTATTACCATAATTTGAGCTAATTACCCTCGAGAACAACACTGCAGCATAATTCAATGTCACATTTAGACAATTAGCAAATCTGCTATTTGCTAAATCTTTGACCCTACTCAGATTCAAAGATTTAAATGAGTTTTTGAACATTTAACAATGAGGCACAAAACAAACTAATGAGGCACAGTATCAGTGTTTTCTCTCAACACTAATGCCACGTCTCAAGCGTCTGTCTGCTTCCCCGCAATTCGCATTGCAAAAATAACTTTTTCGGCACTAAGGACTCTTCCAAAACTGTCAATCACAGAGCGAGAGATGAGCTCTTATCATGGAAACAGTTTGTGGCCACATTTAACCTTCTGATCTGACAAAGTTCATATTGAACTGATTGGGAGCCTCTAAAATGGCATGAATGCTTTTATTGCAGATTTAAGGCTAAACTCCTCAAAGGGATTGTTTTTATTTTTTCAAGTGGGGTGGTATGAAGTACTCATCCAAACAGTCTATTACCTACAGGCGATGATGGTCAGCATGCCCATAGTTTGGCGAAGCAGACAGTAGTACTGGTACAGAAGCTAAGCAGCTGTGGATGGGGGAGCAGCCTGCTACTACCAAAAGATGTATGTTTCTTAAGTCATTTCCTGTGTTATGATTATGCATGTTTTGCTTTTGTGATGTCATTTAACACCCCAGCAGTATTAGATGGTAAGAGCAAGTGCCCTGAAAGACAGGTGGCATAGTATAAAGAAGGAGAAAGACTGTGTGGCAAGGAAGTTGGGGTAGAAAAAACAAAAAAAACCAAAGTCAATGGTGAGTTGTTTTAACAATGCAGTTTGTTTTGTTACATGTTGTTATGTGATGTCACATAAAGTCAAAATGTCTTTTCGGAAGTAGTTTCGGTTCCTAAACATTACTAAGTAGTTCAGTTTCATAACATTGACCACACGTTTCAAACTGCAACCATACAGTCGCTTCACAGTGCTAAATAGAACAGTCATACATATTTAGTTCGGAGAGTCCTAGAATGGGGCCTTTAATGACACGAAAAGCTTAGAAATCCTCAGACATGAAATCTAACGACATGCCTTCTGGTGAGATAACGTAGCCTCCTAAATAAAGGCCCACCAAGAAAAAAAAGCAACATCACTTTAAATGTGCGCAATATTTTAAATATTTTTCAGCTTTACCTTGCTGTTCACACGGACCCTGAACAAAAGCTGTTATGCTCTCTTCAAAGCCACCAGACTTCATTGATAAAAACAGGGTTAGGGAACATGAGAGGTGATAGTTTGTTTGTGTCAATTGTGTTACTGTGGTGTTTTAGAGGGTTAGTTTGGATTCCCCAAAATCACACAATAACACAAACTCGAAGCTCCTGTGTTCTGTGAGGTAGAATTACTGTATTTGCTCCTGTGCCTGGTTCCCTTTCTGCTTCTCTGTTTTTTCTGAGATGCAGCAATGTCACATCAGAGGTGAGCCTCATTGTGAAAAACCTGCCAAATTACTTCACACGGAGAAGGGCGCGCGTCATAAGGGCGGGGACATTTTTTATCACTAAATCAGTTATGACATTTTTATTCAAATCCTGCCCCTAAGCTAAAAATTTGTGAGGCATGTATAACCAGGACACCTCCAGCAGACAGTGAAGGACTCTGATCGGAGCCAAGGCCATCAATACACCATGAGTGGCCCGAAGCCAGAGCCAGTACAGTAAAGACTCTGTCCTGCTTTCTAGGAACTCATGCTGTAATACACAGAGTGGCCTTCAATAAGTCAGTGATATGAGGATACTTAGTGTTGGTGTTTGGAGTGGTGTATTTACATTTTAGGCACTTTAACATTATCCTTTATGTTGGTGTGTCTGTCAACCAATCTGTGATGTAGTTTATTAAATCCATATTGCCAAAATTAAAGACTGTCAAATCATCAGCGTCAAAAATATGCCCTGCTCCTAGTTTTCCCATTGTTTGATTTATGCATTCCTTCATTCATAGTGTTTCCTGTTTTATTTTGTTACTCGCCTCTCATTTCTATGGAAGCACATTTCGGCCAAATAAAAATGAAAACTTGTTTTTCTGTTTTTTCTTCCCATATTAAGTCGAAATTATGAGATTAAAAGTCAGAATTTCGTAATTTCAACTTTTTATCTCATAATTTTGATTTAATATGGGAAGGAAAAAAAAGGTTTTCATATTTTATTTATCTTATAATTATGACTTTTTATCTCATAATTTCAACTTTTTATCTCATAATTTCAACTTTTTATCTCATAATTACATTTTTTCATTTTTATTTTTATAACTAGTGGAAATGGGCTTCCACACATTTCTGATCTTTTCAGTTTCTTCCATTGCACGTTTTCCCAGCAGCTGCGATTGTCTGTCCTGCCCTGATTAGTTTCACCTGTCCCTCATTATCTTTGCAGTCACCAGACCTCCTACTCACCTGCTCCCACTTTCTCATTAGTCACTCAACATTTATACTGAGCCTTTTGAAATAAATAATTGAATTTGACCTTCTGCCTCCTCATCCATCAGAAACCCCCCGAATGACATCAAGTTACATTTAAATTATATCTCATGGCTGTAGTAATTATGACACTTGTCCAGAAAGCCTTGGTGCATGGATGGGACAACGAAACCTTGGCTTGGCAGACAAATGTTTGCTTCTAATGACCACGATTATTCTGTTACTCTTTTATTTAGCCAATGCATACATGATTTTATACATACCGGAATTAATTGACCATTAACATTATAGACGCTCCAGTTGGCAGGTTTCACCCATCCCTAATTCGTAGTCCACGCAGTGATACCAGGCTGATCTGATAAGCAAAGAATACAATATTCACAATCAATAAAATCCTGATTGTCCGGAATGTTGTTTTTCTACTCTAAAAATGAGACGAATCAATGCCCCAAAATTACAATAAAATATATATATATATTTTTTTTTTTACGACTTTACTGCATATCATGATTTTCAAAGTATAAACTAATAAAAGTCCAACAACAGTCTCTTAAAGGAAACCATCCCTGAAGAAATGTTAGCTACTCTTATACCAAATTAATTAGAAGACTGTAATATTTGTTGGTGATACACAGAAGTGTTTTATTTCCCTCTGTAATAGCACAGCAATTACAAAACCAATCTGTTGTATACTAATCATCTGTAGCTGTATCTGCAGAAATATTTTAAGATCCTCTCGGACTCTGATGTATTTTATTAACTTGGAAACAGAATGTCATTCTTAAAAACGTGTACTAATTGGTAAACTAATTTAACGTCTTGTCTTTATACATGTGTATATGATGTATGTAAATATTTGATCTAAATAAGAATAATTAGGATTTTTTTCCTCAGTTTTAATAAAAGACTGACAGCAAAGAGAAATATGAAATATATGTATATATATATATATATATATATATATATATATATATATATGAAATACATGATATTGCATAACAATTGAACACAGACACACTAAGAAAGTTGAAGCTTTGGCAGTTTTTGAAGGAAGGAAAGATATTTTTGCATACAGATATGGTTAATAATGATGATACCAGACAAAGAAAAACTGCACTTAATATTTTTCCACTTTCATATGAATAGAAAGAATCACGTCAGCTCATCAGTATACAGTGAGGTGATTCAAGCAGGCTCTGTGGGGGGGAAAGCACCACAGTACTGGATTATTAAAATGTCTGTGCGCCTGCATTATCCATAGTGCTGTGTGCTTGTCTTATGAGGACATTATGGGCATTAAATGAGATTGTGCAGTCATTCACCTTCATTGTTTATCACCAAGAGGCCAGGATGTGGTTAAAGGAGTTTCATAAATACAAACTTGCCAGAAGTGAACTTTTAAATTCAAGTTTTATAGGGAGATAATATCCTGGCAGAACGCATTAGAAAGAAGCATAAATCCTTTCATAACTTCATCAAATATTTACTCATTTTCGCACAGTCTTCTCATATTTCTGCAAGCAACAAAATAAGTGAATTCTGTAATTTTGCCCCAAAAAGATACTTAGCTCCAAACAAGACATCAGCGCAGATTAGAACAGATGAGCGCTGGAGCCCTGTGGATTGTGGATCATCGTTCCCTCGGCTGCAGGAGCTCCACACTCATGTCACCCATAACAGTAGTGAGCCAGACAAGAGCAATTATTCACCATAAAGCAATGTAGCGCCGGCTGAGAGTAAATTACAGAGAGAGCCTGGACCAATTACTTCTTGTAATGGTGAGACAAATCTCATTTGACACTATAACACCCTTTGCATTGAATGGACCAATAATGAGCACGTCCTCATCCCTACAAAACAGTCAGGAGAGGGAAGAGGAAAACACTTATCCTGGTGATGCATCCTCTCAATTAAACATGAAGAAAAGTTTCTGACATGATTACACTGAGACTTTTATCACAGCCTTTTCCATTATTCCTTTTTGAACCATTATAATGCGGTGTCATTTACGCTGCAGGTCAAACTGACAGCTGGCGGTAAAGCGTAAATCTTCTCTGCTCCAGGTAGATTTTTTTTTTTTTTTTTTTGACTGGATACCCTTGGGGTATACGAGCTGATGAGATTCAGGGTGAGGTGAGGGCGCTGTCAGTAGAGGGGCATCGCTGTGCACAAATGAAAATGTCTCCCCAAGAACACACGGGCTATAACGAGCATCATTAATAACACATGCACCTCTCGGATCATGGAAAATCACCTCAGGGTCACATCCAGGTATGAACTTTAACTGTAGGTTATAATTATTTGTTGAAAATTACACACAGCTTCATTTAAAGGGATATTTGTAAATGGAGTGACATTTGTTATCATTGTAATATATTTAATTGCATATTATTTTTGTGCTATACACGCCATCAACTTTAGCTTTAAACTAGCTTCCTCCTAACTTTTTTAAAAACATTTTCCTCAGTTGAAGGAACTCCCTAAAAACACCTGTTTTGAAAGTTATCACACGATTGAATGGGCAAGTAGGCGTCTGCTCCACCCACTGGCAGGTTGAGATGGTTGCTATCAGCCCATTTAATTGCCCGTTGGTGAAAACAAAGCAGTTATGTTTAGCTTAAAGGCCACAGATTCCTTATAATGCTACAAAAACACTTCTCTGGTTAGGGCAAAATATTCCTAGTTAGCATTATAATAAAATAATAATAATAAAATGTTTTTAAAAATTGACACCGGAAGTGACAGCTCAATAACAGTTGTCAACTTTGTTTTCACGCAACTTTGGTCTCCAGGGTGAAACTCCTGGTTTGTTTAACCCATCCACCTACTCTCTCAACCCCCGAGAGCATCCTTTTTTGTGCTTTATACTCAATTTCCTTTCTTCCTCCTTCACTTTCACACACATATCGCCACTCTTACCATGGCATCTTTCATAAAAACAACGCCCTAATTTTAACGTTAACAGATCCTTTTTTATTTTTTTATGATTATCAATTTTGCGAAGATAGACTGCTGAAATTTTCAAATTGACAATTATAGCATATTGGAAAGTATGTACATATTGTGCTAAATGTCTATATATTTATATTGTCAAATATCTATAATATTTGTAAAAGTCGCTAAATCTAGGGAAAACGTCAAGTTGGCAACAACGCTTACCATCCATAGAGCCACACCGTTACCTTGGTTAAAAATGCATTCAAATCTGTAAATATAGAGAGGAGCTATAGAAGGACCACCGTATTATAACAAACACGCAGGTTGGGTTGAAGATGATTGACAGTGAATTCAGGCACTGTATATGAAACACCAATATCAAAAGCATCCATATGAAAATAGAAAACCTATACAGTACACACTGCATGGTATTGTTAGAATAATATTCCTTGATCCGAGACGCTGCAGAGGACCAAGTCTCAAGGGTCTCCATCTTGCCCAACCTGTGCATTCTAGCAATACACTATTCACTGTGAATGTTTGAATAATGTTTGCATGAATTTTAAGATGAATTTGTAATGTAATGATGCACTGTGGTGCTTCTTTTAGCAGCTGTGAGACCTCCGAGTAATACCAATTTCTTCTGTGGTGAAAGATTCACAGTGGTACATTGGTAATAACTAAAATATACTTTTGTATAATGAACTGTACAATGAATATAACTCAGTGTATGATATGTGTCTCAAAGTGGACATTTAAAGTGTCATGAGCTGACACATTTATAAACTGATGTAAATTGAATGCACAAATTAGATTTAATGGTCAGGAGCAATTGTGATCCGCCACAGTTGGTCCCAGCAGATGTTACCAGTGTCGTCATTCAGTTTCTAAAGAAAATAAAATCTGAACTGGTAAAACTTTGTAGGATTCATTTCAACTCATTTCAGTTCAGTCAAAGTTTAATCATAAAACTATTCAGTTAAGTGGATTAGCTCAAACGACCCCAGCTCCTTCAGAGACAAATAAATGTGTATTATTATGGAACCATTAGCAATCGGTGCTAACTCCATCCTGTATCTGGTCTCTAGGTTCATAATTACAGACACTGTTGCATCCTCAGTAACAACTATAGACTGTAATAAAGCAGTCGAGGCCTTGAGTTTGACATTTGGGACGATTATTTTTATTATTGATTAATTTGCCAGTTATTTTCTATCTTTAAATCATCTTTTTTCAGTCTGAAAGCCAAAGATCTTCAGTTTAATGTGATATAAAACAGAGAAAAACAGGAAATCTCCATATCTGAGCAACTAGAAAGAGTTTATGCCTATTTTTCATAAATGGAGATGGGGAGGAGGAAGCAAAGTTACCAGCTGACACTAGTGCTAATTAGCTAGCTTGGTTATTGAGGCGATCTGTAATTCAACATTAATCGCCAAGTCCTTCAAAGTGTCTTTTAGTACAACTGAATGCTGAACAAGAACAACTTTGATAAACTGAAATGCACTGAAAGGTAGCAGGTAGCTGGTAGCAGCCTGTCAATCTTAAAGTAGCCCCGGGCTAAAGCATAGCCTGCTTTATCATCTATTTTATTCTAAATGCAACCAAAGCTTACAACTGAACATGAGGCTTTATTGAAGAAGAATTGAAACTAGTGATTGAGACTCGGGATGGGCGTTTGGAAGAAACCTGCTAACTTGAACATCTATAACGTTAATGATCAATTAATTGATTAATTGCTATGTCTTTACATACTGCAGTATGTGTAAAAGCATGCATACATGGGCAAAATAAAATAATTATATACACCATGTGCAAAAACCTGGTTATATTTTATCTTGAAAGGACGAAAAGATACTTCCTGTCAATCTTAAAACTAACTCACGTGGGGATACTGTAAAGATAACGTCAAGGAGTTCAATGGTTTATGTTTTAGCTTTAAAAGTGAGAAGTTGGGTCATTTTCTCATAGAAATCTATACAATCTGACTTCTTTTTTTACACTCAGTGGAGTCGCCCCCTGCTGGTCATTAGAAAGAATACAGGCTTAAGGCGATTCCGCATTGGATTCACATTTCAGACCCAGAGGCTGCCCTTTCACAATGCACAGTATGTTATTTCACATCTTGTACAATGTGATCATATGTCTCTTTCCCTCTCTCTGAAATGGCTCTTTTGTGAGTCTCTCTAAGTCGATGTGCTTGATGATGCCATCAAACAAATATATGACATCATTATATAGGTTAAAATGGAGCAGCAGGACATGAGGAAGAATAGTAAGTTCAAAGGATGACACCCGGGAGCGTTGCCCCTCCACATGTACCCAAACACTAAAGAAAAAGGTTTTATTGAAGGATTCAGGGCTGTCTGCAGATATGGTGTGCTCAGTCTTTTTTAATAAGCTCAGAGCTTAACAGTGCGGCTCCCTGTTAGACAGTAATGGTGCTGAATCTGACATAAAGGGTTGTTTGTTGCTCCGCGGTGATTTTTCGGCGCATGCAGGGGACAAATAAACGAGCATCATGCATTTTTCAAGACTTTAAGCTTCAAGGAAACCATATATTTTATGAACGGAACTCGACTTTTTCCATCGTTGCATCTTTAAAGTCAGCAGCTGCTGAGTTGCTGTGGTTCTATCACATCTGTGATGTCTTATTGTGGCATTATTTATCAGCTACAAAATGATGATGTCAGTTGTTGAAAAGTCTTCAGCTCTTTTTCAGTCATTCGCTCCCCACTGCTTTATCAACACTTCCGCCCGGCAGCATTACCTCAGGAGGAATCTGAGAAGACAAGAGACTTTATTTCAGGAGCAGTCACTGTCTGCTAAGATGAACTGTGAACAGCTAAAGATAGAGGCTCTATTTTAGTAACTGAAGATATTAAAGATACATATGAAACAGGCGGAGGAGAAGATGAATGATGGCACACTCATTCAGATCTGTGGCTGACTACAAAGCTGCTCTAGCGAAGCACCCAAAGGTTATCAACCAGAGTAATTATGGATGTTTAACAGACAAAGGTTAGTTAGCTGCTGATTAGCCGTCAAGCTGCAAATTAGCCCAACATCTAAGGAAAGAAACAGCTGCTATTTTTGGTCATTAACCTGCCGACTCATTTAATAAATCCAGTGCATGCTGTTTATTTAAGGGGCAAAATAAAAACAAGAACATTTGCATACTAGGAAATCTTAACCAAACACTGTGTCATTGCAAAGGGTTGTTAATGACATGTAAAATCCAAATAGGGATGAGTGACTCATTTGCTTAACAGGATCATGCTCAGAACAAGCTGTCTAATCACGTATGACAGGAAATTAATTTCTCCCACAAAGCAGATTGAAGTGAATGGTCATGCAGCTAATTTAGAAATATATTTGAGCTTGAGTCATATCTAATTACCTTTCTTATTCATCACCTGTTTGCCACAACCAAGGTGGTCGCTTATAAGGGTTAAAAGAATCCATGAAATCTTATTAGGCTGCCACTCACCCTGGCGGCTGGGAAGACTGATGGAGGAAGTCTCCAATGAAGATGAATAACAGGAGTATTTCTTGAAATGTCAGCCTGGAGCTACTGCTGTACTGATGCAGAGTAAGAGGAATGAATGGACTTCAGTGTAGATTTGGCCGTGCACAGTTTAAATCATTTCATTTTTACAAAGATTGACAGTACCTGAAAAAAGAAAGTGATGTTTCCAGAGGCAGCAGATGTCGATTGACAAACCAGCGACCAGCTCGTGAACATTTCGGAGCATTAAGCAGCCAAAGAGCCAGATTATTCCAAGAGTAGTTTGTGGAGACCAAAACACAGATATAAGTGAAGTGAAGATTGGACATGTGAACTGTTTGCGAGCAGGTTCATCACATTTCAGCATTTTGACAAGATGATATGTCAGTGTTGTAGTTATGTTAGAAATATGCAAATTTATAGTCCTGTTTGGAAGAGTGAAGAGCTCATCCTAACTTTTGTATAACAATTTATACATTTTCCTGTTCATTTATCATTTACATACAAAAATCATCACACACACATATGCACTCTGTAACTGAGCCTGCTGTCAACAAGTTGCCAGCTGCTTGGCCATTATCAAATATTACATATCCACAAGTCATGTGGTCCAATACCAACCAATATAATACTATAAACCTGGAAAAAAATGTTTTATTTAAGTTTCTGTAAATGAAAGCAAATCAAATCTAGTCTGTATGACCTAGACGTATTACAAACAAATATTAGCGAAAGTTAGGGAACACCTATAGTATAAAGAGTGACAAAGTCCATTCTGGTGGATTGATAAGCCAAACAAACACCGGAAAAATTGTCATATGGCCACTTTAGCAGGTTACACTCTCTTTTAAAAATCTAAAAATGACTGCATTTGTAGGCCGAAAGCTCTTCTTTCCTCGAATTTGGAGGCTCCAATGACTGGACCCTTTGTGGCACAATCCATCAATGCTCGGTTAAGCCTTTGTGGTCTACATAGTGGACACCTTGGTAGACCGCATCCGTCATATGGTGCGGCTCTTAAATTAAGTCACAGCTTTAAGTGTCCACCTTTACGAGCTTGTTGTCATGTAGATGGCTCACTTGTGTTGGCTTAAACATTGAATGTGAAAAGCTCCTGAAAAGCCAATAAGTTGGCTTACATTAGAATTTTTATATTTTATCTACCTGCAAATGTAACTTTGTTAGCTTTGCTAGTTGAAGTTGCACACCATTGAAAAGCTCATTTGAGTTTAAGACGGTTTTACACTGTCAGAGGCTAAAATGAAAGATTATAATAATGTTCCCTTTCTGTGTTAATACACATTATAAACATTACTAAATACATGTTAGCAAATAGAACACTTTGTGTCTTACATCCTTTTCTAATTCAAATTAAATACTTTGATCAAAATTAACTGTTTAAAAGTTTGTTTTAGAGAAGTTTGATGCACTGAGAGATGACTGAATGCTCTTTTCTAGTAAGTAGTGTAGTGATTTATCTCTGCTTGCGGTGTACCTCCTGCAACAACAGAAGACAGGTAAATCCACGTCAGCACAAGTGAGATGAATTAACTCTACCTCTATATTTAGCAGGATTTAGAGCAAGCAGCTGAACTGATTTATTACCACGGTCTCATTGGTGTCAGATGAATGATGAACGTCTAGATATGAAAACCACCACAACAAGACACTTTATAGCCTTGTTCCCTGTCTTTCTTTGACCTCCCAGAACATTGAGAATGAGCTTAGTGTAATGTGCAGAGAGGTGTGTGATTTAATTGTGTACATATCTGCCAAATTTCCCAAAGAGCATGTGACCTTCTTCATGCTATATGCCTGCAAAGTTACAGCCAATGTCCTTTCTCACTGATGATTTCATGAGGTAATACTTGTGCTAATGGATGGATCGATAGCGTGACGTCTGTAGATGCATATTAATGCCGAAAGAGCCCTTTGTGTGTGTGTGTGTGTGTGTGTGTGTGTGTGTGTGTGTGTGTGTACGCACGCTCAGTTTAGCCTTGGAGACCTACAGTATCTCTAATGATGTGAGGAAAATGACATCAGGGGTCAGCTGACAGCCCAATAATGAGTACAACGTTCAGTCCAAATCCAGGTACATGGTCCCCTACCTCTGGCCTCTGAACCCAGACTGCCATGACGTCTGAGCCAAAAGAATGCTAATTGGGCTCTGATGCAGTGTTCGGTGTCCACAGAGAGGGAAGGTGGAGGAGAAACATGAGAAAAGGGGATGGGTGTGTGCTACAGATGAACAGGTCTCAAAAGTAGATGGTAATAAAACATTATGAATTAATTATTCAGATATGGGTCTTCGTTCGGATGGTTTCTTATAGATATCAGTGATAAGAAATATGACGTACCTCAGCTAATAAAAGTGGGATGAAAAGCAGATATTCCAACGACTTAGCAAGGTATTCTGTGAACTGCTGTCAGCTCTCTCTATTCCCTGAACACTCAGAGACAGAAAACACACACATATGCACTCTGTAACTGAGACTGCTGTCAACAAATTGCCAGCTGCTTGGCCTTTATCAAATATCACATAGCCACAAGTCATGTGGTCCAATACCAACCACATAAAATACTATAAACCTGCTGAAAAACATATTTGAAACATTTTTATTTACTTGTTTACTAAGTTTCTGTAAATTAAAGCAAATAAAAGCAAGTCTAGTTTTGGGTTGGGGTTTTTTTTTAGCAACAAGTGACCTACACTTTTACACAAACAGGAAGGGAACATATATAGTATAAAGAGTGACAAAGTCCATTTGGGTGAATTGATGGGCCAAACAAACACCAGACTTTTTATCCAGTTGAATGCTGTTCGGTCCAATGTGACACCAAATGTTTTTAGAAAGTCTACAGTTATAACTTGTGTACTAGAGCTACAACAATTGGTCAACAATCAATTAGTTGAATGACAGAATAATAATTGGCAACTATTTTGATAATTGCTGATTTAACTTTTCATCCAAAAAATGGAGAAAAGGCTGTTTTCAGCCTCTCAAATGTCCTACTTTTCTCTTTTTTTATATCACATTAAACCAAATATCTCTGGGTTTTGGACTGATATGACATTTAAAGACATCTCCTTGGACTTTGAGAAGCTAGGATGGCATTTTTCAGTATTGTCTATGGAGTAAGATAGCTATCAAAGAGATGTGTGCATGATTCTAACCACTGGTATTCGAAATGTTAAACATTTGTATGTCAAAAAATAGTTGTACACAAAATTCTGCTTTCATATATGTCATATACTGCAACTGTTTCTCAATGTTGAATAGAACAGTCAAATTTGTTATTTTTGGAGTCACTGGCAAATTACTTATTCTGTTGTTTGGGTATGAGGAAATCATGCAGATTGTTGCTTATGGCACGTGTCATAACCAGGCGGCAATCTCCGTGTCTGAGCATGGAGGCCAACCAGGAAGTGCCTTAAGCCTGCAATCAACCGAAAATTCCAGCAGGGGTGCTAAGTTTGGCTGGAAAAAAACATTATAACTTTGACCCTTTCACACTGTATTTTCACTTAATGACAGTTTATTTGAACGTTTAGTTCAGAAAAAATGTTTTGTTCAGTAAAAATGTCTTGTTCAGCGTTTGGTTGGACTAACAGACACTCCAAGGAGTCGCTGCTCAGTTTTCTGAGGTAAGAAAGATACATTTTGTTTTTGTTTTTTTGCTAGCCAAAACTAACATCCCAGTTAATGCTCCAATTAATGCTAACATGAATTAGCAGTGGCTTCTCTCAGTCGGGTTGCCGGTATAGAGAGGCGTGTAGTCAGTGTCGTCAGATCCCTCGCGCTCCGTCACAGTCCAATTATGGTCTGCTCCGCGTATTGGAAACAAGATGGCGACACAAGATGGCAACGAGTATAGCTTTCCCAACTATATGCTGACTACTCCTTTGGTCTGTAGGTTCCATCCTATGTGTGCTATCAACTGTAATCAACTGATGTGAGTAATACAATGTGTGTTACATTGAACACCAAAGAAGCCAGCAAATTGGCTTAGTCATAGCAATTACGCAGCTAAATCGACCTTAAGTCTTTGGCTGCAGAAACCTTTGTTGAGTGTATTGAATTGAGCAAGGCTGGTTTTTGTTGCGGATTTTAGAAGAATGTGTAATTATGAAATTCAAAAGTTCACTTTAAAAAGATGCTAAAGAAATCTTTCACTCCCCATGTTCGTGAATGGTATAATATGAGTTTTTTGATGGTTTTGAAATGAATCACATTTTTCTTTTTCTGACGCAAATGTGGTCACATTTGGAGAGATTTTGAAAAATATGGCATTTTAAAATAAAAAAATCATTGCTATTGAACATTATCCAAGGTTTTGCAGAATGATGGGTTATGAATGAACACAATGTAACAGTAGCATAAGTACAGAAAAGTCAGAAGTAATATCAGCTTGCAGCATCAGCAATGAGACATTCTACCTGACTGTTTGGTGAGGAGGGAGCTGAGCTGGAAGGCAAAGCTCTTGATTTACCAGTGTATCTACGTTCCAACCCTCACCCGTTTTGATGAACTTTGGGTATTGACGTAGAACGCAGACGCAAGCAGCCGAAATTAGTTTCTTTCAAAGGGTGGCTGGGCTCAGATATAGAGGGAGTTCGGAGCAGAGTTGTTGCTGCTTTGCGTCAAAAGGAGTCACTTGAGGTGGTTTGGTCATCTGACCATGATGCCTCCTGGGCTCCGGCACCCATTAGAGGTTTTCCGACATGTCCAACTGGTAGAAAGCCCTGGAGTTGACGCAGAACATGGACGGATGGATTGAATTGTAGAATAAAAAAAAGTTTTACAGTCTAACATTTAATACTCACTGAAAATGAAGTGTAGAAACTTCATAAATGCTTTCAGGCTTTTCCAACTTGATATGAATCATATTTGCAGTGTTCTCTAGGATTTTTTTCAGCAGCAGGTGTAAAAGGTTATTTGTTCCCTGGATGGTGTGCGCATGTAAATATCAATCAGCAATTTAGAGAGTATAGAAAACGACACTCGACAGCAAAACAAGCTTTAGAACCAGTGTTTCCTACAGGATTGTATAGACTATGAGGCAGGGGGCCTGAACTAACTAGGGGGGTCCTTGGGCATGCTTCCCTGCAGAACATTTTTGTCGTGAAAGCCTAAATTTGGTGGCTTCTCGCACATTCTAATGCTTCTATTCCATCATGTACACTGATCTTAATAAATGCATATTTTATTCATGCTCTGGTTTATTCTTAGTAATTCATACTAACAGTGTACAGCGTTTAGCTTTTGGGGGTTAAACCAACTTTTTATTGACACTCTAAGGAGGTGTCCTCACTTTAAAGTCACATTAAGTGTAGTCCTTATTAAAGTCTGTCCAGGCTATTCACAGTTAAAATACTAAAGTCTCGACCATCAAGAAGCTTGAGCTTTTTCGTTTATTACTTAGTGAGTTTTACTTGTTTGTCTATTTTTTAAAAATATAGAATAGAATAGCCTTTATGTGCTTCCAGTCATGTATTCATAAGTGAATTTTTTGATTGTGAAAATGCAGTAAAATAACGTTTGTGGAACATTGCTTTTATTTTGAAGGTGGGTCTAGCAAGTTCTTACTGTAAGGCTTACAGTGTTACTGTGTTTGTTCTCTTCAGTAAGGTTAGTAGCTAGCCATTCTCTACAAGGCAGCCTAACCTCACTCAGAAACTCCAGTAATGCTAACAGAGTGATCGCATTGTTGCGGTTGTTATGAAATCTCAGTTGTCTGGCAGTGTTCCATTCATTTGTCCCTACGGCGATCGAACTGTCCTCTATTTTGAAGTAGCAGCTGACATAATGGGCCACCGCTATTTAATGAATGTAGCGAAAACCATGTATTTGGGTAATTTTCCCCATGAAAGGAGTCAGAATAAAAAAGTTGGTATAATTAATATTGGTATAAAATAATGTTGACTCATAGCTTTCAAACAAAAATCATACCATAATTGGTCATATAAAACAAGTCCCAAAACCTCACACTAAATACCAGATCGTGTTTTAAACACATTCCTTAATTCCTTCAAAGGTAGACGACAACAGGCCCAAAGTCAGAATCTGACGACTCACGTAACAACTGAATATTTTTGCTAGATGTCTGAAAATTCACCAGTGTGAATACAGCAGTAGCGTTCTATAATGGCTGAACTTTTGCACCATGCTGCAGTCAGTCAAGCAGGGCCCAGGGGGCGGCACTGATGAAAGGGTTTCATGTGGAT
The DNA here is from genome assembly GCF_030273125.1 of Centropristis striata. Lineage (NCBI taxonomy): Eukaryota > Metazoa > Chordata > Actinopteri > Perciformes > Serranidae > Centropristis > Centropristis striata. The sequence goes on from NC_081539.1 coordinate 13,722,393, forward strand.
TCCCCCTCCAGAAAGCTGTCACTCACACGGCCCCCAGAGGAGCAGGGGGATCCTGGGTTGAAGCTCGGAGTTTGTGCTGTGGAGTAGGAGTTAAATGTGTAGAGAGAGAGACAGTCTGAGTATTTCAGGCAGCAGTTTGCCGACAGCAAAGTTGTATTCGACTGAAATAGACACATTGCCAAACGATGGCATCACATATAATCAAATATATTGCTTGTGTCTCATATCTTCATTTATGTTAAGGGGAGCTTGGGAAGTACAAAGATTGGATTTTGCCTACAGTGCTCTTAAATTTTAAAAGTGCAAGATTTCTGTTGAAACATATATATTGTTTGGGATGTTTAGCAGCATGGATCAGTTAGTCAGTCCTCCAACGGACTAAAATATTTTTAAAAGAACTATCAGATAAATTGCTAAGAAATTTAGTAAACACATTCATGGTCCCCAGAGGATGAATCCTGCTGCCTTTGGCGATCCCCTGACTTTTATCTTGCACAACCAGAAGGACAAAGTTTTCACTTCTATCTGATGGATTTGTACAAAATTTGATATTTCCAACTATATTTCCCAGATTATGAATCCTAGAGATTTGGGTAACAACAAAAACTTTAATCAGTTTAAAATTTCACTTTGTCCAATACCTGCAAAATGATGTAACTCCATCAACTAGTTTAGAGCAAATAAAGAAAGCTGCATAGACGTACTTTGGTCAGAAGATGGCAGTGTAATATATTGCTGTAGGCTAATCCATCAGTAAAGTAGAGGATACTCGAGAGAGAAAAAATAGAAGTTGTTATGACAACTCTGGCCACCCACAAGAGAAGATGCCAACAAGGGACACAGCTTCTTAGCCAACTTGATTACCAACAAAGGTTTTTTGCTTAGTTTTGCAATTTATCCAGGTTATTGTGTGGCAAGTAGATAAAAAAAACTTTTTATACAGAAACATTTCAAACTGTGTCAAATTTTACCGGAGAATAGGAAGGTTAAAACACTGCATACTATGACATCTTCAGGCCTCAAAATCTTTCACACTTTGGAGTCTCAGTCATCAAAAGCTTCCTTTGCCTTTTTGTTGATTAACCTTTAATGACTCAAATGTGCAATCCACATTTCCTGTACACTTGTAGAATACTTTTTACTTTTAGCACGTTTTTTTGTCTGCCACAAATGCATCCTGCCTCTTGCTGAGCTGTGTGATTAATTTGTGAAAGCATTAGTTGCAGTGTGTGTTCCCATTTGTGTCTTTCTTTATGATTCACCGCACATTACTCAACCTGTGTTTTCCTCCCTCAGAGCTGAGATCCATCAGCCCCGCCAGTAAAACACAACATAGCTGAGACCCGAGTCATTTGAGTGAAATATACCCTGCGTGATCTTTGGGTGCCCGGGAAGGCCACCGCAACCCCGCCCACTCCCGACGCATCCTCCTGGGACTGGTTGCCTGGCAACAGCGGCTGATTGGGTTAGCCGGGTTAAGAAAGGGTCTGGCACGGGCCGAAGGAATCGGATCACTCCCATTGATCATCTTCTCTCTCCACTCCTCTGAGAGCCGAGGCCACGGCCACAAAATCAAAGCCCTGCCATCGTGTCTGAGAGCGGGTTATTACGCACACGGGGGAGCGGGGAGAGACACGGCAGGCTTTGTGTGGCGGCTCAGTCTGACATCCCACACCGCACATCACAGTGTGATGCTGCGACTACTCACAGTCACAAGCGATGTGATTGTAAGTGAAGCCCTTTCAAGAGATTTCAGAGTGGGGGGTGTGCAGACAAGCCTTCAATGCTCCGTGGTGACCTATCATCAGATACGGGGATCGATTTAAGGTCATTAGCTGTACTTTGGATAGACACACCAGTGTACTGTACAGGGTGGAGGACTATCGGGTGGGCGGTGGTATTCCAAATGCCACCTGCTGCACCCACAGTGTGGGAGTCACCCGGGGACTCAACAGGAGGGAGACACACTAAACTGATGGGTTACATCACATTTTACCGTTATATCATAGTGATTATATCAGCATTCCACTTTTTATTGCAAACTGGCATTGTATATTTAACATCCTGTTTCTGCCAATAGATGAAAATCCAAATGAGCTTCAATGTGGGTCCTAAAGCTAATGCTAGCACAAAAAGAAGACATTATTTATTTTATTTTTGTTATTATTAAGTTGATTCAAAGTCCATATAATCAACATGCACGGTCTTACAGGATTCATAATATATACTTTGTCTCTCTAATAGAAATAGATACCAAAAAGGTGAAAAAGACTTAGCTAACTTAGCATTATGTCAGTCCTGCTCCAACTAAGGATATGTTTGATAGCTTTCTTTAAAAAGGACTCTCCATGGCTAAAAAAAATTAAGACAACATGAAAATACCAATATTTGCATTTCTTTGAATGGCCACTCGAGGCTGGCTCCAAAAGTGAGTCAATCCCCATAGACCATAGTTAGCTGGTGTATCTAGCTATAAAATATTAGTAAGCAAGCATAGCCAGTCGTAATCTGATGCCTGCTTGTTCTCTTTTTGTCTTTGTTTTTGTTTTTTAACTTGTTTTGCCATTATCGGCCTCTCATTAGATGTTCTCCTGCACCACAGGGATTGTAATGGGAAACCATTTGAAGCCTTTAGTCTCCTCTCTCCACCTGCTTGCTATGAACCAGCCAGACCTGGTAAAGACCCGCCCACTGGTGAGGTGCAGTAATACAAGAATGGCAGCCTTGAAAATAGAGAATAGAGATGATGTATTATAGTTTATGGGGATTTTCTTGTGTCATTATGCTTTAAATAACTGCTACTTACTGTTATTTTTATCATCATATCATGCTTTGAATATTTTCTTTTGATTAACCAATGAATTGGTCTGTAAAATGTCTGAAAATCGTAAATATATATATATATATATATATATATATATCATTTAAGGCATAATGACACAAGAAATTATTATTATATATAAAATACATTTTAAAAAGCCCTTCACAGTTTTCCAGAGCTCAAGTTAGCAAATCACAAATTTTCCACAAATTATCCATTATCCCCTAAAATAATAATAAGCACAAAAGTGCTGCTGTAGACCAGCGTGCAAATAATTTAAGCCTATCCATATTTCTTCAACCTTTACATAACCAAGAAAGCAAATCAGTAATGATGATTTATAACTTTATCTCTTAATGCTATCACTGACATTAATACTTTCTATGATCTATTTTTTCTGGTTTGGTTTTCGTATTTGTTATCATGTAATTATCTTGTTTTCTCTGTTAAATGTTTTGTCTAATTGTGCTTATCTTGTATTATAGTTGTTGAAGACGAGATGGTTCATCTCAAAGTGTTATTCCTTATCATTTCCAACTTGAAAAAAATTCCCAGAGCATAAACCTGCATTCAGTCTACTTTGTGATGTGAGTGGAGCTTCTCCCATAGCAGCTGTACCACCACATTATTAATGTAAGACTGCACATAAAAAGGTAGATTTCTATCCTCATACGGAGGATACGTTCCCTCGTTTCTGTGCATGTTTGAGCTCTTTTGCTTCACATTGTTGTTTCTGGCAACAAAGTGAGTGTGCCAGTGTTGAGAGCGGCCAACTGTTCCACCAGTACTGCAAGCCTTTGGTGGCGACTGCTGAAGTCCTGGAGAGGTGTAAAGTGCAGCGAGGCAGAGTGTGGAGCGAGCTGGGTGATCCCTCCCACGTCTCTTTACTCATGCTGTCCCGAGGGGAGGCAGACACCCGGCCAACTGGTGTCACTGTTCCTCCGCCAAAAGCCACTGAGTCACCATGAAAATGGGGCCGAGATTTGGATCTTTTAGTCTCCTTCTCACCAGTTTACCCTTTGTTTCTCATTTATTTTGCAACATATTATTGACCATTTCACAGAGTTGCATATAACACCACACTTATGAGAGATTCTCACTTCTTATTTTTGTTATTTCGGCATGAATTTAATAGCTTTTGCTTCCCAGTGTGTGCATGTGTGTGTGCTTGTGTGTGGTCTTTTTGATGTCTCATACTGCTAATTGTTTCCCTCTGTGATGTCCACAAGCTGATTTTTCTCTTACTTTCTTTCCTTATGTAACATCCTGTTAAACCTGTCGAGAGAGGGCCCGTCTCTTTGGTCTTTATTACTCATTTTCATCATCTTAAATGTGTCTTAACTTAAAGACTTATGGTGATATCGGCTTCAAAGATTAGACGAAATTTTTTTGTTGTTTACAAAAATTTATTCATACAAATCTTACAACACTTTTTTTTTAAACATTTATTGACCCTTGCAGATCGCCATTTGAAGTAGTAATCTAATATTCAGTTTCTACACAGTAAATATATATCTTTAAAGATTATTTCATTTTAAGTAAGGCTATTGGCGCTTTCATTATCATACATATAATGTTTCATGGAGAGCTTGAGCTGATCCGTCCCTCTATTTTCACAAAGATTCTGCGTCTAGTGCTCTAAAAAACAAAAAAAGTGCAAAAGAAAGCAGTGCAAGCGAATACGCTTGATGTCTAAAGCTGGATGCTTCTAGAGATCCTATCTGTGCAACACAAAGACAACAACAAAAGGGTGAAATGTAAGCTGATGATGTGCAGCATTGTAGGGCCACTAAATAGCCATCTGTGATTCATGGCGATTTTTAAAGTCGATGCAAGGCACCACAGCCGCAAACTGCTTCCTGCGTCACAAAGCCTAGAGGAGAATGCAAAATTAAAGAAAGATTGATACAGTAAACACAGATTGAATAACTTTTTTTTTTTTTTTTTTTTTTACCCTGCTCGCTTGCCTTTTTCTGCAAAATATGTATTCCTCTCTCACAAACATGACAGGAAGTGTGCAGACGGGGGGATGTGAGATGTTTAAAGTCAGTTTTTAGTCTCATCTTGTAGATTTTTTTACAAACTTTGAACTCCTCAAAATCAGCATCTTGCTTCCTTTATTTTGCTTTCTCTAACTGCTTTTTCTTCCTCTCATCCTTCCTCTTCTTTAAATCTAATTATGTCAATTATGGCAGCCTTTGTGCCACTTCAAATGTCTAATCTCAGCTTCTTTTTCACACTTGCTTACAAACTCAGTTAGTTGTAACAGAGCCTAAAAGATAAAGCATGACATTAGACTGAGATTCTTGCCAGCAGTAAAGTACATTCAGATAATTCTTCAAAACAACATACAGTTTGTGTAGAAATGTGAGAAAAGAACACAAAACAACATCCAGAAATGACAGGTATGTATGTTTGCAGTAGTCAGAAAGCAAGCAAAACCATCTAGTTGGAGTCGTCTGCACAGATGCGGTGGCTAGTGCAATTACTTTAATCATGCAATCTACTGTTGATTTCTTTTTTCTTTTTTTTTCTTTTTTACATTGGTTCACATGACAGAAAAGGGAAGCACAATAGACCCAGAAGGTTCAAACACAAAAGTTCAAACTGCCTCGTATGTCTCTCACAAAGAACAAATCGATGGATAAGTCACCATGTAACAAGTATCATTTCTTCTTTCTTTTTTTATGCTTTTTCCTTTTTTTTAAATGTGCCTGATGGGGCTTTAGTGATACTTATTATATGGGCAGAGAGACATGAGAAAACCCTCAGCAGAAACCAGTTGATAGAAACAAAAGATTTACATGAGTCAAAGGTGTAAGCTCACTCTGTAAACACTGCGGAAGAAAAGGACAAGAAAAACCTCAAAAGTACTCTGGTCCTCATCTCAGATTTGGTTATTTTTTATCCCATTTTGATTTAAAAAATGGCATTTTTCAAGTTTTCTTTTAAAGCCAACAGGGCTCTCATCTGGTCTAACCCAGATCTACTAAAATAATCCCTCTTGCATCCATACAGAGGATAAATCTGTTGCTTTTGTATCAATCAGCAGTGATATGTATGACATATCGTCTAAGCAAAAGTCTCTCCACATTGTGGGATCAGGTGGGATTTAAAGGTAGAAATCTGTGAGACTCTAAGAGAGACAGGAGCACAAATGAGGCGGAAGAAGAGTTGAGTGTTTGAGGGTTAAAGGTGAGAAGAAAAGAGGGGGGACATGAGGCGCCCCTGCGAGGATTACGGCCTCAGGAAAGAGCCTGAAACTCACCGGGAATTCGGGAGAGAACTGTTTCAGCCAGTCTCCCAAAATAGCCTCAAACTCATCCCCGTCCGGGAGGGCATCAAAGTCTATGTCTTGTAGGATATGGTGAAAACCTATGTCTTCAAGGCTGTTGTGAATAAAGACAACTAAACTCTTAATGTCACTTTACAAAAAGCAGCATTCAATACATTTGATTGTCTTTTAAACTATTTATTTTCCTCACAATCATATCTCTTCACTAAAACGTTTAAAAGACAGGGCTGTTTGGAGCATGTCAACAATTCTCTCCCCTCAATAAATACTAAAAAAAATAAATCAATGAATACATAAATAGAGGCTATTATTCTTTTCTTTTTTTAGAATGAACAAAAAATTGGTCCACAAAGTAGATATGTGTGTCCTCAAGTGCTTTAAGTACAAAATAAAAAACAATATTATTATCAAAATATTCATTTTAATGGCTTACTTCATACATAAATACATGTTTAAGAACACAAAAGCGATCCACTGATTGTTCAGATCTCAAAATGACTTCATGTGGGGCTGCACACACTTAAGTTTTTTGTTTTTTTCTTTCAGGAGGGGGAGGAGTAGGGGGGGAGGATGCTACAAATATGCCAGTCGGCGTCCTTTGTTTCTAATTCTCTGTCTATACCTTTTCCCCAGGACTGCTGCCAGGTATTTCTTGACTGCCATTTGCTTCCGGTAGCGGCTGTAGCTGTCTGTGAAGATCCCGTCTGAGTGTCGCTTGGACAGTGGCTCCGAGCTGTCGTCCAGCGTTTTCCCCCCGCTGTGAGGGAGAGGAGAGGTTCTTCACTATCATCACAGTGATGCATTTATATTCACATGACCCCCTCTTGTATGTGCAGCATACAGTGATGCTGAGGTAGAGAGCCTGTAAATTATCCTTGTGTCATCATCTTAGAGGGGGATTTTTTTTTGTTGCTGCCTGCAAAGATCACCTGATTTTAGAGCCTTTTAGGGAAGATGAGCAGATTTAGTTTGTTTAAGGACAAAGTATTGAGCCTGCACTTGCATTGTTAAAGATTTTGCATAAATAATAATTGCAAAAATTATGCTACAAATGCTTTAATTTAGGAGCTATATTAATAGACTCTCTTTGTTTAACTTTTAGCCCATCCCAGGACAATCTGGCATGTATTTTCGACCTGCAATAAGATGTGATAGGCCTGCTCATAAGGCTTGAATAATTGCTCCCCTCCTCCCTCCTCCCTCTCCCACCAGGAACCACAGGGACTCCATCCTATAAATTATTCATCTGGAAATAAATTTAAACCTGAGCGGGTTAATTCTTCCCTCTGCGCCTTATAACGACGCAGCAACGCCACTTCCCAAATCAATCGAACACCCGTTTGTGCTCTCACAGCATTAATAAGGAGGATTTAGCTGCATGCTGGGAGGTAATGGGGACCACAGACATATATACGTATAACAGTGTGATTTATGAGCATTTAAAGGAGCAGTCCAAAGAAACCAAAACGCACATAGGACAGGAAACATTTGAAAAGAAGAGGTGACAGAAGATGTTCTTACCCTACACGTTTTGCCATCAGAGAATGCAGATATTTCCTGGCTGATAACTGACCCAGCGCTTTCCTGTAGGCTTTATTAAACATGCCGTCTGCATGCCTTTCCGTTCTGGGATGATAGATAGCCACACAGTAAAATCACCACACACCCAGCAACAGAGGCAACAATTTCAAGTAGCTGCACTGCAAAAAAATACTCATCTTAACAAGTTATGGTTTACTAATGGGCCTTATGCTCTATTTTAGCCAAAAAAAACAGGTTATTTTTAGATTTTTTTTTAACCTGTGCCAGTTTTGAGGTATAGGTTCTTTTCTTCTTCTTTTTTTGCTCAGAATATTTTTGCCTTGATTCAACATTTGTGCTCATACTGCTATTTTTAACAGAATAATTAACTTTTTTATTAGTTAAACTGGATTTAAATAGATTTTGCAGCTGATTTATTATTGTTTTTAAATCATTAAAGTTGCAGTTTTCAGGTTTTTCTCTTAAAGAAATCATGATTTTAGTCGACTAAGTTCCCCTGCATGCCTCATGTCTCGAAATGATAATCATTAAGTTGCTGACAACATCTCGACGATACGTTACATTGATTCACACATAAAAAACGTACAAGATACGAGGACAGAAATAGGACTACGGCAATGAGACGTTTAACATGGATGTCTCCAACGTTGAGACAAAAAAAAGTTTGGGTAAAAAAAAAATGGTGATAAATAGTCACCTTTTCTCTGGTGGGTAATACAAAGTGTAGACGTCGTCAGACGGAGGGCTTCTCACATCCATTTGGTCTCTGTCGTAATCCAGGGAGGGTAAGGAGTTCCCATCCTCATCGTAAACCTCACTGTCAAGTCTGGAAAGATTATATTTCACATATTAGCGACTGAGCAGTGACAGTACAGTGATTTTGTTAATAGTTAAACATGATTTATGAACGTGTCCAGAGACTTTTAATGTCTTAAATGTGAAAAAGAAGCATTATTATATAAAATTACCCCCCAGAAACACCACGGTTTATAATTACATTACATTTCTGTAATTGTTGTTGCTCTATTCTCATACAAAATGCTTTCTATTAATTATCTCATCACGTGAATTGATCGATTACTGGCTGCAGGACAAGTTGAGTCACTGTCCCTCACTGCCCCAGCAGTCTAAATCACATTACCGCCGCTCCCTGGTGAATGTTTCCCCGCAATTATCGCTGTGTGAGCAGCCCTATGGATCTGCTGTCAGATGATTACATCCAGTGATCCAATAGGCTCTTTTCGCCACAAACAGAACTAACTGGGAACCCTGCTGCTCAGTGCAACAATGTCCCCAACAACTTCTCCTTTTAAAGCCTTTTAAAAAAGCGAGAAATCAACAAAAGGACAAGTGAGAGTACGTACCTAACGCTGGGAAAGCTAAGCCCCACAGGTGAGCAGTAGACGCTGTAATGCATTATGATTCCATAGATGAGTAAGGCTAAAGTCGCTTTACTAGACATTGTCCTGCTGCAAAAGAAAAGAAAACATCAAGTGAGTGAACAGGTGTATACACGAGTCAAAGTTTTTGTGAGTTTCTAAAAGCAGAAAAAAGCACTTTTCTGCCTACTTTTACGCTGCGTAAAAGCCTCTTACCAGTAGCGAGACGCGATCTGCTGAAGAGCTCAACTGGGAGAGTGAGATAGGATCTCTATCTCAGTCTCTCTCTCTCTCGCTCGCTCTCTCTCCCTTTTCTCTCCTCTTCCTCTATTCCCTCAGTGAAGCGCCTCTTCGGTGTCCTTGTGCTTGTTCCGAGTGTGCAGCCCTCCTCGCAGCTCAGTTCTCGGGGGTTTCTACGTGTACTCGGTCATGGGCGGAATGAAGAGCGCCAAACATTAGTCTGCGGAGAACTTTCCTGCGTCCTGTGAACTTAACTCCCCTTGGTTTTTTATTCATGGATGCGAAAGGCATGCCTTTTTCACTTGTCACGTAGGTTAGGGAGGGGAGGGAGGGGTGGTGGGCGGCTGCGTCATCGCACTCCCCCCACCCCACCCCACCAACCGTCCCATTGGAGTACATCCTTCTCCCGCGTCAATGAAAGACCCCGAGTCAAGTCATAAAAAAAAGAAATGGATCCTGAATTCAAACATTATCATTAATTAAGCAGTGAATTAATGTCAACATTTTGACGTCACGCCAGTAGGATCACACGAGGGAGCTGTCCGGTGCTGAAATGTGCTGTGGAGCTGTCCGGTGCTGAAATATGACTGACAGCACAAAAACTTTCTCTCACTGAGGCATCAAAGGCACGTTTCTGAGGCAGGAGGCTTCATTTATCAGTATATTTTTAGGTATTTACCTCTCTAACTCTGTTAAAGTCAGAGGTCATAATCAGTTACACAACCACATACTTAAAGCAACCGCAAGGAGATTTTAACTGCTTATGAAACTGTCTAAATTTAAAACTGATGCCCTCTATGACTAACATTTGAAACAAAACCATCAGAGAGAAGATTGACTATATATCTATACAGTTATTCTAAAGGCCTGTCTGGTTCGATCCCCCGCAAAAACAGATGAAATGATTTATGCTATACAGACTGAAAGAAAAAGTAAAACTTTGGCAGTGAGTAGTATGTTAGCCAGATAAAATAAACAGAAGAGATGTTTTTTAAGTTTTTTTTTTTTTAAGTCGTGTGTTGTGAGTGAAGCTGAGGCAAAAAAAATTACTAAAGAAAAATTAAAAATGTAAAGGGACGAGTCACCCTTGACCGCTCATCAACAGTTGGAGAAAATTGCTGGATTAGAAAAGATTTAAAACTGATCTTGAATTGACCCTCTTCCTCCTTTACATATTTGTAACATCTATATTTTATTCACGAAATAAATGGGGAAGTGGTTTTACATCAATATATGAATTTACAGTAAATTTGTGGCTAAATTAAGTTTACTTTATTAATATTATTAATCTTGCATAGCCAAAAAAAGACTTCATGATGATACAGCTGTTTACAAAAGAAAAATAGTATTAAAAATAAGTTTTTTACCTTTTTTTTGTCCCTTGCATTAAAAACAAAGGTGATTTTCCTCATGGAACTACTTTTGTCCACAGAGGGCGCTAAAATCCATACAAAAATAAAGTTCCTTCCAGTTGCTTTAAGTATTATTTAAAGATTTTCAATACAGTAACTATTATTGAAACACAGTTTATGTAGTGCATTCAACTTTGGTAATGCAATATTTGTATTACACAATGAGTAAAGGTGTGGTATTACCACATTTATACATTTAACTATGTATTGTCCATTGTCTTGTGGGGCTGTCCAGTACTGATATATGATCTTTCTTCTACAAAAAAAGTTTCTCTATCAAAGGAATCAAAAATATGTTTATTTTCTCAGTAAATGTTTAATGTTCCCCATGCTTTCTCTTTGTTAAGGTCAGAGGTAGAAACAGAACTTAAGTATAAAGTAGAGTTTGGATCTGAGTCATCTGGTTGAAGGATATATGTTAATGGACTTTATGACTTTATGATTCTGATAACAAAAGCACTGTCTCTACCATCTCCAAAATAGCAACTTTGAGTTAAAAAAAACATTTTCCAGATAATCCAGTGGGCTCTTAGATTGTTTATTTAGCTTAAGAAGAAGGACAGATAAAGGAACCATTAATGTGACAACACAGTTTGTCTGATTAATTCAAAATCACCAAATTTGGAAATGCAACATTTTCATTGGACAGTGACAAAAAGCTGACGTATAAGCATATTTATATATTTAATATTAACTACTGTCTTGTGGAGCTGTCCAGTTTTTTTAAAATTATGATTGACAGGCTTTATTCTACAAACACTTTCTCTAACTGCAACATCAAAGACATTTTTTCTCTGAGACAGCTGACTGACTGGTTCATAAGTTTATTTTTTTATCTTTCACCTCTCCAATTCTGTCAAGCTCGCTAGGTACTCATCACCTGAGTCATCTCACCATTTCTTTACCCACTTGGCTTTAAATTTGCATACATTTAAGCGATGTATGACACATTTAATTCAAATAATGAAGGAATAACATCCAATCCACTGGTGGGAAAGTACTTAGATCCTTTACTGCAGTAAAAGTAACAATACAACAATTTAAACATACTTCATTACAAGTAAAAGTCCTGCATGGAAACCCCATTCAAACCCCCCAACACATTATAGATTGTTCATAATGCTAATTTTATACACAGTTCAGGTATAATTTTATACCCTATTTCTTTTTAAACTTTATTTTAATATTTTTTGGGGAAATAATTGATTATTTTGGACTTTTTAGGGTCTTGAATTGTTGTTGTAATGGAGCCATCTGAGAAGTCAACTTAATGAAACTGTTACCCCACAGACATCTGAAACATCACAAGCTAGAAACTGTTATAAATAAATTGTTTTATTATTAATCTAGAAAGTAGGTAATTAGTAACTACATCTGTCAAATAAATCTAGTGAAGTAAAAAAATAGAATTGAAGGATAAAGCATACAAATGAAATAAAACTGTACAATACTTGGTTTACTTGAAATATTTTTAACTTTGTGTTTTCTGCTCTACCTTTCCTCATTTGCAGGCCCAGATGACTGTCCGTGTTAGTCACTATTCATTAACAGTCAGCTGTGTCCACACAGGTATTAGGACCATGTGTTGAATCTTTAGTGGGTGAATCAGACCGGTCGATCCTCGTCTGGCTGACGTCACGGGATGGTTTGCTTTGTGCAATGAAACACTTTGAATTCTTCGGATGAAGAGTGATAAAATCTGGGGAAGTTTCTCCTGAAGCAGAGCACTTCCTTTACTCTGAGAGAGCACTGCACCCAAGTGGTGCTGAGGAAAAAGTGCACTGTAGTGTAACAAGGTTTTTAATGTCACATTAGGTCGACATCACCCTATGCTTACAGAATTAACTAACTGGGGTTCTTCTGCTGGTGCCAGGGAGCATTTGGAAAGATTATGGAGCAGCTCGACTAATTTGGAAACATTTCAAAGAATTTATCAGCTGCAACACCTGAACACTTCACGCTGCATTTGTGTAAGAGTGTATGACGACTCGTGAGCAAGCGACCACAGAAGTTCACACATATGTAACTTAAAATATCGAATAAACGTTAGCAATTGACAGCTAAAAGAAACGACTAATCAGCTCAAATGATTAGTTAAAAGTAATTGATGTAGTTAACAGAATGATTGAAATAGTTAACAGTTAAAGTAAGCAGCTGAAATGGTTCACACGGTTGAGATAGTAAGCTAACAGTAGGACTAATGGATAAACGGTTATAATATAGTTCACTTTAAGTATAAGCGGCTGAAATGTTTAGCTAAAATTACTGAATAAGCAGTTAAACACAGGTTAATGTTTTAAATAGACTAAATATTTAAAAGTAATGGGGGGAAAAGTTGTTAGCCTAAGTATTGTAGCCTAAAAGTAGCTGAAATAATAAACTAAATGTAAAGGATCATCTGTTGGTTAGCTACCAGTACTGGCTATAGTTAGCTAGAAGTAAACAGTTGAAATGGTTACCTTAGTTCAAATAATTATCTAAAAGTAGTAGGTAAACAGTTCAAATATATATTCAATGTAATGGATAAACAGTTCAAATAGGTTAAAAAAAAAGTTAGCTAGCTAACCTAATGGATAGACAGTTTAAAAAGTAAGCTAAAAGTAATGGAGAAATGGTTGAAATGGCTAAAAATAATGGAGAAATGGTGGAAATAGCTAAAATTAATGGAGAAATGGTTGAAATAGCTACAAGTAATGGATAAATGGTTGAAATAGCTGAAAGTAATGGGTAAACTGTTTAAACTGTTAGCTACAAGTACTGAATAAACTAGTCAACCTAACTTTTATCTTAGACTTTAGACATTTCAACTGTTTATCCATTACATTTAGCTAATGTTTCAACTGTTTTCGTTTACTTAAGCTAATAAGCCTATTTGAACAAACAGTTTAAATAGGCTAATTAGCTTAAAAAAAACATTTGTAACATACACTGGGAACTGATAACGCGGTATGGGAGGGCTGCCTGAGTTACCTCAAATCCAAAAGGTTGGGAACCATTGAACTCGATGAGTGAACTATAGGGCCGATATGGTTTTCAAATGGGTCAATAAAGCCTCAATAACATTTTTAATGTTTTATAATGGGAAATACTGTACACTGTGTGTGTCACGTTGCCTTTTAGACCCTTTAATGAGTTGGGTAGAAAAATAAGCAATGACTAACACACAACAGCCGATTAAAATCTGGATTGTCTTTTGTTGAATCATTTATTCCAGTAGAATGCTTGATGTTTACTCAGTTGGGTTTTGATCATTTTTTAATAATGTTTTTAATCAATATTTGAGCCGATGTTGCCAGGATATCACATCTTCATCATCTAATTACATGTGCGGAGCTGAGAGCATGATGCAGATAAGAATATTGATCCAGTAATTAGTTGGTGCTTGACTCACCACATCATATAAGTAGGATGCCTTCCTGTCAGAATCATAGTGGAATATTAATAAACTCGCTGCCCTGAGCGTTTTTAATCTCCTGCTGCACCACAGAAACAGCTTAATTATGTTATCATTTTTGTTGACAAGGTTATGTGCACATTCTAAAAACTATAAAGCTGCATTTTCTTTTTACTTTTAGTGCATGTAACAGCAACATTTAACAAAGTTTGCACTGTTGCATGCAGTTTGCATGCTTTGGCACATACTTCTACATTGAGCCTTAAACTATAGGGCTAAATTGATATTAAGTGAATACTATATTGACCTTTTATTATCTGTCTTTACTATCCAACACTACTATGACAGATGAGAAGAAAATATCATCAGGAATGGTAAAAACCTGTCTTACTGTACTTTTAAAAACTCACTTTTTTCATAGCACACACAATATAATTTTCCAAAAGCAGATATTTTCTAAAGCTACAAAAGCCATTTGAAATTTGCCTTTTAAATAATTATAACAATGAATTATGAAAAACCTGAAAAATTACATTTTGGACATTACAGGACCACAATATTTTTATTGCATATTTGCAGTATTAGGCTGCAATTAAAATAAAATAAAAAGCTCTGACTAAATTAAATGCATAACATTTTTACTTTTTGCCTATTATCTGCCTCTCAGCCCTTCTGGACAAACACTCAGCACCTGTCATTGTAGAAGCTAAGTGGTAAAATACTTGAATCATGAGACTCTAACCTCAATAAAACTCCTTTAACACGACATGTCAACACCGGCGGGCGCTATAAAAACCTAACAGTGCTGAAATTAGAATGAGTCATATGTTCTTTGGTGTGATAAAGATCGCACACAAACACTGTATGGCCTGACATGATGACTCACTGCTCTACTTCCAAGTAAAAGATATTAAACTGGGTAGATTTAAGACAGCTGCTGTTTGCAGACTCATCTAAACAAACAGGAGCATATACAGTACCAACATCACTGATGAGTTACTGTAAGGAGACACTTTTAAAACTTACAGTATATGGACTTTATCTTATATTTATCGGAAGGCAAGAGGTTTGACATAAAGTGTACAGTACCATTTCAAAATAATAAAATATACTATAAATTAGTGAAACACTGTACATGACCGCTATAAAACAGGTCTGGACCACTCGTAAAATTGTGTTTGTGGTGAAGAGAAAATTACAAGGATATAAGTGAATCGGCAAGCTCTCCTAAATTATTGTACAAATCACTTGAGAATGAAACTGTTTGTATGAGGCCCAGTGCCTCTTAAACTGCCTTGCTCTTAGACCCTTTAATAGGGCAAACTTTAACCTGTGTCCTGTACTATTTTATGTAATTTTCTTAGTATTAAAGAATATATGGAGGAAATAATGCAACGTAATGATGCTGTAAAAAGCATAAAAAATGACAAATGTAGAAGTGAGAAGACTTGTTAGTGCTGAATATTCAAAAAGTGTTTTTATAAATCATATAAAGATATCTCTCTCTGATGCTGCTTTTAATCAACCAATCAAATAAAAAGAAACACTTTAGTGCCACATAGTGGTCTTGCAATTATTGTGCTCTCTGGCCATCATTATAATATAAATATTGATATAGTGACTTATATTTTCAATGGTGTATGTATTGCATCCTGTGAAATTATGATGTGGCTGTCCTTTTTAAAAGCAATATACCACACTATATAATACTATATTATACTATTCTATACAGTAGCTTTAGCTTAAAACCTGCAAAGGGACAGTGGACTTCAGGTGGAGCCTCCCAAAGCTGTTCCCCATTTCTGGTGGTCCTGGGATCCACAATCTGTCAGGACCTAAAGTGGAACATTGAACATCATCAAAAAGTCCCAGTAGAGGATAGACTTCCAGTATCAGCTCAGGAGGTTTCAAGGAAACTTCACTGCAGTTTCTTCACACCCTGGACACAGCTTCCTCTGTCTTATCTCTGCAGGTAGCAGCTACAGACCATTGTACACAGAAACAAACTCGCAAGAACAGCTTATTTCCACAGGCTGTCACTGATGAATTTTACTGATGAACACAGATCATATAGTGTCAAAAAAACCTGTGACAGTAAATTTACTAATTGACTTATCTACAAATTATAAATTACATATTTACATTTCAAAACACACAGGTGAGTATCATTCTGTTCAGTACTCATTCCTGCATTTTTGCTCTATTTATTGACATAGAAACACTTTTATATCAACTTGTATGTTGTTCATATGCACATGATATTTATGTTTACTTACCTATCTTTGTTCAGCTTTGTTGTCTTTGTTTTTAGTTGTATATATGTTTCTGTATTGGTAGCAACCTGAAACTCAAATTCTTTGAATGTGTGCACAAATTTGCAGCAGTCCAAGAAGAATATATATTTTACTTTACTAAAAGTGTCAATAGGAATAATCGATTAAGATTAACTACTTTAATAATCCCACAATAGGGAAATTCAACCTCTGCATTTAACCCATTATTTTTTCACGGTTGTGATAATTGTGATGCAGAATGGACCCACTCAGATTGTTGTGTGTGTGTGTGTGTATATATATATATATATATATATATATATATATATATATATATATATATATATATATATATATATATATATATATATATAAACCATATATATATATATAAACCATATATATATATATATATATATGTATATATATATACATATATATATACATACATATATATATATATATATACATATATATACATACATATATATACATATATATATACATATATATATATATATATACATATATATATAAGAAACCAAATATATAAGAAACCAAATATATTTTTGGATTATTTGTATTGATGCATTTATGGAAACAGCATTTTAATTTGTAAAGATGGGGCTCATTCGAACTACTTAATATAGGCCTACTATTATTATTTTTTTAAGTAATTAGTTTAAATTGAACGTGTTTTTCATGTCAAATCTTGACCTGAAAAGTAACTAAAGCAACTAAAACTAAATAGTTTCTATTGTCATTGCACAGAAGTACAGCGAAATAATTTTTTAAAACACAGCTCTCGTTTTGGTGCAAACAGATAAAAAATAATTTAAACATAATAAAAATGTAAACCCTATTTTTAAAAAAGCACAAGAAGAAGAAAATAAAGGGGGGGGGGGCAGCAGCATGGGGGATATTCCACATGCTGTCAGCTAAATGTAATTAAGTAGAAGTATAAAGTTACATGGAATGGAAAAACTCAAGAAAAGTACAAGTACCTCAGAATTGTACAGTACTTGAGTAAATGTACTTAGTTACATTCCTACTTGCTCCGGGCTGCAGATGTGGAGCTGCAGTAGCGGCGGGCCGCCAGCAGGGGGCGTTAGAGACCTGTGTCTGTGGCTGAAAACGGTACAGACTGAGGACGCTTTGAGTCCTCCCTTTTTCCACATGAACCCGTCCTCCTCTCCGCCGGCCCGCTCTCCTCTCGTCTCTCACACTACCATCTCTTTTTATAATCTATTTTTCCTTTTCTTCAGCCGGTTCTCCTTTACGTGATCTCCTCCTCCCCGCTGTCCGCAGATCAGCTGTACCGGACGGATCTCTCCAGCTGTGCGTGGCTCTCCAGTCCCGCAGGCAGGGTCGGCCATGTTGTTGTGTGTGTGGGGGTTGATGTAAGTTTAGTAGTAGGAAGTAGAGGCTACAAAGAGCTGGGACACTTTGGGATCTGACTTTTTTTTTCCTTGCAGCTGGATTAATCCCCTTGTGATGACAATGACTGTGTCGCTCATCCTGTCACTCTGCAGCGCTGCTTTGATTTAACTTCAGCCTGAAATCTGACCACAGTCTCTCTGCTGGATGGATGAAGTGAGGATGAAGGCGGTTCGGTCCCGGTTGGAATAACTCGGATTTTTTTTGTCCCGGTGCTGACTCAAGAGGGGGAGAGAAAAAAAGCAGGAAACCGAAGAAGAAGAAGATTTTTACAAGGTAAAACCCCAAATTAAAGTGGTCTTTGTGAGCAGGATTAGGAAAGGATGGGCCGAAAGCAGCTGCTCGCCTGTCTGACCTGTCATCAACAAAGGAATCAAACTGTCCTATGATAATACACATATATACCTTTATGTAGCACGTACTGCCATTTACTGTGAAAACCCAAAGCCATGTATTCATCATTAAATCTTATTTAAATAGGTTAAAATACCAGCATGTGCTTAAAGTCCCACAGGAATATGAGTGCAACCATGTCGGATATATATCAGATAGGCTACATACTTTAAAGTAGGACAAGGTCACATATTTTACACTATACTAACATGTTAAATAGTTGGTTTATGTATTATATTTAATTTAATTCAGTAGCAAAACAAAAGTTTGTCCTCATAGTGGCCATTTCATTGGAGTGAGAGCATTTATTTAAACTTGACCTCCCTGTATAAAATGACCTGTTGTGACCTCTAGGATAATCACAGCCTCTTTAAACTTTACAACCAAAAACTAGAGACTTAAAGCATTCAGTGGAGGTATAGCTTCCATATGTATATTGACAGTAAGAGGCTTTTTCAGCAGTTTACAGAAAATGTCGGAAAATATACAGAAATCTGAAAATTTCAAAAGTCTTTGGAATCCAATCACAGCAGGATTTTTTGTGCTAAGTGTTCCTCAAGGTCTTGGTGTATTAATGTCAAAATTCTGAGGGATTTTTGAGCATTTTTATCAATACTGCACTAAAGAAAAATGGCAGGAATAGTGCAACTGAAGTAGGACAAGGTCACATATTTTACACTGTAATAACATGTTTAATAGTTGAGATGTGTGTGTGTGTATATATATATATATATATATATATATATACTGTAGTGAAGATTTTCCTCATTATTATTTTAATTTAAAGCCAGAAACAAGAGACAAAAGTGCCAACTCATCATTTAAAATGTTTAACCCAATGTTTGACTCATGCTGAGTCAGATTACTGCTAAATCAGTAGCAGGTTAAGGAGGAGGAGGAGGAAGAGGAGGAGGAGGAGGTGGTTCAGGCCCTTCTTGGTGATGCTCTGAATTCAAACTTCCTGACCGAACAGCTGAGTCACTTTTCTGTGTCTTCCCCAGTTTGTGCTGTTGCTTCATTCTTCTTCTTTGTCGTCTACTTTTACTTTTTCCCAGCTCCACTTAGAGGGCGGGGGCTGGGGAATTGTCCTCATTACCTGCACAGTGTGTGACACTCAAATTAAACCGACTGTCACGCACGAGGTGACTGGAGAACATGTCATGTGAAGGGTACTGCTCGGCACTGCTGGGACTGAATCATTGCTCGTATGAATCCATATAAGGGCCGGTGGACTTGGAGTGAAGGAAGTTAAAGGGGAATACCATCATTTCTGACAGTGTGATTTTAATTCCTGTTCATATCACTTTATGGAACCATTGCAAAGTTATACAGTTTATCTAAATTTAACATTATGATAAATAAGGATGCTCTGATTTTCCTGATTTCCTGGTACTGATTCTTTAAACTGGACTCAGGGTACTGAGTATTGATCTGTTTTAACTTTACCATACCACCCCTCCCTATAGACCCATTTTTGTCTTTCTAAAGGCGACAGTGGATTTTAGTTTGAGATGCCGCTCAGCACTATGTGGCGAGTTTGCTTGTCCTAAATATATAATTAACACGTTTTGTTTAGGCGCCTATTCAAATTTAGAAAATTTAGAGTGAAGTTTAGAACGTTACACTATGACCATATGAAGTCCATGTTCATGGTCGTAAGTTGTTGCAACAATTTTTGCATTGATATCCTTTGTTATGCACATTTGGTGCAAGATTTAACCTTTTTAAACTACTTGAGACGTGATAAAAATTGCCAAAATTCCTCCAAAATACTACATTAAGACACTAAAACCTTGAGGGTCAACACTGAAAAATCCGTGCTTTGATATTGTTTAGAAATTGTTGAAAAGAATTGCAGTTTTCAGCGATTGCATGAGGAGCACTTCTGGTCTGGAGATAAACCCTCTTAGTGGGTGTAAAGTTTCATGAGACTGTGATTATTCTACAGGTCACTACAGGTTATTGCATACAATGAGGTCATGTTTTGGGGGAAAAAATGCTCTAACTGCAATAAAATGCCCACTATGGGGTCTAACATCATCACACATGAACAAGATCAGGCTCACTGAATCCACAAGAGTCTGAACTTTCCAGTGATATCCAATTTATGCAATTCACAGACTGTATAGGGACCCCAGTGTGCAGAAATATTCAAGTAAAGTAGGTGAAAATAACACATTTTACTGCTTTACTGCTGTTTTTCTGCCCCAAACTGTCAAAGGTTAAGCTTTGAAAATGGCCATGTCAGTTTTTCCCTCACCGAAGTTCAGCCTGACTCTGGAGCTAGCATGGAAGTAATGGATTCCTGAGGTTGTTTAGTTTCATACAATGCCAAGATCTTCAGCCTCTGATAGACAGTGATGTCAGCTGAGGATGAAGGCTTCTTAGTGGATTCTAAGAGGTGAATCACACATTTAAAGTGATGTGATACTGTGTGAAGATCGTTTTTATGAAACAGGAGGCACGGGAGTGCTGAATGGATGTAACTGATAGCGGAAACACTGACCTTTATAATGACATTGACAAATAAACTATTATGTAATTGCAGATCCCTGAACCACTTAATGAGGTCAGAATCAAGCTGACACCAATCTGGTTACTATGCCGTTTAATCTGGGTGGAGCAGCTGATTTCATGGCACATTCCAATTTTCTGTCTTTCGGAAAGAGTGCAGCAAGTTCGTAGCTACTTTGAGCATTGCACCAGATCTGTAACACACTGGTTTCATTGGCAGGTTTGGATGTCTGGGTGGACATAATCTGCCCGAAAATACAACTAAATTATTTATGTTTCTTGTATTTTGTATTTTCCTACAATAATTGAGGCAATATTTGGAACAAAAACATAAGCAAAAGAAAGAAAGGAGCAGATTCTACTTGTGTCATCGTGTTAAAACTCTTTAAATCCTTAAAGGTGCTACAGAAGAAACCATTGATTCCGAATGGAAGCATATGACAACAACTTATAAGTTCTCTGTTTTTCAATATTTCCTCAGCATGTAAGAGCCCAAAATGTGAAACTTTGATTTGAATACATGATCAAACATTGTCTTTCCAGAAGCCAATATTAGAGCTGCAAAGATTAATCGATTAGTTGTCAAATTTTTTATTTAATTGAAAAATATTTTGATTCGATATTAGTCATTTTTGAAGACAAAAAAGGTCTAAATTGAATGATGATTTCAGCTTCTTAAATGTGGATATTTTCCTTCAGCCCCCGTCTGACAGTAAACTGAATATCTTTGGTCAAAACAAGAAATATGAGGTCGTCATCTCGGGCTTTGGGAAACATTTTTCAGTATTTTTTTGGTATATTATTGACCAAACAATTAGTCGATTAATGCAGAAAATAATCGTCAGATTCTTTGACAGGGGAAAAAAGATTAAGTTGTAGCCCTGGTTAATATGTGATAGTAGATTTGTATATATTTCTCCAGAGAAAACAGCCCAATCCAGGCCATCACGTGACGTTTACAGTCACTCAGTTAGATGTTGACAGTTCAAACACTCGGCCCTGTTGTGTACTGACAGAAGGACGATTGTAGACACACTCAGATTCCCAAAATAGCTCACACTTAGCCTCCATTCAGGTGCCATTGTTCAGGTATTCCCAGGAGACTTGTGGAAAATGTGTGATGTCTTTTCTCTGGCAGCACAGTTACTCACAATAAAAAGCTTTTCTATGGCAAACTGACTTATCAAGTAAAATATTAACTGAGATTTCTACGACAGCTATTTGCTCAGGACTGAAGTATTTATGGTAAAGAGAGCTGATGGTTTAGGCTGATATGTTTCAAAGTTAAACAGTGAAGCGCTCTGAAGTATCTCCATTCATTTACATTGTATTTAACATTTTCTTTTTTCCCCTCAAACGGTTGTAAGCCTCAGGATCAGTTTGCTTTGTGCGTTCCTGCAGCAGCTCTGCACCCAATACACTGTAGATCTAATTCTGAATCACTTATTGATGTTCCTGGAGACGCTCTGAGGCTTCAACATCACATGACATTTCTCCAGGCCCAGTTTTAACCCTTTGGCATCAGAGGAATGTGGTGGATGGTGGCAGGCAGCATCTGTTGCAGATCTGAAGGCCAGTAAAGCTCCAGAGACCCTCCCCGTCTGCAGCCGCAGCGTCAGCCGCTTACAGCTGTCTGACGGGATGCTGGGCAGGGTTTCACTCAGACTGACGGCTGACGGATGGAGGAGCTCCACCTTCATACCCCTTCAGCTCGGCTGCTTGACATCCGGCCAAATGTCAACTTCATCGCAGTCCGGATAATCTGAACCTCAGGGGAGTGGAGGCTGTTTAAACAAAGTGAGATAAAAAGGACCAGAACCTATTTTAGGATCAGGGGTTTAGTTTTAAAATGCATCTGTTCAGTCAGATTGCAAGTTGTGGAAGAAATTGTCCAAAGATCTATACTTTACTGACACATTTATATTGTAGCATTTGATTTGATGTCAGTTCAATTAAACCGTAAAAAAAATTAAATTTAGGTAATGTGAATCCATCAAATAACCCGTCAGAATGCTGGCTTTTTCAATGTAAGACTCCATAAAATCCCCAAATTTGTAAAGAGTGACGTTTTGGGCTCTTTTTAGCCGTCATTGGCGTTACATTTAGCTAAGTATAATATCTATAAACAGATGAATATGAATGCAGACTATGTAGGAAACAGGACAAGATTTTAGTATCGAGCTTAGCTTTCTGGTTTCCATTTTTAGTCTAATGTTGTTAGACCTGGAGAACTTAAAAATAGGGCACACTGTCTTCAGATCCATCATCATGATGGTAGACCTAAATTTGGAGATGTTTGAGGTTTGGCTCTGACCTCAAATGGTTACGCTGGAAATGCAATCTTGAAACCCGTGATCTGTTGTCTGATAACAATTTATCTTTGTATTTGCTTTTTATTAAATATAAATTAATCTGTAGTTATATGCTAATTTTTGTTTATAAATTGGTCGATTAGTCAGGTCTTTTCATCCTATGGACCAAAAACAGCTACACAAAGTTTCAATGAAGTTGTTTATCAGACTGCAAACACTGAGTGATGAATGGAAGAGGTAGTAGTGACCTAGATCACCGTTACCTGTGATATATCCACTAGCTCCATTGAAACCCCAGAAATATTGTCCATTGCTCACAGAGACTAAATAGTGTCCAAGACTGAGCTCAGTACAGTCTCACATTCTTTTTCAAAGATGCTTCACCTTGTTATATAAAAAAGAGTGACTTGTTTTTTAGATATTTAGTCAGTTTGCTAGTTCTGGATGTAGGCTTTCACTTAGTTCATCACAAAAAATGCTCATGGCTTTTGTGTGCAGAGCTACAAGTATGTTTTTTTTAATTGTCAAGTATATATGGCCAATTAACCCATTAAAAATAAGCGGTTTAAAGCCAAAAAACACAGAAAAGTGCAAACCCTGACATTTTTCCTAATAAATAGTGATAAAAAATAGTTGGCAATAAAGAGTCAATACAGTCTTTGTAGATTAACTTAGAAAGTATATTAAAGCTGCAGGCGTCTGTGGATAACCCGTCCGTACAATAATCCTGCACTGTCATCTTCCTCAGGTATACTTTGTCTCTGCAGCCTTCTTTAAAATTCTGAACCATAACCCCGCAAGCACACAAACGTCTTCATCGTTAGAGCGATCAGCGAGTGTGAGAGAGAAAGCACTGAGCTCTCTGCTGTCTTATCAGCATTTTGTGGCGCTGGGTGGAATTCTCAAACTTTGTTTGGAGTGAGGGAAGGAAAACTGTGAGTGCAGGTCGATGATAAGGAAAGTGTTGGTTTAAGGAGGAATATGTAAAGTTGGCCCCTTAAAAATATGTTTTTGGTGAAAACGAGCAGAGAAGAGAGAGGTCAAGGGTCAAAAGGAACCTCAGAAGTTAATGGAGGGAAACGTCTGTATGCTTTTGGGCAGTTGCTAGACCTCTCGCAAAAAAAAAAGTGCATTTTGGCTACATTGGCTGGTTTAGAGGCTTTGTTAATTCATAACAGCAAGTTGGGTTGCACAAACTTATTACCAGCTGTGATAGCTAAGCTGGTATTGTTTTAACCTTTAACCCGACAATTTCTCCAACATAAACAGTAGAAGAGGTCGTGTGTCAGAACCATAAATTACAGCATGTAGGTACGTATCGCGGTTCATGGTACAACGGCACATTCTAAAAATAGCTCACACGTGCGGTCCGCGGCTGTAAAATAGGCTGCAGTTTTTGTGGACCTAGGTTTAGGGCAAAACACTTCCTGGTAAGGCGTTATAAAAGACAGTTTAAACAGTAAGGTTCACGTGACTACCACAAATTACGTAAAACCTGTAACTTACATTCAAGATCGTGATTCACGTTACTTAAGTAAACAACGTAACTTAAAATAAGAATTATTTACTTTTGTTTTCACACAGGATTTTAACCCCGCTCTCCTGGGTGAAAGTCTGTCCGTTTGTTCGACCCATCCACCACCCGATCCTCCAACCTCTATTTTAAATTTGCTTTGCTGTCAATCGCTACCACGTCAGCAAGATGGCGGCAGACGAATGGCAGCGGTTGGTAAAATACGTCAATATCGCTCATTTTCCGATCCCTGTACACACGACCTATAATGATGTTTTTGATGGGAGAACAGGCTGTTTAACCTTAGTAGTTTGGTCCTGGAGATGCCTGCTGTAGTAGGAACTACCACAGAAGCGTTTTTGTACATCCATCTCTGGGCAGATTTTGTCAACACGATAACGGCAGAACCCTTTAAGATGCAGTCACAATGCTGTACAGGTGTGTAGTTGAGATCAAAATGTAGAGTTTGATAAGAGTGTGTTCTGAGCAAAGACGCAGAGAGTAGGGGGTAGAAAGTAGGGAAGAGTCCAAAATAAAGCTGCATCGTCGTGTTGAGTAGTCAGTTGACAGAAAATGAATCTGCACATCTGTTAGTTGTTTTTTTTAAAGGTCCCTTATTGTAAAAAGTGAGATTTCCATGTCTCAGCAGTGTCTACGTGCTATATTAATACTGTGTACTATTCAGAAACTGTTTTTAAACAAGCCATCAGCACTTCTGTTACAGTCACTCCCTGGCTGCAATGATGGTGCAGAAACGCAGATCAGAACAGACTATGCTTTTTTTGAGGGGTGGGCTTTTAGAGACAGGCTCTGAAACTGAGCATTTGTGAATTCAGGGTTTTTTTAACATAAAGGATGTAAAACTGTTGTAGTAGACACCCAAAATACAATTATGGACCTAAAAATGATATAATAATATATAATATGTCATATATAAAACATAATATGTCCATTTTAAGCAATAGTGCCACATATTTCCTGTATTAAGCTTCTAAAAATGTAAGAATTAGCTGCTTTTCTTTGTCATAAATGATAATAAAGTGAAGGACACAGAGTCCCTGGCAGATATCAGCTCTTTCTACAGTAGCTGACAGAGCAATCTGACCCGCCTGGAGGAGGAATATTAAACAAAGATAGTGTCTCGTCTGTGTCACTGAACACTTTTGTGGAATTTTCTTTAGCTCAGTAAAGAAAAAGGCTTCTGCTGGTGTTGTATAAATCAATACACATCTTTGTCTTTAAGATTTCACATTCATTATGGCTGAAGAAAGAGTCTTTTTTTTTGCCTTAAGTGGATCAGTATGTATGAAAATGAAAAGTCAAGCTTGTTCTCTGTCTTTATCTGTCAGAACAGACTATAACAGCACCTCGTCTTGCTTTCCAAGATACAGGAAGGAGCCTCTGTAGATACATGTTTGTACTTTGTGAGGACATGTCAACTTCCTAGTTTAAACTCCTCACCTTCCTCCCTCATTGTGTCTGCGTGGCTCTGACAGGGAGTCCTCTCTCCCTCTCGTGTGTTAGCATGCGATGTGCTGTTGTAGGTCATGTTATCGTCCCGGGGGCAGCGGGATGTTGTCAGCAATAAGTTACTAAAATTAGCAGCAAGGCAGATTTTCCCTGTGGTTTCATGCTGCCACTGTTCAGGAATGAGCTCGTGTTTAAGTGATTCGACTCGGATGTAAAAGTCTGCTGCACAGTTTTTCACTTTACATTATTTATAAGATGAAGTGTGATCTTTCCAGTCATCTTGCTCAGACACCTTTCATCATGACTTCTTGCTCTTTCTGGGCCTAAAGGGATAGTTTGTGATTTAGTGAAGTGGGGTTGTATGAGGTACTTATGCATAGTCAGTGTTTTACCTACAGTAGATGGAGGTTGGCGCACCCCGAGTTTGGAGAAGCAGGCAAAAAACGTGCTTTAGGGCGCTTTCATAACCCAAAGTTTAGTCGGTTTTGATCAAACTCTGGTGCTGTTAAATCCTAGTTACTTTTCGTTTGTTTGCTTGTGAACGCTCCAATCGTACTTTGGTGTGGACCAAAACAACAGGTCCAGGAGGAGGGGATCTCTAGCATCCATAGTCACTTGAAAACACAATGCACATAATAGAACACCAATTAGAAAAAAGGTTGCACCTCTTAAACATAAAATAAAACGTGATCATTTGCGTATCCTTTTCTGACATATATCAATTGAAAACTGTACAAAGACGGTATATTTTATGTTCAAACTGAAAAACCTTTGTGTTTTTGTAAATATACTCTCTGAATTCTGAATCTGATGCATTCTTTTTTTATTATTATTTACGTTTCACACAGTATTTCAGACTATTTTGCAGTTTTATCTTGCTGTCAGACAGGCCCTTCTGACCGGGAACCAAAACAGTTATCTATGCTCTCTTCAAAGCCACCAGACTCCTTTGAGGAAAACAGTAATTTTACCTTGCTGAAGACGGGAGTACCATAGACATGATAGGTTAGTTTGTTTATATTATTGTGTGAATTTGGTGTTTCAACTGGTTAGTTTGGACTCACCATGTCGCACAATAACACAAATAAACTGACCGAACAAGGCAGCTGTAGATCTACAGCCTCCATGTTCTGCAAGGTAAAATGACTGTTTTTGTCAGTGGAGTCTAGTGGCTTTGAAGAGAGTACAGATTAACCCTCCTGTAATGTTGCGTGTAAAAATTGACCCATTTCATTTAAAATGGGTCAATTTAAAATTTTAAAAATCTTTAAAAATTAATTTAAAGTAATTTTTTGGAATGAAACTTCTTCTGCTTGGCATAATAAGTGTAATCAACATATAAAATGAAAATGGTTCATTTCACATATCTCTGTAATATAAACATTGGTCAATCTGACCCTGAACAGAAGAGGTTTATCAACTCACTCCATAAGAGAAAATTTTTTTAGAAAATGTAGAATACAATTTTCAATAACTCATGTTTTTTCTCATGTAAAACTATTGTATTTTATATGTAGATCTTTCCAATGTACGTAAAGAAAATTTAAACATGCATTTTTTATGAGACAAGTGAATGATCCTCATTGAACCATGACCTTTGAGAGGTAAAGAACACGATTTTACGAAATATTGGTTGAGATGGTTAGTAATGGAGTTAATAATGACATATAAACAATGTTTATTGGGATTTTTTAGTTCCTGACACTTTTTGGATAATTTAACATTGCTGTTCCTGAGAAACAATCATAAGAGGAGGGTTAATATAAAGGTTTCAGTTGTCTGTCTGTAGCAGCAAGGTAAAGAGGTAAAAAATAATCTCAATATTGCATCCACAGCGGTGCATTGCTGAATCTAGATAAATACCTCCTACAGAGAATCCAAACTATCCCTTTAATGCCCCCCAAGACACATTATCCTAATTGCATTGTTTTTCCCCTTCAGTCTCAAGTGTGGACCAAGCCTCTGGTGACATTATGTGATGCTGGCTGGTTTGGCCAACATGGCACTAACAGAGGGTGAGCTGAGCTGATTCAGGGGCTCCGAGTCTAATCGAATCATGACAGCTAAGACTCTGCAGTAAGAGCTCTCCACCGGAGATCCCTCTCAGCCCTGAAACACATCTCACTGCTGAAAATACTGAAGGTCAGCTCAGGCAAAATGTGCAGGTGGAGCCTGGGGCTGGCACCGTTTCAGCTCCGGGGCCTGGTGGTGGTCACTCCTTTTTTGTTTTCTGTTATTATCCTCTTAGGGTAAATCCACCATCATCGTAATCCTCCTAGTAGTTCAAGCTGGTGGAGCTGGCACTGTCTGCCTGGTTGCCCCCTCCCTCGACCAACCAACCTGCTGTTCCCCCTCTCTGTTCCCCTCCTAGACCAGATCTAAATCATTTCTTTATGTCCACACAGTCACTAAAGAGAAACTGAGGTGTTCTTGTGCTATGCAGTGCTCTTCTTATCACCCTGGATTCGGTGCGAGGCGTCTGACTTTGGGATTGTGTTTTATGTGCATAAAAGGCAACAATTTATCTTATGTTAGAGAATTTCTTCCAGAGGAATTAATTTCATTTGAGTATAGTGCAACTTTAGTTCAGCTCTTGTAAAGATGGTGGAATATCATATATCATATGACTAGGGATCATGTGTGTATGTACACACCCTGACTGCTGGAAGATCTTCTCTCAGCTGGAAATATATTGTAAAATGCATTGTCAACAAGCTGAAAACACATTTTCTTTTTGTTCCTGAGACATTATTTCTTCAAAACGTACTGTATGAATCCATATTCGGGTTAGGAGAATATATATATTTTCAAGAGCAACTCTCTTTGTAGTCGATTTGTGCCTTTTTTTGGTCATTTTGCATCTTTCTGCAGCTGTTTTGTGCCTTTTTCTGGTAATTAAGATTTTCTTTTTCCATGTCATTTTCACTCTATTTCTGGTCAATTTGCATCTTTTTGTGGTTGTTTTGAATCATTTGTGGTTGTTCTGAATCTCTGCTAGTAATTTTTAGTCTTTTTCTTTTTTCATTTTGCATCTCTCTGTCGTTGTTTTGGGTCCTTTTTGTGAGTCACATTGTGGTTATTTTTTAATCTCGTAATGTTTTATTTTGACGTCCAGGGACCTTAAAATCAGCTCTGTATTTATGCATTAATGATTATTTTAAAAGAGTGATGTCACTTATATGAAATGGCTGATGTCTTATTTTTCGGGAGGGAAAAACATCCTCACTATAAAGTGCAAATATTCCCGGGACAATGTCCAGGGTTTTATGGCGTGGTAAGTCCACTGCTGAGACTCTCATCTGTCTGATGATGAAACACAAGCCCACCGTAGTCGACTGAGCCACTGAGCGAAGCCCTCTGCTTTCCATGACACTCCTTCTGTCTCGAGGTTAAAGGAAAGTTTGGCTCGGAAACTAAAAGTATTTTTTTTCCATGCCAGCATTCCCAACATATTGGCTCCAGATCTAACATCTGAGATTAGATTTATTGGTCCTTTTGAAGACGTTTTGAAGAAATCTGTTTCATTCTGACACGTATTCAGCGACTGACCGCTCATAAAACGGTTCTGCAGAGGGCGGCCAGTGCTCGGCACGAGCCGCAACCTGCAATTTAAACGGTTGTACGTTTTTTATTTGAGCAAAGTGTTCTGAATCTTTGGAAGGTTTCTGTGGTTTGTCCCCGTTTTGTTGATTTCCTTGGCAGTTCAGCTGCAGAACTCGATGAACTCTGCAAAGTGCCCCTCCTTCTCCGACGAGGAAAAATCCCTCCCACCTCCCTAAATCAAGGCCACTGTTCCAAAATCAGTGAAAGGTGTATCAGAGCACCAGCTGATCCTCTTCTGTTACTGATGCGTGATTATGACCCTGTAATCTTGTCACCAACTGTGCCACAGTGCTGCTGTTTGTTCAGTCTGCTTTCACACTCCACATCACCGAATAAAAGCTCCTATTTCACTTCAGTCCTCTATTGTTTTACTGTCTTGTAATGTGTCAGCGCCAATTAACCGAGTCCAACTCCTCGAGCAGCTGTTGTTCTTGGAGAATGAAAACGTTCTGATCTCCCCGAGCTTAGACTTCTTTACGAGCGTGTCTGATTGTCTCCACATTTTCCGGGCCTTCATCTCACAAAAGAATGCCTCAGTGTGACTTCGGCCAAATTACGTTAGGAGGAGGAATGACAACCACGCAGATGGAGACACACTGACTTTTTATATCTTTTAGCGTGTTTTGGGTTGAGGCATGGACGGATTATGACACAACGGACCCCTGGGTGCAGACACGTGAAAGGCCCCCCAAACCCTCTGACACTGGAGCAAGACACCCAGACTGTTTCTGTAACATTTAACGGCTCAACCAGAACTATCACACACAAAATCAGCTCAGAGATGTTTGTAGTTGTTGTTGTTCTTGTCTTTGCATTTTTTTGCATCTCTTTGTTGATATGAGTCTCTATCTGGTCATTATGCATCTCTTTGTAGTTGTTTAGCGTCCCCTCGTGTTCATGTTGCTTCTCTTTATAGTAATTCTTAGTCTCTTTCTGGTGGTTTAGCATCTTTTTGTACTTATTTTGAGTCCCTTTCTGGTTGTTTTGAATCTCTTTGTAGTTATTAAGTGTCCCCTCGCGTTAATGATGCTACTCTTTCTGGTCATTTTCTCGTCTCTGTAGTCATTTTACGTTTCTTTCTGGTCATTTTTAGTCTCCTTCTAGTTGTTTTATGTTCATGTGTGGTCCTTTAAGTCTATGTGGTTGTTTCAAGTCTCTTCATGGTGGTTTTGCATCTCTTTGTAGTCGATTTGTGCCTTTTTTTGTCATTTTGCATCTTTCTGCAGTTGTTTTGAGCCATTTTCTGGTAATTAAGATTCTATTCAATGTCATTTTCACTCTCTTTCTGGTTGTTTTGAATCTTTTTATTGTCATTTTGAATCATTTGTAGTTGTTTTGGGTCCTTTTGTGATCCCTTTGAGTCATATTGTGGTTATTTTGAATCTCTGAGGTCTCTCTAGTCGGCCTCTGTCCCTTTGTGGATGTTTTGAATCTCTTTCTCTTTCATTTTGCATCTTATTTGATTGACTCTACAAGAACAAATATTAACGTCATACTGTTTTGGCCCAGGGACCCAAAGGCCCTTCGGTCCCTGGGGTCTGTGTCCGGAAGGCCAGTTTAGTATTTTCTCTGTGGACTGAGGGGTCTGTAAATCACAACAAGGCATAAATGTAAAACTAAAAATAGATCTTCTTTTCTCCATTTCAAGGCAGAATGGCTTCAGATCTGCTTTAGTCTGTCGTTTGTATGTAAACACGAAGTGACCTCTTCATGGAACAACCATGACATGTAATGGATCACAACAATAAAAATGATAATCACCTTTTTATCCTTCCTTTTTGCATCTGTCACACTAAAAATCATGCACGTAGGGTTGAATGTACTCGTTTGAGCCATGCGTGGTTCAAAGCAGATTTTCCATCTCCCCATATGTCCCAGTTACCACATGGCTTATAGTCTTAGCGAGTCGCAACAACAAAATGATTCACATGGAAATATCACATCATTAGATTTTCATGTCATAACGTATGTTGCTGCGCCTACAGGCCTTATGTTGTACTCGTTAATCCTGCACCTCATTTGGCCCTTTATTTATGTATCATCAGATGAATTGGATGTTTCCTTTAATCTGCTGCCATTAAATTGACGACTTTGTGTATCGCAGGGTGAGACGATGGGCTGCATTAAGAGCAAAGAGGACAAAGGCCCCGCCATGAAGTATCGGCCAGAGAATTCCACGGGCTCGGACCCCAACGCCACCATCACCACGCCTCACATAGGCCACTACGGACCGGATCCCACCCAGCTGCAGCAGAACCAGCCTCCCTCCTCCTCCTCAGGCTCTGGGGCCGCAAACTTCAACCACAGCCTCACGCCGTTCGGAGGCTCGTCTGCCATGACTCCCTTCGGAGGAGCGTCGTCCTCCTTCTCCGGCCCGGTGTCCAACTCGTTCTCTGGTGCCGTCTCAAGTGAGTACAGCTTCACTCTGAGATGTCATGAAGGATCTTTACGGGTATTTTAATGTTGGAGCCGATTTTCTTTTACTGCTGATCACATTTTTTGAAGCTTACCATTGGGTTTTGAATGTACTTTTCTTGTCTTCTTGGCTTGTAATCTTTGTGTCCTTCAATCTGCTTTCTGCGGACAGTGTTTCCATAATGCCATATTGTATTTCATCTTTTTATATGCTATTTAAACCAAGTTGTAGAGACTTGACATGCTTTTAATTTTAAGTCATGTTAGCAGCATGGCTCTAGAGATCAGGAATTGAAAACTGACTGTGGTGAACCCTCTTTTTTTTTTTTTTTTTTACCACCACCATGAGTGTAATGTCTCAATAACTGTTGAATGGATTGCCCTTAATTTTGCTCCTTGATCACAAATCCTTATGACTTTTTCCTCTAGTGCCACCATTAGGTTGAGCTCAGAAAAATAATTAAATGTCTCGATAACTATTGCTTATTGATCCGGATTGGTGATCCTTTAACTTTTCATCTTGTAACATCACATTGTCCCAAAACTTTGGCTCGTGGACAAACACTTGTAAAAATGATATTCCCATTACTTACTTTAGGTTTAATGCTAACTAGGAGATGTTAGCATGCTAGCACACTGAACTAAAGCCATGTTTAAGTGTTCATGGCGTTTTGACTTTTCTTTCTGAATGCCGCATGACTTTACTGACTAATCTGCACTTACAAATATACAGGACCACATTGATTGATATAGGTAAAAAAAACAACAACAGTGCACAATGCTGAGATTGTATATAAACTAACATTGCAAGAGCCTGATGAGGGCTGTCTTTGCAGTTTAAATAGCAATAGAACGAAAAGGAGATTGATGTTTTAATTGCAGTTTGAATCGTAAAAATCTGTTCAGACACTGTGGAGATTTAAAAGTCAAAAGTCAAGAAACTGTCCTCAAACTGAAGGGCACATTAAAGAGTTTGCGCTGTGGGTGATTTTAGCATTTGGACCCAGAGAAACATTAAACATTTGATGTCCCCTGAAAACAATTTCCGCTGTGGTGTGAACTTCCTCCAGCACTTTTTCCAAATGCTGCACGTGTCAAATTGATGTTTTCACCTCATGTGTCCTCAAGTCGATGAGGATGTTTTTAATTTGCACGTGTTGTCCTAATTTGCAGCGCGTTGACCTCTCACGGCCGCCGTACAAACACACTTAACACTGAGCTTAACGTTTGCTGATCCAGCACGTCGGTGTCACCGCTAATGCCCCGGCCATTGTTGTTTTAACTTGTTAGATTTAACACAGGTCCTGTTATCATCTGTGATCACCCTAAATGTGTCTGAGCAGCTTACAGCCGCTCCTGAGCGCGCAGAGACGAGATTGAACCCTCCTGTTTCGTGGGATTTAGGTTGTAATCCTCCTGCACGTTGGATTATCTGCTCTCAGAGGGGGGCGAAGGTGGCACTGCCATGGTTATTTGCTTTTCTGCTGGAGATAATGGGATTACTGTTGGCAGCATTGTTGTCCGTGCCGGGTATATAAATCTGCACAGGAGGCAGAGTGTGTTACAGGATGCTGGTATGAGTCCACTCATACCAAAATATATCTTCTGCTACATGGATTTTTAGTCGATCTGTGTATTTTTTTTACTTTTTTTATTTTAATTTTATCTATGACTGTGTATCAGTACTCTCTGAACTGAAACACGGCTGAACGTTCAGTTCTGCAGCCGTACGTCAATAAGCCAATGAGCTGAGAATTAAGTTGGATAAAGCTACAGTTTGCAAACTGAAAGTTGCAATAATAATTATAAAACACACAGAAATACAACAGTATTAATTTGAGCAAAACTAGCTTACTGTGTCAAACCTTGCTAGCACTAGTTTAATTTGATCAAAAACTTACTTAAACACAAAACACACTTAAATATGCAAGATTACTGTGAAAACTAACCTCATGCCTTTTCAACACTGAACTCTCTCTTGACATTATCTTTACAGTATCACCTCACTTGAGTTAGTTTTACGATCATCAGGAAGTCTATTTCCGTACTTTCAAAATAAAAGCGTAGTGATGTATATACAGTCATGGAAAAAAATGTTATACCAATTTTTTTCTTCAATTTCTTTTTCTTTTTAATGCCTGGTAACACTAAAGGTACATTTGTTTGGACAAACATAATGATAACGCGGAAATAGCTCATAAGAGTTTAATTTAAGAGCTGGTATCTAGCCATTTTCCATGGTTTTCTTGATAAAATCATTATCAAGAAATGTTGTTATCATATTTGTCCAAACAAATGTACTTTTAGTTGTACCAGGCATTAAAATGAACAATAAATTGGAAAAAAATATTAGACCACCCTTGTTTTCTTCAGACTGTATATCTTTTATTTTGCCCATGTATGGATGTTTTTATGCATACTGGAGTATGTATAAAACATAGTGATTAATCGATTAATTGATAGTTTTAGATGCTCCAGTTGGCCATCCCTATCTTCTGCCAATAACATGCTTAAGTAATGGGCTGTATATTATGACTGTTAGGGAGGCGAGCCTATTAAAAACAGTTTTAATGACTTTTCTTTGGCGTCTGTCTGTGTTTATAGAGTCTAGTCACTGATATATTTCTATGTAGGAGAAGTCCTCAAACTATAGAATGAGTATGAGACAGGTTTATCTACTTTAATAGGCCTTTAAAACAGTCACACACACAAACAAACCCTCCGCAGCATCATAATGTCCTCCACTTGCATATTTATCTGCTATTATGTGTTTATACAAGCTCATAAGGTATTTATTTGTCATTTTTTGTGTTTTTTCAGGTGGTGTTACGTTCTTTGTGGCCTTGTACGACTATGAAGCCAGAACATCTGACGATCTGTCATTTAAAAAAGGAGACCGCTTCCAGATCATCAACAATACGTACGAATCGTCCCAGTTTCTCTCTCAGTTGAAGGGTTTTTTATTTTATATTTGCAGTGATTACTCTTTCAAACTGCACCTGTTCCTTGTGTGTCTGTGTTCAGTTTGATTGCAGCTTGTTTCACGGCTTTCTGCACAGCACTGTGGGTCTTTTATTTGATTCGTGCTGTGGCAGAAATGTCGCCCGAGGTAATAGCATTGTAATGAAAAGTAGATTAGTCTCGTTCATTAGTCGCATTGTGACACTGTTTTTCAATCCTACCTCACATTTTAAACACAGTTCAAAATTTAAATTAGGAGGTTTAAATGAATGCAGAATCACTTAATTTAGATTGGAAATTTCTACAATATCAAGAAATTACTATAAAAGAAAGAGCATAAAAAAATAAAAAGGAATATATTTTCTAAATTCTTCCTTGAGATGCAACTAACAACCTTTTTTGATCTATAAAATGACAGAAATAGTGAAAAAATGTCCAATTTAATTAGTAAATGTCTTGTTTTGTTGGTCAAAAAACCAAAGCTATTAACTTTTATATGATATTTAGCAGAGAAAAACATTACATTCCCATATTTGAAAGGCTGAAAACTGCATTTAATAAGTAAATATCTTGTTTTGTTCATCAAAAACCTGATATCAACTTTAATATGATATTTAGAAGAGAAAAGCATTAAATTCCCATATTTGAGAGGCTGAAAACTGCATTTTCTGCGATTTTTGCACGGGAAAATTGCTTAATCTACCATCAAAACTGTTGGCAACTGAGCCACAAGCCACCATGCTGGCTTTTACCAGGCTGATACTTAAATCATTAATGATTTATCATTATTTACTGGTTTTCATCAAGAGGATCAATGAAAGCAGGATGTATGTGGCCTCGGATGACTGTTAAATGAACGAGCCGTTTGTCTCATGTCTCCTGTGTCTTTGTGCTCCTGCAGAGAGGGAGACTGGTGGGAGGCTCGCTCCATCAACACGGGGAGAAATGGCTACATCCCGAGCAATTATGTGGCCCCTGCTGACTCCATCCAGGCTGAAGAGTAAGGCCTTGTTATAACCTCATTACTCCGTCCACGGCGGCTGCACCAGGAGACTAATGACACTAGCATGATCCCACCTCACGTGGCTTTCAACACAGCTTCACATCCCAGCTGAAGCTTCATAATGTGATTTTAACACTCATTTTGGCAGGTTTTTTCATGTGTGTATAGATATATATTCTTTCTCCTGACAGGTGGTACTTTGGTAAAATGGGACGCAAAGATGCTGAGAGGTTGCTGCTGAATCCGGGGAACCATCGAGGGACTTTCCTGGTGCGAGAAAGTGAAACTACTAAAGGTGATGATCACTTCTTTATAAACAGCGCCGTAGAAATAGCTTGGATGATGCTAACCAACTAGAAGTTGGAGCACTTAAAGCTTGGATGGACACAAAACTCTCTCAGTTTTATTATCAAAACACAAACAACATATAATGAGTAACTGCATCGAAAAATGTAGAAAAGTGGTAGAGCATCCATAAGGACCACCACCTCCTTGTGTGATTAAGATCTTGATTTGGCTCGTGTGTGTATTTGTTTTGGAAGCGAGCGAAAGAAAGACTTTTAGTATGATTTTACTTGTAACCAAAGCTGTTTGAAGGATGAGATAATATATCTATTTGTAGCTATTTAAGGTTAATAAATGTCAATGACGATAATAAGATAAAGTTGTTTTAGCCACCAACATAAATTCATATATTCATGTAAAACCACGTCTCGCAATGTATTTTATGAATATAACTGTCTAGGAGCAAGAGGGTCAATACAGGATCAATTTAAATCCTTTCACACCATACATTTCTCTCCATCTGTTGGATGAGCGACCAAAGTTGACTTGTGTTGTCATCTATCACTCTCCCTTTTAGCTTTTTGGGGGTTTTTTTTGTAAATTTTTGTCTTTTTTCTATATGCTGATCATTCCACATTATCAGCCCTAACCACAAAAATATCATGTCAAAAATAAAATCCTCTAAAGAAAAATCTACTCACGCTTCCTTTTAGCGAGTTAATGTACGACTCACTGCCGAACTTTGCCTCGGAAAATGTAAAAATAAAGGCTATTTCCATCTGTGTACTATATATCTTTTGTTGGGAATCTTTCCCAGTGACAGTGACATTAATTCTAACTATATAGAAATAGTTGTTTGTTTATATCGGTCATATAGAGACAGGAGTATTAAAGTGAGACTTCATAACCAGTTAAAAACTCCTTTTAGCACCTTGGAGAACCTGTCCTGTTAGCGCCCAATAAATTAGATTTAATAGACTCCATTTTTACTGCCTGGCGAAGAATTCAGATTTATTGGAAGCTGTCGGGGCTGATCCTTTATCTGACCTCTGCTTTCAGTTTGTCTCTTGATAAGTATTTGTGTAGTTAAAGCCACCAAACTCTGTTTCTCTCAGACACAAAGGAGGTTTGTTTGTTTCCATGTTGGAGCTGCTGTTTCATCTTTTATGCATCCAATCTTTGTCACTTTTTGTTTGAATGTCTGAAGAACATTTCCCCCGTCTCCTCTAGGTGCTTATTCTCTCTCCATACGAGACTGGGACGAAGCCAAGGGAGACAATGTGAAACACTACAAGATCCGCAAGCTCGACAGCGGGGGATACTACATCACCACGCGGGCGCAGTTTGACACGTTACAGAAGCTCGTCAAACACTACACAGGTATGTCGTCTCTCTCATTCATTATTCATCACGGCCTTTCATCACACCTTAAAACAGCTCTCAGTCACAGCTGCATCAGGCCCCCAGAGATGAAAAGTCTTTTAATTTTAATAACAATTGATGGAGCACTTGTGATTTTTTTTAGCCTCGTCTTTCGGCCCCGAGGAGAGCCGAGGTTAAATCTCTGCACTTCATTTCAGGGCCACTCTGGAGAGGGTTTTGGTGTGTTTAAAACCACCTCATTTATATTTCATCACAGTTAGTATAAGAGCACGAATTCATCCACATCAAATGGAATGAATCGATGCATGAAACAGACTTTAAAAGGCTGTATCCTGCTGGTTCGGAGGCTCGTGTGAATGTGTGTGTGTGTGTGTGTGTGTGTGTGTGTGTGTGTGTGTGGCACTGCTGGGAGTAATGTAGTGTTTTTGATCTCTTCTTCTCGTTTACATCACAGAGCACGCCGACGGGCTTTGCCACAGGCTGACCACGGTTTGCCCCACAGTCAAGCCTCAGACCCAGGGGCTCGCTAAAGATGCCTGGGAGATCCCGCGGGAGTCGCTGCGACTGGAGCTCAAACTGGGCCAGGGCTGCTTCGGAGAGGTCTGGATGGGTAAGAACGAGACAGACGAGACACGCCCGAGCATGTTTTCTGCCGTCGTGCATTTGTTTGGCATTCAGCCGCAATTATCCAGATGTGGAAATACTAAGAAATCGTCCCTATTTATGCAGGAAACGCAAACATTATGCGCATAAATCAAACAAACACTCCAGAGTCTATATTTATTGTGTCTATTTCTGTCCAAACTGGGGAATTATCCACTTCCTGCAGTCGCTTCCTCTGTTTGTTGTATTTGTCTTTATCTCCAGAGATCGTCTCACTCAGCTCCAGCTCCAAACTTATTTGTACCTTTCTGAACTGCGGGCTCGTATCCGCTCATCCCGGGCATATTTCTGCGAGGAGTGCACGCATGACAGCACATGTCTGAGCAATTACAAGACCTAATTAATGATATTGTCTCGCTCCCAGCCCATTAACAACACTGATTACCCCAGTGGCCTGTGGGCGTTTCTCTCCCAGATTCATGTCAGCGTTCTTTTGTTTTATCTGCAGATATTTACTCCTGTTCAACGAGGCAAAAAATGTTTTTCATTTACCTTTTTGCTATACAAGGTCTTGAAACTGTTTAATTTTAACCATTATGTTTTCAGCATTAGGTATATGCTCCTTATACTTGAAAAAAAGCTTGATTTTAATTGAGTTTTCTCTTGAAAAGCTGTAAAAATAACAGTTTAGAGGTCCATTTTATTCAATATGTAACTGAAATCATTTACTTCTTTGCAAACTTTTAAGACACAGTTAAAAAAATTTATTTGACTTAAATGGTAAGATATTTCTGTCGGTTTTATCTATTTATTCTAGGTTTGTTTTCCTGTTTTCCTGTTTGTTTTACTTTTAAAGACCGACCAATATTATCAGCCGATATTGATCTATCACAGACATATTAGAATCTATTGGTATCGGCCTACATGTTGTCGATATAAGCAGATATGAAAACCTTTTTTTTTTTTTTACAGAATATGTAACGCCAAAAATTACACTTGAAGTGATTTAGAAACAATGTTTATTATTTATTTATTCTTTATTTAAACCCTCAGCAATTGACTTGACACCGAACATGCAGTATTGATGTTTATTAAGCTTATTTATTTTATTTTTATTCTTTTTTTTCAGTTATCATTTCTAGAATTGGTTGACATAACACATAATAATGTTAAATATCCTTTAATGAAGTTATTTGTTTAAAAAAAAGCAGCCTTTGTCATTTCAGTGAAAAATTGGTCAACACAGGAAAAAGGTTTATTTTAATTTAAGCTCTAAAAAATGCTTTATTCTCTAAAATCAGAATCAGTATCGGCCTCAAAAATCGATCGGTCAGGCTCTAATTCCTTCTTTTCTCCTTATTACTGCTGATTATTCTTGCTTGTGTATTTGGTGTACGTAGATATTGTTTATGCTATTTGTTATTTGCCTTCTGTGTTTCATTATTGATGAATAATAATGTATTATTTTTACTATATTAAATAGGAGAGGGCTTTAAATAAGCCTGCCCTCCTCTCCTGCACTCAACCTTTTCTATTGTTTTTGTATTTTGTACCTTCATAACTGTGCAACTAAACTAAAACTAGACTCCTCCTCCTCCTCTTTGTCTCTGCAGGCACGTGGAACGGCACCACTAAGGTGGCCATAAAGACGCTGAAGCCGGGCACCATGTCGCCCGAGGCCTTCCTCCAGGAGGCTCAGATCATGAAGAAGCTGCGGCACGACAAGCTGGTGCCTCTGTATGCTGTGGTGTCTGAAGAGCCCATTTATATCGTCACAGAGTACATGGCCAAAGGTACACGCAGACACTCGAAACACACCTGAAAAAAAGCTCCAGACAAGAATATTTGATTAGCAATTAAACTGATTTTCTGAGAACACTCGGGCTGGGTGATTCAGCAAATACATTTTTAATTGTGATTGTGGCTTCTAACGATTCTGAAAACAACATAATCAAGATAAAGTGATGATTGATTGGCAGTGATGCTCTGTTGTCTTGTGTTATGACCTATTCACCTGTTTTTCAGTTTAGTTTACCAAAAGATTAAATAAAGGCTTAGGAGTTTTTAGTAGGATGTGGCAGCACACTAAAACTTATTTGATCTAATTTATTTGTATTCCTTATTTATTGAATATTTATCTTAGGTAGTTTAGAGAAGGGTTTTTTTAAATGCATTAACTTCACACATAGTTGATATTTATTTTGATCTTATTTGTTTTTATTCTTATATATTATCATAATTTTATATATTTTTTATATTATAAAATAGTAATACTTTTATAATTTTTATATTATTTATATGTGTATATCATTTCTTTTTTATCTTTTTTGGGGGGAGTGGTGGCATTTTTTACAATATTATTTTATTTATACATTTAAATATCTTTTTCAGTTGAATTATTTCAGTAAATCTAGAGAAATCAGCTGTTAAAAGACAATTTAAAAAATATAAATAATACATGACGATAATCGTGATTTCAGGTTTTTTATTGAGTATTTATCTTGGGCAGTTTACAGCAGGTTTTTGAAGTGTGTTAACTTCACAAAATTGTTAATATTGTTTATTTTGATCTAATTTATTTGTAATAATTGTTTTATATTATTTATAAGTATATATGTAAATAATATTTATTTATTGATTGATATTTTTATCTGGGTTTTTTTCTTTTCTTTTTTACAATATTTTCCATTTATATTATTTAGATAATGGAAAAAATATATATAAAATTGTTTTTTCAGTTGAATTATATTTACAGTTCAAGAAAAAAAACAAATACTTTTTTATTTTTATTAAAAGCTTGATGTTAATCGTGATCTCATTGTTTTCCAAAATCATTGTGATGATGATTTTTGTCATATTTAGACACATAGAGAATAACAGCAGTTTTCTGTTACATGACACTGATCATGAGATCTATTTTTAAAGGACAGCAAAACAACATCTTAGCCTGTAGCCTTTTTCAGGCACCAAATTGATCATGCAGCCTTGATTTTCACTGCACTGATGTCACATATACATACACACACACACACATATATATATATATATATATATATATAGACGCATGGTGAATTCCTTAAAGAAAAAATGTAAATTTTCTGCATGTTTTAATTAACGTGCTGCGCAGATTGAAAGTCCTTGAGAGTCCCTTGTGGCTCCTTGAGGCCTGAAACTGGGATGTTTAATTGAAAACTGCAGTCATGTTGTGGGAGGTGTTCACAGCTTCAGCTGCAATGCGTTTTTTTTTAAGGATTTTATGAGTAATTAGATTTATGTGTGTGTAAATGTTAACTCTGTGACATATGTTGTGATCTCACAGATTAACTGCACTTGTATTATCCGGCTCCTCTCCTCTTCATGCAGGAAATATTATATAATGTATTCCGAAGCTTATTTGATATTCAGTTTAATTTCCTCACCAGGTATAGGAAGGATGGAGAACCTAATTGAAATATTTAACATTTCATATAACGGTGCATTGGTATGCAGCTGGCATGGCGGCGGTTTTATTGCTCCTACAGTAAATCATGGCTGTCCTGCGTTTACGACTTCTCTCTGCTTTTATAGGAAGCTTGCTCGACTTCCTCAAAGAGGGCGACGGAAAATTCCTGAAGCTCCCCTTGCTGGTGGACATGGCTGCTCAGGTGAGACAAAACGCAGAGTCTGGAGTGCAGAATTTGTGTCAGTGAAGTGTTAAGTTTAGCTCTCTATTTTAAGATGAGAAAGAGAAAGAAATGACAGCTGCGGGTAAACATGTCTCCCTCGGTTTGTTCTCCCGTTGTTCCTCTTTGTGTCTGACGGAGGGCTTGATGTTCTGAGTGTGACGAGCTGGAAAGTATTTTAGAGACGCTGTCAAGTGTTTTTGTTTTTAGATCGCTGACGGGATGGCTTTCATCGAGAGGATGAACTACATCCACAGGGATCTGCGCGCCGCCAACATCCTGGTGGCCGACAACCTGGTGTGCAAGATCGCCGACTTCGGTCTGGCCAGGTTGATAGAGGACAACGAGTACACGGCCAGGCAAGGTGAGTACACACACACGCACATAAACACACATAGACAGGCTGTGTGAGTGAGGTGTGAGGACAGAGCGGTGACCTCACAGCGAGGACGGCTCCCTGTTGTCTCCTATCATGGTGAATTAGGTTAATAGTGGAAACCAGATGCTGCTGCTCCCTCTGATTAGTTGCGCTTTTCACACGCTGGGAGAATTCGTCTCACTGCGATGTCGGCTCCTTAAAGAGGAGCTTCGTCCAAATTACTACCTTACCTGCAGAGGCATCTAGTTATCTGGATCATTTCAGTTTTATTTGCCCAAGTTTTGAGATTTCCCTTCTCAACCGTCGCACCACTGCCAGATTGGGCTATCCAATAACCTTGGGCCTCAAAGTGTGAGAACAAAAAATGTTTGTGTTTCTTTAATGGTGCAGAAAGCCCTGAAGTATTGCACTAAACCCACCTATAATATGTCACCACAGTATAAACATTGCAGGACGTGTAGTGTCAAATAGAGCCCCGTTCAGACTGATGTTTGAAGACACGATATTTTCACCTCTTCAGTCTGAACATGCCAGAGGTGTGATGGGGGGAGCAAGTGACCCCGGCTCTGTACCGCTTTCACAGGTAGTAACAGAGGCGTTAAACTGGCGACACTGTTCGTGGTCACTGTGAACGTGGCGCAAGGTTATTATAGTTAACAAAAACTAACGAAATAATGAAAACTAGAATTAAGAAAAGGTTTTCGTTAACTGAAATAAAAATAAAAACGAGAGTTTTTTAAAAAAACAATAACTAACTGAAACTGTATTGTGTGGTTACAAAACTAACTAATTCAAAGTTATTCAAAAAGTTCAGCACTTCACTCCAGCCAAAATTCAAAACACCCGTAGTTGCAGGTTAGTTATTAACCTTATTGTTGCTAAGATGGATAAGGCAAAGGAAATAAAGGCAACATTTATTGTAACCTCTTTGAATCTCGCACCCAACAAATACCCCATTAAAAAAAATAACACTAACACTAAAACTAAGTATTTTCATAAACTAAAAAAAAAACTAATGAAAAATCCAAAACTATTATAACCTTGACGTGACATACATTATTTGTGCGACCAACACTCCAATAAAGAAACTCCAACTTTCAATAAACAGGGTTTGTGCGTGTGCTTGAAATCCTTGAAAATGCTTGAATTTAAATGTTGTATTTTCAAGGTTTTAAAAGTGCTTGGATTTTGGATAAAGTGCTTGTAAATGCTTGAAATTCTTACTGTATTTCTCTTGCAATCTGACTATATCCATCTATAGACTATAGAAAATCACATGTTCAATGTAAAAAATAATGTGTAGCCTATCTGAAATGAAGACCATTCCTCCTAAAAGTGTAACACCATCACTGTTGGTATGGTTCAGTGAAATCTCCCCCTTTCAGTATGTCAGTACTCATCTAAAACATGCAAGTTACAACAGGTGTAAGATACTGGAAAAGCTTGAAAGTGTACAAACCCTGAATAAAGTTACTGTCTTTAAATAGATTACTTGAAGGGATTACTTACCTTTTGTTAAAGAGGTAAAGTTTTCGGTTTGATTTGTTTGTTTGTCAGCAGGATCCCAGCACAGTTTCCATTAAACTCACTGTAAGAGTGTGTGATGGGCCAAGGAAGACTCTGTTACATTTAGGAGTGAATCAAAATCACACGGCAGATACACAAATTCAATTTTTGTTAACATTGTTAAATAGGTTCTGGCCTCGGTGAAGCTCTGTGCTCTCCGAGTGCCCTTCTGGTTTA
Organism: Centropristis striata; assembly: GCF_030273125.1. Taxonomy (NCBI): domain Eukaryota; kingdom Metazoa; phylum Chordata; class Actinopteri; order Perciformes; family Serranidae; genus Centropristis; species Centropristis striata. The sequence continues at coordinate 13,766,425 of NC_081539.1, forward strand.
TTTTTAGTTTTATTTCAAACAGATAATAATATCAGATAAATATAAGACGGATGAGCTCACCTAGAAGATAATCCAAAGTATTTAGAATACGTTACTTGATTTCAGTAATCTAATGGAATTTGGAATATTCACTGATCTGTAGAGAAACGTCACCATCACTGGTGACAACAGAAACAAACGTGGTTTAATGCAACAATCACAAAGCAACTGAAACTAACTGCTGCTGCCAGAAGAGGAGATTAATGAGATTTCTTTTTTTTTGTGATCTTTGCAGCTTTGAAAAAGTTGCATATTAAATATTCAGCAACAGCATATTTTCCACTCCCAGTGTTACTTTGATTAATCTTCAGATGTCAGTGAGTTAACATAAGAAATATTTCTTCAGTGGAACGAAGCAACGAAAACTGTTTACTGCCAGAGTTATTGATCCAGCAGCCCCGAGAGGAAGTGAGAAAAAAACCTTATGTCTAATCTAAATAGTTTTCTTTGTTTTTGACCTAAAGTGAAAAAAGAAGTTTGCCAGAATATTTTTTTTTAAGTTAGTCTTTTTTTCATTGGTTACATTTTTTGTTGTTGTTTAAAAACAAACAATCCTGGCACATTTTTATTAACTGGTAAAAAAAAAAAAAGTTTTGCAGGTGAATTTTTTATTTTATTTTATTTTATTTTTCAATGTGTGTGTTTGTTGTTTAAAAAGATTCTATCTTAACTTTTATTAACAGGTTAAAAAAAAAGATTGGGCAGGTGCTTTTTTTAAATTTCATTTATTTATTTTTATTATTTATTTTGTGTGTGTTTGTTGTTACAAAAAAAGATCCTGGCATCATTTTTTAACAGGTTTAAAAAAAAAAGATTTGGCCAGTATTTTTTAAATTTTATTTATTCATTTGTTTTTTGTGTTTGTTGTTTAAAAAAAAGATCCTGGCTTAACTTTTATTAACAGGTTAAAGAAAGATTTGGCAGGTATTTTTTTATGTGTGTGTTTGTTTTTAAAAAAATATCCTGGCTTATCTTTATTATCAAGAAAAAAAAGATTTGGCAGGTGAATTTTTTATATCATTTATTTTTGTGTTTGTTGTTGGGGGGTAAAAAGAGATCCTGGCATAATATTTTTTTTTAACCTGGCAAAAAAAAAACAGAAAATGCCAAATCTGCCTCTCTGGGCTTCAGTGGTATTACTAAGCTTTTATTAAAACACAGTTTGCAGAAAGACTAATTACTCGCATTAACATAATTTTACTTCCCACTGTAATTATTTGCACTGTGATTTCTGAAGGGGAAAATGATCATTTTTATATAAATGTTGTTCTGTTCCTGTCATTTCCATTACTGATGTATTGCCTCTAGATAGAGTCACAAAAGGAAGATATAATAATGTCATGCTTGGTCATGCAGAAAACCACTGTAGGGACTTTATATTAATTTGACTTAATCACCCCTTTAAAGGCTTTATAATGTTCTTTATGCTCATTCTAATCCCTTAAATCTGTGTCTCTGAGGTGCAGTTACAAGCCTGAAAACAAAAAAATAATGTGGTCTTAATGACGTCATTGTGGGTCACTATGGGCATTGTGATTTCCTGGAAATAAAGCCATGCACGGAGGTGTACGCCCTCTAGTGGAGTGACCTCACCGCTCTCCTCTCTCCATCACATCACAGGAGCCAAATTCCCAATTAAATGGACGGCTCCGGAGGCCGCGCTGTACGGCCGCTTCACCATCAAATCGGACGTCTGGTCCTTCGGGATCTTACTCACCGAGCTCGTCACCAAAGGCAGAGTGCCCTACCCAGGTAAGTGACAGACACACGAACACACACACTCAAACACACACGGAGTGTTATAAAAGACAAAAAATGTGCAGGAGGGTGTTGATTCACGGTCGCAGTTATCTGTCTGTCAGTAGACGTCAAGCTGACGTGGTTGTTAATGTCTGAGGATGAAGTGAAGCCGTCTGACATTGTCTAGGCCTGTTGTTTATACCTCTGCAGGGGGAGCACTGCCACACACACACACACACAGACACACACACACTGATACCCTCACACACACACACACACACATTTGAGATTAGATGAGACCATCTGGTGGAGGACGATCAGGAGATTGAACACCACTCTTGTTTATAACCATCTGCCAGACTGACACTGCCCTGGGGAGCAGTGCCTGCAGCGTTCTGCACCACCTTCACACAGCTCCACTCTCTATCAGATGTAGCGCAGAAACATTCAATAGATTATGGGAAATTAATTTACAAATATCCTAGTTATTGATTTAAGGATTCATTGAACAAATTGGGAAATGCATGTGTGTTCTTTTAATGGTGGCAAGTTAAATAAAATGATCAATATTTAGTAGAGGTGTGAATCAGCAGAGGCACCATGATACGATTTTATCCAGGTACTTGAGTCATGATATGATATTATTGCGATTTTAAGAATTTTGCGATATGGTGAGTATTGCAATACAATATGTTGCGATTTAACTGTTTAACTGTATTTTATGTCCACAAACATTAAATTCAATCAAGAATTGTTTTGTCAAATAAGAGAACATTCTCAGTCTATTCATCTCACTTCAGTCTTTTTATTTCTCCACAATGAGAGTCAAACCCACAGACTGACCAACAAAGTATTCAGTCAAACTGAACTCAACTGATATCAAACATGTATGGACGACAACAACTGCAGCATTTTCTCAAACTTTCCTCAACTTTAGGCTTCACTGCTCTGAATTCTTTTGAATGAAACATAAAAAAAGCATAACTTTGCCTATAGATTCATTGGATCTTCTAGTTTCATATGATACCAGTATCTCCAGCACATTCCTATTCCAGTGTATACGGCCTCCGAAAAAACCAACAACCTCTAATATGCACAGCCTATCAGCTTAAAGGGATAGTTCAGATTTAGTGAAGTGGGGTTATATGAGGTCCATTATCTACAGTCAATGGTGGTCAGCATGTCTCCAGTTGGAAAAGGCAGGCAGAAGGAAGCTAGGCAATGTACCGCCGTGGATGGGGGCAGCAGCTAAATGTATTTTAGCCACCTTAAAATATCAATATTAGTTTAAGCATACGCTAGAGTCTTTTTGATGCTTTACCTTGCAGTAATACAGTTGTTTAGACAGTTTTCAAGTTGTCGCAGGGACCACTGAAGCCGTTTTTCTTTGCTCTCTGCAAAGCCACCAGACTCCATTGACAAATACAGTATTTTTACCTCACAGGCTACAGGAGTTGCTGGTCTACTGCTGCCTCCATCGGTTAGTTTGTTTGTGTTCTCGAGGGTTAGTTCGGATTCTCAAAAGTCCCACAATAACACTAACAAACTAACCGATCAAGGCAGCAGTAGACCAGAAACCCCTGTGTTCTGCGATGTAAAATTAACACTTCTGTGAAAGGAGTCTGGTCGCTTTAAAGGGAGCATAGAAAACGGCTTCAGTGGCCCCTGCGTCAACCTAAAAAACTGTCTAAACAGTAACTGTCTTACTGCAAGGTCAAGCATCAAAAAGACTCCAGCGTACACTTAAACTAATATTGATAATTTGAGGTGGCTAAAATACATTAGATATTAGCTTCAGTTGCCCCCACATAAACTTAAACAGGACTGTCTGGCAGCAAGATAAAGTGGTGAAAACATTCTAAATGTGTCGTAAAGTTGTAAAATGTAAGCAAGCATATTTCCTACAGTGTTGATTTATTCCTTTAAATATTGATGTAATTAATCAAGAAAAAAATTGCTGGTTTGAACCCAATTTATGTTGTTTATCTGGCTTGCTACAAGATATTATGATGGACATTTTATATATAAAACGGTGCCTAGCAAAAATTAATCAAAAAGCGATTAAAGGCTCTGACGGCGCTCTCCGCCTGCTGTCTCCTCCTCAGGCATGGTGAACCGCGAGGTGCTGGAGCAGGTGGAGCGAGGCTACCGCATGCCCTGCCCCCAGGGGTGCCCCGAGTCCCTGCACGAGATGATGAAGCTCTGCTGGAAGAAGGACCCGGACGAGAGGCCCACCTTCGAGTACCTGCAGTCCTTCCTGGAGGACTATTTCACCGCCACGGAGCCACAGTACCAACCTGGAGAGAACCTATAGCCTGCTGCGTATCCCTATGCCTCGCTTACTTAAAGACATGAGCTCTTAATTATCCATAAAAAGTCGACTGGAACTAACCAGCCACATTAACCACTACTTGCTCTACCCATTCTTGATTTTGATTTTTTTTTCTATCAGTGTCTGCCATCATTTCATTTTACTTTAATATGTTTTTTATCTCAATCATGGTACTACACGTAAGTCTTATCTGTGTGAAATGTTTGATTTTTAACATGGATTTCATCACCATGTACAATAATGTAATGTCTTTCATTTCAGTTATGTCTTTAAAAACACTACATGATGTATTCTTTCTCATGAACACAGTATATTGCTGTAAGAATAAGCTGTGATAATACTTTGCAATAGAAAAACACATCATTGAGACTGGCTGTCCAGCTGTTGTGTGGTTAAACGTGGAGCTCTCGCACTCCATTTGCCTCTAAATTCTATTCTCTTGTGGTAAGATGGTAAATTATGCATCAAAACAATTAATTATTAAGAGATAATATATTAAACTAACGTGGTGAAGCTCTCAGGGGACTGGTGGTCGTTATCACAGTCCATTTAACAGTGATTATTTAACAGTAAATACCACACACACACGGCTTAGTTACATTTCATCAGCTGCAGTGCAATTCAGAGCGAGACTGTGACATTATGCCTTTTTAAATGCATTTCTTTTTATATTATTTTCTTCTATGTTCCTTTTGTTATCACAAGACTTTATCACATTTTATTCATATCTCACGGTCATGGTTTTACAGCTTCATTCGAAGACTTTCCCCACGCTCCATGATCATCCTGAAATCTCTGCTAAGACTTTTCTTTTATAACAACGCCATAATTCTTTCTGTCCCTCTCTGCCGGGGGGTTGTATAATCTCACTGTGATCACTGCAGAGACGTGCTTACATAAAAACAGGCTGTTTAATGTGTCAGTGAGTTAAACAGTGATGAGACTCGTGGACTTGCGGCTTCCTGCCAAGACCGAAAGACATTTCACGGACACAGGATCATTTTAGCCGCTATAAAAAAACTCTTTCCTGAAGTGGAAAATCATGAACAGAGCCACCAAATAAGTTGGAAACAAATATTTGATTATCTACAATGTGACTGAATGAAACATTTCATGTTCATGCATCTACAGCGGCTCTGCAGAAACTGTTTCTATAGCAGTGACTACACTTTTTTACAGTGATTTTATCTTTGCATTTTGCTCCTGTATGGATTTACTGGGACAGTATTGTGACGGGAATAACACTAATTGACGACCGAGCTTGTAAAGAAGGGCTTTGTATATTATAAAATCCTCATTTTATAAGATTATTAATAAAACGGACAAGATTTATTTGGGGAGGGAGGTAGAGGGTGCTGACTCATTCGAGGAATTTGTACAATAAAGACGTGATTTTACAAACTCCAACGTTCTTTTGTTTTTTTATATATATATCTACACGTTTATATTTATATTTTATGTATATAATATATATGTATATATACATGTGTATATATATATATATATGTATATATATATATAATATTCCAATAAAAACTATAATAACTATTGAAGAATAAATTATATGTACAATCAAATATATAATTTTCTTCTTGTTTTTTTTAAATTTTATTTAAAGAAACCAATCACTACATATTGCCATTATAATGTAAAGTTCTTAAAGAAATAATCATTTATGTAGCAATAGAACATTTTAGCCTTCATTGCTTTATTTACGTTTGTTACATAATATTAATAATTAACAATAATAATTATCAAATTTTATATTCTAAGATATCTCCTTTTTATTATAATGTAAATTATTTAAAGAAATAATCAGTGACAAATTTGCATAGGTCTTGGCAGAACTTCTTGGCCAAAATAAGTGTAAATCTGTTTCTGAATATTCATCACAGAATGAGCAGTTTGTCCTTCCAGTTTCCTCAAGATTCATAAATCAAATGCTCTTGAATTGTCTCTTTAACTGGCTCCAGTTGTTAATGTTTCAACCAATGGCAGCCTGAGGTGGGCGGGACCAACTTCCTGCAGGTCACTTCAGAGGAAAGAGTTTTTCACGGAACCTAAAGCACAAGACAAGTTCTAACCTGTTTATATACAGGCTGTGGTTCTAACCCAGTGACAAAATGTTGCACAAAATCATTAATTTGACAGTGAGGGATGTGAGATTCCCGACGTCTCTGGAGCAGCACGGCTCAGACGCGATGGTAAGAAAGTTTGTGCAGATGTAACTTTATCTGCAGAGACATTTCTTTACTGTTTCTCTCCACTCTGCAGCACACTGACCCGGATTATTCAGCCGCATATGTGGTCATTAACACGGACTGCGGGCTGAGAGGCTTCGGCCTCACCTTCACTCTGGGGAAAGGCACTGAGATTGGTAAGATTTATACATGCAATAATATAAATACACAATGTAGCTTCACAACACGAGCAACAAACTTCTGTCACAATGTTGCTGCTGCGTTCAAGTGCTCCTAAGAAGATCAGAATTTCCACAACATGGAACGGAAGTTCAAATATTATGTGTAAAATTAACCAAACTTTCATAAGCGTATTTATTTACACCAGCTAATTATATAAAATGACCAAAATGCTACGATTTTAATAATACACCTTGATTACAACTCTTAGGCCGGCATTCAGCTAATCTACATTGTCGTTTTCTTTATCTTTCAACCGGTTATATGGATAAAGATAAAACTTTATTGATCCCTGATACCCAGCAGTTAAACATTAAAACATTAAAGTAATGTATGCTTAAATACATCAATAATAATAACAACTCAGTAACACACTATAAAGTAATTAAAATGGGCCATTCTGCATAATAAGGACTTTTTTTCTCTTTGTACATAAGGTTTATGCTAATACTTTTGTACGGAACATGATTGGAGCCAGGTAGGAGAAAAAAAATAATGAGAGGAGGATTTTGTTGTTGTTGTTGTTGTTGTTGTTGTTGTTGATGTTTTTATTTTATTTTTAAGTCGAAATTACATGAATAAAGTAAACTTTTTGTGTTCGGTAAAGATGGAAAGATATTCACACATTCGTGTCAATATGTCATCAGAGTAAAACATTTTTTCCATCCGGACAATTAGGTAGCCTGCAAGCTTCAACCTGATTTTCATAAGTGTCATAAAATGAGCAATAACTACAATATTTAAGGGTGTAGTAGAACTAAAATCCCCCTACACATAAATGAGCTACTTTTGGTAGTAGGCTACAATAACTATTGTTTTGGAGAAAATCTGCTTTTATGTAATTTATGTGAAATTTTTAGACAAAAAAATCACAAAAATTACATATTGTATTATATTAAATTATATACGTATTGTATTTTATATACGTATTTTCTCAACATTGTATTTCAACTTTTTTTTCTCATACTTAACTTAATAAATATACATTTTTTCCCCAACCTAGCCCTATTCCTCTTCCGTACTTTTGTTTTAGTAGTCTAAGTTAGATTTTATATCAAGCACTTTTACATGTAACACTGTATTTCTACATTTTGCTATTGCTACTTTTATTTAGTTAATGATATGTGTGCTTCTTCCACTGCTTCTCAATAATAAAATGTTGCATTTAGGTATCAAAAGACTCTAATTTTCTGTCTGTACTTGGAGGCAACATCTCTTTTCTCATGTGCTTGTGTGCAAAGTTGAACCGTACACTGCCATCTTGTGGTGATGCTTATAAAACACAATGTAATTTTAAATAAGATGCATACCGGTATATGAGGTCCGGTTGTCATCATGAGCTTTTTAATGCTATAAAGTGTTGGTGTGTGTTGGTTGTGACCCGCAGTGGTTTGTGCTGTGGAGGCTCTGGCTTCACTGGTTGTTGGGAAATCCTTGCAGGAGATTGTGGGCGACTTCCGGGGATTTTACCGCCTCCTGACCAGTGACGGCCAGATGAGATGGGTAAGAACATCCATTAAGAGAGGCAGAACATACTAAACAATGCAGCTTTATTATAAGGAAGCCTTAAAAAGCTTCTGTCTCATTGGAGAGAAACTTTCCTACCTCCTCCTTTGCTCTCATCATTCTTTCTGTATTTTACATGGATATAGTGACTCACATCCTCTTTTCTTGTCATGGATTAATTTAACTACATTTATTCTTATTCAAATGAGATATATGGCAGCTATCTCTACATACATAACACTATGATTCATTACCTAGATCCAAAAATAAGAGCCACATAAATCCTGTTCTGTTTCTGGTTTCAGTTTAAAGTAATTCAGTCTGTCAGCATGTTATGGTCCTCATAATACTGCAAACAAAACAGGTCCTTTAGTTTCTGAAGGTCTCTGATTCAAGTCCTGATTAAGACCTTTGAAATGTGAGAAATCCAGGCTTTTAAAGAAGTAGTGTCAGCTGCCTGCAGAAGAGTCCCTTCACGCACAAAAGAAAGATAACATAAGGTGAAAACATCTTGTGTTTGAAGGTCCCAAAGTCCTCATTAAAACTAAAGGAGCAAAACAAATGAATGTAGAAGTGTTTATCCTCTTGAATCAAGGCTTTTCAAGAAGTATCAGATGCGTGATCAGTAAACAAAACAGGAGATGATACAAAGAAAAGCATTTTATTATGTGTGCAGAAAGTGTGAAAAAATTCTAGTTTCTGAAGGTCTCAATGTTCTGGGTAATGATTGCACACTTTCAACACTTTTTACTGTCCTTTAGTACATATTTATTCCCATCAGGTCTTTAATCTTCTTCCCACTCATGAAAATGAACCAAATTTTGCATATATTTCCAGTCCTAAAAGCCTTAAAACTGGCTATATAGTTCTCATGGTGTTGCTACAGCAACCCTCATAAGTTTAATACTTTGAAATCTGAGGGAAAACATTGTAACTTTGACCAAACTGCAGGTCAGAGTGAGCAGGATTGTTCATATGCTTGGAGCTGGCTGGCATCATGAAACCATCTCTCTGTTTTTCTCAAAAACTAATCAAACCGATCTCCCACATATTTTGCTCGATTTTTGATTCATAAACTGTAAGCGGCTTCAAATTCCAGCAAATTATTGCTAAATAAATCTCCAAAAACAAAATTTGGATGCAATGGTAGATGTACTGTAATGTGGTAAATGCCAGAACTTTATCTTAAAAACTGAATTTTTGATAATATATTTTGAATTCTGTTCTGTGTTCATGGTGTTATCTTCAAGATGGGGCTTTAAAATTAGGGATTTTTGAGTATTGTATCCCAATTTCAGAGGGGAAAAAAATCACCAATAATCGATATGTCCGCTGATATAGTACATTTTGAGCTGGTATTAAAATAGACCTTTTTAACTTGATTGGGCTTTGATATGAGTCAAGCAACTATAGAAATGACAACTGAGACAATAAAGAATGATTATACTTTTTTTTTTTTAAATAGCTAATCAAACACCAGTACCACCAGTGTTCACTGTTCGCCAATCACTGACCATTTTTACAAAGAATAAATAAAATGGAAAACAAATGCATAGCTAACACCTTTTCAAGCACCATTTTCTACATTACATATTGTGTAAAACTAAGTTTTAAAACTGATAAATTCCCAAATATAAAATAAATAAATAGTAAACAAAATATATTTAAAAAATACATATAATCAATATTTTTTAAATCATTTGAATAAATAATTGTAATTTTTTTAATTAAATGAATAAACAGATCTGCTGTCTAGATGAAATTCTCAGAATTGTTTTGGGATTTTTGAATTTTTAACAATATGAACTTTTGAAGGAATTTTATAACCCCCATTTTGTTGCACACTTCAGTTAAACATGTTGAATTTGTAAAGTGGACGTTATAAACTAAATAACTCTGAACCAGCTGGGTCCGGAGAAAGGCGTGATCCACCTGGCCACGGCGGCAGTCCTGAACGCAGTGTGGGACCTGTGGGCTCGGGCGGAGGGCAAGGTAACAGTTTGATGAGACGTAATTAATAAAAAACAAGCATGACTCTTCTTTACTCACCAGCTGTTGTGATGATTCTCCTGCAGCCGCTGTGGAAACTGCTGGTCGACATGGTGAGTCACAGGAAATATTGTATCTTTCAATTTATGTCCAGGACGTGACCACGAGGGAAATATCACGTGTTTTATGTGTCAATTCAGGATCCCAAGCAGATCGTCTCCTGCATTGACTTCAGATACATCACTGATGCTCTCACAGAGGAGGAGGCTCTAGGTGAGACCGCTTTACGACGCACAGCAGTGATAAATAATAAGTCCACATGTTGACATTGAGGTGAATGTATATTTGCAAATCTTTTTTTCTTTTCTTTTTTTTTCTTTTTATAACACAAACATGAGGTCATATACAAACATTGTCACAGTGAATAATACACATAAGTGCTCGCCATAGGGTGATAAATATGATGATTTTTAACATTTTAGGCATTAAAAAAAAAAAAAACCTTTTTGGACCAAAAAATGTATGTCATTTTTTGTCAAAAATGGTTAAAAAAAATAAAAATGCCTAAAAATGTTTAAAATGTCCCAATTATAGTCTGTTGATACATATTAGAGCACAATATGGCAATAGATTATTTATGTTTGAAATAAATAGGCCAAACAGATGATATAGTTTGCTAAAAGTAGTGGATAAATAGTTTAAACATTCACCTGACAGACTAAAAAGTTTGGGAAACACTGCAGTGCACTAAATTTTAAGTACAGTTTGAGGAAAGAAATCCCTTTTTTGTAGTCAAAGCACAAACACTCTGCTTCTCTTTCCTCCTTCAGACATCCTCCAGAGAGCTCAGGAGGGCAAGCAGCCGAGAGGTGAGCACTGAAAAGAGTCATTAATTAACTGGATGGGATAGTGCAGAATGAAATAGCCTCTTTAGAAACTATCAAGAGTGCTTTTAGCCTGCATTACAGGCCCCTGCACTCCATGATCGCTCCATTAAAACACGCTTCTCCTCGAGTGTCTATCACCTGTGTGGACTCCTTGTTTCTCCTCTCAGAGGATCTCATGCTGGAGGAGGGTTACCCCGCCTACACCACCTCCTGCGCCTGGCTCGGCTACTCAGACCAGCTGCTCAAACAGGTCTCTGCACTGTTAAATGTTGTGTCATTTCTCAGGTCGGAGGGATCGTTAGTAACAGCTGTGTGTTTCTGAAGCTCTGCACAGACGCTCTCAAAGACGGTTGGACCAGATTCAAGGTGAAGGTCGGAGCCGACCTGGAGGACGACGTGCGCAGGTGTCGCCTCATACGGCAAATGATCGGAGCCAACAACACTCTGGTGAGCTTGTTTCCCCCCCAACCGTCAATTATTAATTGTTGTTGTTTTTTGTCTCTTTGTGGTTGTTTTGTGTCTCTATGTGGTTGTTTTTTGTATATATGTGGTTGTTTTGTGTATCTATGTGATTGTTTTGTGTGTCTGTGTTTTTTTTTATATCTATGTGGTTGTTTTTTGTCGCTTTGTGGTTGTTTTGTGTCTCTCTGTGGTTGTTTTGTGTGTCTATGTGGTTGTTTTTTGTATCTATGTGGTTGTTTTTTTGTCGCTTTGTGGTTGTTTTTGTCTCTCTGTGGTTGTTTTGCGTCTCTCTGTGGTTGTTTTGTGTCTCTGTGGTTGTTTTGTGTCTCTCTGTGGTTGTTTTGTGTCTTGCTGTGGTTGTGTTGGCTCTTTTTGCTAATATGAGATATTTTGTTGTTATTTTGTCTCTTTGTAGTTGTTTTCTGTCTATTTGTGGTTGTTTTGTGTGTTGGTTTTTTTCTCTTTCTGCCCATGCTGCAACTTTGTCGTTGTTTTGTATCTCATAGTGTTTCTTTCTTTCTTTCTTTCTGTGAATAACTATACTGGAGTGTTTAGATGATCGATGCCAACCAGAGATGGGACGTGGCCGAGGCCATCAGCTGGGTGTCCCACCTGGCTGAGTTCAAACCTCTCTGGATCGAGGAGCCCACGTCTCCGGACGACATCCTGGGTCACGCTGCCATCTCCAAGGTGAGGAACAGGTTTGTTATTGTGCTCACGTAGACTGTGGGTCAATCGGCCCGAGCACAGACACATAAAGGCAACACAGATGCACCATATCGGGACTGAAAATATGAAGTGATATGTCTCTTTGTAGTTTATTTGTGTCTCTTTCAGTTTGTGTTGTTGTTTTTGTTGTCATTTTGCATTTGTGCAGTTGTTTTTTGTCTCTTTGTGGTAGTTTTATGTTTTTTGGTTGTTTTTTTTGCAGGAGTTTGTTGTTCTGCATCTCTCTGGTTGTTTTTGGTCTAATATGAAACTAAACTAATAAACTAATATGAGACTATTTGTTGTTTTTCTGCTCATGTTGCATCTCTGTGGTTATTTTGCATCTTTGTGGCTCTTTTATGTCTCTTGTGTCTCATTGTTCTGTCTCTCTCTGGTCATGTTGCAGCTCTTTGTTGTTGTTTTGGGCGTCTTTGTGTCGATTTTGCATTTCTTTTTGTGTCTCTTTTGTAGCTGTTTTAAATCTTTTTGTGGTTGTTTGTTTGTTTGTTTCTGCACGTTGCATCTCAGTGGTTATTTTGTATCTTTGTGGTGGTTTTGTGCCCCTTTGAGGCCACTTTGAATTTCATTGTGATTGTTCTGTCTCTCTCTGGTCATGTTGCATCTCTTCATAGTTGTTTTGTCTCTTTACCTGCTGTGCTATACCTGGGCCTGTTCAATAACCTCTCCATGGTTAAAGGCTGATAAAAGACGTTTGACGTTGTTGTTGCAGGCTTTGGCTCCACTCGGGATCGGCGTAGCAACAGGAGAGCAGGTCAGAACTCGTGTTTTTTTTCAGCACATATCGGCGACTGATGAATTGATAGTGTCTCGTCTGGTAACTGTTTCCTCTCCAGTGTCACAGCAGGGTGATGTTTAAGCAGTTCCTGCAGGCCTCGGCCCTGCAGTTCGTCCAGATAGACAGCTGCCGGCTTGGAAGCGTCAACGAGAACCTGGCTGTGCTGCTGATGGCCCACAAGTTCCAGGGTAAAACAAGTCTGGTTTCAGGGCTCCATAATATCAGTGTTATATTTCTATAAAAATATTGCTGCAGTCAAACCACAGACTGCATAAATAATGGACATAGTCAGCGTGATGTCACCCATTGGTTTGTGGCCCATTGGAAGCATCAAGTTCAGCGTCACCTAACCCCAACCCAAACTGCTAAAAGTCCTCTTTTATATCTATATAACGTTATATATAACTTAATTGACACGTTGCCGTGGATACGCATTGTTCTACTTCTCTCCTGATGGCGGCTCGCCTTGTTAGCAACCTGTCAATCAAAGGTAGCCACGCCCAAAATCATACGATTCTTTATCTTGTATTTTCTTCTAAATCGGGCCATTATTTTAAATATTAACATCAAATTGTCTTGCAGAAGATTTTTTACTAGCGATTGAGACCATATTGTTCTGAGGAAATAAATCAAGTGAGAAGTTTTCTCATTTTGCATTGAAATGAATGGACAGAAATCTTGCAGCCAAACTTAGCGCCCCCTGCTGGAATTTTTGGTAGAATGCATCTGTAGAAGGCACTTCCTGGTTCCTGCTCAGACCCGGAGGTTGCCGCCTGAGTCAAACGCCACTGTGTCTCTTCCCTCAGTGCCTGTGTGTCCTCATGCTGGAGGAGTCGGTCTCTGTGAACTCGTCCAGCATCTCATTCTGTTCGACTACATCTGTGTGTCTGGAAGTCTCAGCAACCGGTAATGGCAGGGTTATGTTTTTGTCGCCAGTGAAGAGCTCTTTACTGAAACTGATCAATAGAATTACTTCAGCGCTTTGTTTTTCTCTGCAGAATGTGTGAATATGTGGATCACTTGCATGAACACTTCAGCAGTCCCGTGGTGATCCGTGACGCCCACTACATGCCTCCCAAGGTAAGATGGGAACTGTAATTTACAAAAAAAAATCTCTGTAAAACAGTTCTCCGTTACATCTTCCACACCTGTTTCTTTAGGCTCGTGAAAGAATTACTTAAATTTTACTTAAGCCAGTGTTTAACAAACTTTTTAGTAATTCTTACCGGGACCATAGACTGTATAAATAATACAGATAGTTATATACAGTGGTGGAATGTGAATAAGTAAATTTACTCAAGTTGTGTACTTAAGTACAATTTGGAGGTACTTGTACTTTTCATTTTATGTAACTTTATACTTCTACTTCATTACATTTTGAGGCAAACATTGTTACTTTTCAGGTCAAGATTTAACATGAAGAAATATATCAAGTTAAAATGATTACACGTTTATAAATTAAACCACATAACAGTATATTAAGTAGTTAAATGAGCCCGATCTTGACATCATTAATAAATGCATCAATATTAATAATCTAGTAATATATTTTGAATATATAAAACAATCCGAGAAGGGCCATTCTTTTACTTTTGATTTACTTGAAGTACATTTTGATGCTGATACTTTTGAACTTTTCCTGAAGTAAAATATGAATGCAGGACTTTTACTGGTATTAAAGTAATTTCACAGTGTGGTATTAGTACTTTTAGTAAGTAAGGGATCTGAATACTTCTTTCACCACTGGTTATATACAGTCAATGGCTTGGACTAACCTACCTCTATTTTTGGCAGTGTAATTATTTTATTGAACACTAGAGGGTGAACATGAGTGTATTTTCACTTCAACTGAAAAGTAACTAAAGCTGTCAGCTAAATGTAGAGGAGTAAAAAGTACAATATTTGCCTCTAAATGGTGTGGATTAGAAGTATAAAGTTACCTCCAAATTGTACTTATGTGCAGTACTTGTACTGTACAAACATAATAATAAAGATCCTTTTAAATTTTGTTATTAAAAACTATGACCAAGATATGAATGTGTAATGTGTCACATATAAAGTTGTCAGTGCTCCCTGTTGGACAAACCATGATCTGCTGAAACTGTTTCTAAATTACCACAAACATATTTGGCATTTCCTTATCAATAGTTAATGTACTTAGTTATATTCGATCACTGCCAATGCATTAGAATATACCTCAAGTATAAAAAGTAAAAATAATCGTCATGCAGACTACTTCAGAATAATGTATATACAAAAAAAGCTCTGCAAAGTAGCTGAAGTTTATAGAAAAAGTGGTGTAAAAATACAGTATTTACCTCAAATTAATTAGAAAGTAGCAGAAAATGGAAATACCAAAGTACCTCCACATTGTACTTTAGTAAATGTACTTAAGTTTCTTCCCAGCTTTGCTCCAGGCTCTTGTTTGAGTCCACTGTGCTTACTGTCCTCAGGATCCAGGCTACTCCTGTGAGATGCTGGAGCCGTCGGTGCAGAGACACCAGTTCCCTGCAGGAGACGTGTGGAAGCAGCAAATTAACAAATAAGGATTTTATCTGAAAAATGTCACTGAAGGCTCTTTATTAGTCTCTTGATTAGACTTGTAGTTGAGTGATGAAAAAACGGACAAAATTCTGACTTTTGTAACATAAATTGTGTTTTGCTGCTTGGCTCCTCAGAGCCTAACTGCAGTAACTACAGAAAGAGTAAAACTGAGAAAAACTGCTTTAAAGATTTCTAATGTTTTTTACCTGGCCAGCCAAATGGGTTATAGGTAGGTTAGTGATATGACACCTATTTCTACATGTGTTGATGTCATTTGTATTGTATTGATTTATTTGACCCTAAAATGTAGTTACTACACTCTGGTTTTGCATTGCTGTAAAATGTTCTAATAGTAATGCGAAACCGCAGTAACAGTAACTACAATGTTGTCTTCTTTCAGCTTTAATATTTTTTCAGTGTATAAACATTTTTAAATTGATTGTTGTTTACAAACTCTATTGAAAGAATTGTATTTTAGATTTATAAGTAATGTTAAATTTTAGTCTTAATATTTTAAAATACATTTTTATTATAATTATATATATATATACACTATATAAAAAATATATATTTTTTAAATATATATTATAATTATACACATGTATCCAAAGCAGACCGTAGTAATTCCACTTAACAGAGTTGTATTTTGTAGTTACTGTCATTTTTATATCATTATTTCTGAGTTCTAAAACTTTGTCACAAGATAAAACAGACATCAAGAGGTTCATTTTTAGTTATAACTCAATTTCGACCAAAAATGTAGTTACTGCATTAGGCTTTGTAGGAGAGTCCTGTGGGGCGAATAATACCAGACAAATGAATGTAACTTCTTTATTTACAAATTAGATATTAATATTAAAAATGAAACAGATCCAAGTTGCCTTTCTTCAAAGCAAAGAAAACATTTCTCCTCTGGTAACCAAACATTATGCATCATTTGTTCAACTTCAGAAAACCCAACATGACTGGAGATTTATTTTTAATATGGTTTAAAGTGTCATTTCACCAAAATAATACACAAAAATGCCTGTTTTGTGATTTAAATGAGCTGAACTTCTAAAATATATAAATATGTATGGTTCTCAGGATGCATACTATACAGTACATAAAGCAATGTGAAAATAGATTTTCTTCAGCACGTTCCACACAAATATTTCACACAGCCATCTGCATCTTAATGGTGGGGTGAGGGTTGTAGTCGCAGATCTCAAAGTCCTCTGCACGGAAATCATCGATGCTCTCCACCTTTCTCAGGATCTTGAGCTTGGGGAAGGGCCGGATCTCCCTCTGAAGCTGCAAAAATTTAGACAAACGTAAGTTTGACATCAGGCTGAGAGCAGGGAGACGTAGGACTGTTTTTAGTGAACCCACCTGTACTTTGAGAGGCTCGATGTGGTTGACGTAGACATGAGCGTCTCCCAGTGTGTGAACGAAGTCGCCAGGCTGAACAGACAGAAGAAAAGAAAAAAAACATACTATAGTTGAGGTGAGCGCACAAAAATACACTGAAACTAAAGATGGACCGACGCTTTATTTTGAAAGTATGGAAAAAGGCTTCCTGATGATCGTAAAACGAACTCACATGAGATGATACTGTAAAGATAACGTCAAGGAGTTCAATGTTTTAGCCCCCGAAGAGGCATGAGGTTAGTTTTTTTACAGTAATCTTACATATTTAAGTGTGTTTTGTGTTTAAATAAGTTTTCAGATAAAATTAAACCTAGTAGTTCATGCTAGCAAGGTTTCATACCGTAAGATAGTTTTGCTCAAATTAATACTTTTGTATTTCTGTGTTTTATAATTGTTATTGCAACTTTCAGTTTGCAAACTGTAGCTTTATTCAACTTAATTCTCAACTCATTGGCTTATTGACGTACGGCCGCAGAACTGAACGCTTGGCCGTGTTTCAGTTCAGTGAGTACTGATATGCAGTCATAGATAAAATTAACATTAAAAAATACACAGATCGGTGAAAAATTCTACGTGATCAACCAAATTCTTAACGACCATTTAATCGATCATTGATGAATTATTCCCATCCTAACTAAAACTGAGCTTTGAGTGAAGCACGGTGCTTGTACCTGGAGTCCTGTGATGTGTGCGATCATGTAGGTCAGAAGTGCGTAGCTGGCGATGTTGAACGGGACCCCGAGGCCCATGTCTCCGGAGCGCTGGTACAGCTGGCACGACAGCTCGCCATCACACACGTAGAACTGACACAGGGCGTGGCAGGGCGGCAGAGCCATGAGGGGCAGGTCTGCAACGACATGAGGAGATTTAAAATGATAGAAATAAGATAAGATATGACTTTATTCATCCCATAGTGGGGAAATTTATTCGTCACAGCAGCTCAAGATACAGACACATAGATATATAAGACAATAAAGAATATAAAAAATAAGACATATGCATACATTCTATACACATTATATACGGTACATATAGTTCTACTATTTGGGATTTGTTAATATATATTTTTTGTTTGTTTGTTTCCTGAAATACTTTGCATTTTTACAGATATTGCACATTGGAGAAAATATATTTTAGCATGTTAAATAGTTTAAATAAGTTGTTGCATGTAGTTATATGAACATCAATGAATAAATATATTTAAATATATAAGTGGTATATGACATATACAGTCATGCAAAAGATTATTAGACCACCCTTGTTTTCTCTAATTTCTTGTTCATTTTTTTCTGATATCTAGCCATTTGTCTAGATATCAGCTCTTAAATTAAACACTTATGAGCTATTTCTGTTGTTATCATTATATTTGTCCAAACAAATGTACCTTTAGTTGTACCAGGCATTAAAATGAACAAGAAATTGAAGAAAAAGGGTGGTCTAATAATTTTTTCAATGACTGTATAATATAGAAATAATACAGCAGGCCTAATATAACCCTAATGTGGTCGGATGTAAACCGAGATTGTGCAAATAAACCAGTAAAGTGACCTGGTGGAACAAACAGTGCTGTATTATGTGGTGCTGTTGTTAAACAGCCTGATCGCAGCCGGAATGAAAGACCTTACAACTTCGTACAATCAGGTGTAAAGAACTTGAGAGAAATTTAGGATTTTTAAATTACCTTTGGGGTTCCAAGCACACATGATGATCCGTCTGTCCTCTGGATTTTTCTTAATGGTGTCAATGACCTTCTGCAGCTGGTCCACACCTTGTCCCGTGTAATCTGTCCAAAGATTTGATTAAAAAAAGCATTTTAATCTCTAAAACATGGTCTGTTATGTATGGGTGGTTGACGTGACGCTCAATTTTTGTGTTCCCAGTGACAAATATTACTAAAATTTGATAATATTTCATTAAAATTAATGTTTTAATATGCAGTTCATTCTTCTACATCTAATCCATCTGCAAACAATGAGTATCGTTCTTCAACTATGCAAATATTCTGTTTTGAACATGACATTTGTCCACCGGTGCAACTGTCCTAGGTAGCATTACTTATCTTAAAACAACTGTAATTTAATGAAAAATTAATCTAAATACATTAAAATACTTGAATGCATGTCATACGAGTGTTTACTGAATGAATCTAGAGGATATAAGTGTTAAGGTCCCTATGTAGAGTTATTATGACACATTACATTTTGTCCGCAAAACTGGTGTCCTCCTGGAGCAACGCCATTATGTAGATATAAAACAGGCATTAATGTGACCACCCCATTACTGAGAGGGGTCCTTCCAGAATCAGGAAGGACAGAAAACATCTCTGGAGCAGGTGGACTGCACACAAGATCAATTCTGTCTCAAATATTTTCATAATATTACTATTTCCGTGCAGTGTTGGAACTGGTCGTCTTAAGGTAGTCCTTTGGTACAACGCAGTTTAAGTATTGATCTGAATATTTTTATCAATTTACATTGATTGATCATTGAAAATAATGTAAATTGATAAAAAAAATATTCATATCTAATATGCCCTGGGCTTATCTATCTTATCTGTCCAACATTCTCTGAATTAAATAATGACTTTCTTTATTTTCTTGCACCGGTGGACACATTTTAGGACTACCACACCAAAAGTTAATAATATGCTAAATATATGAATAATTAGAAATGGACACATTCAGTTTTGAATTATTCACATATAAGGGAATATAATTGTATGTCATTTGACATATATTTTTTAATTATTCTTTTTTTCACTTTGAATTTGATTTCACGTCAACCACCCACATGCATATTAGAGGTGGGGAAAAATGGATACAGTTTTGTATCGCAATATTTTGCGTGGCAATATTATATCGATTCATGGCCGCCAAGTATCGATATTTATCGATCCAACGGGTGGTGGGCCGTCAGTATTTTTCGATGTTTTTGTATTTTCCGGGACTGAAGTGGGCTCACTTTTAGGAATATACTGAATCATATGAAACTAAAAGATCTAAGGAATCTATAGGCAACATGTGCGTCAGGATATTGTGTCAGGAAGTTGTTGAAAGCACGCTGCAAAGTTGAGCTTTTTTTATGTTTCATTCAAAAAAATCCAGAGCAGTGAGCTTAAATTTCAGGAAAGTTTGAGAAAATGCTGCAGTTGTTGTCATCCATACATGTTTGATATCAGTTCAGTTTGACTGAATACTTTGTTGGTCAGTCTGTGGGTTTGACTCTCATTGTGGAGAAATAAAAAGAAATAAAAAGTGAGATGAATAGACAGAGAATTTTCTCTTATTTGACAAAACAATTCCTGATTGAATTAATTTTGTGGACACAAATTGCAGTTAAATCGCAATATATTGTATCTCAATAGTCACCATATCGCAAAATGCTTAAAATCGCAATAATATCGTATTGTGAATCAAGTATTGGGATAAAATCATATTGTGGGGCCGATATGCTGATTCACACCTCTAATGTGGCTGCAAGAGTGCAATATGCCAACCAAATATGATCTGTTTTACAAGATAGTTCTACATTTTGGTAAATGCGCTTATTTTTTCTCCTGCCAAGAGTTTGAGGAAGATTAATAAGATTACTGCATGCAACCAAACCCCAATGTGTCGTTTTTACACCTGGGTTTGTTCAGATTAAATTAATAAGGCATTATTTGAGCTTTATGAGCTTGTGTACATACTGCACACCTAATCTCAGGCCTCTGTCACTGCACGGTAAACTGGCTGTAGCTGTACTTCCACTGTACCTGCATGCATGTTGGTGTACTCGGCACCATAGTGCCTCCACTGGAAACCGTACACCGGCCCCAGGTCGCCTTCCTCTCTCTCTGTGAACCCGAGGTTGTCCAGGAAGCTCCGGGACCCGTTGGCTTCCCAAATCTTCACCCCTTTCTCTGAAAGCTCCTTGGCATTTGTTGAGCCCTGTGACCACAGTAAGAGAAATATCAGAGTCTAATAATACAGTGTTTTTTGACACAAAATCTGCATGTAAACCTTAAGGATCAGCCCACCCAAATCATAAAAGAAATCATATTTTGTTGGATATTCATCTCTCACATTTTTTTTGCATCTGTTGTAATGGAGATAGTATGTAGTATTTTTTTAACTTAACTTTTTTTTAGCATCCTCACCTTGATAAACCACAGCAGTTCTTCAAGGATCCCTTTCCAAAACACTCTCTTGGTCGTCAGCAGAGGAAACTGATCTACAGAGAAACAAAAACAGGTTATTTAGCATTCTTGAACACATTCTTGAACGCATAATTACTTACAGCAAGTTATTTATAGTGCACGAAGTACATTTTATAGCCTGATTGATACACTGATCAACTGATTTATCTCCTTTTTACATACACAAACGTAATAAAGATTCTTCAAATTTGATTATTAACAACTATGACCATGATATTTATGGGTTATATATTACAAATAAGGTTGTCGGCGCCCCTGGTGGACAAACTGTGTACTGCTGACCCCGTTTCTAAACACAAACAATAAATTGGCTTTTCCACATAAATATATCTGTTACTACCCAATTTAAGCCAGCTTTTTTGGTTGAGTTCTTGTACTGTACATTTATGCATGTGCTGAATTAATTTAACTTGAGTAGTTTGAAATCCATGCTATTTTAAACTGCTATTTCACTAAATTGCAGAAATATTGTACATGTTGCATAAATGCATGAGCATTATTAAACAGCTGAAACCCCATTTATATAATATGGCTTATAATTAATGTCCTTTTGTTATGATTGTCATTCTTAATGGCCTCTTTCACTTATTTACTTTATCATCTGTCTTTTTATCTGTCCATCTACACTAGTTTTAATAATGTGTTACATTCTTATTCATTTTTTCTTGTAGGACAATTTGAGCTACATCTCTTGTATGAAAAGTGATTTATAGATTCAGATTATCATTATTTTTTTTAACAGGCTTAAGCAATAATTACTTTGCGCATTATTTAATTAATTATTTTTTACAAATAAAACATGATCACTTCATAAACAAAGGGATGCACTTAAAATAAAATAAATAACTAAAATAATTAATGTTGATTAGTTAAAATAATAATAATAATAATAATAATAATAATAATAATAATAATAATGTTTAGGTAAAAATAAAAATAAATACTGGTGTTTGAGTAAAAAAAAATGTTTATTAAAAATTAAAAAAAATAAAATAATTAAAATACATTTAAAAATATATATATTTGTATAAATCCAATACTCAATAGTTGATATATGGCGCTCTGAAAAAAATGCCTTTCTGCATAGTTAATTTCTGATATTTTGAGTTTATTTTGCAGGAATTATGGATTCAGGGCTCTTATTTTGGAGTAAGTTTACTTTTACTTCAGTAAAAGAGGGAAGAGGAGAGGAGGGACAGAGAGAGAGAGTCATTTATAGTTTATTTATTTAGTCAGTTATTTTCCTGCTAGTGTCAGAATTCCAATACATATGAAGAGTGTATTTAGCAACAGCGCATGTGTAGTTTGTTAATCTTAACCATTATTGTCTCTTGTCAAAGAGAGATGTGAGGAGAGGAGAGGAAGAGCAGAGGAGAGGAACAGGAGAGAATGTTTTTGCTTGCAATGTTTTATTAAATTAATATTTAATTTATTTTTAAGAATAAAATAGATACATAAAGCTCATTGCACAAATAGGCTATCTGCAAAAAAGCTTTTTGTAAATCAGGGATATTATACTTGAAAGATGGGAATTAGCCCCTTATTTCAAAATATACACTCATAATCTGCAGGGTAAATAGCTGCACATTTAGTCATGGCTTATAAAGAAAGAGGAGAGGAGAGAAGAGGAACAACAAGAGAAAAGGAGAGATCTGGGCGCGGGGGGCCCATCTAAGATAATCTCGTCCTGGGCCCAGGCAAGACTGTCAGCTGGCCTGTTCTTGACATTTACAGTAAATAGATTAAACACGAAACAAACAACCGGACTGACCTCTCAGACTGTATCTGGCCTGAGCCCCGAACACAGAGACGACCCCGGTCCCGGTCCGGTCCCCCTTCCTGCGGCCGTGCTGCAGGATGTACTCGATCTGGTCCAGATATCCTCGTTCATCACAGAAAACCCCGAAGCTCTTCTTCCTCTCCTCCGGCTGCGTCTTCTCCTTAGGCTGCGTCTTCTCCTCCGCTTTGAAGCTTTCTGCAGCGTGAATCTCTGAAGTGGCGGGCATCTTTGTGCACAGAGAAGAGTTTATATTGTTTCGGAGACACCAGTGGGTTTTTTCCCGGGTGATTTAGAACAAGCCCCGACAAGACAAGTCTGCTGCTTCCGTTTTGACCCAAATCTCGCGAGAGTACAGGAAAAAGCGCGCCCTGCTTTCTTTCTTTCTTTCTTTCTTTCTTTCTTTCTTTCTTTCTATCTTTCTTTTCTCTCTCTTTCTTTTGTCTCTCTTTTTCTTTCTTTCTTTTTTGTCTCTTTCTTTCTTTCTTTCTTTTCCTTACTTATTCCTATATTCATTTATTTGTTTGTTTATTTATCTTTATTCATTTTCTCTATTATTTTCTTTATTCTTTTATTTATTTGTTTATTAATTCATTTTTTCTTTATTTCTTTCTGTAGTTGTATTTCTTTCTTTATTTTCTTTATTAATTTATATATTCATTCATTCATTTATTTGTTTATTTATTTATATTTCATTCATTCTTTTCTTTATTCATTTATTTGTTTATTCATCTATTTATATGTATTTATTTCTATGGTTGTATTTCTTTCTTTCTTTCTTTCTTTATTAATTTCTATATTCATTCATTTATTTGTTTATTTATTTATTCATTATTTGTTTATTCATTTATATTTCTTTCTTTCCTCCTTTCATATATTTAAAACATTCATTGGAGTATGCATGGCCCAGATATCCATTATAAAAGTTACAGAAAATATATTTAATATTGTAAAAAAATAATACTTCTTAAAAGTCAAAAGAAAACAAGCAGTACTGAACGGGCCCTCGCAGTACACGTGTGTCGGGGCATGCTGCCGTCGGGGTGTGTGCATTACAGGGGCCAGTCTGTACCACCCCTATGAATTTCATTGCCTTAAGTGTTATAGTGTGGCCACGGTACCAAATGTGAAATTAAACTGCCACCACAGTGCCACCTAGGGGCCGATCAATAAAACCTTAAAGGGTTATCCTCAGGAGGGCATTGACAATAATTGTACCAAGTTTTGTATAATAATGCACAAACTATCCCTTTAATCCTCATACAGTGTCTGAAGGAGGACTCCTAACTGAAGTGTATAAGTTAGAAGAGGCAGGTAGCAATGGAGGAAAGTAACTATGTACATTTACTCAAGTACTGGACTTAAAGTACAATTTTGAGGTACTTTTATGTACATTTTATGTAACTTTATACTTCTACTCCACTACATTTTGAGGCATATATTGTACTTTTTACTCCTCTACATTTAGTTGAGAGCTTAAGTTACTTTTCAGGTCAAGATTTAAAATGAAAAACATGATACATTTAAAATTATTGCCCATTTTTATAAATTAAACCACTTAAAAGTTTATTAGGTAGTTTAAATGAGTGGAGTGGAGTCATTTCACAGTGTGGTATTAGTACTTTTACTGAAGTAAAGGATCTAAATACTTCTTCCACCACTGTCCTTTTTACTTCTTTACTTATTTTTTTTATTATTATTATTTTTTATTTTATATTTTTTTATTTTTATTTATTTTTATTATTTTATTAAAAATATATTTTTAAATTTTTTACTTAAAATTTTTTTTTCTGCGCTTCTGCGCATGCGTGGCCTTTAAGCGCATGCGCAGAAGCGCAGAAAAAAAAATTTTAAGTAAAAAATTTAAAAATATATTTTTAATAAAATAATAAGCGTTTAAAGCCCGCACATGCGCAGTAGCGCTGAAAACCCACGCATGCGCAGAAGCGCCGCGGGGCTGCGCATGTGCAGAAGCGCAGGAGAAAAAAAAAATAATAATAAAAAAATAATAATAATTAAAAAAAATAATAATAAAAAAATAATAAATAATAATAATAAAAATTAAAAAAAATTAAACTAAAAAATTAAAAAATATATTTTTTAATAAAATAATAAAAAAGAAATTAAAATTAAATTATTTTTTTAAATTAAATATAAAAAATGAAAAATATTTTTTTATTTTTTTTTTAAACAAAAAATTACGAAAAAAAAAAAAAAATAATAATAAAAAAATAATAACAACAAATAAATAAAAAAAAGAAAGAAGTAAAGAAGTAAAAAGGACAGTGGTGGAAGAAGTATTCAGATCCTTTATAAGAATCCTTATAAGGTTTTTGAATGTGCGATAAAGTATGTGGGAGTTATTAGCCAAAACGCACTTTCCTTTATTATAGCGCCACCTAGTGGTGGAAGTTCAGGATGACAATAGATTATAAAATATTTCGCCAGGTGTGACTTATATTTAAAGTTTCATGAGTTTTTGGGTATGTTCAGGCAGTGAAAAATGCGATCATTGGGAAGAAAAAAATATAATTTGAAATACAATAGGGACCTCGCAGGTCGTTGCCTGCTCGGGCCCTAAAAATAGAATCACACACATTATATAGGGAGGGAAAAGTAAAGAAACATAAGAAAAAAAACATCAGTCAGAATCACAAAGTCTAAATTATCTAATAGTTTTTGCCAATTTATAATTTTAAAGTTTTAAGCTTTCAATAGCAGTCAAGTATGCTTTAAAATGCTTAGGCCTGTGTTAAAATATATACAAGGAGAGTAGCCTAATCATTTTATGGATATAATGTTTTCAAGAAATTGAGAGGGAGGGAAATTTTGTAAGCATGTTGTAACTTAGTTGTTTTCTAAAACAACAGAAAAAATAAAGGTTGTTTAATTCCATTTTCCATGATAGAAATATGCATGAAGACAAAAAGAATAAAAGAAAAATAACGCACATGGTGTAATTGTTCAATTGTTCCTCTTTATTCAGGTAATGTGTGAATACTGGTTTAGATATAGATCCATGGCTTCAAATACAAGTGCTTCAGTTCAATTGATTGCATTTAAAACAAAGTCAGTTAAGGATTAAATATATGATTGTTTCTTTGTTGATATATCGTTAAGAATAACATTAGATTGAAGTGATGTAAAGGGATTTGTGATGGTGTAAAGTTGGCTGATCACAATTAATTTCACCCAAATGAATTTGGAGCTCTGCCAGGTGAAACTGGGAGCCAAAACAAATAACTAGACATCAACGCTGTCGCGATCAATACCTCTTATCTGCTGTTTATGGAGCGTCAGAGCCTCCTGAGCTACATACTGGATAAAAGCATCATCATCCACGTCCAGCTGTGCAGGGACGGAGACGGTTATTGGGCCAGAGTCTAGAACGGTTACCACCACACTGCTGTCAGCTTTAGGTCTGCTGCTCTTCATCTGCTGCTGCAGGTTCACCTGGAAAATTAGTGAAACTGCATCAGGGATGGCAAATATAACAAATAATTTCCAGCCATGGAAACTAAAATAATAAATTAATCAAAATAACATGTTACATGAGTAAGAAATGTTTTTTTAAATCACTTTAATATGGTTATTCAATTAAATTTATAAAATACATTTGCATTTTTTTGGCAGATTTTCCATCTCTTTGTTCTGCATAAATTTTCCAAAAATAAAATTTATTTTAAAGTCAACAACCATAAATACAGTTTGTTCAGAAAGCTAAAGACATATTTTAAATGCAGGAAAAGTGTTTTTGATTTTTCAAATATTTTCTAAATATCATAAATATCAATATAATGTACAATCATGTATAATACAATGTTAATATCAATATTATCTTGACAGATTTAAGACAAGCATGTTACAGAAGTAGCTGGAAATGATTGAATGAAACATTTTAAACCAGATTTTCAATCTCTTTTTTGCATAAATTATAAATAAATATCTAATTTGTGTTGCTGCTTACATGAATGCAAATAATGTCATCTATATTTAAAATATATAAAACAATCTGAGTGGGGCCATTCTACATAATGAGTTATTTTACTTCTGATACTTTAAGTACATTTTGGTGTTGATACTTTTGTACTTTTACTGAAGTAAGTTAAGAATGCAGGACTTTTACTTGTAGTGGAGTCATTTCCCATTGTGGTATTAGTACTTTTACTTAAGTAAGAGATCATACGTACTGTGATCACACTGAAGATGTTGTGTTCTGTGCTGTTGGACAGCCTGCTGATCCAACCGTACTTGTCCAACATGCTGCTGAGCCACCTCTGTGTGTCCACCGTGTGTCTCTGCACCAGCTGCAGCCGGTCATCGTGCTGCTGTTGGGAGGCGTTGAGCAGCATGTACATCTCCTCCATCTCAGAGTGTAACTGCTGCACGCCCGGACACTCTGTGAGTACAAATGACCACATTGCCCTTTAATGTTCTGCTCAGCTATTTGGTAGAGTGTTTGTACATTTTGAATCACTGAATTTATTTGAAAAAATGTGTTGAACTATCTCTTTTCTGTTTGGGTATGTTATGCAAAACTAAAACAATCCACTAGATGTCACTGTTTCCTTAACCCTCCTGTTATGGTCTTTTCTCAGGAACAGAAATAATGTTTGTGGTTCAATTTGACCCGGGGCATGTTTAATTATCCATAAGTATCAGAAACTAAAAAATCCCAATAAACATTGTTTATATTTCATTAATAACTCCATTACTAACCATCTCAATCAATATTTAGTGCAGATCATGGTTCAATTAGGATAATTCACTCATTTTCATTAAAAAACTGCATTTTTTTATGTACATTGGAAAGACCTACATATAAAATACAATGGTTTTACATGATATTGATTTTTTCTTTCTTTTTTTTTTCTTCTCATGAAAAAATACTTTTAACTATTTTTTTAAACTTTGAAATGGGTCAATTTGACCTGCGACATAACAGAAGGGTTAAAATAATTTGCTGTTTTCAGTTCAAAACATTTTTCTTCTCATGCGGCTGTGTAGATATAGAACCAATAGTTCTCATTGGAAAAAATACACCAGTTATTTACCTTTTAACAGATACTCTCCACACGCCTCACACAGAGTTTGGAGCTGCCAGCACTCAGATGCTTGCCTGCGCAGTCGTCTGCACAGATATCTGCTCTGTGACTGCCCCAAAGCAGACAAGGATCCTGTATCTTTGTAGAAGAACAAACAATAATAATAATAATAAGATTTGACAGCAGATATCATTATTTTATTTACAGTTTACAGTATAAATGATATGAGATACCTGTACTTGGCTGCTGGAAGTACTCCTCTGCTTCTTGTATTTCCTCGAACACATCAGCCACCGTGGAGCTGAGCTCTTCCAGCACGTTCCTCCCAAAGTCCGACACTGAATGAAAGATGTGGTCCAGACCGGCCATCCTGAAGAAACCGGCGCTGGAGTCGCCGTGCAGGGCCGCCTGCGTGCCGGGCTGGACCTCTGTGGTGAAGGCCGCCAGGAAGGAGCGTCCGAGCTCCTGCTGCATCCTTTTCACCAGCGTGACGCTCTGCTCGTACAGGAGGCTGAGGTTTGACTGCAGCTGGCTGAACGATGCATCCGCCTGCAGGAGCTCAGCATCTGCTCCTTCTTCTGTGAGCTGCTCCTCAGGTGAGAACACTTGCTCTGTGGCTTCCAGCTGGGCGGCCATTTTTCTGAAAAACTCCTCCACCTGCAGAGAGATTCAGAGAGGAACCATCAAGTTTGGAGCCTGTTACAAATCAGTCTTAAAGGGAAAGTTCATGTTTACTGAAGTGGGGTTCAATATTTTTATTCAATATATTCAATGAGTTTAAGTGTTTTTTAACTTAAAAGTTTTTTTAATTTATTGATGTCCCAGATTTCCATTATAAAAATTCGAGAAAATATATTATATATTTAAATAATATTATAACAATAAAAGAAAAAAGAAAAAAGTAAGAAAGAAATAAGAAATAATTTGAAATTGTCCAACTAACACACAAAATATAAACAAAAACGTTTGGGAATTTTAAAATGTCTAAATAATCAAATGGGTTTTTTCATTTATCTGCTACATTTAGAATGTTTTCAGCACTTTACCTTGCTGTCTAACAGGCATGTTTAAGTTTAATTTGATTTATTATTATTATTATTAGTTTTTAACTTAAAAAAAACTTTTTTTAATTTATTGAATACATTCATTAGATGGAGTATGCATGTCTCAGATTGTTATTATAAAAATTAGAGAAAATATATTTGATATATTTTTTATATTTAAATTAAAAATATAACAGAATATCGGGAACGAAAATAAAAAATAACAAAAACGTTTGGGATCCCCTATACTAAGTTAACTTGAAATGTCTCAATAATAAGTTTTAAAGTTTGTCAATAGTAATCAAGTATCTTTTAAAATATGTACTTTCAAAAATATAAAAGGACTGTAGACTTTTAAGCTAAATAATGTTATGGAAATTATTAAATTAAAATAATTACATAAAAATAACACCCAGAGGTTATCTTAATCAGGTATAATATTAAATATAAGAAAAAATATTTTAAATATGAACTTTTTTAGGTGGCTTCAATATGTTTTGGTGCTCATACAACCCCATTTCAATAAATCAGAACTATCCCTTTAACATTTATCATACTGAGGTCAAACCTTGAATGAGAACGAGGCGAAGCCGCGGCGGCACGCAGACGTATAGAAGGCCTTACAAGTATCTTCAAGACAGGGTCGACATTCCTCAAAGGAAGACTTGGTTAAAACTCGACACTGCTGCTCAGCCTCCTCTAGTTTCAGCTCTGATTCCCGGACCAGCTGCATCGCCCCCTGAAGGAACCAAAAACACAAACTTCTGTCACAGATGCATTACCTCCTAATAAGCCTGAGAGGATAACATGTGGTTTCTGGCCCTGGCACGAAGCCTTTTATTTTGAAGGAATCAGATTAATCTACAGACAGTTCATTTATCCTGACTGCAGTAAATGTACACCCGACTCCCTAAACTAGCCCCGCTCCCACATTCATTTCTCACTGTCTGCTTTGAGGTTTCTCTATGTGGTTTTGCCTTTATGAGGCAGAAAATATGTCACGGGCTTCAGAATAACACACAAAGACTGTTTGTGTCTGTTAGAAGTTATTGTGTTTGGATACAGTCTGACTTTATGGTAATTTGATCATGACAGAAACACATTTTATACCAGTGATGGGCAACTTAAATGCTGCAGGGGGCCACAGTTTTTTAATGGCCACTACCACAGGGCCACATATAGGAGCGTGCACTTCACCAGATATGATGAAACTGCAATTTTAAATATGTTTACAGTGCAGTAACTTAACATATTTCATGCTCAAATGCATGTTTAATAGTATAAATAGGAATACAAAAGGTTTGAAGCAAATAAAAAATAACCACTTACTGAGATTCCTTTTTTTTTATATCAGTGCAAGAACAGCAGACCAACATTAATGCAAGAAGTAATTTTGTGCATTTTTACACTGCGCTTTTAAGATTTCATGCTCAAATGCATGTAGTTGTACTGAGGGCCATGCAAGTGAGGGTGAGGGCCGTATGTGGCTCCCGGGCCTCCAGTTGACCATCCCTGTTTTATACCTTCTTCTTGTCACTGCTGTGTCTCAGAGTGTCCATGAGATGTCTGTGCTTCTCCTCCTTTTGTTTCATTGTTTCCTTCACCTGCTTCACCCCGAGTAATGCTCGCTTTATCTCCTCGTCCACACACCGCTCTCCGGCTGCAGACAGCTCTACACACACACACACACACACACACAGACTGGAATTCAGTTATGCAACCAGCTTTAGTATAAAGAAATCCACATGCAGGTTTAAGATAAAGGCCTCACTCTGCAGCGTGTCTTCGCTCAGTGCAGGAGAGTCAGCAGCACAGAGCAGGACTTCAGTGATGCAAAGAACCTGAAGAAGCAGCTTCCACATCCTGACCAGAGATCTGTACAAAAAAGTGCAGAAGTGGCTCATTATTCTGGTTTGGAGTACCAGATATTTATTTTAAAAGTGTGAAGTGCAGTCGATTATAATCCACTGAAAGTTAAGCTTTTATATATCTTATATTATTTATTGTATACTGATATACTATATTTAAAGCTTTCAAAGCACACTTGTGCAAATTAATAAAAAAGTGCTGATAGTGTACTACAAAGGATTTAGAAATAATTATACTTTTACACTAAATTAACCACTATAAGGTGATTTGTAAATTAATAATAAAGTCCAAGAAAAAATGTTGATTTCATCAAACAAATCAGTACCACTTTACTTAACATTAATTTAAGCAAAATATTAATTTAACAATGATAACAATAATTTAAAAAAATAAATTATTATTGTTTTTATTAAATACAGATACTTATTTATGGCAAATTCCTAAGAAAAAAAAAGTCCTACAAAAAGTTGTTCGTAGTAGACCAGATTAAAATAATTCAACTGTGCTGTTTACTTTCCTCATATTTAATTGAAATAATAGAGAAAAATCGCTTGAAATCATGTTAATTTCCACACAGTATCTCATAGATTGGTGTGATAGTGATGTGGAATTATTGTGATTGATCTAAGTATTTTTGTAATTACATTTAAATACATTTATAATAGACTGAATATAAAGCATACTAATAGTGTATTTAATCTTTTCATAAGTAGGCTAAATTATAACTATAAGTATTTGCAATTGAGTGTACTTCTCTAAAAGTACACTGAAATACAGCTTTAAATGAACATTACAGTGCACTTCTTACAAGTTTAAGTACACTTAAAAACACTCCTAATTAAAGAAAACTAAGAATAAAATGAGTGTAATACAAACCTAAAGTACTGCAGAATTAGTATTAAGTATTATTAGTGTTTTAGTACATGGATGTTGAACATAATCACCATCTTTTTTGAAGTACACTTTTTTAAAAGTACATATATATACACACACACACACACACACACACACACACACACACACACACACACACACACACATTAAATTAGGCACAAAAATAAATATTATACTTAATAATTAATGTCATCTACTTAAAATACATTTCTATTGCACCTGAGTTTATTTATTTATTTACTTACTCACTCATTCACTTATTTATCTGGGGCTAAAGAAATGCTTGTTATATACCTGAAATGTACCTGCCACAAGGTGGTGCTATTTCTCAAGCATTTTAATACAGAAACCATTTAAAATTGAAGGCAACTTGAAGGGCACTAATTATTCCAATTTTCATCTATTAGCATTGAGTACAATGTCAGTGCAAAGTCAAACAAACATCATAACCAAAAGAGGAAGAGGACCTCATTAACTAAAGCTGCAGTCTATGGATTTAAACACGTTGCATAACAAGGATAATAACCATAATACACTGCAATTTAATAATTTATTATAAATGCTCCCAAGTTCATTAGTAAATAAGTGCTCTTGTTCTAGACTGTGAACATTCTGCAGCAATGTGCAACTCGTACATCTTTGTGTGCATGCATCAATCAGCACAATAAACAGAAATAAACAAAAATATTATAATAAAATTAATCAAATGGCACTTAACCTGCACACATTAACTAAATACGCCTCACTGCAACTTCTTTTCTTTTCTAATGCTAATTTTTGTCTTTTACTTTCACTGAAAACAGACAGATACATTACTGAATGTATTTCTCAGGTGTTATAATATAAAATGAATGCTGCATTTGGTCACCTGTAGAGAAATACCTTCTCCAAGTCAACGGTTAGAGAATGAACTGTGGTAATCCTACATGCAAAACCGAAATAAATTACAAAATAATTTTTAAAAAGTATATTTACCTTGACTGCTATAAAAGCATGAGACTCCAAAGCAGGTGCAGCAGGTTGTCCTGTAGTTGAGGTGACAGTAAGGCGCCTGCTTCTTCCGAGGATTGTTCTATTTTTATGGATCTACTCAGCAGCTCAGATCCTATTAGTGTGTTTGCATTATTAAGCCTTGAGCCTTAAGACGGGCTTTAATACCAGCTAAACATTACATGCTCAATTGTTTCCAGGTCTATCTTATTGAACTGTCTCCCAACATACTCCAGAGCCCTCGTCAGGTAAAACTTTCTGCTCTAATCTCCATCAGATGGACGGTGAGCGTGAGCCTCCTGCAGGGACCTGGCACTCACTGCCATGGTTTGGCTTAGCTCTTGTTTTGAAGGCCACAAGAGGAGCAGAAGGTCTGCACGTGCAAATATGCATGCTAATACAAAAACATTAAAGGGTTAGTTTGGAGGGGTTTTTTTAAGTGAAGTACCGACACAGAAACTAAGCATTGTACTGCTGTGGACGGGGGCAGCAACTTTATATTTAAGCCACTTAAAAAAAGTCCCGCCTAAAGAAAAATATCAGTTTAAGAGTACGCTATATTTAGAATATTTTCTAAATAAAATATTTTTCTGCTTTACTTTGCTGTATGAAATCCCTGTTTAAGTTTACATGGGAGGAACTGAAGTTGTTCTCTGCTCTCATCAAAGCCAACAGACTCCATTGACAAAAACGGTGATTTTACTTTGCAGAACATTGCTGGTCTACTGCTACCTTGATCGTTAGTTTGTGTTATTGTATGACTTTGGAGTTTTACAGGAGTAGTTTGGAATCAAATTTGGATTTAAGTGTACACCTTTTGCTGCTTTACCTTGCTGTAAGACAGTTGTTAAGGCAGTTTACACAGTGGCCACTGAAAACGTATTTCTATGCTCTCTTCAAAGTCACCAGACTCCATTGACGAAAACATTAATTTCACTTTACAGACTACAGGAGTTGGGGCTTTACTGCTGCCTCGACTGGTTAGTTTTTTTGTGCCATTGTGTGATTTTGATGGTTTAAAGGGTCAGTTTGGATTCATCAAAGTCACACGACAACACAAACAAACAAACTAAATGAGGAACCAGCGACTCCTGTAGTCTGTGAGGTCAAATTATTGTGTTGGTCAATGGAGTCTGGTGGCTGAAAAGAGAAGATAAGATAACAGCTCCAAGTAGGAAATGGCTGTCTGACAGTAAGGTAAAGCGGTGAATATATTCTTAATATAGCATACACTTAAACTGATATTCATGAATGTATGTTGTTTTTTGTCGAAAAAAGATCAAATTTTAAAATGCTTAAAAATGCTAAAAAAAAATGGCCCAACTTTAGCTTTTTGATAGATGTTATTGTATAACCTGTTCAAAAAATACAGAAAAACACCAGATTTTGCGATGTCAAAAAATGGAAGAAAAAAAAGTCATACTATGTCAATTTTTGTAAAAAAAAAAAAAAACAAACAAAAAAACAAAAGGTCAAATTTTAAAATGCCCAAAATAGTTCTTATATAGTTTGTTAATACATATTATACTATATTATGTTCAAAAATTACATGAAATATCCAAAAATAGAAGATAAAAGTCATACTATAGTATGTTTTGGATTTTTGTCAAAAAAGGTCAAATTTTAAAATGCCTAAAAATGCTAAAAAAAAAATGCCCAATTACCGCCTGTTGATACATATTATAACATAATCTGTTCAAAATGACAGAAAAACACCAGATTTTGAGATGTCTATAAATGGAAGAAGAAAAAAAGTAATTCATGTTTTAGGTTTCTGCCTGTCTGTACTTTGCTTAGTTTCAGTGCCTGCTTCTCCAAACTGACACCATCTACTGTAGGTAATACTATGACTATAGTACCTCATACAACCACATCATTAAAGATCCAAAAATTTTTAAAGAGGAAGCCGTTGTAACTTTTAATCCCAATCATGTACTGTGTATTTGGACCCTAGATTATCCATCACACTGTGTCACTGCATGAGAAAAAGTCTCGTTCCTTCCGGTCGTTCAGCAGCGACTCTCTTCTGCTGTACGCAAGACAATCTGAGTTGTTCTTTATCATGATATACAAACGTGGCAGCAGCGTGGTGAATGTGGAATTCCTCTGTGCTTTCTCAGCTCTCTGTTAATCTGAGCCCACTGCTAAAAAGCCTTGACCCAGCAAATGAGGTCCCAACCCCTGAATGAGCAGCAGCAGGAGCTGGGCTGCAGGATACCTGACCCTCAGCTGCTTTTTATCAGCCTGCCACGATCCCTATCTGGGCCCTAATACCAGCCTGCTGCTCCAATTATAGCCGACAGTAAAATAACAGTTTTGAAGCCTTTAGGAAAACAAGTAATTAGTCGCTTTATCATCCCAGGCTGGTCTGGAATCTAAGATGTGGTGAACTGGGTCAAACTCCGGCTATTAGCACTGAGCCTGGGTTTGAAGGCTCTGTTATGCAAAGAGAGAAGAAAAACAGACAGAGTTTGGTGTCTGTGTTGCGTTTTTAGAGCTCGGACAGTTGATGTTATCTATTTCCTTCCCTGTAAATCGATTGGTTTGAACCGAGCGAGTGTAAAAAGATTAACATCAGAGCCACAGAGTGACACTAACCTGCACAGTGAGACATGAGGGCTGGTCCGTCTAATTTCTTTGATGTCTCATGCAGATGTTTTCTGCCTTTGATCAGTGATCTGCATCTGCAGCCTGGAGAGATTATGGACTCAGGAACTGTTGAAATGATCACTGCACCTGGAGGAGTTAAAGGGGAAATAGCTTACAGTCTACTTTTGATGGATTCTCATCACTGTTGGCTGCCATCGGGACTATTTTATGCAACAGAATTCACTGTTATTATCTGGTATAATCTAATGAAACAGTTACGAAAATTATAAAGTAGCTTATCACAGCAAAGCCAATTAAACAGACTATTAAACAGGCTTACTAAAGAAAATAAAAGTAGTTAAACCAAACCCTAAAACTAAACCTGAAACAGATAATATACTGAGAAAATGCAAACATCTACATCTTTTTCAGGGGATTTTTGTCTTTAATAAAGTCCAAGTTAAACAAATGAATAAGACTCAATTTATTAAGTCAATTACTATAATATTCTAGATTTTTTCATTTTCCTTGACTTTAATAAAGGTAGGCTATCTTTTTTTCAAACATACAGATACTTATTATTGGCAATTTTCTCAAGAAAAAAAAGTTGTTTGTACTAGATCAGGTTGAAATAATTTAACTGTAATTTAACCTATCAAACAGACTTAAAGAAAATTAAAGTACTATAAAGCACACCTAATATATTAGGTGTAGATCATATTAATAATATTGCGCTAACATACAAAAATCTACATTTTATCTGATGATTTGTTTTATATAATAAAGTCCAAGAAGAAATTTGTAAGTAACTTTACTTAATAATTCCAATGATTAAAATAATTTCCCAAAAAATTATTAAGAAAAAAAAGTTATTTGTACTAGACCAGGTTGAAATAATTTAACTGTAATTTAACCTATCAAACAGACTTAAAGAAAATTAAAGTACTATAAAGCACACCTAATATATTAGGTGTAGATCATATTAATAATATTGCGCTAACATACAAAAATCTACATTTTATCTGATGATTTGTTTTATATAATAAAGTCCAAGAAGAAATTTGTAAGTAACTTTACTTAATAATTCCAATGATTAAAATAACTTCCCAAAAAATTATTAAGAAAAAAAAGTTATTTGTACTAGACCAGGTTGAAATAATTTAACTGTAATTTAACCTATCAAACATAATAAAGAAAATAAAAATACTATTAAGCACACCCGGATGTGGATAATATTGTGCTAAAATACAAAAATCTAAAGTCCAACAAGAAATTAATAAAAACTATACTTAATAAATCCAATTTCCTAGATGTTTTTATTTTTAAAGATACAGATAATTATTTATGGCGAATTAAGAAAATAAATTGTTCGTTCTAGACCAGGTTGAAATAATTCTACTGTGCTGTTTACTTTTCTCTTATTTTATGGTAATAATAGAAAAACGTCTTGAAATTATGTCAATTTTTGCAGTATTTTTACAGGAATGTGGGGTTTTTGTGATCAATCAGTTGACCAAATAGCCTAAAACCACATGAGTAACAAATTACAGAGTACCACAGAGAGGCCAAGTGGCCCTAAAGGAATATCATGTGAATATGAAAGTGATTTTTCATCCTGAGAGGAAATGAGATGTGAATATGTAAAAACACAGGAACTGCAGTGAAATGTCGCTGTGTCGCTCCACCTCCCCAAAACCTTTGAAATTATCTCTAATGGATACCAGATTTTCACCCGGGGACGCGATTGCCATCAACCCCCAGAAACTTAATCTCATCTCCGGCTGGATTACTGCAGCGCCGCACGACGTCCCGGTCTGTCCGCACCTCCGCTGTCCCTACAGGGGGACACGCAGCGGGACAGGACGGGACAGACACTTCAAAAGCCTGAGCGGGACAGTGGCTGTGTCCAAACTGGTGACGGTGTAAAGTTATAGAGAGAAAGTTAGAGGGAAAAGTGGGGAAAACCGGACACACGCAAACTGGCCTTCAAAATAAAAGTTTCTTAGGTTGGCCTGGTCAGGTTCAGCACTTTAAGCACATTTACGCTGTTTGCTGTTTTAAACCTCTGAAGTCCAGGAGATGTTGGTTCAAATTTGTCAACTTCCTATGCATTAGTTTCTGCCTGTTTTTAGCATCTTTCAGCCTGTCCTTACATGCATGGCCCATTTTTCTCGACACAAGTTTGGCTTGTTGGCAGTCTGATTTTTCTTTTTTTTTTTTTTAATTACAAGTATAAAGCTGCCAGGAACCCAAAATACAAAGGACATCGATATTTATGAAAATCTACCAATTTTTTTCACTATTTATACACACAAAAACAGCAGAAAATAATGAAATAAGTAAATAACTATAAATAAAAAAAAACATCAACAAGTCTATTTGCATGTAAATTAAAAAATAGCAATATTTTTGTACAAAGAAAATTCACATTTTAAAAATGGTCTAGAAACATAAATGGCACACTGTGAAAGCTCCTATGATTGCACTTTCAACTGGCTTTCTCAGATACCAAGCAGCTAAAATGTGCCCAGATTACATTTGAAAAATGTGCAAATAGATAGTTGCATTGCCAAGAATTACCGGATTAGTTTTTTGTACTTGCAATATTTTCTTTTACCATTTATACACACAAAAACAGCAGAAAAAATAATAAATAATAAAACTACAAAACAGTCTATTTGCATGTAAATTAAAAATAGTAATAGTTTTCATTGTAGAAAGAAAATTCACATTTTAAAAATGGTCTAGAAACATAAATGGCACACTGTGAAAGCTCCTATGATTGCACTTTCAACTGGCTTTCTCAGCTTGTCTACATATCATATATTAAAACAGTTATTACTGTAAATAAAACGTATATTTTCAATAAATAGATGGACACCAGAGGGTTAGGCAACAAAAACTGTTTAATTTTGAAAGGTACACCGGAAGTGCAGCTTGTTTTTAACTTTACTTTGGTAGTAACAGACAGGCAGCACTTCTTCCTCCTTCAGGCTCCGGGATCATCACATCACTCCCACAGAAACTCCTCTGAAGTAAAGCGAGCAACACGGAGCAGAGACCATGGGATTTTAAACTGGAAAAACTCGACATGAAGACATATTTGTAGTTTTATCATTCTTTATTTTTATTAGCGTGTGTGTGTGTCTGTGTGTATGTGTGTGTGTGGTTCTCCGTGGAACAAGTTTACACCTTTGCACTGGATGCTGAGATGCGCAGAAAGTGACAGCGGTCCTTTTCTCTTCTACAGTCCTCAACGAGTTATAAAACGCCATGAAAGGTATGTTTCCTTTATGTGCAGCTGGTAGTTAAAATGTGCTGTTTTTTTAATCCAAACAAACTGATTTTGAACACTCATTACAGATTTGTGTGCGTGTTTTCTTTTGTTGTGCACATCTGGATGACATTACGGTACTGCGGTGCAGAAGTTGTGAAATACTTCAGAGTTTTTCTCACCGTTTAGTTGCATCCCATTAAGGATAAAAGACCAAACGATGCTTGCACAATTAGGCAGTAGCGGAATGTAACTAAGTATATTTACTCAAGTACTTTACTTAAGTGTACTTTACTGGAGTATTTCAATTTAATGTAACTTCATACTTCTATTTCAATACATTTTGAGGCAGATATTGTACTTTTTACTCCACTAAATTTAGTTTTAGTTACTATTCAGGTCAAGATTTAACACAAAAAACACAATCAATTTCAAGTGATTAGTCATGTTATTTAAATGTAACCTAATAACAGTATATTGAGTAGTTAAAATTAAAACACTGCTGACATAAATGCATCAATACAAGTAATCCAATAATATATTTTGAATATATAAAACAATCTGAGTGGAACCATACGGCATAACTTTCACTTTTGATACTTTAAGTACACTTAATGCTGATTCTTTTGTACTTTTACTGAAGTTTTGAATGCAGGACTTTTACTTGTCGTGGAGTCATTCTGCAGTGTGGTATTAGTACTTTTTGCACCACTGCAATTAGGCTGCATATCAGATAAATACTTAGATCCCAAAAATAACTTCATCATGGTAAAGAAAAGCTCCTGCATGACTGATAATGACCTCTTGTGTTGTGCATGTGATTTTCAGACTTGATACACTTCTGTATTTGAGCTTCAACTCCAACCAGTGGCCAATACAAGCAACACAGTGTATTTGTAGCATCAGTGAGCATAATATTTTATTAATTTTACGGAGAGAATCTGAGGTGAAACAGCCCTCTGACCCCCCACCAGCAATCACAGCTCATCCCTCCATGTCTCCCCCCCTCAGCTCCATCTGTTTACCATTACCAGTGATGTTCTCTCTGCTCTGCTCCAGTCTTCAGTGTAGTGCAGCGCAGTGTAATTAAGGTTTACTGTCAACAACCCAGAGAAACCACAGCCTGTGGCTTTTACAGTTCTCTGGACCTCCTATCTCCACACACACACACACACACACACACACACACACACACACACACAGGCCAGAGTTGATACTCCATCACTATCTCAGACCGAACGCCTCGTTGGCTGCCTCCACTCTGCTAAACAGAGATCATTGTACTCAAGGATAACATTATGAATTCCTGGCTCTGTGCAGCTTCCCTGCAGCGTTTCTTTTTGTCTTATTTTGTTTGTAGAGTCCATCCAAATTGCCTTAAACACAATGAACCCCCAGCAGTAACATGCATATGACCTACTTGTGTCATGTTTCTGATTATGTCACACAGACGACTTTGCAGACGAGGAGGAAGTTCAGTCTTTTGGATACAAGAGGTTCGGTGAGTGAAAAGTCATTTCTCTTATCACACTCTGAGCTCTAATCGTAACTCTTTTAAATCTTTTCTGCTGTACTTTCAATTACCCTGATGCATGAATCTTCTAAGACACATTTTTCATGCTGCCAGAGCCTCTCCTCTGCCCTGATATTCAGCTTGGTCGCTAATGGTTCTGCAGGGTTTTGGGTTCAACATAAATGTGGCTGACAGTCTGTGAGGTCCGCCTCACCGCAGGCCTAACGACGGCTGACAGAGCTCACCAGATCAAGAACGTTTCAGAACATGCCTCCCTCTCTTTCATCCACTCAAATTGAGTCACTTAAACACGTTGACTCACACAAACACGCCGCAGGACCTCAAAAATGTGGACTTACTCAAACTAGAATTGTAGTCAACATATATCTTTCTGTTGTGGTGCAGACAGAGTTCACATGCAAGTGTACTCATGCACCATGTAGGTTGTAAAGGATGCAGCCGGGCCCCAGTATCAGTTTTCCCATTGGACCTGTACACTGGTAGTGAACCAGACAGCACAAGAAAGATAAGGATAAAAAGGCTTAAAGGGTCAGTTCACCAAAATCAGTGCTCAACAGCGCGTGTGTTTCACTTGCATTTTTCTTGAAAATAAGTATGTGGGGCGTCCTGTAGTGCATACCACTAAGGCAGAGGTCCCTTTGCTGCATGGAAATGCCAAAAATAAGTATGTGAAAACTGGAAAAAGTTATTTACGAGCACAATGTGCGAGTAAACTACCTACTATTTTCCCTGCTGCTAATCGTTAAAAACTACAACAGTTATAAAGTTTCCTGTGATGAAACAGCTGGTGTCAAGTTTAAAAAAAATTGAACGAGACAGGAAAATAGAATCGGTACGACGACACTGATCTCCGCTCAAAATACAACCCATATTTTAGTTTGAGACTGTCCTCCCCTGCCCTCTAGTGGCCATAGTTATTATGAATGATGGCGAGGCAGAGTTTAAAACACGGAAGTTGCGCTTGTGGTGAGATGTGTGGTGTATGGGTCGAACAGATGTTGGACTTTCACCCAGGAGAACAGGGTTCGTGAAAACAAAAGTAAAAACTGTGATTTAAACATCATTGGACTTCGGTGCATCACATTTTTACGTAATTATGTCACTTCCGGTAGTCAAGTCTTAACCATTTCACATCTGGCATTAACAGAAAACATATTTTAACTGTTTAACTGTCTTTTATAACGCCTAACAGCCGTACGTGTATGTATAACGACGTGTGCGTTAATTTTAGAACACTCCGCTCTACCGTGAACTTATGGGGGGCAGTGACAAACGACCTATTCTGTCATTTAAGTTGGAGATCTTGTTGGGTACGACAAGCTGTTAGTCAACATTACACATGCAGACATTGCTGAAAAAGGAATTCATTTTCATTTTGAGCCAAAAAGACATGAGAAGAAAGAGGCTGAAAACAACGTGAGAGTGACTGTTTTCATGCAAATTGACTCAAAATGTTCTCATGGCGTTCTCATGAGTTCGAAAAAAACAATCTTATGCCCTGCAAATATTCCCAACTGTTTTCAGTGAGTCAAAAAATTTTTGTGTGTTTTTTAAATCTTTGTCATTATTTTAAGTCCCATGCCTTGTGTCTTCCACTTCCATTGTTCTATTGCACACAAGGAGAAGAGACACACTCGGTATAAATATGTATACAGTACATTGTTAGTTATTAAACTCAAACATCTTTCACTGTGCTTCTACATTTCTTTGTGTGCTGAAACACTTATCTCTCATGGTATCAAGCATGAAGCTAGTGCTGGTTGTATTTTTCCAGGTTTTCCAGGGATCTGTCCCTGACACTTCACCTTATAATACACTGAAGCAGCATGTCTTTCTACAAAAAAGTGTCCTCATTAAACTGGACAATCCAAGACCTCACTGTCAACAGATTTATTTTCCTGCCAAACAAGAAAAAGTCCTGTGATTAGTACTTCTCTAAAGTGGAAATGTCTGGCTTTTTGTATTTTGAAAATTTGCATCTCTGGCCTGTTTTTCATATATATGGTGCATTCTTTCCTCTCCACTTTTCTTCTTTAATGCAATATGTTCATGCAGCTTGCATTATCTTTTCATTAATGCACATTAGTTACTCTTACATGCTGC
The DNA here is from genome assembly GCF_030273125.1 of Centropristis striata. Lineage (NCBI taxonomy): Eukaryota > Metazoa > Chordata > Actinopteri > Perciformes > Serranidae > Centropristis > Centropristis striata. The sequence goes on from NC_081539.1 coordinate 13,808,574, forward strand.
ATTAATGATAGGTAAGCATAACTACTTTTCTGCAGAAAGGATCCGTTAGTTCCCCTTCAGGTTGCTGCTGCTGTGGGGTTTTGCGAAGCATATGTTTGCCATCAAGTGCACACATTCATGCTTTTGGATAAAGAAGAAAAAACTGGCAGCAAAGGGCAAACGCTGTGTCACACACTCACTCAAACACATCATTATTACTCTCCTTGGAGACGGAGCGCGTGCTCCATCACTGTTCTGTTGGTTCAACATTGATTTGGGATCAGGAGCCTCTGTGTCTCTGTGTTCAGGGTGTTGCTGCAGTATGACTCATTCACACACAGTTGGGCCGAGCTCCATGAGAGTGGATGTGAGGCAGCGGACTGCAGCACCAGCTGAGAGGAATTCAAACTGTGTTAAAACACAATCTCTTTTATCCCAGTCACCCGAGTAGAAGCATCCTGTTTGTCTTTCTCTGTGAGCGCGTGCGAGTCCCGCTCATGGATTAGATTAGAGAGCTGCGGGGCGGGGAGCCAAATCCTGCTCACTTTTAACTTTATTCAAATGAACTCTTGACTTTCAGAGGAGTAGGGAGAGAGAGCTGCTGAACTCTGAGCCGTCGACCCTCGCAGGAACGCGGCAGCTGTTTGGAGGGGTCGGATCCGAGGGGTCCGCCTCGCCACTCCAGAGGCTTTGTTGTGCAATAGAGTTGCATTCATGCAAACCATCACAAACCCTCATTCCTCCACTATTAGCACTGTAATCTCAGGACTCAGGGGGAAACAAGCAGTTATCCTCTCCGCATGTTTGGCTTTAATTCGTTGCACTCTCCCGGGAGACTGATAGTGGTTAAACTGCTGTGATGTGTCAAAGCACCACAGAGAACACTTAATCTAGCCGGGTTTAAGAAGAAAACATGTGTAAGGACACAGTGCGAACAATACCAGTGGGATTATTTGTTTCTTAGGGCACTTTTCACAACCAAGGGAAACAACCGGTCTCAGTCTGTTTCCAAACGAACCCTAGTACAGTTCGATTGCACTGTGAACATAATCCACACACACTTACAGAAAGTGAGCCAAAACGCAGCAGATTGTGGTCTACCTACACCGGCATTTTTTGAGATGTACACAGAGCGACAGATGCAACATGATGGGAGAGGACTTACCTGAACTTATGTTAAAGTCTGCAATTCTACAATGTCATTTAGAAGACACTTTTGTCCAAAGCAACATACCTTTGAGAGTTAACACAACACAAGCGAAGATGAAGAAACATAGCAAGAGTAAGGGCCGTAGGTTAAGTTTGGGTCCTTTAGGACACAAGTGCTTTAGATGGCGTGAGCGGCCAGTGTGATACTTGTCATAAGTGTAGATCAAGAGTGAAGGTGTTCAGTAAAGAGTTGGGTCTTCAGTCTCTTCCTAAAGATTGATAAGGACTCAGCAGATCGGATGGAGTTTGGAAGTCCGTTCCACCACCGGGGCACTAAGAGGAGAAGAGTCTGGTTTGAAACCTTTCAGCGGCCGAGGAGCCAGATGTCTTTCACTCAAAGAGCGTAGTGGGCGGGAGAGTTTGTGGACCTGAACAAAGGAGTTCAGATATGCAGGAGCTGTGCCTGCTGCTACTTTGTAGACAAGAGACAAGAGTTTGTTTGAAATCTGGGCTGAAAAACACATATAGGAGATGCGGAATAAAGTCCACAAAAACAATGACATGTATGAAATCATTCGAAACCAACCGGAGGAGAAAGGATTCATGCACATGATAGAACAATTTGACAGCAATATTTAGTGCATTCGGCTCCATGTTGCTTTGTTTACATTTTCCACCACCAACTTCCCAACCAATAAGGAATAATGCTGTAAGTATATTTCCAGCCTTCCACCTTCATACACACCCCTCTGCAAATCTTTTATTCTTTTATTTAGTCTGCTTACATTCATGCACTGTGAAAGCAAACCGGACTAAATACAAAACAAACTAAAAGTATCAATTTCACTCTGATTCGGACTAACCAACTGGACTTGGGTTGTGAAAGCGCCCTAAATGTTCACTCATTGGGGCGTCCAGGTGGCTCACACTGGTAGAGCGCGTACCATTAAGGCTGAGTCCTTCCTGCGGTGGACCCGGGTTCGAATCCGGCCTGATGTCCCTTTACCGCATGTCCTCCCCTCTGTCTCCCCCTTTCTATCACTTTCAATAAAAGCAAAGATGCCAAAAAAAAAAAAATTGTTCACTCATGAATTATGTATTTTATTCAAGTTTCAAGCCTCTGCAGTGGCTTAAAGAAATCAGTCTTAAAACTCCTGCTTCAAGAAAAAGTTCTTTACGAAACTTTCCTCCAATTCCTTGAATTCCAGGATTTGATGCACTCATCTCAGCACTGTAATAAAACGCTGTGTTGCAGCTGTGATAAAATCTGACACAGCTTTCATTCAGTCTCTTCACTGCTTTGGCTTGCACACCAGCTAACGCCTGCTTGCCTCCAGCTTTTCAGCATTAAAAAGTACAATGTGTGTAATATCAACACACATGTTCAAGAAACACTCAGTAAGGTTGTTGTTGAAATATCTTTAAATGGACCTTTGGGGGCGTTTGCAAAGTAACGAATCAGCTTTCGGAAGAGGATTAGAAAGAGCACTACAGACACACACACACACACACACACACACAAACACACACATTTTAAACAAAGTGAACTGTTTCTGATTCTCTATCTTACACAGACGTCATCCACAAGGCATGCATACATCATGTATATTTACACAAATACACACATTTTCCACTCTTTTGTATACAAGTGAAGTGGAAGTGCACATTACACACACACACACACACACACACACACAGACACACACAGACACACACACACTCTCCAGTACATTCACTGAGTGAGTTCATCTGGTAATCCCATCTCTCTCCCTGCCAAGTTGAAGCCAGGCCGGAATTGCTTCCACAGTGCTCGAACTTTAAACATATTTATTTTTCAGTGGGCGGGGGTTGACATATGAAGGCCATTAGAATAAAATAGAAATCTACCTGAGCTTTGGCTGAACTCTTGCAGCCCCTTTAGAGCTGGTATGATCATCGGTCATTTGCAGTCAGCAGCCTGACTCAAACCAGGAACCCTCTAGTCACAGAAACCTTGTAGTGATACAGTCTGTGCACGTCTTTGTTAAAGAAAAAAGATATATATGGCAATATACTTCTGTGCATATCTATAGGACCTCAGGTGCTGTATATGTTGAGAGAAAAACATCAGTAGAAAGATATAAAATATTAAAAACTCAGAGAGCTGTGATTCCAGCGTGCACAAGGCTTTTTGAAAGATAAATTTGACACGATGCAAAGCAATTTTCAGGCCTACTGTCGCTTTTGTGCAGGGTTCAACTTTTGTGAACTTCCACTGTTGACCCATTGCAAATAGGATTAGGAAACAGAGACCTGGAAAATTCAACATGGAGGAAGCTATTGTATCATCTGTGTCCTATAATCCAATATTGTATAAAACTTGTCATGCGTGGAAGTAGATTTACTTAGGAAATGCTAATGCAGAACAGCAAGGTAAATTGAGTTTTCTCAAAGTATATTCTGTAAAGGAAGATGAATGATGAATGTAAACTCAGTTAGAAATACATCAAACAGATTGAAGCAAAGTCAGTGCACCATAGAGACTCAGTGTGAAACTGGAGATGTACAGTTATGCTCTGAACATCACATCCTGACAAAAATGATTATGTGAAAATATAAAAATATGTATTTGAGTTTACAGTTAGAACATATTTTATAATCCTTATTGCATTAGGATTGGGCAATATGACAGTATGTATGGTGCAGCGGTAGAGAGATACCATTGTTAGCTACGGTCACATATCCGCAAATGGATGGATGGATGGATAGTTACCTTATTTGTCTAGACTGTTGAGGCTGCGATTTTGCCGGTTTCGTGATTTCGCCGGTTCACCAAAGTTGAACTACAAGTGATGCAAAGAAATGGAATGTAAGGCAAATATTTCATTCATTCATTCATTCATTCATTCATTCATTCATTCATTCATTCATTCATTCATTCATTCATTAACCTTAACCGTTTATCTGAACTCAGGTCGCGGGGGGTTGGAGCCGATCCCAGCTGACGTTGGGCGAGAGGCGGGGTACACCCTGGACGGGTCCCTAGACTATCACAGGGCTGACACATAGAGACAGACAACCATTCATGCTCTCATTCACTCCTATGGGCAATTTAGAGTCACCGTTTAAACCTAAGCTGCATGTTTTTGGACTTTTGGACTATTTTCCGATGTTAATTTCGCGTTTGACTTATACCGTGGTAGCTGTCCTCGTGCGATCTTGTAGTTCCTCCCCAGTCTTGTGATCTCAGGAATCCAGCTGAAAGAGGCATCCTGTTAACCCAAAAACCTGTGACACTTGAAATAACTGGAACCTTTAAAGTGTTCATTTTGGAAGAATTTTTGTTTCATTGTTTTGTTTTGTTTTTGTTTAACTTAAGTGTTGTCTCAGGTGAGGCATAAGAAAATAATCACATTTTAAGTCCATTTCAGGCCATTCCTTAATTTAATTTATAGAAAAAATACTCTATCATGATAGATTTTGGCCATATAGCCCAGCTCTAACCACCATCCTGCTGCTTCTGGGTGTTATTACTGTTTTGATTTTTCCTGGAGGCATGTTGGTGTGCAGGTAGGAGTCATGAAATAATGGCGGCCTGATTACTCCTTGCAGCAGCTCCTCCTGGGATCTGAGCTGATGTCTGGGTGGGGGTCTCACTCCCTCCGCTGCTGTCTCCTGTTCCCACACATGTGGGTTAGGAGAGGCCGGGCTCAGGAGGTTTGCGGCCGGCGTGGAACCCAGAGTGCACTAATCTATTTCCTGCACTTGTTATGGTTTCTCCAGCGGGGCCCGGAACATTCCTGGAGCCGAGCACGGCGTTTGGGGTGTCTGTGCCTGGAACCAGCTGTGTCAGCACAGCCGGGGCCTCGGTTCGGTCCGGTGGGTTTGTCTGGCAGAGAGCATCCCCCTGGCTTCACAACCACCTTCAGCTGGAGTCGTAATGACAGCTCACCTACCACCTCATCCATCCTGGTTAACATGGAATCAAACATGGTTATGTTAACACCAGTTGTCTGACCCTGACATATTTAATACAGACTGTCATGTGATACTTTACAGCGTGTTTGTCAGAATGTCTGATGAGGATTTTTATGCACTTTGCTGTGGTTTCTCTGCCTTTTTTGTGTTGTGGTTTTCTCAAATTCTGCCTCTTAGTTCTTTCTTAAAATTGCGTGGCAGGTTTTGATCCTTTAATACTTTGGTAAAAAGCCTTCTTTGCTGTCTGCCATACCACTGTCAAAATGTTCCTCTGGCCTTGAGACTTCACAGTCAGCATGCCTCTGCAAGATTATTTATTCTGCCTGTGAGCACATTTGTTATTTGCCTCTCTCGCTTTGCTGCTAATTTAACTGCTAAGTTCCAATTTTCTCTCGTGATTCTCAGCATCCATGAAGTCACATTTCTCACTTCCAGTTCCATGAATTGCTGCTTGTCATTACTATTGCCAATTGAAGCCGTGGAATGACTGTAATGGAGTATAGTGGAAATTTCTACCGTAAAAAATCACCAGTAAAAGCTTTTAAACCGAAAACAACACAGTCAATTAACAAAAAGCACTAAAGATTACAGTTTTTTGCATCCAGGGATTACTTTTACATATTTTTACCTCATTATTTGAAGCTTTGGCCGCATTTAATGTGAACATTTTTTCTGTTAAGTGATATCAATCTTGTGACCACTAGAGCCGGACCGATATGGGTTTTTAAGGCTGTTCCCGATTCTGATTTTAGAGCAGGAACATTAATTGATAACCAATATGATGGTTGATATGGTCATTTTTTTATTTGAATGAAAGTAGACCTTTTTTATGTGCATTGTGCACTGATTTTTCACTACTCTGCAGATATTTCCAGGCTCTCCTAAATATAAATCTTTACTAAATAATATAAATTACATTTTATCCATTATACAAAATAGTGTATTACATTCTCAGCCAATTCTATAAATGATAACTGAGTAATTAAAGAATAAATAGGAGTAAAATTGTTGACAAAAAGAAAATGTTCTGCATATTATATTATATTATATTATATTATATTATATTATATTATTTATTTCATAACGGCACATATCAGACAGCACTGATACAGATATGCCTTTATAGACCAATATCGGCCGATAATATCTATCAGGTTTTAGTTTCTGCTGCCCCAAAGTTGCCAAAACATCAGTTGCTGCAGGTTTTGTTTAAGTGCTTCATTGTGACTTTCTCTGCTGAAAGGAACTCTTGTAGAAGCTGCAGACGCAGACACACTTAACCTGAGTTAAACACCTGTTGTGGTGCAGACATGGATGGGAAAACATTTACAAAAATCACCTGCTAAAATCGGGCAGACCAGCAATAAAACACATGGTTTCTGTTTGACTTTCAAAGGATTAAAAATTGGCACAGTGATGCAATTGGGTGCTATTTTTGTGATTTCAAGGCTATAAATTGATTTTAAAGCACACATGTTTTATTCTTTATACATGTTTCTCACCTCTTTCACACCTGGACCCAATTATTGGTGGTTTACTGCCCCACACCTGTTGCTTGTTGACTAACTATGCCCATTCAGCATAAAACTAACAGTGCTGTTTGGCTCTGATGATGATCCTGGAGAGCCAACGCGTCTTTAGCTTTATTTCAAATCATATTTTCCTTTAATGTCGTGCCATCTTGTGTCACATGGAGGAAATTGTCAAGTGTGTTTTTGCTCTTTAAATGCACTTAAAGTCCCATAGCTTTGGCACTTTTATTGATTTTCCTCAAAAAAGTTTGTACCCACAAGTATTTCAAAAGCTGTGTCGAGCCCTGAAAACATCTCGAAGCACTTTAAATGAAAACTGAGAGCTTGAGAGGAGAAAGAGGTCATTTAAGTGTGCGAGAAAAAACTGTAGGCAGACAAATTATATTTCCCAAGGAGACACCCAGAAACAATGAATAATATGATTTTAAAAAATAAAGTCAGATGTCAGCCAGTGGTTTACAGATTCCAGCTCCACGTCTCCGTTTCACAAGTCAGTCTTATTTTCTCTGTGCAGGAAGATGGAAGTTCACCCAGAGATTTTGGAGCAAAAGTGAAACCTGTGGGTGTAAACAGAAAGATGATGTACAGACCAGAGATGAGGGATTTCCTCGTATCTGTTTCTTAGGAGAATCTCACACCGCCGGACAGACTGGGAGGAGAGATAACACCGAGATGCTGAATGGGCTAGAAGTGCAGGGGCCGCTGGGCAAGAGGGTATTTAATCCCTGGAGATGTGGGGAGGGGAGTGGAAGGGAAGTGGGAGAAGGTGGAGGAGACGCAGCCGGTTGTAAAAGAAGAGCAGGAAGTGGATGGATGGGTTTGGAGGAGCATGTCGTGTTGAGATAAGCGTTTGCGAGTATGTGTGTGATGGTAGCAGATAAAGAAAAGAGGAGGGAGTTGTCTCAGTATAAGATCCAGCTGGAAGTGTTTATCTGAAGCACAAACTACACACCTTCATGACATAAGAACATATGCACTCACATATACAATTTAAAAATCATTAGTTTAGTCCTGCACTCTTTCATTTCTCACGCTCTCAGACGTTTGGACGCGGCCTTATCTCCGTTATAATTCAACCCTTTCAGCCTGGAATCTGTCTGAATGTGAAGAATGGCAGCCAGGAGGGGAAATGGCAGCTGATCACAGATTTATGAACACATCATTTTTATTTTTTTCCTCTGACTTTTGATAGTACAGTCAAGCAGTGGTGGAAAGTATTTTAACACATCCTGTTGTTCAAACGTGATGCTGAGCAACTTGTGTCATTTATACACAAAAAAATAAATGTATACTTTACTGCATTCATCTGACAGCTTACATTTTAAGATGTTTTTAATACACATTTTCTTTGTGTTACAAACCATGTCTCCATCAACAAATGCAAAGATTTGCATGAGAAAAGCTTGATGGAAACATCAAAATTCGATAAAACTTTCAAAAATGCGCATAAAAGTTTTAACGCTCAATTGAGTCATTTTTGAAAAATAGTAAATGCTGATTAAGCGGGTCTGAAGTGATTCACTGGCCAAATTATTTGATGGGTTTACAGACATAATGTTAGTGTTAAACTGGATCGGAGCCTGCCCAACTTCAAATTGTAAATGCTAAACGTTATTAAGAGCAGTAGCTTGCACTGGCCACAATTGAGAATAACGACAAAACTTTATGTCAAACTTACAGTGCAAAATATGTAAACCTAATGTTTATCTGAAGTCACATTTATTCGCTCAAGTTTCTGTGAGATCCCAGGTCACAGTCGTCACTCTATAGTACTGTGTTTTGAGTGAATTGTATGCTGTCTTTGAAAAAATAAAAAAAAATCCAAATGAAAACACAACTGAAGTGCTTTCAAGAAAAAACAATAGACATCAGTATGATGTAAATGTAGATAATGGACAATCTGAAGCCTAAAAGAAAAGATTTTTACTAAAAGACTACATGGCTGCAAAGGCATATTTATTCTGATATCTCTGTACCTTAATAGGGTGGAAGAGTAGCTGTAAATAATGTGTCAACATGTATAAAAAGTCCTGTTAGTAGGTTAGAACCAGCACTGTTTTGACCACGTCCACCATTGCACGTACTGTCGCCTCATTTGAGACACCAAACGAAGTAGATCATGATGTACACTGTGACATAACAAGCCAGAAAGTCACTAAAAATGCTGAAAAGTTTCTGAGCTCCATCTTCAGGGGACTTAAACACAGTTTGTGTTGACAAAAACCTAAAAAACATAGAAACAATGTTTAAAAAGTCACAGTTGGTTGGAGTCTGTAACTTTTTTGTTAATTCACTCAAAAACTGTGATACTCGAAAGATGTTGTTTTCTCACACTTTAAAAAGCTAGTAGTTAATTGACTGAAACATGTAAAATCAGTGGACTTTAAGTACATTATCTGGATACATGTCTCAACATTGAGAACAGCACAATAGATGATTTTAACATCACTCGTTTCAAAGAGATCCTGTAACCTTTCCACCCCCTCCTTCTTTCTCTCTTTCTTCATTTGGCTGATTAAAACATGACTCCAGTTGTTCAATATAAAGAGCAGGCGTCATTTGGCGATCTGTTTGCCAGGCCAACACATGTGCTGGTAGTTAGCTGCTATTTTCAGTCCGTCCTGTGACCATCCGAGTGTCGGTGACTTTACTGACTCACCTTATAAAGTGAGTAAAAGCAGCAGAGTCCCCCTTCAGCTCTGACGCACCATAATAACCCCGGTGTCCTTGACGTGACCCACATGCAGATGTCAGGGGAGGGTTTCTGGAGTTCAGTAAGGCCTCTATTTAAGAGCCTTTAAGGGGGTGTTCGAACAGGGGGTCTGAGTCATTGATTGTGTAATTAAGTAAAAAAGAATAGCAGAGAAGGCCCTCCAAGACACCTGCGATCCTTTAACGCCTCCCCTCAAAAGGCTTGTGTTCGATTTGGCGAGCTGCAGCCCTTTGTTCTGCAGGGAGCACCCTTCTGCATTACATCTTACATCTGTATTCCCTCCAGTGTGTGTGTGCATGTGTGTTCAGCCTTAAAATAACACGCAGCGTCACACAGACTTTCATATATGTAAGTCTCTTGTGTGTACAAACACTGAAAGGTCTCCAACACCTCCGGCAGCAGAACACACAGGCTCTCTTTAACAATGAATTTGGGGATTCTAATTCCTCCTCTTTTAGTAGAAGTCATAAAACCTCCTAAATCTGTTCTTCACAGGCCAAAATGTTAATGAAAGGAGGAGGGGGGAAAAACGTGCGCTGCCAAGATCAACCTACAGCTTCCTGGTTTGCAAAAGGGAGTTGAAGCAGAGAGGAACAGTGAGGAACTGCTCCAAAGCTGTCAGATCCATAATGACTATCACATTTTCCATGTGTGGCTAAGACTGCAGACAGAGCGAATTCACTGAATTCATTTTCTGGCACCTTATGAACTCTGCACAATGCTTGTCGTGCATGCATACGGTTAATTAACAAATTAAAAAGGAATATGATACAGTGTTTTCCTGTTGTTCACGTGCCTCGGTGGATTTGGGTGGTCCATTACAGCGACTGAACATGCAGAGTTTTTAGTTCATATCCACAATAGTCTGTATTCAGTGACTCCATATGTTTTCAACTTCTCGTGTATTTCCCAAAACAAATTTACAGACATAACTGATAAGAAAAATGCCAAGTGAATACATTTTTTTGTGGTGAAAAGGCTAAAGACAAGAGTCTGCACATGTTTTTTTTTAGAAAGAAAACAAGTTGTTGCCATCAGACTTATTGCACAAACTACCAAACTGTGAATCTACTTAATCTACATTCTCCCTGGTTCCACTGTAGTTCAGGTTATGGAACAACTTAAAGGTATAGTTCGGGATTTTGGACATTAACTTGTATGAAATTCTTGCCAGTAGTGTAGTGGAAGCAAAGCTATTAGCTTACTTTCCGAGCTTCAGTGTCGGAGTTCTCATCGTAAAATAGATCAGGGTCACAAAACTACAAGGTTTTACTTCACAAAACTACTTGTTCACTAAAAGGTCACCCATTCACCACAAAACACTGGTCCTACTTCACTTCACATTATTTTGTTTGTTGAAAATGTGACCGGTAAAACTTTTAAAAAATGCACAGAAAAGTTTTGACGCTAGCTTGTTGTGTTTTTTGTCTTTTCCAGAAAACAGTTAATGTGCAAAATGGGAGATGGAAACTCTTTTTCTGAATAAGTTCTGACGTAGCGAACATTTTACTCACATGACTAAGCTGTTTCTGCTCAAACATAAAAAAACAATTATAAGTTGGCCAATTGAATCCAATTCCTGAAGACTTCTCTATATTTTCTCTCGTGGGTGGGAGTTTTCCAATTGGCAACCTCTTTTATGTTTTGTTTTCTCGCTGGTGCAATCTCTACTTCTTACTGTTTACTGACAGATTAGCCTACAGCAATACATAACACTGCCATCCACTGACCAAAGTACGTTCATGCAGCTTTGTTTATTTGCTCTAAACCAGTTGATGGAAACATCCTAAATACACCTTTTTTTTATGCAACATTTCAAATTTTCACTTCAAAATTTACTTTGACCTTAACGGATTCACAGCTACAGACAAGTGAGTTAAAGAGCTTATCTGTTGTGTTGGCTGGGTGTCGCAAAATACTTCACCAACTGTGTGCCGCTTGTGATTTTTTCCCCCTAAAAATGTTTCCACAGACACTCAATTTGAACTGGGCTCAATCCCCCCATAGTGTGACCTCATTTAGAGATAGATAGAGACTTAGTAGACATTTTTTTTAAATGTCTTATTATTTTAAAACGCTTTCATGCATCATTATTTTCCCTTAGTAGGAAGTACAGTGCCTCGAGGGCCGGACAACCTGGGGAGAGCAGCTGTTTTTGAGGCCGCTGGTGTTGGCTCGGATGCTGCGCAGCCTTCTGCCAGACAGCAGGGGGTCGGAGCGTCTGTGGGAGGGAAGCGTGGGCCTTTTATCACGCATCCAGCTTTCATGATGCATCTTTTGGCGAAGAGCTCAAGTGTTTTGCTGTCAAATTGTCGAAAAAAAGTACAACTTTCTCACAAGTTTGTGAAATCAGAAAACATTATTTTGATTAGCTGACTAAATGAAGCACAGGATGATAGTAAGTGATTACTTCTTTGCACGGCACACTTTATAGAGCTCTAAGAAGAAGTTGTGAAGGCCCAGCGGTTTGATTACTTTCTGTAATCAGATCTTGCTGCTCGGAGTAATAAAATAATCTCTTTGCTCCCAGATGACGCCTGTGCAGAACAGATTCTTCCACCATTCAGAGAAGAGTTTCCCCCAGCAGCACTTCTTCTAGATTACCCTAAATAAACAGTTGTGTAGAGTAATTTAAAGCCATTGTCTGGTGTTGATTACCGCTTTCAGTAAGTGGTGTGATTCACGACCCAGATGTCAGCCGGCTCGTCTCGATGCTAACGTCTTGACTTCACGCTGCTCGGAGGTAGAAGAGTGTGCCATGCTCATGTCTGGAGTGTGTGTGTGCCTGGACAGACTGTGGCTGAAAAACATCCTCCTCTTCCTGACCAGCGGCGGGAGAAGATGCCTTGTTGTCATTCAGACTGACAGACCACGCCCACGCATCCGACCGCAGACGTGGCGGGCCACCCAGAAGGAACTCCAGCACCCATGATGCTTCATAACAGACGGCATTTCCATTTCCATTGTTACCCACCTCAGAGAGCATCCCATCCGCCTTTAGATCTGTTTTTCTATTTGCTGACTTCGGAGGGAAAGTTTATAATTGAACAGTCTGCATGCGGTTGCTCTCAAACTTGAATATGAATCATTGGTGCTGAGCATTTCATACAAGAGATCATCATTTTCCATTCTAAAGTTTCCACTTTCTGATACTGACATTATATGAAGTAAATGGGTTTGTGTTGCCCTTTCGAGCATCATCTTATCAATGTTCGACCTTTATTTTGAAGACACTCTTATTTTGACCTTTGATGTCAGGCTTAAGAATGTACGTTACTTCCTGTTTGTTTTATAAAGAAGTTCGCTAAAGCAGTTGCCACCTTCACATCGTGGATCCTACAGTCATGCAAAAAAATATTAGATATTATTAAATGTTTTCTCTAATTTCTTGTTAATTTTAATGCCTGGCACAACTAAAGGTACATTTGTTTGGACGAATATGTTACTTGTTACTCAATGTTGTTCAATGACAATAAAGTTGAATCTAATATAATGATACCAACAAAAATAGCTCATAAAAGCTGGCCATCTTCCATGGTTTTCTTTATAATAACCAAAATCATTACCAAGAAAACCATTCAAAATGGCTAGATATCAGCTCTTAAATTAAACTCTTATGAGCTATTTTTGTTGTTAACATTATATTTGTCCAAACAAATGTACCTTTAATTGTACAAGGCATTAAAATGAACAAGAAATTAAAGAAAACAAGGGTGGTCTAATCATTTTTCCATGACTGTATGTGTGGATTGCATACGGCAACTGCTTGGGCATCAAAATAAGAGTCTCTTCAAAATAAAGAACATTAATAACATTAGGGGTTTAAGAATCACCTATAAAGTTAAACAAGTACAAGATAATATGACCATTTTTCCCCCAAATTTGCATCCGTTTTCACCTTTTTGAAACTGGATTAATTCAAAGCCCTTTAAGACAGTCTAACCACCTGACAACTCACACACCGCAGCCGTATTCATGTTTTACAGCCCTCCGTGTTCCCTCAAAGCCACTGTTAAATGATAGAGCTTCTTATTACAAACAACCCTGAAAATCACAGAGCGGCTTTCTCCGCTACGACCATAATGTTATACCGACGTTACCCACAAGCGACACCAGAGCAGAAACCAACAGGGCTGGGTAGGAGATGTCAGTCCACAGTGGAAGAAACACATCCAAAGAACAACTCCGGTGTAGGCCTGTCCTGCGTCCATATGGCGGCGTCAGCGGCGGATGCGGCCAACATGGTGATGAGTTTGGCTGATGTGGGCACGGCCTGTAAAAAGAACTGTCCCACTGAGATTTCCCTCCAACCGGCTTTCTGTCAAGTATCCCAAAAATCTGCACAGCTCTTTAAAAGGCCTTCCTGGTTTTATCTGGCAGCACCTCAGCAGAACAGGAACTGTAGTTCAGTGCATTTACATTTCAGACGCTGTTTTAGGAGGACATAAAGTGTGACAGGAGACTTACAGCAACTGAAGAGTGAACTATATTCGGCCTCTTTGTCTGCTGGATATTTTTAGTTTTAGGTGTTTCAGGAACATTTTAAAGTTGTGTCATTTTGTTGCTGTCATTTTGTGCTGGAACAGTTACAATATGGAACATACTATATATAAAAAATGGAGGTAGTCCAGAAACACCCGTCATCCATCAAGGACATCCACAGCAAAACACATGTTTGCTGGTATCAGCAGGTATATAAAAAGTTTTGGATACAGAGTAAAAGAACAACAAAAAAAGGTTTTAATGCCTGATATACCAGTTTGTGGTTTATTATTGCAGCTGCTCATCAGAGGGAAAAAGTAACGTTATTTATCCTTTTCATGGTTTTCTCCGACCGGCGACATTTTGCTGTTTGTTTTTCTTTGAAGTGCTTGCCAGTGCTCTGTCGGCTCTCTGGGTCTTTGTAGTGGTTTGCACGTTTTGACTGGCACCTGAAGCACCCAGCGGGTGGCGCAGACATCGATCAGATGAGGTTTCGGAGATGGAAACTCAGGTTGAAAATAATGACTGAAGGAATGACAGATTCCCAGATTTTCTTGCGGTGCAATGTCAATTGAAAGGAAACATAATTCCAATTCATATCTGTATGGTTTGATTGTGCAGTGTTCCACTTTGTGATCATTTCTTCCTGTTGAGTGGCAGCTGACTGAAGACAAACAGCCTTTGAATCTTGTTTTTCACTGGATAAAGTCTTTCTGTTGTTTTTCTTGTCCTGCTTTCCTGCATTCTCACTTTGAACTCTCTTCTCCTCTCTGCTCATGGTGTTGTGTTTCCTACAAAAGTTGAGCGTAGGCAGGCTATCAAATTCTGGATGCTAATGTGATGGTCATTAACCATTGGGCCACACACACACACACACACACACACACACAGATAAAAAAAAGAAACACACACAAACTTTCTAGAGAGCTGCGATGTTTTGGGGTGCTTAAGCTCCGATGTTTTGCTTTGTAACTAAAGCCAGAGTCACTCCGTCGGGCCCCAAATCCCAGAGCTGAGTAAGTCCATTCCCGCTCCCCATTCCATTGTTGATGTAGTTTTCTGGAAAGACGACCTGTTTGTGTAACTGCAGCGAGCGCTGAGTCTGTGCAGAGCGGTCCGGGGCCTCCAGGCTCGTGGGAGGGGGAAGGGGGGAAGGGGGGAGGGCTGCAGGGCGGAGGATGCTGCCACGGCCTGCATGCCTGTCTGACCGCAGCTCATCTGAGAACATTTTGTAAGTGTTTATTTCTCTACCTTTACTATCAGTCGGTGAGACGTCATTATGGCAGGATGAGGAGTGGGCAGTTTGGCCGGCTCTCTGTCTTTCCAGAGATATTTGCAAAGCTGAAAGACCACTAGAGATTCTGTCTGTTCAAGAAAATAAACAAAGAAAATAATCTAAACCAAGAAAACTTTTTGTATTTAACGTTTCTCTCAAGATTTGGCTCTCTGGTTAGAAAATGACCTGGGATCTTTTTAGGAATGGGCGTTTGGAAGAAACCTGCCAACTTGATTATCTATAACATTAACGATCAATTAATGGATTAATCGCTGCATGCATACATGGGCAAAATAAAAGATATATATCCAGTACTATGCAAATGCCTGTTTTTATAACGGATGCTTTTATTTTGAAAGGACGAAAAGTAAAACTAACTCACGTGAGATGATACTGTAAAGATAACGTCAAGGACTTCAATGTTTTATTTTTTAGACTGCAAAGAGGTATGAGGTTAGTTTTCACAGTAATCTGGTATATTTAAGTGTGTTTCGTGTTTAAATAAATTTGGGATAAAATTAAAGCTAGTAATTCATGCTAGCAAGGTTTAATACAGTAAGCTAGTTTTGCTCAAATTGATACTCTTGTATTTCTGTGTGTTTTATAATTGTTATTGCAGCTTTCAGTTTACAAACTGTAGCTTTATCAAACTTAATACTCAGCTCATTGGTTTATTCACGTATGGCCGCAGAATCGATTAAAAATTCCATGTGATTGATCAAATTCTTAACGACCATTAATCAATCATCGATTAATTATTCCCATTCCTTGATCTTATACATTTGACAATTCAACCACGCAGGACATTTAATTATTACATGATATAATTAATTATCCTTAATATATTTTCACATTAAGCTGCACTAATCAGTGTTTTTGTATTATCAAGAAATCAGCTGACTGTAGTGTGAAAGTGGACGCCGTGTAAAACAGAACAGAAAAGAAAAATCGGAATTTATATTTACAAAAACAAAACGTTATCAGTTTGAACATGAATTATATTCTCTTTGTACAGTTTTCAATTGAATATATGTCACAAAGGATTAGCAAATAGACAACATCCCAACTTTTTGGGAATCTGCGTTATAAAATCAACTTCTCCTCTACTGAGCATTTAAGTCGTGTTTCCATCAACAAATTTCGATAAAACTTTGTGGTTTCTGAGTTTTTTCGAAAAATAGTAAATGTGATGAATGGAAGATGGAAGCGCTTTTTCTGAATAAGTTCTGACGTAGCGAACATTTAACTCAGATGACTGATCAGCTGTTTCCGCTCTGCTGGAAAACCCAAAAAGGCTACTTCTTCTCCTGTTTCCTGACGGATTAGCCTACAGCAGTACATTACACTGCCATCTCTTGACCAAAGTACGTTTATGCAGCTTCAGAGCTTATTTGCTCTGAACCAGTTGATGGAAACCTCCCTAATTCGATATTTCTTTAATGCAACATTCAAAACTTCGATGGAAACTCTTCTCAGGACATTCTCAGGACTTTATACAGATGCAGGTCCCGAGAGATGGAACTGAACTGGGCAAGAAGGCTTTTATATTTTCTGCCCCGTCTACCTGGAACGATGTGCAGTGTTACTTGAAATTGACACATCGTGTAACTCTGGGGGAATTCAAGTCAACAAAGATCAATTGGATCTTGTGATTGCACTGTGTAATCATGTAATCCAACTCTTGTTTTTCTTGTAGTTTATGACGATGTCTTGTGTGTTTGGCGTAACCAATTTCCCCTTGTGCTGCCGTCTTGGCCAGGTCACTCTTGGAAAAGAGGTTTTAAATCTCAATAAGGTTTTTTTTACCTGGTTAAAGAAGAAGAAGATTACTTTATTAATCCCACAATGGGGAAATTCAACCTCCGCATTTAACCCATCCTTTTTTACACACAAGTGAACACACCATGCAGTGGGCAGCACGTTACTGCGCCCGGGGAGCTGTGCAGGTGGGTTAGGCACTTCTGTCCTGTCAGTACCGGGATTGCCTAAATAATGGATATTGATTGATTAACATAGTTTTCCAAATGTAGTGGAATCGAAACCAAATGGCGTATT
Organism: Centropristis striata; assembly: GCF_030273125.1. Lineage (NCBI taxonomy): Eukaryota > Metazoa > Chordata > Actinopteri > Perciformes > Serranidae > Centropristis > Centropristis striata. Next base: position 13,825,717 of record NC_081539.1, read on the forward strand.
TCCAGTAAATGGCAACTTGTCCGAAACAAACAATCTCCTGTCGTGTGCTTGAATGTGTGAAAGGGCAACTCGAGATATTGTCCAGAGTTAATGTGAGAAAACGTTGCACAACTGCAAACTCATCCGTGCAGACATCTTGTTTTGCCAGCATGTGCAGTACAAACAGTGCAAGTTTCTTTTAACACTAAGTTGCTGGCTGATAAAAATGTTCATGCACTCAATAAGCCAAAATACAACTACTGTATTTTAAAAAGCCCATCTACTTCTTCCCTCCTCCCTTTAAAAAATGTGTCTAATGTAACCTCATAAACTTGTCACTGGATCAAAGCAGATCTTACTGATGAATTTGATCTTCATGTAGAAAGAAAGCCTCAGCCCCGCTCCCCCACAGCGAGGCGGCAGACAGTTGGAGCCGTGGAGAGCTGCTGGATGCTGCAATCTTGGTTGCCTCATAATTTGACAATGCCTTTTGTTGGATGTGGTACAAAGCTCAGTCAGGGATATTCTTTTTTTCCCTCTCCTTCCCATTTTTACGTGGATGATCTGGCCCATGTCACAATCCCTGAGAGGTTCTTGGCTCGCTGTGGACGATGTGACAGAGGTTACTGGCTTTTAGAGATCATCCATCACTGCTTTCTCTCCACCTCATAGAACTTTAAATCATTTTGCTTTCCCTCTCTCACATATTCTCTCACGTTTTCTTCAAATTGATCCCTTTAAGGATTGGCCTTGTCCTGCCTGTCTTCACTCATCTTCTCACTCCTCCTTCATTCCCTTTTATAACCACGAGCATCATGCCTGCCTGTCTTATATGATAGAGGCGTATGGTTTCCATCACATGTAATAAAAGAGATGGAGCCTGAATCGGGCCACACAGGGAGCCGGGATGGTGTCGGTTTACAGCAGGGCCCCAGAGCCATCCCATGAACTCAGAACCCTTTGGCCCTAATTCTGCACTTCCTCTGATTGCATCATTGGCAGGTACGGCCTCGAAGTGAGCGCAGTGGGCATGCTGTAGGATGGAGTATATTCTCCAAGCTGTTAAACAGTCAGTTATGAGGCGAGGTAACCATGAAGCCAGGACCTCCACTTCGAGAGAGCGCGTTGTGCATTTGCTGTTCATATTGTTCAGCGTATTCTCTTGTGTTTCTTGTGAATGTGTTTCTTTAAAGGAAAATCTATCCAAAAGTACAACTACAGGAGCTGTTAGTGATGTCATTTTCATTTCTATATCTTTATTTTATTGTTTGGTAGTTCCAGAGTTTTGCATAAAGAAATCTAAATCACAAAAAGTGCTGCTTTCTAGGAAGAAGTTGCAGTAAGAAATCACCCACTGAGCAGACCATTTGATTGTTTTCAGAGTATTCAATGTTTAACAGCAGTTATCAGCTCATAAGGGCAAGTAGGGGTGGACTCAACCTTTTAGTAGGTGGAGAAAGTATTTTTCAGCTCATTAAATGGGCTACTTTATTAACATGTTTAGATTTGGCGCCCTCTAGTGACCATAGTAATTATGTACGATGTGAAGGTGGAAGTGAAAGCAGACAGGAAGCAAGGAAACATGGTTTAAAGTGCAAAAGGGCACTCTTCGTGTCCTAGGGTGAAACCAAAAGTAAACAATGTTATTTGTTTGACCTGTCCACCACCACTCCCACCCTCCAGAAGTGCAACTTTTGTGCTTTATACTCCGCCTGGGTGTTATTCATAAATACTTATTTACTACAACCGCTAGAGGTTGGGGGAGGACAGTCTAAAAAGTAAATATGGATTGTAATGAGCTACTCGTGGAAAAGATCTTTTGTATCATTTTTTCAGCGGAGAACAGGATAAACACCCATTAATTAGTGTGATAAAGGTTCGATCTGGTGAACTGAGATAGAAGTTACCAAGACAACATGAAGAAAAGTCTGTTCACCAAGGGAACATCACAAAGCATCACAGACTGCTAGTATTTTACTCTGAGAAGATCCAAAAGGAAGCTGTTTCTTTAAAAAAATGATTTATGTCCACCAACAATGAAGGTCATGCACCAGTACTCTCCTTCACACACACACACACACACACACACGCACACACACACAGGTAGTGCTGCAGCACATGATTTAGTGCAGGCCACCTCACCATGCCATTGAGAAAGCTGAGCGGTGTATGACTCATTCATTGAGCCATCATCATCTCCCTCCTGACTGTAAAACATCTTGGCTTAGATTACAGTGTATCAGAGATCTTGTAAAACTGAAACTTAAATCTGTTTGAGTAATGAAGCACAGATGCCATGAAAGATGAATGCCTTTTAGGAAAAACAACTGGAAACAAACAATTTCAGCATCCAGAAAAAAACTCATTTCACAATCAGCAGAGAGACTGTTGGGTAATAGCAGCTGCCCTCTGTTTTTGTGATGTAATAAAGACTTTAAGTAGAATTATTATGCAAGTGTGGTATATTTTGAGGTGTTTTTTAGGGCAACTTATTGCTCCAAAAGAAAAACTGGAAAGTTACGATGATAAATGGAGCAGTTTTTTTTACTTTACTTGAGTTTTCTGATAAACTTTGACTTAAGTTGAGGCTTTGAGGACTTCTTCCACCACTGGAGTTTGCCTTGAACTCCTCTCTTTGTCTTTGGTGCCAGGTATAATTCGGTGATTGCCCTCTTGGAGTAATCTGCACTCTGGTTCCTGGAAAGGGGTTTGAGTGTGTGTGAGGCGAGGCTGGGATCCAAATCACAGTGTGTGTGACCTCAGCTCACAGCTTTGTGTTCTCATCCGTTACTATAGCGTCCCCTCTGATATTTACAGTAAATAAACATTGTCTTTTAATGAGCACTTCGCCGGCCGTGCTTTGCTGCAGAAATCATTTTGGCATTTCTTGGACACTGACAAATGTCCATGTTGAAAATGGAAAAGATGATGTTTGGGTAATCTTTTGTTACCAGAACTGAGGCTGGTGAAAGACACAGACTTGAAGACACTCAATTATGACGGAGGTGGACAGTGTCCGGATCTTATTTCAGCTAAGAGGTTTTGCAGAAACAATGGGTGGCTTTATCCATCTGAAACACACAATGACAAGAGAATCCATTTCCCATTTCCCACTGGAGTGTTGTTGTTTTGGACAGGCTCTTTGTCTTTGTAATATTAGTTTTGTTTCGCTATGAGCAGTAAAAGTGTTGTTGTCAGCTCGTGGTCTGAGCATCCTGAATGTTGGTAGTTTTTGTGGTTGTGGTCGGTCAGATCCAACTGTGTCTGACTGAAGGGGAAAGATGACGAATCAGAGTCCGGTTTAATGACGAGCAGCCAAACGAAAAGAAACAGAGTCTCTGATGTTAAACTGTGAACAAGGAGGTCAGTGTTCACTTGTGTTTTTCCACCGTCTGCTTCAAGTTCTCTTCTTCCTAATTTTGAATATTTAATGAAGAGTATGTCATACTATAAGCTTCTTTTTTTAACTTTATGACCCGACTCAACATGTAGCCAAACTTCATGTGCTATAAACCTCAAGATATTTTATCCGTGTGTGAGGATTTGTGCATCTGGGGCCTGTTAGTGTGACAGATATTTGAGAATGTGTGAAAGACGTTTGTCCTGTCTGTGTCTTATCCTTCTGGCCTTTTGTCATGTAAACAGACAGTTAGGATTTCTTGCTTAAAGTGTAGCGCTCCTATATAATTTTTGCAATGCATAATGTCTTGAGTCCTGTTTTTAGCATTTATGTTTATTGTTTTGAAACTAAATCAAATCTACTATGAAATCACTTTCAATGTGACATAATAGTTTACAAAGCCACATCTCATGTAAGCATGGTTTGGATGATTTGCAGGTTAAAAGACCAAGTTTAAACTCAGCTAAATTTAGTTGAAAAGTGAGCTTTATAGATGTCTATAGTTACATATAACCTTTGTTTAAAAAGGACTACAATGTTGACCTTTCAACCTGTAATAAGTACCTACTTCACATTGAAATTAAGTCTGAAACGAACAACCTAAACAGTAGGTACATGGTGGCTGACAGTAAGCAGTATGTAGCATGTATTTTAATATTTTTTTGGTAGCAAATGCAACTTCCAAGTAGGGATGGGCATTTGGAAGAAACCTACCAACTCAAGCATTTATATCATTAATGATGGTCATAATGGCTTTAAGTTAAACCACTGACCTAGGTTTAGGGCAAAACATGGTAAATGGATTGGTAAATGGACCTGCACTTATATTGCGCTTTTCTAGTCGATTTGCGACCAATCAAAGCGTTTTACTCTACAGACTGTGCTCATTCACCCATTCACACACACATTCATACAGGTGGCAGAGGCTACCCTAAACGGTGCCACCTGCCACCATTGGGAATTCAGTCACACACCGATGAATCTAGCATCGGGAGCAATTTGGGGTTCAGTATCTTGCTTAAGGATACTTTGACATGTAGGCTGCCACAGTCAGGGAATGAACCACCAATCAACCGATCAGTGGGTGACCACTCTGCCAACTGAGTCACAGCCGTAAAAACGGGAAAAACTTCCTAGTAAGGAGTTATAAAACACAGTTTAAACAGTAAATAAATGTACGTAAATGCCGGAAGTGAAGTAGTAACAAGAGTCATGTGACTACCGCAAGTTACCTCAAAAATGTGATTCACGTAACTTACGTAAACAACATAACTTAAGTTTAAAATGGTCTGCTTTTGTTTTCACACCGGACGCGAGCCCCACTCTCTTGGGTGAAAGTCCGCCTTTTGTTTGACCACCCCTGCCTCCAACTGAACACGGGAATCCGCCGTTTTTAAACTTAGCTTGGCTGTCAATCACTACTACGTCAGAAAGATGGCAGCGGACACATTACAGCAGACGGTGGAATACAGAGACATAGCTCGTTTTTCGCTGCCTGTACACACAACCTTTATTTATGTTTTTGACTGGAGAACATGCTGTATAATTACCAGTATTGAAAACCTTTAAGCCCAGTTTTATGCATAATGTAACTCACACCAAACAATAAATGATTGGCAAACAGCTTCTTGAAGAGACAAAACCGAGCCCTGATATCCTCACTTATGCTGATGACATACATGTTTATAGAGCCATAATACCAATGTTGGAAACTTTTAAGCCCAGTCTTAAGCATAATGTAGCCACTGATGTTAACCCACTCAGACAGTAAATGAATGGCAAACAGCTTCTCGAAGGGACAAAACCAAGCCCTGATATCCTCACTTATGCTGATGACATATATGTTTATAGAGACAATTTAATGTTTATAGAGACAATTTAACAAAGATAGGAAGCACGGATGATTGGCACAAATGTAGTAAACACCAATATTATCCTGAACCTTCACTCAGCATTCCACGTCCAGCATCTGTGTCTTCTCCTTATTTGTCCTGCTCATCCAGGAAGTAACCCGCTGGGAAATGAACAGCAAGCAGGTCACAACCCCTGATAAAGCCTCAGACAGCCCACTGGAGTGTCGACACTCGGGGAAGAGATTACAGCTGCTCCATCTGATGTCTCGTAGAGGAGCTGTGAAACTGGATTCTCTCCTTTGTTGTTGTGTTGTCGGCCATGTGTTTCGTGTTTTGCCAGGTGTCATCCACATTTGACAGCCAAAATTCTCCACGTGTCCACTTAGCATCTGAACATCATCAGTCAATGTGCACTGAGATGGAAAAGCCTTTTGTCTGTGTAATAGTTTATACCCTTACAAAGTGTTTTGGTATCATTTCAGTGCAGCAGATTTGTAAACACTGTCAGCCTGTTTGGGTTGGAACAGCAAATTTGGGCAGCAGCACTTTGATTACTGTGAACTGATGAACTGATATGCTTGCTTTATTGTGGAAGCATGCATGAGCTGACACTTCAAACATGTCAGCAGCTATGAATGATTCAGAAATGCAATCATTTATCGTGGCTGTATTCCCAGAGTGCACTCCTCTGCTTATAGTTAAACCGGTGGTGGCGAGGGAAGACTTTGGTAACTCCTCATACACAGCTGTGTTAGCAGCTTTGTGCTTAGTAACTGGCTCCACACCCAGAGCTGGAGCTGTGCCTTTAAAAGACAAATGTCTGTCACGCATTTACTCTTGTTGATGCATTTTAAGGAGCCCATCGGGGCTTTTTACACAATTTAGATATGAGTATCAGACCTGTTTTAGAGCTGTAAAAGTGGTAGAAAGTAGAAAACAACACACCGCAAAGATATTTTTCGTCCTCTCCGTGTTTTCTCAAGCATTTCTTCTCTTTCTCTCGACCTTTTTCAAAACTTCTTTTGTTCCCACATGATTCTTGCTTTTGAAGATAAATATTCACAGCAGTCACGAATGTTTGATTTAGTTTATGTTAAGTTGTCATGCTCTAAGATTTATTTGAACATCTTTCAGTCCAGCTTAATGCAAAAAAAAGAGTACAGATGGACTGTTATTTGGCCGGAGAGGCGCTGGTGTCATCTGTGTTGGCAAAGAGTCCAAACTCTGAAAGTATGACGTTAGAACCCATAAAATACTCAGTTCAAAGCTGCTATGATCATTGTCTTTTCAATATTAGCAATTAAATGACTATATGTAATCCAAAGAACCTGCTTGCAGTGACAAAACCCACAGAGAATTGTCTTGAACCCTAAACTAAACTCTTACCAATTCAGCAGTCAATTGAGCAGAAACACAGCAGGCAACTGTTTTCAGGAGAAAAAAACAAAACTAACACCAACTAAAAGTTAACTAATTGGATAACGTAGTGGAGCATTTAGTTGCTAAAGATCCAGACATATCCGGAGTTGGTGGAGACCAAAAATTGAGTAAAAAGAGAGTGAAAATTGGATTTAGATATGTTTGGTCACCAAAAATAATTCAACTCCAAGTGAATGTGGATGTTGCTCTGTATCTGCTGGATGTCTAAATAGACAATTGTTTCCTAACACATTCGCCATCTAAACTTAAAAGGTAATAAGTGTTGTGTTTATGGCTTTTGATGCTGCCTCCAAGGGACTAAATTAAAAAGGTTTAAAGATATCAAAATTAAGACAAGTGTTGATTTTGTACTTAAAGGTTATAGCCTGACTCATTTTTGAGGCAGATATTTGACTGAGAAAAAAGTAGCCTCTTTAAAATTAAAAAATGAGATTAAAACAAACAAACTGTTTTTTAAAGAACTATCTGCTAGACAAAGAATATAATTATCACACTGTTTCTTATTTTTTCCCACCTATATAATTTATATTTCTGTACCGCAATAAAGTGCTGCAGGAATGAGTCCTAAGACCCAGGAATGAGTCAGCATTTTTTTCCTGTGGTTTACGTATCTTAAAAAGACATTTGCTAACATGTGGTTAAATGAGACTTCATAGGTCGTCAGAGACATTAAATACCATTGTATTGTTCCTTTCAGCCAACATTTTGTATATGGATTATGCAAATGAACAAACTTTGATGAGCTGTACAGTCATTTTTGGGAAAACGGGGAGTGCAGCTTTAGGCATGTGAAGTGAAGTAGGTCTGTTTTGTGGCGGTGATATCATTTGATTTGGAAAAGAGTCAAAACCATGGAAGGATTAAATTTAAAACCCTTTTAAACTCAGTCAAACCTTGCCCATACTTTTTACCGTAAATCTCATGTTCTGCGAGACCACCTTCCAGTAGAGGTCTGACACTTGGTGATCATTAATGATCCCTTCACACCCATAAGAACCAGTCAAGTTGTTAACTTTGGCATCTAAACTCCCGTTGAGCCCCCGACAGCCAATCAGCGCTGCATTTTTAATTTATTAAAGCATTACCTCATGTATTAAACTAAATGTGTGGTGAAATGTTTGGCGCTAAATGGTGCTGGCTCTCCACAGGTTGATGAATAATGCTCATGTGATTGACTGGTTTCCAGATGGTGACGGTCACTCTTTGTGCTGCCATGTTGAATAACAGCTAGTCCTTCATATTGCAAATGTAAAGTGAGTTTCATTCCAGGTGCATGAAAACCAGAACCCCCCCCACAAAAAAAACCTTTCCACACACACATATACACACTTCCTGAATTGAAAATGAAACGCAGCTGTGTTCCCGTCAGCACTGTGGATCTCGCCACTCATCTGTCATGAAAGATATGCTCGGAAAGAAATATTCCACAAGTGTCCCCACCAGCTCTTTAAGTTTGACTCCAAAGTCAACTGAAGCTGCAAGAAGAGAACTTAAAAAAGGTGCAGAATCACAAAGAGGCATCTTTTAATGTTGCGTACATGGTTTACATGAATCTTTGTGTGCTCGAGAGAGAGAGAGAGAGAGAGAGAGAGAGAGAGAGAGAGAGAGACTGAAAAAGAGGAAGTTTGCTGAGTGAAGGCTGAGTTCAGGAAAATAAGCATGTCGTTGAGTGTAAACAAATCAGTGGGGGGGATTGTTTTTGTGTCCCCTGCCCCTTCACCACCCGGGCCCTCAGGGAACTGCTGGACTCTTTAATGTAGACTCCAGGCCTGTTTGTCCAGATGTGGGACTCCTGGACATGGAGAGTCCCGAGCTAACACCAAATTCTACCCACATGTCCTTTTTAGACCTCCAGAAAAATGTCCTGAATCATGTGATCTTTGTTTTTTTTGTACACAGGGATCCAGGAGGGCACCCAGTGCACTAAGTGTAAGAATGAATGGGCGCTGAAGACCTCCATAGCTCTGCTATATGTGCTGTGTACGCTCCTCACCATCGCTGTAGCTGTGCTGGGATATAAAGGTAGGACGGCTCAGTGAACTAAACTCTACACTCTCTTCTGTCACTGTGATCTGATGGGCAGATGGCAAACATTTGTAAACATTTCTTCAATGATGCCATTTGTTTTATAAAAATGTTAAAATGGTTTGCATACAGTGTGCTGAGAGATCAGGCGTCCAAACACATCACTTTCATCGTTTTCTCTTCATGCTGCCAAGAAATAAGAGCATTGCTGTTTAATGAGTGTATGAGTTCACTGACAGCTTGTGTGTGTTTGTGTGACAGAGAAGTCTTCATCATAGCAAGAGTGCCCTCCTGCGTGCTCACCCATGGCATGAAGGCAATAGATCAGTAATGGAAAATATGATGTGGGATCACCACACCTATAAAAAGAAAAATCTGCTGTCTTTCTCTCAGAAATCACATGTGCGCACAGATAAAGGGTTAGTTCTACCTAACAATTACATTTTGGGACATACCACCCTAATTTGCTTTATCTGTATGCTGGATATGAAGCCTGCTGATGCTATAGTGGATGCTGTAGTGGAAAAGTTGAAAAACAGAGTCAAGTTTTTGAGAAACACAGTTCGATGTCACTGTGGTGGCCAATCACATAACCACAGGGTCAGTGAGAGAGTACAGTAAACATCCATTGCTACCCTGGGACGGGGGCCGAAAACAACTTCAATGCAGAAAAACTTTTTAAAACTATGAGGGTGAAAAAGCACAACCACTTATCCCAGCGGACTCATTGGAGCAATTCTGCAGGGAATTTGATTGTGTGTTTCCTGCAACAAGTACCAGCACTGTGACGTAAAGCTGCCTTCAAGTTGTGTTTGGAAATGTCAAGATCATAAAAACGCTCTGACATAAAACAATTGTTAAATATAAAGTGCACTTGTGCTGCATGGGAGTTGAAGTTCACAACAGGGGTCACATACTGATGCACAACCCTTTGGCTAATCACCACATGACTCCAGGAAGTTGCCCAGTCCAAGAAACAGTCCAGCATATATTCCCCAAAAACTTTTCTTCAGTTGTACAGTTTGAACAAAATGTTAATTTGTGAGCTTTTGGGGAAATGGCATGCAGATTTTGCTACCTTTAGATAGAGTCAGGTTAGCTGCTTCTCCCTGTTTTCTATTCTTTACGCTAAGCTAAGCTAGCTGGCTAATGGCCGTGGCTTCAAATTTAGCACAAAAACTGTTCCATGACTGACAGTATGTGCATATGGATATTTGGCATTATTTATTAAGGTTTTTGCTGTTGTCTCAATAAGATAGAGTTGAATAGAGACAGTGCTCCACGTGTCATAAGGGTGAAAACAAACTATCATTCTCCATTGACTTTGTATTGAAGTTCAGAAGCCTCCTTTTTAATTTTGTCCACTAACAAAAAACTGATTAATGGGCGAAAGCTGTTGTGTGGTTAAATGTACTACAAAAAAAATAAAGAACCCAGAAGCTATAAACTGCCAAACCAAAAAACTGAAGTTTTTAAGAGGACAAAATTGGATATTAGCTAATATATAAGCTAATATAGCTACATTAGCTTGATAACAGCCAACTTGTCCTTTCTGGTAGATAGTGCTAAAATAATCAAATGATGTGTTTAAATATAATAGTTTAAGCTAGAAAGAAGCATTTTGTTAGTGTTTCAGTCCTTGGTTGTCTAAAAGTCTGTATACATCTGTATCCACTTTTGTCCTCTTAAAAGTTTTTTTCGGTTCAACAGTTTATAAAAGCTTAGATCCTGGTCCTTTTGGTTGGTAGTACATTCTACCACACAGCAGCTTTGGACCATTTTTCTGTTTTTTTACTAGCAGACAAAATTGTCAAGGAGGCACAGTCTTTCAATACAAAGTCAATGGGGGAGATGGTTTGTTTTGGGGCTTAAATGCGCTCCGTCTCTAGGGGGTTGTGTCTTAAAATTCATCATTTGTTTCCACAAACAAAGACATTGCATCCATTATTTTCCATAGACATCAATGTCAACACTTTTTATGGGGGTTATTATCCAATGAAAACTGTTCAAAGTAACTCTGAGCAGCTCAAAGCAAATATTTTTCACCACAAATTTAATTCCATTCACCTCCACTATGTTGGGGAGAAGCCAGAAAAAACATATTTCATTGTGATTTTGGTGAACAGACCCTTAAAGTCTCAGCCCTGTCCTCTCTCCTGTCCTCACAACCTTCTCTCAGTTTATTTTACCAACACCCAAAAAGCTCACTCCTCCAGGGAGGGTCTTCAGGCTGTGTGGAGTTAAACTTCCTGGTTGGCTTCTTTTCTTTTTCTTAAACATTTTTTCCAGGTCGAGGAACGGCCCCTCCGTCTTTCGGAGAATTGAACTCTGAGTGTTCCTGTTGTAATTGTGCTAAACACTCCAGCATGCGACTGCGTGTGTCCCCCCCTCCTTATTTTGTTTAACATGCTCAGGGGTTATCTGTGAGTGCATTAACAATGATGTCCCCTCGCTCTCTGAGCTCAGCCGGCCCTGCTTGCTCCACGGTGCATGTTTTCATGCAGGCCTAATTGATCCCAGATGAGCAGAGAGTGAACTCAGTGCAACTCCAGCAGAACCCACTGAAATTGGGTTTTTACTGGCACCGAAGCACGGCTCTGTCAGGGGAACCACAGCTCAGCTTAAACACACTCCCAGCTCCAGATGGTTATGCAGTGAGACCCAGACTGCTCTATGCACTTAACATGTGTTCTTCTCTCTGTCCTCCATCGCTGACCCACACACACGTCCTCTGTGTGACTCTTTTGTTTTGATGCAGTTTAACCTTAGGGGTTTGGCAGCGAGGCAGTGATCTGTGTCTTCCCTCCTGCAGCCTGTTGTCTTGACTGACACGACCAAAAGCAATATGAGGTCATTCTCTGGACTCTGGAAGGACTTAAAGTCCCATTAGTTTTCATCAAAGAGTGAGAAAACTGACTGGAAGAGGACAGAATCTGTGCATTTTTTTACTTTTATTGTCAAACACCAACAGGTTTTAAATATGAACACTATTTTCCAGTTTATAGCTTTCAAAAGAGAGCTTGAAACATCTCTCTCTGCTCTCTGCAGGCACTTTTTAAATGCATTTTTATATGATCCCATGCATTTTATGCATTCGTTTTACACTTTTATGTGATAATGCTTGCATTATCTTTTCAAAATACAATTTGACCTTCTGTTGGTGGGGTTGGGCTGTTTGGGTCCAAGCCGGTTTTATACTGGACTCAAACAAATGGAGCAACCTAAGATGAGATGACATGAGATGAGATGAGATATGACTTTATTTATCTCGCAGTGGGGAAATTTAGATGTCACAGCAGCTGAAGGTACAGGCACATATAGAAGACAGAATAAAGAATATAAAAAATAAGACATATACATAAATTTTGTACACATGGTATACATTATGTACATACATTTCTGCTATTTGGCATTTATTATCAATATATATTTTGTGTTTGTTTGTTTTCCTTAGAGTACTTTGCATATTTACAGATATTGCACATTGGAAAAAATATATTTTAGCATGTTAAATAGGTTTAATAGGTTGTTGCATGTAGTATTATGTGGAATTCATAGACAAGTTCTGTGAATATGTGTTCATCGGGACAGTAATACTTTAGTCAGTGGCTTCAGAGCCCAACACACACAACTGTAAAGTACTTATTAAGTTGCTTTGCTGCACTTTTTATTATCTATCTTTTTAACTTCCATTTAATAAATTGAATGGTTTTAATCTGTTTTTATGCCTATTCCATGTGAACCACTTGGTGCCTGTAATTTCTTTGTTCTAACTTACTGCTCTACAAATAAAGTTAATTATCATCATTATTATTATTATAAATGTTAGCATACTTTGTCACATCACATTTAAAAAGTTTTATCAGCAAAGTAAAACAAGATGTGAACACAGCGCACCTCGCTGTGAAACGTGTTTGTTGTTTCCTGCTTGTGGTCCCATGTGGTCCACACACTCACGCTCCGTCAGGTCGTCTTGTGAAGTCCTGACGTCACCTCCAGGCCTGCTGCTGCTTTATTATCTTCTGTGACTCTCTGTCACTAAACATTTCTTTTATAGATTTTTCTGAACAACTGTAATAAGTCCCAAGGGTGTTTTCACACCAGCACCCTTTAGTACAGGTCATTTGTTTATTTTATTTAACTTTTATTTAACCAGGAGACTCATTGGGATTAAAATGTTCTTTTTTTAAGAATGTCCTGGCCGAGACAGGCAGCATCATAAGTAAAAAATGTTGCAGACTGTGAGTAGATTTTACACCTTGTACAGATTTAAATAAACTATAAAAGCAAGCAGAGGCAATAACGGTAATTTTTAAATCATCCCCAGTGGAAATTATGCCCTTACCTTAATGGCAATTAGTTATGTTGAGAACACAGAGTTACTGACTTTCACTTTTTCCAGTTCAAGTAACCGAGGAGACATTTAGCACAACACTCTCAAAATAAATCATGTTCAAAATCATATGAAATTAAATTTGACCTTAAAAGTTTATCCTGTCTCTTCTGTCCTAACAGAGGAAGCACGGTGGCTCCTAGAAAATATTAAAAAAAACAAAAGCATGGAGTTTATAATGGAGTTGCTTCATATTTATTTTCACTTTCTCTGACTTTATATGTTTAAGGAAGCTGGATTTTACAAGACAACCTGGACAATCTTAAGCACCGCTCACACAAGAGCTGGAAAGAGTTCAAACTGGGTAGAAAACAGCTCATTTTTACAACACTTGGATCTACAGGGTTTCTGCCAAGATAATACTTTCCTCTGCAGCCCTGTTGCAATTTCAGCTCCTTTGCCTTCGTGTTTTATGGTTAATTTTGCCACAGTGTGATGCAATGAGTCTCCCTGGAGGCCAGTTCAGGAACAGAACATGTGGAAAAGGCCCAGAAACATGCGTATGTGGGAGTTTGCTTGTGTTGGTTTCAGTTTCCAGGCGAGTCCACGTGTGAGCGTCGGTGAAAGGAGCAATGTGGCATATATGTTCTGCAGCGTGCGGTTCGGCCTCAGCGTCAAAGTGTCTTTTGTGCTCTGCAGTGCTGAACTGTACGTTCTGTGGCTGGAAATGTGTCCCGTTTCCTGTCCAACAGAACAATTTCTCTAAGAATAATTTGGAAACCCGAGGATTTATTTTAAAATCTGTTTATTTATTACATGAGACAACTTAAGGTGCACTTCTAGGGCGAAACAAAAAACAGCTTTGACTACTGTGGTTAAACATTTCATTTTCCAATTTGAAGTTTCCCAAACATCTCAGTGTCTATTACTCAGGAGGATTTTTTCCACAACAGTAAAAGGTCCTTTCTACTTGCAGTCTGGAGAGCAAACAATCATTTTCTTTTGCTTTTGAAGTCTTAAATCTACGACAGCGTTTAAGGGCCAAGTACAAAAAAAAAATAAAGGGGTGTAATATTTCTAGAAAAAAGTGGCACATTTACGAGATTAAATCTACGAGAAGAAAAGTCGCAGATTTATAAGATTTAAAGTGGCAAATTTGCGACGGGCGGCGTCTGTGGTGTAATTCAGGTTCCTTGACAAATACAAAACACAATTTTTCCGACTTTTTTTCTCATAAATCTACTACTTTTTTCTTGTAGATTTGCAACTTTTTTCTTGAAATGTTACCCCTCCCACAGGTATATATCTATTTTTTTTCATACTTGAAAAACGTACCTAATACGCCGTCGTATAAGTGTAAAGGAATTGTGTGACGTTTTAAAAATCATGCTTATTTGCTCTTATTTGTCTGGTAAATATAAAGCTTAAGAGAGCCAGTGAGCTTAGGTTACATAAAAATGGGATACAGGGGTAAACAGCTAGCCTCGTTTTCTCCAAAGGTGAAGAAATATGCCTTCTAGCATGATAAAACCATAACATGTGGGGTTTTTTTCACTTTTGGTTGAAGAAACATCATTTTACATGCTAATTACTGAGTTTTTCCAGGTAGCAGAATCTGTTTGCTTTGGAAAAGAGCCAGGCGAGCTGTTTCTGCCTGTTTCCAGTCTTCATGCTAAGCTAGCTAGCTAGCGTCAAACAGACAGACATGAGAGTGGTGTCAGTTTTCTCATTTATCTCTCAGCAAGAATGCAATTCAGAAAATATTCCCCAAAATGTCAATTTCTTTGCTTTAACCCTTGCGTTGTGTTCAGGGACAAAAATGACCCACCACTATGTTGAACAGCAAGAAAACAGCCTAAATTATATTTTTCCTCAATGAAAATTGGTTGGTCTGTTACCTTGTGGTTGGGGGCAATGATTGAGTATTTTGTAGTTTTTGTTATTTCCTTATTGTACCATATAACTATAACGCCAGATCAGTTCAAGCTAGTCATTGTTTCACTTCAGTTTTTCTGAACTGTTAAGATGGAAAACCCTGACATTCCCAAAGTTATTGATGCATGAGAGTTTTTTTCTTTATGAAAAATAGGATGATTTTTTCATGTCCCCTGAGGACAAGGTGAGTATGCAGATTGTTAAGACTATACAAGGGTTAAAGTTACAGATTTCCGTTTCGTTCTTTTTGGCAGCACTTAAGCAGTAATTACAGGCGTGATTTAAAAAAAAAAATCACTTTCACTTGTTTTTGAAGTTTCATCGTCTGTGGTCATCACTCTTTTCTTTGTTTGTTTGGCCGTAGTAACTGTTTACTCACGACAAGAGTATACAGCTTCACACATAAGTGAGCTGAAGAACGTGTCTGTTGAGTTAGCTCTGCCACACAAACCATGTGGAAAAGGCATCACTATCTGTCTACTGTTTGTCGTCGCCACAGACACCCAGTTGGTAATACTGCGAATGCAAAAGCTTTCACCTTATTTAACATTAAACCTTACCTAACATTTCTTTAAATTAAAATGTTCAAGATTATTACTTCATATACAAGGGATATAAACTTGTTTCTTACTGTAATACCTCAGAATTAAAGCTTTTATTTGTGTTAATCGAGCCATGAACAAAAGGCTTTACCTGTGTCCTTATTTGGATGGACGGATGGATTTGAAGCAGCTCATCTTGTAACTGACCTGTTGTCCAAACTGCTGGGAGCGAACAGCTGGGATGCAGCTTCCCAGCAGAGGAGCCCGTGCAGCTCCCAGTTAGAGGAAGTGTCCCCCTTGGCGAGGCTGGTGGTACAAGTGGGCTGATTCCCTGAAATCCCAGACACATTCCAGAGGAAATGAACGCCGGTGTCGCCTGTGGGGGCGTGAAGAGCCTCTTTGCCACAGCGTCTGTCTCCTCTGGGCTGTCTTTGATCCGCCTGTTTACTGAAGACCCCCTCTAGGTCACTTCCTGTCCCGTAGGGCCCTCGCCAGTGTCTCCCTGTACAACTCCAACCCCTGCATCTATCATTGACCACCCACTCCATCCTTGCTGAATTTCTTCTGTCTCCATCTAACTGCCTACCTTTTTTTTTTTTTTTCACTCTAACTCCATAATCCACTCCTACCTTCTGTCACACTCTAAATCTGGCCTAACCCAAGAGATTATATTATGTTATTACATGCCTACAAGACATGTAGACACATCTCTTATAGTATCTGTCAGTGGTTTCCTCTCTGATCCCTTTTATATATGATGTCTGTGGTTGCAGGCAATTCTGCTCTCTTAATAAAGGACGGTGACGGGACGATTATGACACTAACCTTTGTCCTACCTGTCCCTGTTTTTCTTCCAGTGGTGCAAAGAGTCGACAACGTGTCCGAAGGCATCGCCAACTATGGAGGAAAGATAATGGCCGTTGAGACTGTTTTGAAAAAGATGGGTAAGTTTCTCGTAAAATAAAAGCTGCAGAGGGAGGCTGAAACATTTTTGTAACGTGTTGTACAAATCTCCGTCATCAGATGATCAAGCGGGAGAGAAGTCGGAGAATACCACCACAGAAATCCAGGCTTTTAAGAACAACATCTGGACTCTCCAGAGGCAGCTGTCTGCGGTGGAGGAACGCATCCACAGCGATCAAGTTAAGCTGAGTCAGCTGCAGAACATTGGCTCAGACATCCAGAACAGCCAGGGCTCCATTCAGGGGCTGCTGGATAGCAACACAGCCACCTTGCACTATGTGAACGGCACCCTGCAGTCCTACGGCGGCATGATCGGGGGTCTGCAGGACGACACGGCCATGCTGCAGAGAGAGCTCCAGCAGCAGGTGAAGCTCCAGCACCAGGCGCTGCTCAGCATCAGCAGCCTCAACTTCACCCAGGCCCAGCAGAGAGGCCTCATCGCCGTCCTGCAGCGATCTGTGGACGACACCAGCCAGGCCATCCAGAAAATGCGCAATGACTTTCAGAGTCTGGAGCAGAAGGCCCGGCAGACACGCTCCGACACCGACTGGCTTCGTATCAAGGTGGAGAACCTGCAGGGCATGGCGAGCAACACCTCGGCTCTCGCAAAAGCCAACAACGACAGCCTGGAGGAGGTGGGCTCGCAGCTCGCTTTTATGTCCAACCAGCTCCAGAACACCAGCAGCTTGACCGACGCTCACGACCAGACGCTGAGGGAGGTCCTGGACCGGCAGAGGGACTTCGGTAACCTCACGTCCACCAAGTTCGACCGACTGGAGGTGCGGCTGGATGAGTCGGAGCAGAGCATGGACCGCGTGACGGGCAACATCAGCTTCACCACGCAGCTCCTGGGCGCCATCAACCTCAACCTGAACGACCTGCGCACTTGTTCCGAGACCGTCGGCCGGCACTCGGACTTCTTGCTGAACCTCAACAACAGCGTGACGGACGTGAGGTCGGATGCAACCAGTCTGAGGACTCAGCAGGAAGAGCTGGCAGCACGTGTGGACAAGGAGGTCACCAACCTCTCCATCGTCATGGAGGAGATGAAGCTGGTGGACACCAAGCACTCACAGCTAATAACCAACTTCACTATTTTAACGGGTGAGAGATGTGTGTCTGCAGTGTGTTGCACCTTTGAGAAAATATATTGAATCTAATTAAAAAAAAACAAAGTCATGGAAAAAATGATTAGACCTATTGCTCATTTAAATGCTGGTACAATTAAAGGTACATTTGTTTGGACAAATATAATGATAACAACAAAAATAGCTCATAAGAGCTTAATTAATAGGTGATATCTAGCCATTTTCCATGGTTTTCTTGATAATGATTTTGGTTATTATTATAGAACATCTAAAACACATAATATTGTGCAGGAAAGTGGCAGCTATCTAACTGTTATTGACATGTGCATGAAAAAAACAATGTTTTTGCCTGGCCGTAGCCTTGGTATCAATCTACTCATCTAACTCTCAAGTCTTTCTAGAATGTGGCACTATTTAAAAGGAAATACTTCAAAGTTTGTTTCACCAGCTTACAGTATGTCTTGTTTTTCAGGTCCCCCTGGTCCCAGAGGGCCAAGAGGGGACAAAGGACCCCAGGGACCAGCTGGTCAGCCAGGCCAAAAAGGAGAGAAAGGGGAAAAGGGTGTTCCAGGGTTACGAGGAACTAAAGGCGAGCCGGGATTCCCAGGACAACCAGGTCTGCCAGGGTTGAAAGGCCTGCCCGGCGTACCTGGCAGCCCCGGATCCAAGGGCTCCCGAGGGTCTGGAGGAAGGGCCGGACCTCCTGGATCTAAGGGTGAGCCAGGTACTTCTGGTCTGCCTGGAAGAGACGGGCAACCTGGTCCTCAGGGGGCGCAGGGCCCACCGGGGATCAGAGGTGCAATGGGACCAGCTGGGGAGCAAGGACCAAGGGGGCTGCCGGGACCAGTGGGGCCTCCGGGGCCTCCAGGACTACCAGGACAACCAGGGATCCCAGTCCAAGCTCCATTAACTCCTCTGGGCCCCGTGTCTCTGCAGGATGAGGCAGTCGCTCCGACGCTGTGGGCCCCAGGTACCACGACTGTTACAATAAATATTTATGAGGTATATACGACCAAGTTTTGATAATAAATGAAGGTTTTTAACTATGTGTTTGACAGGATGCCCTCCTGAGTGGATAAACTACAGAGACAAGTGCTACTTCTTCTCCAAAGACCTGCACAGTTTCAACGACGCAAAGGCAACATGTGAATCAACGTCTGCTTCTCTGTTGATCATCAACGATGTGGAGGAACAGGTGACTGATTATGATCCACAAAAATCATTATGTTCTGGATAGGGATGGGCATTTAGAAGAAACCTGCCAACTCCATTATGTATAACGTTAACGATTAATTAATCGATTAATCGCTGCATCCATACATGGGCAAAATAAAAGATATACAGTACTATTCAAAAGCCTGTTTTGATAATGGACGCTTTTATTTTGAAAGGACAAAAAGAGACTTGATCCTGTTGATCGTAAAACTAAATAATGTGAGATTATTCTGTGAAGATAACAGTGTTTTATGTTTTAGCCCCCAAAGAGGCATGAGGTTAGTTTTTACAGTAATCTTCATATTTAAGTTTGTTTTGTGTTTCAATAAGTTTTGGATAAAATCAAACCTAGTTATTCATGCTAGCAAGGTTTGATACAGTAAGCTAGTTTTGCTCCAATTAATACTCTTGTATTTCTGTGTGTTTTATAATTGTTATTGCAGCTTCCAGTTTGCAAACTGAAGCTTTAACCAACTTAATTCTCAGCTCATTGACTTATTGACGTACAGCAGCAGAACTGTGTTTCAGTTCAGTGATACTGATACGCAGTCAGAGATAACATTAACATTAAAAAATACACGGATCGATTAAAAATTCCACATGATCGACCAAATTCTTAACGACCATCAATCGATCATCGATTAATTATTCCCATCCCTAGTTCAAGAAAGAAAGGCTGTCTTTGATCCGTAATATGTGAGGTAATGTCTCTGTCCTGCCCTCATGTGACCTCAGAAATGGCTGAAGAAGCAGACCTTTGGAAAGGGTTACTTCTGGATGGGTCTGACCGACAGGCAGGAGGAGAACGTTTGGCGCTGGCTCGATGGGACTGAACCTGCTTTCACGTCAGTATTAACATTATTTAAGTTACTTTTATTTGTGACAAACATTTTCTGCATTCAACATCCACAAATACATTACAAAATTCTTATTTATTAGGAGTGTAGCTAATAAAACATCCCACCTATTAAGCGCTTGTATGATAAAACCTCTTCTGAAACAAAATTTAAGGAAATTTAGGAGAAGTAAAAATGTTTTTTTCCCCCGAAATACTCTTATTTTGTTTATTTATTTATCTCAAATTAAAACCTCACATTTCTATTTCCATGTTGTATAATTACGTTATAAAGACTTGAAAAGATGTATTATTCTGTGAAAGTATCAAACTAGAGATGACTGTATGAACTTCGGCTGAAATGTGATCCCAAATAATGAAAAATAAATTGAAAATACCTCCATCACAGGGAACATCTTATCCTGTATGAAAGTAGGTGTTTCTCGGATTAATATTCTGTTTCAGAGCTCTGCAAAAAAACTGCCTTCCAATAATAATAACAAGCGCCAGGTTTTCACGCCAAATAAACACACAGAGTCTTGTGAAAATCTCAACTTTCTGACATTCTCTGATTGCTTTACAATGCAAAGCTCCTCTCTTCTCTCCCTTCTGCCCGTTCAAACAGAACAAAATACTTCACGTTCAATAAACCTTTATTTATTCAGGCTGCTCCACCAGTTCACTTTCTTACAACAAAAACCTTTTAACCAGTTTTTCCCAAACTTTATCCTTAAAGGACCTTTTCGATCAGTGAGTAAACTGACATATTTTATGGATATTTTATCATATATTCAATACATAACAGTAACAGTGCAGAACAACTGATAAAGTTTACACTTAACCCAAATAGTAAAAGCAATAATTGCAGTAATATGTTGATGTCAGAGATGAGTTTTCCTTTTGTTTTTTCCTTTAAATTAATACAATTCTCTGTATGTATTATGTATTTTCTTGTATTTTTTTAACAGTAATTAATTCTTAATAGGTTTCTTTTTTGACAAATTCAATGTTTTCCTTGTGCTGACGCTTTGCCATTGTGCTTTTAGCTCTTTAATTGCTTTAACTGTTCTTTTCTGAATCCTGAATTACAAAAGTACAAAAGTATCATCATCAAAATGTACTCAAAGTATCAAAAGTAAAAGTACTTATTATGCAGAATGGCCCAACCTCAGATTGTTTTATATATTCTAAATATAATTATTATATTATTTGTAATGATGCATTTATCTAAGTAGCATTTTATTGTTATTGCATGTTATTATGAAGTTTAATTTTTTAAAAAGTCTAATCACTTTAAATTTATCATAATTTTTTGTTAAATTTTCACCTGAAAAGTAACTAAATGTAAATGGACCTTTGCAACCACTCAAAGACTGCTTTACACTACAGACTGCGCTCATTCACCCTTTCACACACACATTCATACTGGTGGCGGAGGCTACCCTAAACAGTGCCACCCGCCATCATTGGGAATTCATTCACACACACCGATGAACACAGCACATCGGGAGCAATTTGGGGTTCAGTGTCTTGCTCAAGGACACTTCGACATGTAGGCTGCGATGGTCAGGGATCGAACAACCGACCCTTTGGTTGGGGGCCAACCAACTCTCCCAACTGAGCCACAACCGCCCTATGTAGTGGAGTAAAAATTACTATATTTGCCTCAAAATGTAGTGGAGAAGAAGTATAAAGTTACATATGTGGAAAAACTCAAGAAAAGTACAAGTACCTCAAAATTGTACTTAGGTACAGTACTTGAGTAAATGTACTTCGTTATGGACAAGGCTGTTTAACAGAGAGGGAAGAAGCTGTGATTATAGCTCTTTAAGGTTATATCTTAAATAATAATTTAAAAAAAAATTGAATATACAGAAAGTATTAAATAAAATGCTGAGACACAGGCAAAGTTATTTTAACACCAATTTAAATCAAGACGGCACTGTAAAACTTTGGCGGCCCCTAGTGGAGGTGGGGAAACATTGCTTTAGCAAAACAATAAAGCTTCCCAAACTGCACCTAAATTCATCAAACTAGTATAGAATGAAACCTGAACAGCAGTATTACATAAAAGCCTCAAAGATCTACACTTGTGGTCTCAATAAAAAAATGTACACTTTGCAAAGAAATCATGTGATCCAACTTAACTCTCATGTTGTGTTGTGGGTCAAATTTGATTAGTATTTTTTCACAAAAAGATTTTTTTTTTTAAATTTAAAATACAATTTCAAAACTTATATATATTAATATTAATATATTATTAATATGTATATTATATGTAGGTCTTTCCAATGTACATAAACAAAGTTTTAACTTGCATTTTTTTTTAATGAAAAACGAGAGCTGTGAGAGGTAAAGAACACCATTGCACTAAATATTGATTGATATTTTAGTTTCAGACACTTTTGGATAATTAAACATGTACCAGGTCAAATTGACCCACAAACATTATTGCTGTTCCTGAGAAACAAACATAACAGGAGGGTAAAACTCCTTATGCAGTTTGTTTAATTTCAGACTATTAGAGGAAAAGCTGTGAGTGTAATGTGTGATCGCCCCCTGTTGTTTGCCTGCAGGAAGTGGAAGCCTGGTCAGCCTGATAACTGGGGCCATGGACATGAGATGGGAGAAGACTGTGCGGGTCTCATCCACGAGGGGCTGTGGAACGATTTCTTCTGTGAAGATCTCATAAGCTACATCTGTGAGAAGGAAATGGAGACATGTACGTCTTTTGTTGTCTTATTTTTCCTTTTCAAATGTCACTCTACTTTAACCCCTGTGCCTAACCTTAAAGAAGTTGCTCTGATGTCCTTGGAGGACAAAAACATCATAAAATTGTATTATTATTATTATTATTGTTTTTCCATTTTTCCATTTGTTTTTTATTTAATCTCTTAACCTGCTCAGCCCTGATAATAACAAGTTTAGTTAGTTTATTACTAAAAATAATATATTAAAATAAATATTTAATCTTTTAATTGTCTATTTCTTTATCAATCAGTGTTGTGATCAAAAATATTTTCTGTTTACTAAATGCTTGGAATTTATTAAAAAAATGTTTACATTCTGGGATATGTCAGACATTGATTTTGGTTTATTTTCTTATTATTATTTTCTCTTTATAGATATTGGTTACAGTCTGAGATATATGAAACAACATTGATTTAGATTTTTTTCTTATTTTATTTTAATAGATTTTTGCATTTTGTTTTGCATCTTTATATAGATTTTTGCATTTTTATTTGTCTATAACAAAGCAGTGATAACACTAGAATAAATGTGGAAAATGGTATGTATTTATCTTTTCTACATACTGAAAACGTAAACCAAATGTTTTCCCCTTTGTAGTTTCCCAATGTAAAGCTTAATATTATAGAAAGCATGATTTTAATGCTGTGGTTGTGGATTTTAATGGGTTTCAATGGGGACATTTTCATCCTTAAGAGTCTGATTGTCTGTATTTTGGCTACACAGTTTACTACAGACTTATTATAGGAGCTGAAGTTGAACTTCTAAAATCCAAAAATTCAAAGAAAAGAACAAAACCCTTGCCAAAATATGTACCGTATATATAACACAGTATGATCTCCTGATGTCATTCTGCATGTTTCTCTGCAGTGAGCTCGCCTGGATCGTAGCGACGTACGTCCCTGAACGGGAGCTTGCAGGGAGCAGCTAGACTTGGCCCATGTGGCACTGGTCCACCGACACAGCACATGGAGAGTCCGCACGTACGGAGAGAGCAAAGAGACTTTTTTTGAAATGAGCCAGGGGCTGCAGCAGCGAAACGTCTCCTCGGTGCTGAAGAGACGTCTTTCTCCTCCAAAGTGAACCCAGTCCAACATCACCAGCAAGTGCAATACAGCGGGGCAATCACAATAGGAGGACTTTTATTTTTTAAAGTACCAAATCACCAATTGATTTATATATATATAAATATTTTTATAGCTATTTGAAATGCATTTTATAAAACTGTATTCCACGTGCAACTGAATATCTGAATGTATATTTCATTATGCAAGTTTTGTAGGATTTCTATGAGGCTAAGTGGACTTACCGTAGTGCTTTTCACAACATGTATTTGTCTTAAAATGATGCAAAATGATGCGCAAAAAAACATGACATGACGCTGATATGCTATCTTTGAGGAACCTGTTATCTAACCTCATGAATGTCTTTATAGCATTTTCATTTATAAGAGTAGAACCAAATGTATTTACACATAAATACAGGAAAGTGTCACAATCAGCTTGAGTTTAACTACAAGACTGCACGTTTACAGTTTAATACTCTGTGTATGATACAGCATTTTGTGATTATGAGATTTATTTTCACTATTACGGACGTACGTTATGAATCTGAATCTGTGGATCCTACCTACGAATATTAAATGTGCCATTTTCTGCACTCAGGTACTGTTTCCTGTTAAGAAAAAACACTTGAGTTTAAACAACACTACGAAAGATGAAGGAAACACTCACAAATAAATATGTAAAAACCCAACAAGATGTTTGTATTTGTAGGCTTATTTCTACGTATTTTATGCAGATCCAGATAAACTGATTTGATACCTGTGGAAACGCATTTCAAGCAATAAAAGAAGAAATAAGACATATGGAGAAACAAAAAGGTCCTGTAAGTCATTATGAGATGCTTTCTCAAAATAATGAGTTAGTATCTCTGAATAATGACAAAATATCTCAAAATATTGAAGAATGTTGTCAAAATAATCTCAAAATATCTCAAAATTGGAGTCTCAAAATAATGACAACAATGCCGTAATATCTCAAAAATAGCGAGAAACTGTCAAAAAAGGAAGTTGGGTAAATTCGCCTTTGACTGCTGGTACTATATCAGTATCATTCAAAACAATCTGACTTTGCTGTGATTTAATTCTAATAAATCATAAAGATTAAAAAAGTGTGCAGAAATATGTACAATATGATGCTGATATGTAAACTTCCTGCTTTGGCATTTCTGTCTGCAGGACTACAAGCAAACAACTTTTAAAACGCTTGTTTTCTGAATGGAGTTCTGCATCAATCAGAGCTATGCAATGCAGGAGAAAATAGGCTTTCACAGCACAAAATCAACTTTCTATGTGAAATGTGAAGGCTTGATTTCGCTGCAATTGTCATCGTTGTATATAATTGTATAAAAACAATTGTCTCACCCCTGGTGTGAGCACACCATAATGTAAATTTCCTCTCATTGTGTGTATGGGAAGCAACTTTTTTGCTGCACAAACGAGAAACAAGCTGAACAATTAGGATGGACAGGAGTTTAAATGAATTGGTCGCATGCAATGGGCACAAAAGACATTATTTTGACAAATTAAGTTATTATTTCAAGAATATTTCTCATCTCATCTCTCATCTTGAGATATTATGTCATTATTTGAGAAACTAAGTCAGTATTTTGAGATATTAAATCATTATTTTGAGATGTAACATCATTGTTTTGACAACATTTCTCATTATTCTGAGATATTATGTTATTATTTGGAGAAACTAAATCAGTATTTTGAGATATTTGCAACATTTTTCATTATTTTGAGATCTTAAGCCATTCATTTCACAACATTCCTCAGTATTTTGACAACTAAGTTATTATTTAGAGAAATTCCACATTATCTTGAGATATTATGTCATCATTTTGACAAACTTAGTTAGTATTTTGAGATATTTAGTTATTATTCTGAGATACCAACTCATTATCATACAGGATCTTTTGTTTTCGTCACATTGGAGTAAATGGTCCTCTGTGGATATCAGGTAACAAGTGTGAAGGTCATCACAAAACTCTCCACAGTATTGTAGTATTTAGTTTATTGATTTTGCACAAGAAGGTATTTTCACATTTCTATTGATTTGTTCTTGAAAAATAACTTTTCCAGTGATTTTTGTGACATTGACTTTTATTGTTTCTCTCCTCTCTAACCCAGATTATAAGCAAAAAAGAAAAATGCTGATTTTCCTAGATAGCCATGGGCTATGCAACATTTCCTCTCAATCATTTCACATCCTGTTTTCCTACTTTACTCCGATCACAGTCACTCCTTCAGCTGCACAGAAGATTGAAATGATCTTACAATAGCACCTTTAGTAGGAGGGAATCTAACTACCATCGTACATCAGATTCTTTATGTTAAAAAACAAACACAACAGCGACTGAAGACTGAATGCTCACAAAAATCTGAATTGTAGTCTCGGCTACAGCGGCCTATAGAAAGAGCTGCTACTTTCTGAATACTCAAATTAGTTTAAAATGCACTTTTGTAAATTAATTTGACATAGTAAACATCAAAGCAACATAGAAGAATGCAGGAGCCAAGCAGACAAAATGTTAAGTTTGAGCTGTGCTCGCTCTAAGTGACACAGTATGTGAATAAATTAAGAAATATGCTTACTATTAACCGCTCAGTTCACATTGCATCATTTACAAACGTACACAAAAGAAGCAGCATATTGTCTAAATGGTGATTTATTGTTGAGGTACGATCGAACTGAGGTGGAAAACACTTAAAGGATAATAAATCTGCCAATTGGGTCGTTTTGGTGGATGAAGTTTGAGACGCAACTTACAATCTTCCTCCCACGTTTCATTTCACATTTCCCTGGAAGCCTCTCGTTTACCTTTTCTCTCCTTCAGACAGGTGTTGTGACTTTTTCAGTGCAACAAGGTGCAGTAGTGAGGCAGGTGGGCGATTATAAAGGTGGCTGAGACGCAACGTCAAGGCTTCTGTCTCGAGCTCCAGCAACACTGGGACTGTAAACATGTTTCCAATATTACCATTCAGATAGGAATTACTCCTGTAAAGACTGAGGATCAGTTATTGTCGCTCCTTTCTTTCCTGATTATCACTCTCGTCAGACGGGTCGACATCCGTGCGGCTCTCCCGGTCCCGTGCAGTGAAGAATGTAACGGCCGGTTGGTGCTAAAGATGAAGAGGGGGAGGTGAGGGTGAGGGTGGAGGCAGGCTGGCTCAAATGAAGGCATGAGGTGGTGGCTCGTCTAGTCGTCCTTCTCCACTATCACCTCCCCGTAAAGCACCCTTCTCCTCTGCCGCAGCATGTGGAAGTAGAGCTGAGGGAACACTGGGGGAAATTGATGGATTGAGAATTTATTTGAACACAAAATAAAAGATGAAGATTTAAAAACAAACGAACAACAATAAATACAAGACAACAACACAAAATGAAACAACAAGACTCAACACTTATTTGTGTTCAAAAGGAGTGGGATGAAGTCAAAGCTTATTAAATCCCACCCCTTCTCCATATGTTAATTTACTATATTCAGTTATATGACAACAATAATATTTATATATATGTATGTAAATAAACACCATCAATCACTGATGCTCAACTATGGCAACACTCATAAGCACGATTATTTCTGTCGATATCAACATCATGATTTGATGTTGATATTGACAGTGATAGTTTCTCCATATTGTGTGATGCTTTTTCTCAAATGTTGAAAATGTTTCTTATTGGAAAATAAGTTGATTTTGTATGGCAGTTTTGACAAGTTTTTTGGTAATTTAATACCCAAGTTTCCTCAGACACACACAAATGACACATTTACTCACTGACTCTGTAAAAAAAAAAAAGTGTCTTTTTAACAATGATATTTCTTGAACTTTAAATAATCAACTGGGAAAAAAGTAGAAATTAAATTAATGAGATATATAAAAATAATAAATAAATTACATTAAAATAAATAAGATCAACCATGATGTAACGTTGCACTTTTTTTGAAATCATATAATCTTATAATATATGTTATATATAATATATCTTGAACTTAATATAGTTAAACTGAAAAAAATTGTAATGAATGTAAAAAAAAGGAAATAAAATAAATGTACCATATAAAAAATATAAATAAATGTAAAAATAATAAATAACAATAAAAAATATATTTTAAAAAAGGAAAAAATCATCAAATTATCAAAAATATTTTTTAAAAATTAAATAAATTTGATTGAAATAAATAAGAGCAACTATGTTGTAATATTCCACTTCTACGACCTACTGAAAACTACTGAACATAAATATTTAATATACTCAATATATTCCATTAAATAGCTCTATGAAAATGCAACGCAAAAACACAATACATTTTTTTGAGTTTTTATTTGAACTTGTGCAGGGATTCCCAAATCCCCAAGCTTTTAACTTCTCTTGGAAATTTTCCAACCCTTTGCAACCATAGTAAAAAATGTGTCTGTTTCCTGTATCATTTTTAACATACAGATATGAGTGGTATTGATTTAATTATCTGCAAGAAAAGCAACACAGACTGCAAAATATTTCACTGCAACTGAACAAAACTGGGCTTTTGAGGAGGATATGTGACTCCAAAATGTTCTGTCAGACCCTTTGAAATGCGATAACAATGCTACAGGAGAAGCTGTTTCTAAAGTTTCTGTAGTGGATGTGAACATGCTCCTTACGTGGGATGTAGGACAGCATGACGATGATGAGGCAGTAGTAGTAGTCGAAGGACACGTTATACTTGTTGGGGAGCCTCATGGAGTACATTCCAGATCTGCGTATGAACGGCAGAGCGGCGTAAATGGTCAGCAGTTCTCCGACGACTCCCAGCGGGTACATGACGATGAAGAGGTTGTATCTGGGAAGGAGAAGATGCTCGAGGTCAAACACTCCTGCAGGTAAAACATCTGTGGATGTTAAAACACTCTCATGCTTTAATGTCTGCACACACAAACTAACAAATGCAACCTTTAAAGGAGGAGATCAACAATGGAGACATGCTTCCAACAATCTTCAATCTGTTACTGTTATTTTTCGATCATTCGTCTGGAATGCCCTGCTTAGCCTGCTGCCCCCACGACCCGGCCCCTGATAAGCGGAGGAAAATGGATGGATGGATAGTATTTTTTTTATTATTTTTTTTATCAATTTACTGTTTTATGTATTTTAATATTATTACTTTCTCTCTTTTATTTTATTTGTACTTATTTACATTTTTGTGTATTTATTTATTTTATCTATTATTTTTTATTAATATTTAATAACATTTAAAGAAACAAAACTATGAGAAAAAAAAGATACATCTCAAGGTCACTCACGCGCATGCCTTATGCCTTAAATTTGTTTTTCTGTAAGAATTCAGGAAGTTGGAGGAAGTTGATGCTTGTGTTGTTGGAGTACTCTGACATTTCAGACTTAAGTAAAGCAACAGAAATCACATTGACGCTGATCAACAGCCAAACTTCATTCCTCACTGACTTAAGATTACTACCAGAAAAATGGAAAAAGGAAAGTCACTCAATCAAAGAAGGCCGAGAGTAAGAAGAAGGTAAGATAAAGTAGGACACTCAGGTCATTAAAAACATGAAAAAACGTCCTGATGTCAACTTTTGAATGTCTCTCTGCTACTTCCTTTTACATTTAAAGTTAGAAAGAAAAGCACCATAATTCAAAAGTAATCCCCCTCAATCATCGGTGAGGCAACAGCTTGCCTGTGTTCAAGATGTGTTACTGGAGGTTTTCACTAGAGGGCACACCAGAGAAGTGAGACCACATAGAACCACAGGATATGTAATGTAGGCTGTTAAATCAAGCATGCCATGAAAATGGTCAGTGTTGGGGAAGCTACCAAATACCTATGGCCCAGTTTATAGTTTGTAGTTTCAGTAGTTTAACTTGACAAAAAAACTGCAAAAAAAGGAATTTAACTACTTGAATACTGCTCCTACACTGTCCCTACAGTTCATGTGTGTATTATCTATTTCTGGCAATGTGCACAACCATTGCTCAAGACTTTTATATATCCATGCTCAGGTCACGTGAGGCAGCCATCATGCACAAGCAAACATGTAGCTAACAGCAAGTCGATCTCCAAATGTAATCAATTAATCTCTTCTCTTTTCATTTTGTAGCATTAGGGACATTTCTTTGCGTTACTCTTTGGGCTCAACGCTTAAAAAAAATTAGCATCCATGTGGATATAGTGAATTGAGACACCAAGCAGACTAAGCTCGTCCCGAAACGAGAGTGAATCTGGGGTTTGCTGTGGAGTGGCCAAGTTTAAATGTCGTGTTTACAAACAGTAAGCGTCAATTTGTGCACAGTATGCCTTCAATGTAACCTATGTGAGCAAACCAGCCAATACAGATGATGGGCACTGACTAAAACTTGGACAGGCAGCTGGGTATCTCCTGGGTGTGAAAAGGGATGTGATTTGGCAGATGTTGCAGCGGGAAAAGCTGCAGGATCAGGTTGTGGCTGCAATTTGAGCCTCTGACAACTGTCATTGCACTAAATGGCTGATTACTACAGCGACGATTATGTTTTTGATTCCTTTGCATACAGACAGGATGACTGGATGAAAATCTGTGTTTTATTACTCAGGGAATTATTCAGATTTACTTTCAAAACTTTGTAAACAAATTTGGGAACGCAACATAGAAAAAAGATCACAAATCTTTCCTGAAATTATCTTAAATTAAGAAAAAAAGCTGCTCTCTATGAAATCGTTCACAAAGTCGTCTTGACTTTCTGCTGCAACTGACTGTCACTTCACATAAGTGTGACACGACATAAGCCATGACTCAGGGCTGTAGAGATCCTGTATTTAGTCGAGACCACAGCAAAGGCTCGGGGGAGCGTCTCGGCGGATGTGAGAGAAATGTTGGGAGAACATTCCATGACCAAAACAGATGGTCTTAAAAACATGAGCAGCTGAACATGAGCCCCTCTCCGGGGGCCTGGCGTCTCCTCCATGCTTAAAGAAAGCCGTGAAAGGTGGGGGGCAGGGAGGAGAGCGCTATTCAATACACGGGAATCAAAACCGAAAACAAAACAGTAACTGCCACAAAACTGACGCTCATGAACCACTGAAATATCGAAAAAAAATCATGTTTTTCTGGCGAACTTCTGTGTGCAGAGACAGAGCAGTGTCTCTTCTGCTAAATGAGTTGATGTGAAGTGTAACCTCACTGCTCTGAGGTGAGATAGCCGCTCTCTTGGCTGTAAGATGCCGAGCCTGTGTGTTGGACAGCTATCAATGTTTGCAGCCGACGTTCCTCACAATGACTCCAGTTTCAGCTGAGCTACTGTAGCGGAGAGACTGCCACGTCACAAGTGCTCTCCATACAGTAGTAGGCAGGCATTATGTCACTCCAAATGTGTTGATCGTCATCGCATTTCACTGATAATCAAGCAGTAGTTTCAGTTTTATGTTTTGGATTTGGATTTTAATGCAACATTACTGAATGGGCCTACAGGGCACAGACTCAGGGGCCCAAAGTGTCAAGAGCCTCCCAGGCCTTCACATGCAAAATGTTACTCAAGGAGACGCATAATGACCAAGAATAAATGCAGAATAATCACAAAAAGATGCAAAGCAACCACAAAGAGACACTAAACATCTACAGACACAAAACAATCTAAGAGCAACCAAAAGAGATACTAACAATTACAAAGAAACACTAAATGAACAAAAAGGAAACAAAAGTATTACAAACAAACACAAAATGACCAAAAAATATACAAAACATCTATAAAGAGACACAAAACTAGCACAGAAACAGAAAAGCACAAATTCACAATAGCTGCACACTGCTGACCTAGCCTAGCCTAGCCTAGCCCAGACCAACACCTGACCTACATGCTACATTTCAGCCTCTTAAGGTGTAAAACTGTGGCAGCTAAAGGGCGGGGAAATTTTTGTGGACCAACTGTTCCACACACCGACTGGCAGCAAGAGCTATAGAGCTGCTATAGAAATAAGACACCAAACAACTACAAAGAGACACAAAACAGCTACACAATTGGCTACAATGAGACACAAGATGACTTTAAAGAGACACAAACTTACCGAAAAAATAAAAACACAAATGATTGCAATGAGTGACCAAAACAACTACAAAGACACCTAAAAGCGAGAAACAAAACTACCAAATAAGACACAAAATGACTACAAAGAGACAAAAAACAACTAAGAGACACAAAATAACTATAAAGAGCCACAAAACCACCACAGTGAGACACAAAATAACTACAAAGAGACACAAAACAGCTACAATGACACACAAAATTACCAAATAAGAAACAAAATAACTACAAAGAGACACAAAATAACTATAAAGAGACAAAAAACAACTACAAAGAGACACACAATAACTATAAACAGACAAAAAACAACTACAAAGAGACACAAAACAGCTACAATGACTCACAAAATAGTCTGTGTGTCTTGCTTCTATGTACATGAGACAGGTGGTGGTCCACCCAATACTCGTCAATAAATGTTTTGTTTGTTTGTTTGTTTAGAGCAAGTTACAGAAAAAATGCCACCATCAATCATCCTTCAACCAACTATCATCAGCATTGTCGGAGCACAATGTTAGCAGTTGGTTTAGCCACCATTGACGAGGGATAACGAGGTGCTAATCAATAAACACACACATGCTTGTCTGTGTGAGCCGGGCGACACTTAATACACACACACACACACACACACACACACACACACACACACACACACACACACACACACACACACACACACACACACACACACACACACACACACAAACACACACACAGGGCTGCACCACTTCCTGTTGTAAAGCCGGACTAGGCCGGCGGCGGGAAGCGTGCCAGAGGTGAGATGGTCAGATCGGTGTCGACATGCTCAGACAACAATGACCGACACACTAATGACATTTCAAGCTCGTCTCCACCTGGCCCATTTGATGAAGTACGGCAGGTGGTGGAGCAGGTTGAATGTGTAGTAGGAATATCTGGTAATCTCTGTCACCGTCCACACAACCAGGAATAGGATTACGCTTTCTTCATTCTGGATCTTCATTTAAAATATACAGGGGAATATACAGAGGAAGGAAAGTGTTCATGTGAGTGACACCTGACAAATAAAATAAAATAAAAAATACAAAAACATTAATAAATAAAGTACAGGAGTTCTTACCGTTTTCATGCAACAGATGCTTAAAATAATAAACATATTTTTTAATCTACTTATATTTATGACATTTAACCTCTGTAATTGAATTTAGCAAGTGGGTTTATTTACCTTTTTTAAAAGTTGTACTCGGAAAAGTGCCACTTTTTAGACATTGCGCTGCTTTTGCTGCAGTTCTTCTGCTGTTTTCTGATACTTCTTTTATTTATTTGTTATATTTAAACTACACAGAAAGAGGCCATGTGAAATTTCAGAGTATAATGACAATAAAGATCATTCTGATTCTAATCAGCAGATCAATCCATCATGAAAATTAACATTATTAAGGTTCAAAATGTGCTCCACCGCAACCAACTACAATAATAAAATCCTTATAAGTTCTTCTATTTTATCACATTATTCTTTTTTGTGTTTAATTACTTTCATGATAAATAAATAAAAAACAAGTAAATCCTTAAAAAAAAAAAAAGTGTTTTGAGGTTTTGACTGTTGGTTGGACAAAACAAACTTTTAATTATGACAAACTTTTGCACTTTTTATGATTTTTTACAACAAACAATTAATTAGAAAATGATCAGCAGAATGAGTAAAATAATTAGTTAAAAGTTTAAAATGACCAACTATAACAATAAAATCCATATTTCAATAATGCATGAGTAATAATAAGTAGGCTGTAACACTCATTCTGATTCTGATAATATAATAATAATAACTCCAAAAATAATCTCTCTTTGAACAGATTATATGCTGTATGTACAGAGGTAATAATATTATATTTTATAATAATTCTGGTGCATTTTCTCCCACAAACTGTTAAGAAAATTGCAGGAAAATTATGTTATTTTTAAATGTTATTTTGTTTACATACAACCAAATAAGTGTGTGTGTGTGTGTGTGTGTGTGTGTGTGTGTCACCTGTCTGATGCTGTTGGTGATGAACCAAACCATGAAAATCCGTGAACACACTTGCACCCCAGTTACAATCACAGAAGTCCTCACAATCCCTGCAGCAGAGCAGCAGGAAGAAAAGAAACAACAATAAACAGCTGCAGAGAATACACATTTGTTTACATTTTATGATAAACAGAAATCGTCACATACCTATGGCACAATGTCCCACCTGTAAGACAAGAGACAAGTTAATTCAGCTCATAAATCTGTTTATAATCTTTGTTATTTCTCACTCTAAGACACTATTTTCGCTCTATTGCACTGAAATTCTTACCTCAACTAACGCAAAGGTCTGGAAAAACTTGAGTGTCCTTGCTATACTTCTGTACAGACCCTTGTGTGTGCCTTTCATGATGTAGAAGCGCATCATTGCCATGGCCAGAACCAGCCACCTGCACAAACATGGATGATGTTAGAGTTCGTCCTGCAAAGCCGTATGTTCGTTTCTATGATGAACATACATTAAATGGGTTCTGTGCGTCCTCCCCCAAGATATTACAAGTGTCAGACACTGAATTTTCTGCATTTTGGTGAATTTCTGCATCAATTTATAATGGAAATGTCTCTGTACTTCCTTCTTCAACCCTGCAGAGTTGTTTAATCTTCTTTACGTTCTATGAAAGTTGCATCCCTGCAATTTGTCAAAATAAAAGCCCTTTCTACTTGCTACTTTTTTATGTTTTTAAACATCTTTTATTTGGATGATTTGGAGCCCAACAGATATATCAGTTGAGAGATATTATCAGCCGATACTGTCCTATCAAAGGCATATCAGTATCGGTGTATATGCTGTACGATATGTGCCATTATGAAAACCTTTTTTTACACAATGTATAATGCACAAAACATTGCTTTGTGTGATTTTTTAATAGTCAGCAATTGACTAAAACTGAACAGTAATGAGGTTTATTTAGCTATTTATTTTATTCCTATTTATCCTTTATTTTCTCAGTTATCATTTATTGAATTGGGTGACATTGTAAGACATTGTTTGGTGTGTTCAGTTGTGTGTAAAAAAGGATGCATTAAATGCAGAGGTTGAATTTCCCCATTGTGGGATTAATAAAGTAATTAATCTTAATCTATAACATATAATCATGTTAAATATTGTGTAATAAAGTTTTATAAGGGAGCTCTCTGGTTATTGATTCTATTTCCCACTCTAAATGCAGTATCGGCATTGGTCTCAAAAATCCTGTATTGGTCGGGCTTCACTCTGGTTTCTCTATCGCTGTATTGATTGTAAATAATCTAGAAAGTAGCTTTAATAACGGCAGAAATTGAAATGATATCAGGTCTGCATGTACTGCCCGGTGTATTATTTAACACAGAAAATGCTAATTTATTTAAAAGTCAGTCACTAATTTTATAACTCCCCACAGTTTTCCCTCCATTTTATATATTAGGACTGCAACTAATGCCAATTTATCTACAATTTATCGTTTAATGTATAAAATGTCAGAAAATAATGAAAAAAGTCCATTCCCGTTTCTCAAAGCCCAAGATGATGTCTATACATATCTTGTTTTGTAGGAATTCTCCATAATGAAGCCATTTTTTGCATGAAAAATTACTATTTTTCTGTTGATTAGTTGACTAATCGTTGCAGTTCTATTGTTTATAGCCTCAACACATCTAAATCAGATTCCCACAAGAGCTTTTTTTTTCTTCTTAAGAACAAGTTTTAGCATCACCACCACCTAAAGCAATTAAAAAAAAAAGCTACAAAATGTGCTTGTTACGTAGAGTTAGAGTTTCCCTCCAGTGATAGTAGACAGTATTTGGTGACAACTGACTTGATAAAACATGATTAATTCAATAATTAAATTGACAAAATCAAAGTTTGAAACACAGTGTTTCTTTTTCAGTACTTTCATCAAAAGTAGATTACACAGAATCTACAGTATGAGTACGACAAAGAGCTTGTTTATACACTTAAAGTCATTAGGGGTTTGCAGCTTCTGTAAAACATATTAGCACATTAACGCAATTCCAGCATCTTAAAGTTTAGAAATTGTGCTAAAATAATCTCTAAAATTCTCCTTTATGACAAACATATCAACAGTCATCTCCCTCTCTGAACTCAACAACATAGAAAACAACATGAAACTAAAGCTGCACAGGAGGAAACTTCTTCATAACATATTCTTTTTATGAAGGAATAAAAACTGTTCAGGATCAATGCTGTTGTTAATGGCAAAAAGGCTCAATGGCTGGACTGGATAAAAGCTGCAACTCATTGATTTCTGCTCATTATTTTCTTCGTTAATCACTTTTATATTACAATTATAATTTTTAGAAAAACTTTCTCAGAATGACTTCTTTACATTCCTGTTGTTAAGCCATCTAATAATACAAAACCAAAAGAAGTTTAGAAAAGCAAAACGTAATCGCATTTCAGAAGCTGAAAGTCTTTAAGCATCATTTCAACTTTAGATTCTTCAGTTTTATATATTATATAAACTAAACCGTATAATATTATATTGTTATATTGCATACATACTGTACTTTACGATATTATACTACAATTAATATTATGCTATTATATTATATCATATTATTACTATTACTACTATTACATTGCACCTTATACTATAACTGATACCTAATACTAGAATATGTTTTTACATCTTAAACTATCTGTCAATTGACAGTAAAATATTGTTTTACTTAATATTTTTTCATGCAAAAGCATTTCATGTTTTCAGCTTCACAAACGTTCTTCTACTTTGTTATATATATATATATATATATATATATATATATATATATATATATATATATAGTTTTAAGGTCAGAATTGGTGGTTGGACAAAACAAACTTTTAATTGCCCCAAAATTTAGCAGTATTTCAGATTTTAACACAATAATATTTTTAAACAATCTATAAATTTAGAAAAAAATCAGTAGATTTGTCCACAATAAAGTAATAATTAATTAGAAGTTCAAAATAAGCTTCCACTTCAACCCACTACAACAATAAAATCCATATTTTACATTAATGCATAAATAATAATTTTATAATATAAAAGTGGGCTATAACACTCAAATGTGACATTCTTCTGTATTGAATACTACTACATTTTCTTGTATTTTTATTGCATTTTTAATGTAGAACTTTTAGTTTAGTTAGTGTTCTTACAGAGTGGTATTAATACTTTTACTCATCTTAATACTTCCTTCAGCACTAGGTTAAGTGATTATTGATGCCTCTGATCTGACAGCTCTGTTTATTTGTTCACAGCTGAAATGACATGAGCAGACATATATTGATCCCCATCTGTTTGTGCAGCCAGGTGATCACATAAACACGAAACAAAACACTGTTTGCTTTCCACAAACGTTATGTTGTCATTAAAAAATCTGCCCATTGAGCATTTCAGTGTCCCAGACCTGAGCTCCAGTGTCAGTCAGCGCACTCCGGCTATACTTATCACTGCAACTGTGGGACGCACGGTGGGGCCTTTGACGCTGACACCATGCAGTCAGCCCTATTTGGACACGGCTGCAGCGCCAGCCTGTCACTTTCACCAAACACCGTCCATTCATTTCCAAACACTCAAACGAATCCCCTTTATATTTCTATATATTTTTTAAATATCAAAAAGTTCACTCATGATTTCAACTTCTCTTGTAGGGCGCTAAATTGAGCGAGCTGAACAGGCACTTTCGGCTTGTCACACAGACACAGTCCTATAAACAGCAACACACGCTTACAGTTTTTTAGGGAGCGGCTAACTTAATGGCTTTTCTTATTAATAGGCCGTCTGGACGCACGTACCCGGCGGTCATGGCAATGTTGTAGAAGGTGAGCCATGCGGTGACGAGGGCGCTTTTCGTTCTCTTCTTGTTGTTGTTTTCCTTCTCCTCAACCGTGCCGTCCTCCTCGCTGGACGCCATGGTACCGGGGGCAGGGTGGGGAAGTCAGGAAGGGAGCTGACAGCTGGGGCCGGGAGGGAGGGGGGAGCAGCAGGGTCATCCATCCCTGCTGCTCCCCCCTCCCCTCTCGCGGGACTAGTGCTGCAACAAGTGCGTGGCCTGCCGGTGGGCCAGGGGCTGGTAGCAGCGCTGGACTAGCCATCTGGCATACCGGGCAAGACTTTAGGGCCGAACGACTTGAAAAAACCATAAACATTTTTATTTATTTATTTATTTAGTTGACTGATTGACCAATGGCCAATAAACCAGGTAGAGGGAGGGGCGAAGGCCAAGGCCCCCTCCTCCTTGGCCCCTTCTGCTGTCAATCAGCCAGTCATGTCACGGCCCGGCAGTCTCATTGGCCAATGGTCAATAAACATCAGGTAGAGGGAGGTCCGAGAGCCCGCCTCCTTGGGCCCATCGGCTGTCAATCAATCAATCAGTCACTGCACAGCCAGAAAATAAAAATGTAAAAGAAATGTATAGCACTGGCGGAGAAATTACGAGAAAAACAATCGACAAGCCCTTCAGGCAGATGCTGCAAAATGCGCTAAACTATCTGAAATGTTCGGTGCTGCGGCAGCTGGAGCTGACTCAGCACGGCGCCGCCAGGTGATGATGGAGGAATTAACCTGTAGGAGTCTATGAGAGAGAGGTGGAAAGATGGCAGCACCTGGCAACATGCGGTAAGAAGCTATAAATGGTTCTCTGCCTGGCTCAAATATCATGAAGTCAGGTTAATAACTTTATTTTGTTAGCTTGCTAACTTTTTGAACACGGTGTAGTTTGCTTGCTACATCATCAATGTTTCGTGTATAGACGGTGTCTTGTTTACAAACAGTAACAGGTGCGCACGCAGCCAGGGGGCAAGAGAGCAGTTTCTGCTGCCTCCACTATGTTTAGCACGTCTGAACGTTTAATGAAGTTTAACAGTTATGGGCTTTAACTGAATGACTTAATTTGTTGACGTTCATTGACTGGCACAGCAACATGCTAGGCTAGCTGTTGTTACCAGTTTAACATTATAGTGCCTTGTTGTAAATAATTTCATGTTGGTCAGTTCTGTTAGTGTTTTTGCTGATTTGCATTTGTCTGTGTTAGCGTGATCAGCTGTTGATAGATCTTAGTGTGACAGTGTTAAATTTGCAAGTAGGGCATGTCTGTCTCTGCAGGCTAATTTGCTCGCCCAAAAGGATTTTTTTTTAGATATGTAAACATTTGTTTCTGGAGCATTAGTAGAACACCATTTTAAAGTGAGCATGGAGTTTCCACTGTACTTTTACACTACTGTGTGTTCTTTTTTTTCCCCCTACAGGCCTATTATCTTGCATTGTTGTGCTGCATGTTATTGCATTTATATTAAAAAGTGAAACGTATCCATTCTGACTTCCTGTGTTTTGACACTCTGGGATGAGGGCTGTCTAATGTAGTCTAAATGTAGTGTAGTGTGGAG
Organism: Centropristis striata; assembly: GCF_030273125.1. NCBI lineage: Eukaryota > Metazoa > Chordata > Actinopteri > Perciformes > Serranidae > Centropristis > Centropristis striata. Next base: position 13,864,607 of record NC_081539.1, read on the forward strand.
TGATATAGTTCAGATATCTACATGGTTAGGAGAGCACTAAGATACTTGTTGAGTTATCAGTTGTGGTGGGCCGGTCAGGGCAAAAATGCCAGGGCTGATTTTTGTCCCAGTCCAGCCCTGGCTGGTAGTCTATTATTATAGTGATTTTAAAAAAAAAAGAAGAAAACTGTGTCACCAGAGGTATTAAGATATCGTCACCCTGTTAAAACAATCTCACTACTTTTTTCAAGTTCTGCAGGGAACACAAAAAACACCATAATGTTGCGCTTCTGCGCATGAGCGGTCTTTCTGTGCTACTGCGCGGGCCTGTTGCGCTTCTGCGCATGCGCTGAAAGGCCGCGCATGCGCAGAAGAGCAACGGGGCCGCGCATGCGCAGTGCGCAGAAAAAAAATTAAATTTTAAAAATTAAAAACTCCCATATGGGACCTTTAAAAAATAATTGACATTCCTAAATGAATATTCTAATCACCTAGTCATTTTGACTTAACCATTTGTTAATGGTGACCAATAGAAATTCATATTGATTATATAGTTTCACAAAATAATTTGAAAATCGTATAACGGTTTTAACTGTGGCTTGACAGTAACCATAGCAACACTCAAAGCACTTGACTCACAACTTCAAGTGCTATGGTTAAGTGTTACTGTGGGAAAACAATAATGCGCATGTTCAGTGCTGATTGCTGTTGAATGTCTTTTCAAAATGTAAGTAGCTGCGGCCACCATGAACGGTGTGGATTTTTTTTATAAAAACACAAATTATTCAGTCTGTCCTTTGAGAAAACTTGAGATTTAACACCTCGGTGTCCGCCAATCGCGGTATATTGTGATAAACCAAAACTTCTGGTAAGAAATAATAAGATTTAACGTCTAATTGTTCTCTGTGACAAAATCGCTAACTGCTAACGCTAGCTAGCTTGTCAGAGAAGACTGTTGCTTTTGCCTCCTGTGTTATTCTGAGGAGATGGACTCGGGGTCTCCAGCATCTTTCTGAAAAGATTACCCAACATAAAGCAGCAGGACAACGCTGTAAAATTGGGTCAGCATTGTAAAAATTGCTGACTTCACCCAAATTAACCCTCTGGAGTCCATCTATTTATTGAAAATACACTGAACATGTTTTATTTACAGTAATAACTTTATTTATATATCATATGTAGACAAGCTGAGAAAGCCAGTTGAACGTGCAATTATTGGAGCTTTCACAGTGTGCCATTGATGTTTCTAGACCATTTTTAAAATGTGAATTTTCTTTCTACAATAAAAACTATTACTATTTTAATTTACATGCAAATAGACTGTTCTATAGTTAAATTATGTATTATTTTTTTCTGCTGTTTTTGTGTGTATAAATAGTAAAAAAAAAAAAAAATGGTACATTTCCAAAGACACCTGTATCTTTTGTTTGTATTTTGGGTTCCTGGCAGCTTTATATCACCTGTGTTTAACTGTGTTCAGTTACCTCCACCACTGATGTTACAGTGTACCACCAAGTATTGTATTTTGTTTATAGATCATGCCTAATAACCTTGGTGGATATAAAAAAGTTGCTTCTCTCCTCGCAAAAGTTATAGGGGGGATACGAAATATATAAGGCTGCACTTTCAACCTGCCACAAAATGATATATACATATATAAAATATACATTTTTATTTGTAATGTTCAAATATGCCCAACCATCAAGTGTCTTATTTTTGTTTACACAAAAACAAGATATTGACTTTATCTATACATGTAATTGCCTCACATTATACAATACAATAATTATGCTCAGGGTTTGTGCTATAGGCCTGTTTGTTTTTTTAGTGTGCAGAAGCTGGAATTGTCAACATCTTAACCTGCTCAAAACATTGGAAACCAGCACAAAAGCAACTAATATTATTTATTTTAATGTGTTAGTGACTTTTCCTCTTGGAAGAAAAACTGTGAAAACACAGCTTGAAGTCTTGAGCCTGTTTCTTTTATGGCTCCATTATGCTGCATTTGAAGAAGTAGAAGATGTGGTATTATTGATAGACTTTGGTTTTTAAGTGCTTCTATTCATGGCTTATCTGTCCCATACTCAAGTAGGAAAATCACCACTTTCCTCATTCAATCCTGTGCTTTCCATCATGTCTTGATTCTGTAGTTTAGGAGGACTACAACCCCAGTTGGAGTAGTGGAAGTCCTGGTATTGAGGTTTCAGGCACAAGAGATGGTGCTTAACATATCTACATTAATCTGTGCTTGACTGCTGCTCTCACTGCCTGAGAAACTGAATCAATGCAGAATCTAAAATTAGATCTTCTAATGACACTCAGTAGAAATGTGTGTAAACAAGAGACGACACCAAATATAGTGCAGATTATCTAATCCAGATCTAGTTGCCTGATTGAACATTCAAATGTTGAAGGTCGACACATTCCAAATCATAATCAAGGTTATACATAGAACTTTCTGTGTTTTTTTGGTGCATAGCATAAATGCAATTAGAAAAAAAAAAAATTTACAATAAAAGTAAGTGTTGCGCATATAGCGGTGCAGTTTTTAAAAGTGGTCATTTTGTGTAGAACTGTGAAAAAAATATAGTCCCAAAGATGTGCATCCTGCCAGAGGCAAGTATTTCAACAAGTTTGCCTCTGCCTTTCCTCCAGGTATTTAAAAAATCTGTTTCAGGTTTTGGGCATCGAACAAGTGAATTGCAAATTTTCACTTAATTATTAGCTTGCAATTGCAAGAACACGTGGAGACACTTACGACATGAAAAACAGTGTGCATGGATGGATTTGAACTAAAGAGACCAGTTATAAAACCACTTTTTCAATTCATCTTTTCAGCTCATGCTTTTGGTTAAACGAAGTGGGCCTGTTGCTGGCCTTTTATCATTACTAAGACACAATAGGTCTTTATCATTTTCCTTCATTTAAAAAAAAAATATATATATATATATATATATGTATAATAAAGCAGTGTTTTTTAAATAATTGACATCATTGTGAAGCAGCTGACATTTTAGTATCAAATTTTGCCACTAGATGGTGATGTTTGAATATGAGAAGAGCCACAAGTGCCTTGAATGTTGCTTTGGCTGTGTGTGTTATCAAGTCCACTTATGTTGGTGCAGGTTTTGGAGAATGTTCAGGTAGAGTATAGGGTATGAGCAATTCAAAGTTAAATGAGTTTTAGATATTCAAAATTATGTAATCTATTGTGTGTATCTAATTGTTAAGACATGGCTTCAAAAGCACTAGTATGAAAGTATCACTTTCAAGGCTAAATCATCTCACTGAGATGCCCGTAGTACATACATGTCCTTCAGGGTGCAGCATTAGACAACCTTTGTTTTTACCCCGTATATAAAGAGAGCAAAGGGCCGGTCACATCACCGTCACACCAAGGTACACAATGCCTAGTGCAGTGTAAGCAGTTGGGTGAGCAGAGAGCCAGGGCTGTGGTGTGTGGAAAATGCTAGTGGAGGCAGACAATGCACTGGTCCGAGGCCTGACCAGCCCTCAGAGGGACAGGGGTCGCCTCACTGCGACAACAGCCCCCGTCTCCCTCCCTTCTTTTTCTTTTTTTGAGCTCCACAGCATGGGCTCGGGGAGGACGCTGAAGTTCGCCCTGTGCGAGGTGCTGCAGTTTGCAGGCCTGTGCGTGCCACTCTTCATCGTCATGCAGAGGTTCGCCATTATCGTAGCTAAGGTCAAAACGTCGGCGCAGCCCCCCGGAGATGGCAGCACGGCCTACTGGTTGATCGTGGCCTCATCCATTGCTTATGTCACCTCCACCGCCCTGCTGGTCTGGGTACCCATGAAGTATATGGTGTTCATGAAGAAGAAGTTTCTCATTGGGAGAAAGAAGTGGTGAGTTTCTTCTGTTTTTTGTCCTGATGTCTGAGGCCTCAGAGCTGTGTATGGTCAGCAGCTAGGGGCCGCACTGCAGCACTGGCTGAGACCTGACCAGCTGGTTTGGACTGCACTACCATGAGTTAGCAAGTCTTGCAACTGGCTTTATCTTCCTTCCTTACTTCTTTCCCTTCCTTTGTCTTTGTATCAGGAGGCCTGTGGCCCTCGTTTATGTGATCCTGTCCACATTACCCTGCTTTGCCTTTCTCATCGCCAGCTCTGAGGTACAGCGTGTTGTGGAGTGTTTGCCTTCTGTTTTATATCAGTTTGTCTAGCCCTGTCACAATAACTACTTTAGTTGGATTAGCTGATATAATTAGCTACAGTGGGTCGGCTTGGTTGGGAATATATATATATATATATATAATGGTTGGAAAACTCAGATCTGTTGGTTGAAATGTGAATTATAGAAAACAGCAGGTCTAAGATCAATGTTCTTTACCTGGCATATTATGCAATTCCATCTATGAATCCATTATCAATAAAACTACAGAGCACGGCCTTAATGCTGCCGTCAGTCAGTTTGTTGTTGACCCGCACTGGGCATCAGCTCCTGTACTGGTGGTTGGTCATTCTTTTCTTCTTTTTTTGATATTTCCTAAATTAAGTCAAACCAAAATTACGTTAAAATAGATACTAAGCTGTTGGCACAAGGGTATAGAGTTGTTAATTTCTAAAGTCTCTCAATGTTTTTATTATTATTTTTATTTGTCTTAGGTACTGTGAAAAAATGCTTACTCTGTCAAGTCTTACAACAGTTGAGAAAACCCTGGAGTTTATTCTGGTATCATGTGACTAAATCATTATCATCAATTATTCACAAAAACACGTCTAAACACAACATGCAGTATTCGGCAATATATGAACATGACATCAATCATTTTGGCTAAACTAAATAAGTCAATACTGTAAGTATTGTGACAGGTCTAAATGTATCTGTATCCAGGTCTTTGAACTTTGAACTTTGACCCTTATGTTGCCATATTAGCAACAAAAGTCAGTCTGTAATTGTAGATCTTATAGTTATTTTGGACGATTGTGTTTTATCATCTTTTTTCTTTTTTTAAATACCCACCACAACTTTAAATTTTGTTTGTGAATGGAATCACAGTGTGAGGCATTTGCCGGTGGAATAAAGGTGATGATTTGTGAGGATTCTTTTGGTTCTCAGGGGATGAATATGGATAAGGAGCTACTGATAAGCAGCTTGGTTCCTCTTCCTGTCCAAGCTGCCTTTGTCAAATCATCTGTCCATGAGGCACATTTTCACTTCCTTGCTGGCTGCAGTCCAGCTCTTCTAAGCTGTTTTATGTGGCCCTTTCTAAAGCCCAAGTTGACCTTTTGGCCCTTGCTTATCTGGTGTCTTTTAGAGCCATAAATTCTGCTAAGATGACCAGCTTGTCTGCTTTGTTCTGTGTCCTGTTGGTATGAAGTCCTGACTCAAGCAAATACCAAATCACTTAGCCTACAAACCCAGTGCCAGAGGGGGTCAGACATGTAGATGGAAATTCTTGGTGCAGAGGTCCTTTCATTTGTTTAGATTAATTGATGGGTTCTATATTTATTGGAAGTAATTAGATAATGTTCTGTTTAATGTTTAACTAATGGTTTTCTGGCTGTTTGCCCAGGTTCAGATAAATAACAACATGAAACATGATACGTTCACGGAGCTCCCTGTATCACTAGTCCTCTTCTCTCTCATCTGTATTGATGTTGTGGAGAGGATACGCCACTGCAGACTGACGGGCCAGGGTGAGCGCTGCTCTCTGAACACATTACACAAATCACTCACCGAGTGCTTTAGATCCTGAACTTTCCCCCTGCCAACTTCTATAGTGATACAAGCCCGGCTTTACATTTCAGGAGCTTGGAGCCAACAAACAATCATATAATATATCTAGAACAATTTGAACCTTTTTATTCTTTGGCTCTGTGCCTGCAGTTGAAAAAAAAATGGTGCAACTGAGGAAATGAGCAGACATTTGTTAACCACTTCTTGTAACACAGTGCTGAACTGACAAAACTGTAGCAATGTTTTTCTCAAGGGGGGCATTGACGTGGTTTTTGGTATGTCACTGTTTATGTGGTATTCCTTGGAAAAAGGAAGAATTTTTAACGTCAGCTGTCTCATTAAGTTTCGGCTCTGAACTCCACAGCAGATTAAAGGAATAGTGCAGATTCTTTGAAGTGGGGTTATATGAGGTACTTATCCATAATCTACTATGGTAGATAGTGGTCAGCACATCCCCTGTTTGGAGAAGTGGGCAGGAGTACAGACACAGAAGCTGTGTTGTAGGTGTAAGTGTTCGCTATATTTAGAATATTTTCATCACTTTACCTTGACATCAGACAGGCCTTTGCGATTGAGAACTGAAACCGTTATATCCATCTATGCTCTCTTCACAGCCACCAAACTCCTTTGACAAAAACAGTGATTTTAGAGAGTTCCCTACCGCTGCAATGAGCATTTAGTTTGTTTGTATTATTGTGTGACTTTTGGTGTTGTAAAACATAAGACAGGATTCACAAGAATAGCATGCCATTCCTACCAGTTCTCCTAAATTCTTCTCACAACAAGCGTCTCAAATTGGGGAAGTGTCAACGACCTTCTACTGTAGCTGTGGATAACAACCTTATAAAACCTGACTTCATCAAATCCAAACTATCCCTTCAGTGGTTGTATTTTTATCATCACAAGATCTGGTGTCAGCATGGTGTATCCCTATTGATTTCTCATCATGTCTTTTTTCGCAACTTTGGCCAAATAATGTTTATAATAAAATCATGCTAAATGATTCTTATGTTTTGTTAATGTTCACAAAGTAAATATATGAATACCAACACCACATGAAGAAAAGCAAATGTCAGATTGTCTTTGCTCTGTGTAATCTGTACTTTTCTCTCTCCAGCTAACGACATGGAGAGAGATGCTGACATCCCCTCCACTGTCCTCACACACGTGGAACAGGTAAACCCAGTAGCACCTATCTCTCCAGCTGCGCCAGGGCCAGCTGTGCCTGGGCAAGTTGCGCCAACTCCTATGCAACCGGGAGCAAGCCAGCACAATGACAGGAACCAGAACGGAGCAGGGGCTCGTCCAGAGACCAACGGGACAGTCCCGGGGATACCAGGTAATCCTGGGAGACCATTTAGCATCTCTGGATTGAGTTCACGATCAGCGAGCACCACAGCATATCGCATATCTCCATACGCCTACACTGGTCCACTAAGATTCCTGTGTGCCAGCGACGCCCGAGCGGACGTGTTTGTGGACAGCTTTATGTTCTGGATGGACACAGTGGAGATGGTGAGGGTGGCAGGACATCCCCTTGTCTACTACTCAGGTTGGGTGTTCCCCATCTACATCTTCAGCTACCTGTCTTGCCTGCGTGTGGTGGTCATGCCCCACAGCCCGCTGCTTTCCTCACTAGGAGTGGCTGTGCAGGACTTTCCCTTCTTCTTTGTGCGCGTTGGCCTCATTGCCTTCTTTGGCTTCGTCACACCGATCCTCTATCTGATGAAGAACCTGCTGGTCTGCCTGGCCTTTGTCTATTTCAACTTCATGACCAGGCTGAGGGTCTTCAACACAGAGAGGATGTTCTTTTGAGACCAGCACTTTGAGCAAAGACAGTGCAACATTAACGCAAAGTAGGAGCAGTAGGTCTGCACAAAGGATGCTAGGATTCAGGAGGTGGTTGCACCAGCTTTCTGTAAGTTCAAACTTAGACTAGTTCTCAAGTAACTCAAGTGTTTATTTAGGGGACATTCACCTAATTAAACTGGGTTTTGCCACAAATCAAGATTTTAAGAAGAGACTTGTTTCTAAATAGTTCCACCCAGTAACTGACAGTGGTATTTTACTTACTGAACTAACTGTAACAACTAACATTGGCTTGCCAATACATGATATGTTTACAGTGAGAGTAATATTATTAATAATATAATATAATTAGTATGGTTGACACATTTGAGATGACCCATGAAAGAAGGCTGGTTAAAAAGCACGTCATGAAATTGCATTACAAACAAAACTAAAAACCCATACTTCTCCATGAAGTGTTATATATATACAAATTAATAATTACAAAATTTACAAATGGTTGGCTATTGTGTTAATTGCATAGGTGCGGATTTTAAGGTGCATGTGAATTTGTCCCCAATACTACGGCCTTGGTTTAATGCATCATTTGTCGCCCTAAAACTATTATATTTCTTCGTTATGTTCCTATTCACTACAGTGATTTGTTTACTTGTTGATTTATGATAAGATGGTGATACAGATGTTTCCACCAACCAATGAACAAATTATTTAAGTCCTCTCTAGCTAGACATTTCTTAAATTTCAATGGTGCAACCCAATTTATTAAGTAGTAGTCACCAACTGACAGAACTAACATTATGACGTTATGACCTGTTTAGAGTGAGGAGGTAATGTGTCAACACATTTGACATACAACTTAATAAACAATGCTTTTTAATAATGACGTAAACACTGAAAATTACATTCCACAAAGAAATGTTTTACAAAATGTCACAACAGCAAGATTAGTAGTAGCCTATCCGACTTGTTTTCATGCACATTGCTACTTTAATTTACTCTGAAACACATGTATCTCCACATATTAAAAAAATCAAAGTAGCATTAACATTTACAAAGGATAAGTAGATCTTACAGTGATACAGTGACCTCCTGTGTACACAGATGGACTGATATTGGACTGAACCACAAGTATTTCCCAACACATTTTTTTACACATTACACTCTAAAACATTTCTTCAAGTTCTAATGGTTCATCCCAGTTTAGAAAATGACATGTTAGAAAGTAGCTGAGAGCTGTGCTGAGTGATGGATTCAAGAATAGCTGGTGTAACATAACCACAGTATGAATTTGTGTGTGCGACAAAAAAAGAGATATATTGTTAAAATGCATGATGGTACTTTTCACAGGCCAAAAGGGAGCAATGTTTTCCCACATTGTGTGTCAAATGACTGTTGTGTTATGTATAATTTACCTCTATGTAAAAACATACTTTTTTACCCTCACCATGCATGGCACTTTGGGAATGTACCTGTAATGTCATTTGAGAGTTTATAGCAGAATTTTTTTTACTATCATAAAGTGCAGTGAATGTGTAAAAGCATAAATACATGTTGTTTATATTAGGTTTTTCTTTGCTCAGTTATATCCACAGAAGAAAAACAAAGTGTGAGTTTGTATCATTGATACATATATTTTGGTAAGATTAATAAAGAAAATCATTCAAGTATATGTTTCAGTGCTTGTTATTGATGTGAGTTTTTTTGACCTCCGTTCAAACCTTTTACACTGGAATTTAACCCATTTCTTCCCAATCACTCCCCAGGAGAACAGGTTTCCTGTCATTATTCTGCAAAACACTCATCACATGCTTTCCCACAACCCCACATGGTCCACAGCACAAGATCACTGACAGTTAGAAGAGACAGTGTCATTTCAACAGTACAAGCTGATGCGATTCAAAACAACAGCCCTGTAAAAAACACTTTGGTGAAGATTATAATTTTCAGGGTTGGACGAAATGGTACAAACAAAGTTATAAAATCAATTATAAATCACAATGTGAATTTTTTTTTTAACTGCTTGGCTGTTTCTATGAAATTATATGTTTATTCATGATTTCACGTTCACTTTGTAGTATATGATGATTCTCTTGTGAAGAATGTTCTATTCCTGATTAAAAAACATAACTTTGCTGATTTAAATCATTCACTTGTAGCCTTTTCTCACAAATCGATGGATCTTTAACCCTCTTTTTTTCTGAGACGATTGACTATTAAAACTTCAGACCGCAGAAATGATGAAACCCTCTCAGAAAATAACTTTGCAAAGTGTGCGTTATGTGCTTTTACTTCTGAACGTGCTACACCTCGTCAACTCTGATAGTGGTAGTTTCTCCACTCTTCTAAAATCTTCTGTTTATTTTAAAAACTCTGCTAATCAGTATTTTATAATTATACAGGATGCAGCAAAATCAGGTGTCTCTCAGCACAAGGACTACCAAGGGAAAATAGACTGGAACTGGAGCACACTGATTCATTTTTTTATGCCAACGGACACGTTTGGACACCGCTTTGTCAGTTTTTGTTTTACTGTAATGTAAAAGATGTCAAGTAGTCACCCAATTCTGTTCCGTTTCCTTCAGTTTTACTAACCATTTTCAGACCAATTTAGATCATTGTTTTGGTTTTCTTTCCCACTTTCATCAACCCAGTTTATAATCAGTAGAACCTTCCCAGCACCAAACAACAAAAAGACAAAATGTGCCGCTAGCAGGTGAACATAGTCGAGCATTAAGCAGCAAAATATTTAAATAATACAACGTCTTTCAGGAGGAGTACAATTCTAGTCAAAACTATTGCAATATAAATGCATTAGTTAGATTCAAACCAAAATGTTTTTCCTCCATTTTTCCTTTTAAACTGATTTATTTTGCATGATGAGTAAGCCAGAAAAATCTGAGAGAGCACAAACCTTTTGGTTAAGGCTGCATAATTTGCATGTTCAGATATTGATTTTTGGAGAACATTCAAATGATAATATAAGTTGCAGTCAATATATTCCCAAGAACTGATTCTCAAAATGAGGTCTGGGATCCCCAAGTTCTGAGAAAAGTTTTTAGATTTACATTTCTGTGCAAAAGTTTTAGCCAGGTGTGAAAAATGCTGTAAAATAAGAATGCGTTCAAAAAGAGAAATGTTAATAGTTTATTTTTATCAATGAACAAAATGCAAAGTAAGTAAACAGAAGAAAAATCTAAATCAAATCAATATTTGGTATGGCCTTCAAACCAGCATCAATTCTTTTTTCACACCTGCCTAAAGCTTTTGCACAGTGCTATATATTGATGATGTTGTATGATATACATTTATTTTATTTTACAAAAGGCTAAATGTTTGTAATAATAGTTCATAGACTACAGGTGCATCTCAATAAATTAGAATATCATAGAAAAGTTTATTTATGTCAGTAATTACATTTAAAAAGGGGAAATAACACATTATATAGATCCATTACACACAGAATGAAACATTTCATGCCCTAATTTATTCTAATTGTAATGATTATGGCTTACATTTAATGAAGACCTAAAATTCAGTGTCTCAAAAAACAAAAGACCAATTTTTAAAAATGTGTTTAATATGTAAATGTTGGCCTCTGAAAAGTATGTCCATCTAAAGTATATGAACTAAATAATTGGTTGGGATTATTTGACTTGAACTACTGGAAATTGACTTTTCCATCATATTCTAATTTATTGAGATGCACCTGCATGTTCTAGCTTGACTTAACCAAATCAATATATTTTATTATGAGGAATATGTTTTATAGATGTTTGAAATTTTTGTGCATGAATGCAGGTGTATGAGATGATATTTGTGCTTAATGTGGGCAGTGTCCAGTGGGGTCAACTCCTTTGCTTTGCCACTTGATGTTACCCCTTTTAACGCATAGGATGGAACTAAACAGGGGACCAATATTCATCAATGTTAATTGCACTCATGTCTTAACGTGCGCTAATACATTTCTGTTGTGCTCTTTCATATAACTAAAACTAAAGACAGAAATAGGCTACTGCAAATAATTCCAAGGGACATACATCCCCATTATATTCTCTATATTGTAAGCCATCCTTACCTGAAAAAGATTAAGATTATCTGCATTATTATACACTGCACAGTGTTTAGTGTTAGATTCTCCTACATCTTTGTGTATTGCCCATACGAAGAACAGGTATTTTACAGGTACTTCCATGTGTCTGCACCATTACTGGGCATCCTCAGACAGTTTGAGGCCAGAGTGGTCAGATCTCCACTGACTTCCCCCAGTAGGAAGCAGGATTTCCTCTTGTCCCCTCTTTCTACTGACTTGTATCACCACTGCACTCCTCACCCGAAGCCCCCGCGGACCTCCTGGTGGCTGCAATCCCACATAAAAAAAACCTTGCATCAGCAAAGTGCTGCAAACCTCATTTACTGAAACCGGCAGATTCCCGATCAGACGTGAATCTGACGGATACGCCTTCAAAGCCAGTCTCACTGAATGACATCTGCTCCCTGGCACCGATTTAGCACACACTGAAGGGCTATTTATAAAATATCTAAAAACTCAGTTAAAGAATACACTGAAATTAATTCTCACAATTCATCACCCTGTTAGTTTTGCCTTTGATTTATTAAAAATAGAATTCTGTCTTGAAACTTTCACTGGTGACTTTGAGCTTCTTGTTAAATAGTGAGGCGTGATTGCCTGCTTCCCACTTCCTGCCGTCCTGTCCTCTGCCAAAAAAGAAAAAATCTGTGGAAGCTCATGGAAATTGCTGTCGTTTGACCAACCTTAGCTCCCCATGTGACAGGATACCCATCACTGTGATTAAGGGGGGGAGGCTTGATGTCTCTGTGTCATTGTAGCTCCATGTCACACACCTTAGCACACACCAGACCTCTCCTCTCATGACTGGAAAACTCTCCTAAGACCTCATCTACCACTGAGTGTAACCTGCACCCTGAGGATCATGTTACCCTGTTTAAATGTTGCTGTGGTCCTCTGTCTCCTGCAGGTCCTCTGCATCACTGCGGACATAGGTACGTACCCTGGACAAGTTTTCTGTCTATACAGCTCGACTGTGAGTGAAATTGAGATTGTAAGTGTATTTGTTCTGTTCTGCTCCAGACAGCGGCTCCTTCCTGATCTACAATGAGAACCACAACAAGTGCATAAAGGTGGAGAGTGCCACCTCCATGACGGTGGCCCCCTGTGACCCTCATGCCAAAGCGCAGCAGTTTCGTTGGGCCTCCGAATCGCGCGTCCTCAGTCTGTCCCTCAAGCTCTGTTTGGGGGCCACAGAGATTAAAGACTGGGTGAAGGTGCTCCTCTATGAATGTGATGAGAGCAGTCAACTCCAACGTTGGGAGTGCAAGAACGAGACCCTCTTTGGCCTAAAAGACCAGGACCTGCACTTAAACTGGGGCAACCGCAATGAGAGGAGCATAATGATCTACAAAGGCTCAGGGCTCTGGAGTCGCTGGAGGATATTTGGCACCCGTGGTGATCTTTGTTCGAAGGGCTTTCAAGGTAGGAAATGTTGGGACACAATAGATTAAAGATTAGACGCAGCACCTGAGCTGTTTTAGGCACCACCTAAACTGAATGACTGTAAAATAAAAACTAACAAATGACTTTTCCTAGATCTAATAGTTGTAGTTGGTCCCCAGTTAACTTCTTTAGAAAGTTGTATGTTTTTGGGTGTTGTTTATTTGATATCTGCTTTATCTTTTCCAACTTTTCCAGATATCGTTAAAATAATGGTCCAAAATTCATTTAAATTGCAAAAAAAATACAGTATTCTCTTTGGACCACCTGTTGTTTCTATAGTGTGTTAAAATTAAGTTGAAGTACAGTTTTTTTGGTGGAATTGTTGCCAATTTGGCACACCCAAGTGAAAAAGCTTAAAACAGTAGCACTGAAAGGCCAAAATGAGTGAATGTGACACTTCATTTAAAAGGTATTATTTCCTAAACTAGACCAGTTTAATCATGGCCCCTAAAAAGTTTTTCAGTCCTCATCCATAAAATGTCATATTTAAATGACAATAACTACGATGTGCTTTATGCCAAAACTATGCAAATCCCTATAAATAAATTCCAGACCTCTCGGCCTAACCTTATGGGAGCTTAAGAGTTTTTAGTTTGTGGTGTCATTGGTGTCGCCAAACCCGAAAAACTGTAGAAAAAAACAAGTTATAGGACAGAAAGCGGCTTAAGCTCGTGGGACAGGTGGATTTTAAGAAATTGAACTGCAAAATATGGTGATGCTCAAACTGAGGAGAGTAAATACCATTTAGAAAGTATTCAAGCACATGAAACTATCCAGAACTTTCCGGTATGTCACAGTAGGTGATGTGCTGCAGATATCAACTATGGTTGATACAAGACAAGAGGACTCCTTAGGACGTCTTGGTGCAGCATCGAAATCCTGACCATGTCTGATGAAGGCGCTCTAACAACTCTACCTCTTCAGCAGCTGCAGTATAGCCAGAGGGGAAGCCAATTTGGAAAACTAAATTATGTTACTGATTGGAAATGCATCATAAACTACTTATAACCATATATTTTTTCTGGGATGGGTGGTGGGAGGGTACCATAGTGGCACCTTCGTGCAAAAATATACTATCACATTTCAATTCATACAGAAAACAATTATTCCCAATTGCAGTGTTTCGTTTTGTTTTTATCATTCTTTGAAAAATTATGGCAAAAAAATGGCAATGCACAGTTGTACAGTGAACAAGGAATGGTTTGTGTTTCGTAGCTAAACCAACCAGACCTGGACTCCATCCAGTGACAATTTTTGAACAACTCCAAAGCCTCCAACATTGACAACATTCAGCAGGAATAGACAGCATTGTGTTTATTAGACACAATTAGCCTGTTGTGTATTTCAAGAACCTAAATATACAGGAAAATATAAATGTATACAGGAAAAAAATGACAATACTTTTATTTGCACGTTACCATAAAGCCAAAAAAGATTGTTGACTACCTTGTTTGTACATGTTCTGCCTCGCCTGCCTCATTGTGCCTCTGTTCACAATGGTAGTGTTTACAATGGTTAACCATAGTGTACTTTCAAATTTGTGGCAGTAGTTTGGGAAAAGCCCTTTTTCAGCATGAAAACACTCTTGTGCATAATGCTTGGCCCATTAAAGAATGGGTTTCAAAGTTTAGTGTGACATAACTTAACTGGCCTGCACAAAGCCCTGACCTTAATCCTATCCAACACCTCTGGAAGTGGAGCGCACAACATCAGTGGGCGACCTTGTTAATGCTCTTGTTGAAGAATGGGAGCAAACCCCTGCAGACAGCTTGCAAAATCTTGTGGAAATGTTTCCCACAGAGGGGCTGTTATAGCAGCATATAAGTGGTCAGCAATCGTATTTGGGTGTCCACATACTTTTGTCCATGTAAATCTAGTGAGAAGTTGCAGGCTTTGATTAACTTTAACTTAATGATGTGTGTCTCCCCAGAGGTTTTCACCCTAGGGGGAAATGCCTTTGGAGGCCCCTGTCAGTTCCCATTTAAGTTTGGGGAGAAGTGGTACGCTGAATGCACAAAGGAAGGTCGCTCAGATGGACAGCTGTGGTGTGCAACAGAGAGAGATTACGACAAACAGAAGTTGTGGGGCTTTTGTCCCACCGAAGGTAAGAAACACTGTTTTATGAAAAGAAAAAGAGTTTTCTCTTTGTCTGATGTTTCTCTGTCATTGAAGAGGTTAGTGCTGACATGCCTGATTTCTGACCCCCTCCTCCTCCTCCTCCTCCCCCCCAGCAGAACAACACTACCACATCCTCTCATGAGTTGTCAACACAGCACTGTCCTTGTTTTCCTCTTCTCACAGGCCTGTCTTTCCCTTGATGCTGCTCTAAAACTGGGGCAGGAAAGGGAAAGAAAAAGAAAGCGAGCTGACTCGTGCTCTTGTTTTTTTTTTTTTTATGAAAAACAACACACTCCTAGACATGAACATAGAATACGTTTCTTAATCATCTATTTGTTTATTAATGTCCATGTTTTATGATTATTTATTTTGCACAGTTAGAATTACATACAATGACAAAGGTACCAAATAATGTAAAGTGCAGGGAGAGGCAGAAAACCTATATGGGCTTATTTAAAGACTCCACCTAAAAGTTCATAGTTATAATAAAGTAATAACAAACTGATAATAGAAAAACATATGTATAACATCAACAGCAGGTTATAATGACAATAACAAAATATAAAAACAAAATTATGAACATGATATAAAAGTGTATTTGTGTGAGAATTAGAATTTTAAAATAAAATAAAAAACTATTAGAAATGTATTGCCCTTAAAATCCATTTAGATTGCACTATTTTTTTACTACTTAACGTTACTAATTTCCCTCTGTTTTATAATTGTCTTTCCCATAATGCAGCCTCCTCAGGTTGGGACACTGACCCGGTCACGGGGGTTCAGTATCAGAGGAACGCACAGTCAGTGTTGACCTGGTATCAGGCCAGGAAGAGCTGCCAGCAGCAGGGAGCCGACCTCCTCAGCATTGTAGAGCTACACGAGCAGTCATACATTTCAGGTCCAGAGTCAGACTTGTATCAGGTGTTCATACAACACAATGTTACAACATGGAAGTTTAATTGCGTCATTCTGTTTGGGGTGCTGCAGGGCTGACAGGTTATTTGGGAACGTCTCTGTGGATCGGACTGAACAGCATGGATTTTGAAAGTGGATGGCAGTGGAGCAACGGAAACCCGTTCAGATATTTAAACTGGGCTCCAGGTTGGTGAATACGTGTAATATACTGTGATGTTATTGTATGTCGTGGCTTTATTTAATGGGACCAGTAGTTGTCTTCTTGAATGATCTACATAAAAAATATTAGACCATTGTTTTCTTCAATTTCTTGTTCATTTTAATGCCTGGTACAACTAAAGGTACATTTGTTTTGACAAATATAATGATAACAACAGAAATGGCTCATAAGAGTTAAATTTAAGAGCTGATATCTAGCCATTTTCCATGGTTTTCTTATAATAATCAATAATAATAATCAAAACCGATCAAGAAATCAAGAAAACCATGGAAAATGTCTAGATATCGGCTCTTAAATTTAACTCTTATGAGCTATTTTTGAAGTTATCATTATATTTGTCCAAACAAATGTACCTTTAGTTGTACCAGGCATTAAAATGAACAAGAAATGGAAGAAAACAAGGGTGGTCTAAAAAATGTTTCCATGACTGTATTTACAGTTGTTACAAATGCTCTCATGAATGATACTGATTGATACTGATTACTGATTTAGGCGGACACTGTAGGTGAATAGTATAAAAATTCTAACTAATAGATAAACCAGTTGATTACTGAAAGAACATTATTATTCAGATTACAAGTTTGCAGAAATTCAGTGTTTAAATATGAAAAAGAGGCATTATCCTATTAAATATGTGCTAATCAGTGTAAATTCCCAGAACAGAAATGTGAACACTGGATAAAGCCAGATTAAACATTCAGTTGTTAATTTTGTTGACATATTAGAGTCAAAGGTTTTTTACAGAGAGACTTATGGAAATCTCTTTTTATTTCTCCATTAATGACAAAATAGAGTCAACAGCCATAAAAAATAGCATGTTTTAGCTATAAAATGTTGTATAAACCAGACTGTGAATGGTTTATAAACAAACCTCTCTGTAAAATCGCAATGGAACTTACTTATTTGATTACTTACATTAAGACAATTATGAATTGCATTACTTTTTTAAAGACATTTTTGTTTAATTTTGCAAATGAGACATTTTCTGATGCTAACTTTTGGTGAATTTAGGAGAAATCTACAGACACAAATAGATAAAGTGAAGTAAAAATAAACACCTTAATGTTTACTGTGGATGTTTTCTTTTCTGTAGTCTAAAAAAGGCATGTTCTGAAATTTGAAAAAATGATAAGTGCACGAAAAAACAATGTTTCTGCATATGGTGTTATGTCCTTAAAATAAATAATACATGCATCAATGTTTCCATTAGGTCATCCTTCGTCAGAGCCCGGGCTCACCTGCGCAACCCTAAATGCTGCAAAATCCTCAAAATGGGAGAGCAGCGCCTGCTCCAAGAAACTTGGTTACATTTGTCGCAAAGGAAACTCGACCAGTCTGCCTCCACCACCAAGTAAAATAACATCACGATTCTAGTTTGGTACATCTTCAAAGTACAAGTCATCGGTCCTGAAGGCAAGAGAGAGAAACTTTTACCAAAACTACGAGATTTTAAAACCTCACAATGTGTAAAGAACCTGGGCGTCATTTTCGACTCTGAGCTCAATTTTATTCCTCATATTAAAAATACAACAAAGATAGGTTTTTACCATCTTAAGAACATAGCCAGAGTCCGCCCGTTTCTCTCCCAGGCCAACACAGAGGTGCTGATGCATGCTTTTATCTCTTGTCGTTTAGACTATTGTAATGCCCTGCTCTCTGGTCTCAGCATCCACAACCTACAATTATTACAAAACTCAGCCGCACGCGTGCTGACGAGGACCAGAGGGCGGGAGCACATTACACCGGTTTTAAAATCACTGCATTGGCTCCCCGTGTGTTTCAGGATTGATTTTAAGGTTCTTTTTTTAGTTTTTAAATGTCTTAACGGTCTTGGGCCATCTTATCTATCTGATATGCTTTTATCATATCAACCCTCGCGGGTCCTGAGGTCCTCTGGCACCGGCCTTTTAATCATTCCAAGAGTAAAAACTAAAACCTACGGGGAGGCTGCATTCAGCCATTATGGCCCGCGCCTATGGAACAGCCTGCCAGAGGACATCAGGACCGCAGAGACTGTTGATGTTTTTAAAAGGAGGCTCAAGACCCACCTGTTTGGTCTAGCTTTTAACTGATTATTTTACTACTTATTTATTTATTTATTCCCATTGTATTTTAGTTTTTATCTTTTATTTTCTATTCCGTTGTCTTTTAGTCTTTTAGTTTTTATCCTATCCTGTTGTCTTTTAGTCTTTTAGTTTTTATCCTGTCCTGTTGTCTTTTAGTTTTTATCCTGTTGTCTTTTAGTCTATTAGTTTTTAGCTCCAGTGTTCCCTCATGGGGGCCTCCTCACTGGGGGGTGTGTTGGGTCTGCCCATGGGGATGTGGTCTTGGGGACTCCCTGGGCCCGGGGGACTGGGCAGCTCTGCACCATGTGTGGAGTCCGCCCCGGTCTACCCGGGTCGTGGAGTTCTCTGTGATGGCGCCCTCTATGGCTGTGGGCTCTGCCGCCTCTCAGTGTGGATGCTCCCACAGGTTGCTTTTTCCTCATCTGGATCCTCGGTGCCTTGCCATGTCTCTACACTGTCAATCAATATGTGCTGTGTGTGAGTCTGAGTGTGTTTGTGTGCGTGCATGACTAAATGCGTGTGTGCATGTTTGTGTATGTATACTTACAGATGTGTTTGTGGGGGAGGGAGGGGTGGGTTTTGTCATTTTTATTGTTTGTTTTTTTCTTATTTTTTTTTTTTTTTTGTAAAGCACTTTGTGTTGCATTTTTATGTATGAAAAGCGCTATATAAATAAAGTTTGATTGATGATACAAACCGAACATGTTCTCACCTATTTTGATGTCGGTCCACAGGCAAAGACCAGCCCAGCTTCTGCCCCTCTCACTGGGTTCCATATGCAGGTAACTGCTACTACCTGCAGAGGACGGCTAAGATGTGGAAGGACGCTTTGGCTGCATGTCACAAAGAGGGAGCAGACTTGGCTAGCATACACAATATAGAAGAGCAGAGCTTCATTATAGCTCAGTCTGGATACTGTAAGTGAGCAATAAGGTTTTTTTTAATCTATGTTTAAAGTAACAACATCCAAAAACTTTGATAATAGAAATTTTTTATTTTTATTTTAAAGGAATAGTTTGACAAATTGGGGAATACTGCTTTCTTGTAGAGAGTTTGCTAAGAGATTTTATACCACCATCATAGCTGCATGCTACATGTGCTAATAGCTCAGCATAAAAACTGGAAACAGTGGGAAACAACTAGCCTGGCTCTGTCCCTTTAGTTAACCTCCATTCCCCCTCTCCATCCGTGCAGAGGTGCTGTTTAGCTGAATACAGTCATGGAAAAATTATTAGACCACCCTTATTTTCCTTAAAGTCTTGTTCATTTTAATGTCTAGCCATTTTCCATGGTTTTCTTGATAATGATTTTGGTTATCATCAAGAAAACCACGGAAAATGTCTAGATATCAGCTCTTAAATTAAACTCTTATGAGCTATTTTTGTTGTTATCATTATATTTATCCAAACAAACATACCTTTAGTTGTACCAGGCACTAAAATGATCAAGAAATTAAGGAAAACAAGGGCGGTCTAATAATTTTTTTCCTTGACTGTGTGTTCGTCTAGTCTGCATCATTCATTGAATCTTTATCTGGCTGAGGTGTGAGTTATAATTTATGTTTTTGTATTTTGTAAAGCACTTTGTGTTACAATTTATTTGTATAAAAACTGCTATTCAAAGAACAAGAACAAGGATTTGAAATTGAGACTTATTCTCAGAGTCCAACCATTCAGTCAGTTGAACATCAGTTGAACACCAACATGACATTTTTACACTTCACTTTTTGTACTTATAGAATAATGTAATATTATATTTGTTTATTTGTGGTTTTTAGAGGTGCTGGTATGTGGATTTTGTTACCTTCAGACAGAGCCAGGCTAGATGTTACCAGTCTTTGTGCTAAGCTTAGCCAATCAACTTAGATCAGAGTGAGAAACTGTCCTCTATCACTACTTTAACATCTACTTGTGCATTTAAAACCCTCAGTGGCGACAGATATGCTCTGGATTGGCTTGAATGACCAGAGGAACCAGATGCTGTTTGAATGGTCCGATCGCTCCCACGTTACCTTCACCCAGTGGCAGACTGGTGAGCCCTCTCACGCCACCAACCACCAGGAGGACTGTGTCCTCATCAGAGGAAAGGTAACAGTCCTAAAGCAAATATGAGATAAATGCAATTGTAATATGTGTGGTGCTGTTCTTATCTGCTGTCTGGTCCATAAAGGACGGGAGGTGGGCTGACCACATGTGTGAGAAGTCATATGGATACATCTGTAAGAAGAAAGCCTCAACTAAACCATCTGAAGGCGCTCAAGAAGAAGCCAACCCAGGCTGCAAACTTGTGAGTGATGGTATTTCCTTTAAATAAGGAGTGCAATTATACATCAAAGTCTTTGTCACATTTTGTCTCACTTTGTTCTTTAATCATCCCAAGGGCTCATTCAGGTTTGGCTCTTATTGTTACAACATTGGATCTGAGTCAAAAACCTTTGATGACGCAAAGCGGGCCTGCTCAGCAGCTGGAGCTTACGTGGTGGATGTGGCTGATAGGTATGTTTAATTATTTATATCAATGTTCATGTAAAATTTCCCCATATTGAGGTATGGTTTGTGTTTTTAATGTTTTGTTGCCGTGAAATTAAACCATTTTGCTTTGTGACTTAAACATGAAAAATCCTTTTCTTTTAGCCACCCAAGCAATTAATCTCAGGCTTTGTTTTTAAATTATATTATTGCTCGTCTTTCTGTTTTTATATGTTTTCATGCAGATATGAGAATGCCTTTTTGATCAGTTTGGTGGGTTTGAGACCAGAGAAATATTTCTGGACGGGACTCTCCAACACAGATGACGTAACCACTTTCAGGTGGACCACCAGAAGAAAAGTCACATTCACGCATTTCAATGTGGGCATGCCAGGTACAGCGCACTTATCTCAGCTGTGCATCCTAACTACTTTCTATATATATATACGCTATGTTTGGCTGGATAAGAAGAGTCTTTTGGTGTTGAATGGATTGTATTGCAATTTTGTTCAGACATTAATCTTCCCCTTAGGGAAAAGATTGTAAAAACTTTGAACTCTTTTTGTTTTCATCTAGCATTATCATAAACATTAATACTTTACCATCAGCATTAGCTGTAGTTTGCATGCTTAACTAAAATGGTGAACATGGTAAACATCTTGTGTGTTCCAATACTTTTACTACCATACTATTGCGTATGCCAGAATAAGATTTAGTATGTCCCAATACACAGTCAAATGTAATATGCCAAAAATACCAGGATGTCCTACTACATCAGTTTGCAAGCTAGCATGCTTTATTCCGACTCATAATCCTCTGCGCAGCATACAGGTGCATCTCAATAAATTAGAATATCATAGAAAAGTTTATTTATGTCAGTAATTCAATTCAAAAAGTGGAAATAACACATTATATAGATCCATTACACACAGAACGAAACATTTCACGTCTTAATTTATTTAATTTATTCTAATTATAATGATTATGGCTTACATTTAATGAAGACCTAAAATTCAGTGTCTCTAAAAAGATATAATATAAAATAAAGACCAATTTAAAGAGTATGTTTAATATGGAAAAGTCGGCCTCTAAAAGGTATGTCCATCTATATGACTCAATGCTTGGTTGGGGTTATTTGACTTGAACTACTGGAAATCGACTTTTCCATGATATTCTAATGTATTGAGATGCACCTGTATATGAGCAAGAAGGTCAAAGGTAAAGGGGCAATATGACAAAGTACGGCGTCCCATTTGTTGGCATAAGTCATGCACCAGCATGGACTTTGTAAACTGTAAGTACTAAAAGTAAAAAGATAAATTGTGTGATTTCAGCCTGTGAGCACTGAATGTTAGCATGCTGCCGTGCCTGGGACTCATGCCTACCTAAAAACTTAGTACATCTACTACAGCTGTTTATTTACCCAATCCTTTCCTTAAACCCAAGATTCAGCCTCAGAGAATACTGGCTGTAGGCTCTATATCTTTTCTGTTATTATTATTATTTTCTGTATCACACCTTCCTTGTTCATAATAACTGATAGTTATTTACATGTTTGAGCTCAGTTTCTCCCATCTCCTTTGGTGTGTTTAATAAAAGACAGAAAAAAAGGATGTGTTGCAATGACAACTGGGGTTTTTGCTGGATTATGGGATGTCGTCAGCTGCAGCAACAAGGAGAAGTATATCTGTAAGAAACCAGCGGAGGGTGTGCCGGTGACAACAGTCCCACCCACCACCATGGCCCTGAGCTGTGAGTCTGGGTGGACCCCCGTTAGCGGGAGGAACATCTGCTACAAAGTAAGAAGAAAAACTGAACTAATCTGTGAAATTGGTGCCAATTTTTACGACATAAAAATCAACACATTTTTATTTTTCACACATGAATAGCTTTACAAAAAATCGTTAAAACTTAAGAAGACTTGGCTTGAAGCGCGGGATTTCTGCAGGGCCATTGGTGGAGATCTGATGAGCATAACCAGTGGCAACGACCTAAACAACTCTCCGTATGTTCGCTCAACAGTTTGTACATGTCAGAATTTATATCATGCTACCTAACCTTTCAAATAATCAGTGCTGGTGTTTTCTGCTGTCATAAAGGTTTTCCTCCAACAAAATGTGGATTGGCCTCAGCCTTGGTGCCAACGAAGGCTTCGAATGGAGCGACGGCTCACCTGTATGTAGCACTTCATTGTTGTCACAAAAAGCTTTACTCATTCTTATTCTCATTGCTGGCTAATTATGTGTATTTCCCAAAACTGTGACGTAGTTCAACTATGAGAACTGGGGCTTTGGGGAACCAAACAACCACAATGACAACGAACACTGTGCAGAAATTCGCATGGTCTACGGACCGTACTGGAACGATGCGCACTGTGAGGCCTACAATGACTGGATCTGCCAGATAAACAAAGGTAGCGCCATCATCGAGCTGCAGTGTAGAGCCATCTGTTTAAAAATGTATGCTTGGCCCTGCTGTTCACACTTCATGGTTCTTGTACTTTCAGGGGTCACTCCCAAACCTGAGCCTGTCTACGTTGCACCAGGTAAGTTTCAGTTGTGGCTTCTTCCCAAAACTCTTTCCGTTACAACAAGCATGTTTCTAGTCATTCGAGCAGCTCTAGGGACGGTGATTTCAAATTCTATTGTTGGCTTGTTGATCCACCACTTTGGTCCAAACTGAAATAGGGACTTTAGGAAGCAACAATCAAACAGGTAGTGCATTCGAGAAACATTTCAACACAGGTTGCCGTAGAAATGGTAATTTAATATCACAAAGCAACATACGATTACAGCAGCAGCAACATCACTCTGAGGGCAGTTGGCAATGGGTGACATGTCCATGAACAAATAGGTAAACCTGTCAGATTACTCATAATCAAAAAAAAAACAACAGTAGAATATAATACAAATTTTCACATCGTTCTCCTGTGGTAGAAATTTGGGCTCCTGCATTAGAAAGTGTTGATTTAGAGTGGCACATGTGCACGGCGGAACTTTTTTTTCTCGTGCCTTTAACCTTTGCTACTTATGGTACCTAATATCTCAACTATATGATCTTTTCCGATAGGATAGTTCTATGAAAGAACACACATGGATGTATGTAGTAAAAAAAGAAAAAGTTTTAAACAAACCAGAATTTGTTTTATATTGTCGATTCTTGGAAGTATGCACCTCTTGCTTTGATGACAGTTTTGCACATTTCTGTTTTTCTCTCAGTCAGATTCCCCTGGATGATTTTCAGTTAACAGGTGTACTTTGTCAAGAGTTAATTTGTTGAATTTCTTTCCTTTTAATGCTGGCCTTACACCAAAAGATTTCCACAGTGCCAGACTAAAAAACTGAAAGTCTGTAGTAAATCTAGGAGTTTCACTGGAGTCACGGCGAGCTCCCGTCATCTCGATCATTAAGTTTAAGGTAGTAATCTGCTCTGTTTCATTTCAGTCTTTTCCTAGTCTTTGGTTTGCGATCATATCAAACGTGTTTGATATTATCGCAAGTCGCAGTGACGTAACACAATCAACAACCAATAGATGAGCAAACGAAAGGCTCCCCAGTTCCAGACCGGCCAGTGAAACGCTCTTATGTTTTTGGTGAACCAGCGACATAGACAGGAAAAAGTAACATCACAATAATGTTAGTAAGCTTAGTCCTAAATAAAAAAAATATAGTAATGTAATACATTTTGGGTCACAAGCGGGATTTTTGGGGGCACTGTTTCTTAGTTAAGAGAACAGTAAGAAGACCCAGTTAAAATGTATAAATAAATGTATACATAAATTAGTAATAAACAATTGATGATTAATGTATGATTAACTAAATGAAAGTTGATAGAGCATAAATTAATATCATGAATTCATTTCTAAATTTTCCTTTCCTTTATTCTTCCTTATATCTATTTTTACTGTAAAATAGTCAACTTTTCATGTCAGAAAAATAGAAACCCTTTTCCAGCTTTGTGAGGGGGCATTTTGTGGCATCTTCTTCTCTTCTTTTTGTTGTTGTTTTTTTTTTTACACAAACCACTGCACACACTCGAGCAGCTGTGGTCAAAAGCTGCTTCTCCTCCAAGTTTTTACTAAGAGCATGATGGGAAAAAAATTGCATGGTATGAAAAAAATGCAAAAATAATCTAGTTGTAGTCTTGTAAGTAGTTACCATGCAAGATTCACAGTCCGTCTAAATCTCAGTCTGAGACTAGGCTGGGACTAAAAACTCTAAACATTTGTGTTTAGATGTGAGCAGGTGTTAGCTGATAGTTTTTACGGGAGTCTTTTCCAAATCTATTCAAAGTCTTCTGATGTATAGGTAGCATTAATGTGTTTGAGACTGTTAAAGCGAAAGGTGGCTACTTTAAAACTTAAAACGTATTCTGGTTTGTTTAACACTTTATATTAATATATAATGTTGAAAATAAAATTAAAATAAAAAAAAAAACATTGAATGAGAAGATGTGTCCAAACTTTTGACTGGTACTGTAAATGCTCAGTTAAACTTGGAATTCATTATTAGTCCATTTGTCTTCCTTCCACTTGTTCCTCCGGGGTTTTTTGTTACAACCTGTAGTTTCTGACCAATCAACGTACATTTATGCCAGCCTTGGTTCCTCTTGTGCTGATAGAGTACCTTCTCTAAAATAGGAGCTCAAACAATCTTTCATTCTGGAAACTATGATTATTCCTAATTCTACTTTCTAGTAAAATGACATGGTAATCCCCTGACATAATTTTTTTTAGTCGAGTATCTAAACATTTCACCTATACATTGCTTTATGACTGATTACTATAAGCATTAGCATTTAGCTCAAAGCACTGCTGTGTGTAAGTGCTGCCTCACAGACTCTTGGCCTTGTTTTTGCATTGATCCCTAATATCTGTATATGTGGGACATCTGATAACAGTGTTGTTCCCTTTGCAGTATACAACACCACAGAAGATGGCTGGCTTATATACAATGAGTCACAGTATTTCATCAACAATGACAGAGTAGACATGGAATCTGCTAGAGCCTTCTGCAAAAAGAGCTTTGGTGAACTGGCAGTCATCACAGGAGAGACTGAGAGGAAGTTCCTTTGGAAACAGGTAAGACATTCAGAATCATATTTTTCATGTATTTTCTTTAAAAAAAAGGTTCCAATGTGGTGGCAGAAAGTACAGAAAACCTTATATGTAACAATTGTTTTTGATTTAAACCAAATAAAATGTCCCTTTACCATTATGTTCCAACAGATAGTGAAAGGCGGAGCAGAACAGTACTACATTGGAATGACAGTGAATTTGGATAAGTCGTTTAGGTAAATCAAACTCATTGTTTAGGCACATTACTACTGTAGGTATACTGATATACTTCCCATTAGCCATCCAACAAAGTCTATTATCTGATACACAACACAAATACAGAGTTTTTTCTTATTAGTGACGTCTTGATCATTATTTTCTTTCCATATCCAGCTGGGTGGATGGCACCCCTGTATCGTACACTGCATGGGAAAAGAATGAACCCAACTTTGCTAATAATGATGAAAACTGTGTGACTATATACAAGAGCATGGGTGAGTCAAACATCCTATGTTGGTTTCAGAACAATTAACTCGTCCATATACTGTATGAACGGCTTTGACATTTTGGTCATCACCATGTTTTTTTGTTTTTGTTTGTTTTTTGAGCCAGTAGTGACCATATTTGGACAAGAGGGTGGAGCTCTAGCTACCACTAGCTAGCTTGAAAAGCAAGGTGCATCTGTATTTCGGGTTAATTGTGATATAAATTTGAATGTTAATTTTTGCTAGCAAAAAATAGGCTTTTTAAAAAAAGTGTACCTACCAGAAATAAGACATTTTCATATGATTTAAATGTTACAAATAACGTTCATGAACTGAAAACCCACTATGGGAGGGTCAAACCTCAAGGAGGTAAATCCGGATAACAGCTTAAACAAGTTCATGGCTATTTATATGAACACAGTGCCATGGATACACATTTAGGCATTTTTTTTTGGGGGCATTTTGTAGCTTTTATTGACAGGAGAGATAGAGAGTGAAGGGGGAAACAAAGGGGAAGACATGCAGGAAAAGGCTCCGAGCCGGATTCCAACCCAGGCCGCCCGCTTACGAGGACTGGGCCTCTGTGGTATGCGCTCTACCAGGTGTGCCACCGGGAGCGCCCCACATTTATCCATTTTTAAAGGCATATTTTAGACGTTATTCCTTATCCTATGTGAGGGTCAAAGGACAGAGGGTGTCCTCGGCTCTGAGGCAAATTTATGATTTGTGATTTTTGATCAAAAAACAACAAAAAAGTTGATCTGAATTGAAATGACAGGTTGCATGATCGTGACCTGTCAATCACAAGGTAGCCATGGCCTAAAGCATACCCTGCTTTTTTGGTCTATTTTACTCTAAATGAGACAATAATCTACAAAATGAACAGTGTGCTTGAAGCTAGTGATTATGACCATAATTTAGGAAAATGTTTACTGAGGTTATTAATCATGTTAAAAGTAGGGTAAATGTCTCATAGGCTCCTATACAATCAGACTTCATTTTGCAATCAGTGGAGTCGCCCCCTGCTGGCCATTAGAAAGAAAATGCAGGTTTTAGGCACTTCTGCATCAGCTTTTTCAGTTTTTAGACCTGGAGGCTACATCCGACTCAATAATGAGTTTATTTTTGATCATTTATTAATTGTTCTCTGTACGCTCTGCACATACAGGGTTCTGGAATGATATTAACTGTGGTCTGGAGCTACCTTCTATTTGCAAAAGAAACAGTAATTTTGTCAACGCAACAATGGCCCCAACCACTATTCCTAAGGGAGGATGTGCACCAGAGTGGCTTGCTTTCCAAGGAAAGGTATTGTTATATAAAGGCATTCACCACAGATCACAATGCCCAAACATTTCTTCACTCTGATTACCTGCTGTCCTTTTACTTGTTGTTCTGACGGTGCAAATCCATCTTTTTTTACATAGTGCTACAAAATAGTTGTGGGGGATGACAACAAGATCTGGCAGGATGCCAGGAAGTACTGCTTAAACCAGGGAGGAAATCTGGTTTCTATCCTGAATGAGAGAGAGCAAGGTGAGCGTTTTCTGATGCTGTCTTTAAAGATAACGTTTCATTATGCAGAGATGTAAATAAACCAAGATTATAGGGAGTTAAAGATCAAATGTGTCTTCCTTTCTAGCATTCCTGACAACGCAGATGCTGGGATACACTGAGGACTTGTGGATCGGCATGAATGACGTCAACTGGGAGATGCACTTTGTGTGGACCGATGGAAAAGGCATTTCATACACCAACTGGGCAAAGGGACATCCAGCCTCAACACCTGATGGACGTTATTCATTCATGGAAGAGGTAGTTTCAACTTCTGCATCCCAAACTTTTTCTGTCCAACTTTCTATGTTAAAATATTTAACTAATCTACCTTTTTCTGCCTGATAGACATTTGACTGTGTGATTATGGTGGCCAGTTCCCCCAAATCAACTGGATTCTGGAAGGTAGAAGACTGCCACTCAAAACGTGGCTTCATCTGTAAAAGAAGCATTGGTTAGTAAAATGCTACCATTTTGCTACCAAATATACTGACTTTCAATGCTAAGCATAGACTGCATAAAATAGGTGGACATTCCAGCATTCTTTCTAATGGCCAGCAGGGGACCACTCCACCAGCTGCAAGTAGAAGGCAGAT
The DNA here is from genome assembly GCF_030273125.1 of Centropristis striata. NCBI lineage: Eukaryota > Metazoa > Chordata > Actinopteri > Perciformes > Serranidae > Centropristis > Centropristis striata. Next base: position 13,893,104 of record NC_081539.1, read on the forward strand.
TGTATAGAAGTCTATGAGAAAATTAGCCTTTTACTCCTGATTTATTACCTCAACACACCACACTCTCTGTCCTTTGACTCCCGCATTGCATAAGGAAAAAATAATTTGAAAAATTTTGTTTTGGCTTTAAAAGTCCATCATTCAAAAGTAAAAGTACAAAAGTATCAGAATCAAAATGTACTTAAAGAATCAAAAGTAAAAATACTCATTATGCTGAATGGCCCCACTCAGATTGTTTTATATATTTCAAAATATATTATTGGATTATTTGTATTGATGCATTTATGTAAGTGGGGTTTTAATTTTTGAAGATAGGGCTCATTTTAACAACTTAATATACTGTTATCTGGTTAAAAATAATTGTAAAAAAAGTCTTATCACTTTAAATTGATCTAATCTAATCTAAAATTAACTAAAGCTGGCAGCTAAATATAGTGGAGTAAAAAACATTAAATGGAAATACTCAAGTAAAGTACAGTCCCTCAAACTTGTACTTCAGTACAGTGCTTGAGTAAATGTACTGGTTACATTCCACCACTTGCAGTGACTCGTGTAGCCAGTAGCCAGGTGCTGTGAGCTTGATATTAAAGGTTGATGTGTCACTTCTGCCTCCAAAAAAACAATGGCCAATATGCCAAACTTATGGCTCTGTCCACTTCTTTTATGCAGTTTATGCAAACACTGTGTAAATGGTAACTGATGACTTTTTCAGCTGCATGTTTCTTGTTTAGACTCTCAGATTGTAGTCCCAGCCACAACTGTGCTGCCAAAGGCTTTCTACAAACTCGGCAATGACTCCTACAAGCTGGTGGCCCAGAAGATGAGATGGGACGAGGCGAGGAGGCAGTGCCAAGCAGACGACGCAGATCTGGCCAGTATCCTGAACCCTGTCACCCAGGCTTACATCACCTTGCAGATTGCCAAGCACAATGAGCCCGTGTGGATCGGCCTCAACAGCAATGTGGTAAAGGGTTCTCCCTGTACCAGCATGTCAAATTGAGACCTTTTAGTTTGTTTGTAATGCATTTTATTTTTCACAGACTGGTGGGAGGTACAAATGGGTTGATAACTGGAGGCTGGCTTATACCAAATGGGGTGAAAATGAGCCTAAACACAACTACGGCTGTGTTTATATGGACGTTGACAGAAAATGGAAGACTGCACCGTGCACTGAGACCCACTACTCTCTTTGCAAGAGGTCACCAGGTCAGACTATCCCTCTGATGGTTCTGTTGCACCATATACTGCACACTTAGCATGGTTAGCAAGGCAATCTCTTGTCTCTCTTACAGATATAGCGCCCACAGAGCCTCCGCAACTCCCCGGCAACTGTCCAGAACCAAAAAAAAAGAAAACCTGGATACCTTTCAGAGGCCACTGTTATGCTTTCCTCAGCTCATTGGTGGACAACTGGGCCCACGCGTCAGTTGAATGTCTGAAAATGGGTAAGTTATGAAGAATATTTTAGAATAAACTACAATTTGCATGTGTTTTAATCTTGAAAATGTCCTTTTATTTATCAGGTGCTTCTCTGGTGAGTATTGAGGACCCTCAGGAGGCTCTGTTCATACAACACAACCTGGAGATTCTGCAGGACGAGGCCAAGTCCTTCTGGATCGGCCTTTACAAGACTCATGAAGGTGAGTGTGTCTTGAAAATCCTTTTTCTAACAAATAAAGAAGTTGAGTCCCAATTGGGTCTAGTGTTTGAATGTTATACATAATTAGGAGTGACAGCTTTGACCGCCTCATTTTCTGTAACCAGTGTAGCGTTGCAATCACAACAGAAGCCCCTTTTTCTTTGTGAGGACTTTATAATGAATGACTGATTACCTGGTGATACTACCCTGAGACAGATGAAGCATTAAGCCTGGCTAGTTAGCTAGGCAGTTTGCTAATTCCAACATGCTTTCATGATGGCAGTAGAGCAGACGGCAGCTCCGCAGACGCACCTTCAGTTAGCTGCTGTATCAACTCAAACCCAGCCAGCGAAAGATCCAGTGCTGGGGGTCTGACTTGGACCGGACTCACTGCTAGAAACTATGAAGGTCTCAGGAGCTGCTGTCTGCTCTTCAGCTGGTGAAGTGGTCTCCCTGTGGCAGGAAGTGAAGAACAGGGACTGACAAGGGAGCCTAGCTGATTCTTGTCTCATTTGTGGTCTGATGAACAGTAAATTCATCACCCAGGGTTTCATCCAAAATGTGTTGGAAATACAAAAGACGTGTTCCATTTACAATCTGCAGAGAACACCACATCCAACACATAAAATAAAAAAGGAGACAGACAGCCAGTCACGCTCTCATTCACTCCTACGGGCTATTTAGAGTCACCAATTAAACCTAAGCTACATGTTTTTGGACTGTTTTTTTTTTTTTTGCTCATTATTTGACACATTGAGGGAGGATACATGTAATTTTTGGTTAGCATCTTTGTTTGCGGTTGGAAGTACTGTGGAGAAGCAGCAGGAGAAACAAGTTTAAAATCTTTTCTGTTGTACCTCAGACTAAATGTTGTTGGGAAATGGGATGCTTGTCAATGCCAAAGTGAAAAATGATTTGTGCGTCCACTTCGTGTTTCAGATCTGCTCCAAAATTTCAATGTGTTTCATGAAATCTGCCCTGTAGTTCTTCTGTAATCCTGCTGACAAACAAACAAACTGAACTGAAAACATGCCCTCCTCGCTGCAGGGAACAAGAGAGGCGAAAGTGTCTGATTAAAGTAATGAGCTTCGTTGTTTCAGGTGAGTGGATGTGGATCGATAACAGCGCGGTGGACTACACCAATTGGAAAACAGGGATGCCAAAGTCAGAATCATGTGTGGACATCAACTCTGAGAGTGGCCAGTGGAGCACAAACAGCTGCAGCAGATACCGCTCGTACATCTGCAAAACAGCCAAAGGTAAAATAAATCTGCTGTTATGTACAGCGGTTTTAATTTGACACGTGTAAACGTCACTTACACTGAGTCTCTTTTTTCAGTTATTACGCCTACAGAAAAGCCACCTGCTGTTGGTAAGTTATTTATTTATTATTTTATATATTTCCAAATATATATATATATATATATATATATATATATATATATATATATATATATATATATTGAATATGATGTTATTTCACTGTATATACTTGTATATGTTTTGCCTCCTCAGCCCAAGTGGTTAAAGAACCTTCTCACGGGTCTGCTGGCATCACTGTGGCCGTAGTGCTGGTGGTAATCGCCGTAATCGGACTCGGCGCCTTCCTCCTCTTCCGTAAACGGATACCCACCCCCGTCTTGGGAGAAAACACCTTTGACAACAAGTTATACTTCAACAATCCAATCCGAGCGCCTGTAGACACCAAGGGCCTGGTCGCCAACATAGAGCAGAACGAACAAGCATAAAAAGACACAAGATCAGTGGTAATCAGCACAAAATGGTGGTTTCATACATTTTACTGGGATCTCAACCAAACCCTGTAGTGTTTCTCCATTTAAAGAGGACAAGATCAAAGATAATTATTATATAATAATTCATACAAGCACACGCACTGCACTAAGTGAATTAGGGACAAGATAATATAAGTGAACAATGTATAACAAATTTTACATTTTGATTTGTGGAATGTGTACAGTTTATGTTTTACCAATCAAGATAATCAAGAACATTTGTAGACCAACAAAACACCAGGTAAAAAAAAGAAATCAAAATATGTTTTATTAATGCAATTATCAGATTTTTCTCAACTGGGGTGATTGTTATCGGCCACCACGGGCTGCTCATCAGCCTGTTACCATATTGTAAATAGATGCTCAATAAATAAAATGAAATAAACAACTGAATTGTCCACTTCTTTTTTTTTGAAGTTTGATTTTATTTCTTTGGTTCTTTTTAAGCAAACAGGAAATTACAGTGTTGTCAGCAGCCAGCATTGGGTTGACATATGTTGCCAATATAGGCTGCAAACATCAGCTCTATTAATTATTATATATTGACAAATTGTTTTAACATATCATAATCGACGAGAGTCCTCTCTACTCTCACTTGAGTTTATTTTCTTACTTGAGTCGTATTGTTATGAGAGTAATTGTGAACCACTTTTATTCAAGTGAAGAGAAAAAGTAATGGTACCAAAAGTGAGGAAATGAGGAATTAGTTTGTCATTACACTGTAAACCTTAGATGTAAATTCATAGTGAAATCTGAACAGTTTTCTACTGTATAGATGCCATACATTGTTTTACTGTATACCTCAATGCAATCTGGGAGAAAAAAAATGTGTTTAAAATGTGATTATCACTTTAAGAGAATGCCATTATTTACAGGAATTTGTTGTAAATTTACACTGAAAAGTTTTACAGTGTTCTGTAAATATTCAGTTATTTACTGTTGTACATTTTCAAGAATACAGTAATAGACTGCAAATTTATTTCTAGTAATACATGGTGTCTAAAATACAGTGAGAAACTGAAAAAAAATGTTTTTACATACTTTACAGGCACAGCTACTGCCAGTTAATTACTGTAAATTTACACTGAAAAGTTTTACAGTGTAGCTGCGACTGAGATGAGCATGAAAATCATTACTATTCACAAAATTTAATGGTAATCTGTCCAAGAGTTGATGACATATCTCAGTTGTGATAAAGTCAACGTCAAAGTGAACTATATTGTCAACCAAACAACAAGTAGTTAGACAGAGGATTGAAATTGTGTTTCCCCATACTCCAATGTGCAAGTAAAATATAACACACAACATATGATATACCACAAATTGTGCAAACAGACAATGATGGACACAACATATACAGACAAACAATGGACCTGTAAGTTAAAAATAATGGAACAAAAGAGCAACAAAGTATCAGACCAACAAGAGCAGTGACATGGCCATGAATGTAAGTCTCAATTAAAGTCGATATTAAATAAAATTCCAAAAATTCTTCCGCCCTGTTCTTTGATTTAGATATATTGTTGTTATAAAAGGAGTTTTTTGACATGCATCAGTTTCATTGTTTCTTTATTCCACAAACAAGACCTCTCCTCCACTGATTATGTCACAAAGTAATTCACTTTTGATGACTTGATAATTTTTCTCTGTCAACTAATTGGTCGTTCTGGTATTAATCAACTAAGATTTATTTTGTTGATTTCTCATTTCTTAATGTTTTTTTCATGATGAAGGATTTATAAGAAATGAGCACATCTTATGATGCTTTTGCATGATTCTTTGTGGAGAAACTTAATTTTGCAGGTCTGTTGATCAAATCATTTAATATTCTCTAGGTTAAAACCAGCTTTGGTTGGATTTAAAGTATGAATGAAAATTGCTATTTCAAGAGCTCCTGTATTAAAAGTGAGGTGTAAAAAAAGATTTTTGGTTGTGAAAATATACTATTTGTAAAGATTATTTTGCGCATAGAAGATATATAATTAGTTCAGACTCCAATTTAGTGGAAGAAGAGCAAACTATTAAGTAGGATTAGAGTTTTAGCAAGAATGTGGTGATACGATACGAATCAAGATACAGGGATCAATATTCTGCATATTGTGGTTTTTTAAAAGGCAAATTTAATGGAAACTGTCGTAGTATAAAGAATATACTATCTTATGTATTAATCATAAATCATATACAGTGGATGATTGAGGATTGATTTAACAAACCTTAATATTGTGATATTCAAGTGTATCTTATGCATTTTAGGTGTTTGTTACTATTTATTATCTATATTTTTTACTCCCATTTTATAAATTCAATGCTTTTATTGTTTTAATATGTTTTTATCTTATGTCTGTTCAATGTGAAGCACTTTTCTTTGTTGTAAATCTGTATGTATGTATTTACGTATTAGACTTTGGCGTATATGTATGAAAGGTGCTATACAAATAAAGTTTATTATAATAATTATTATTATCTATATTTTCTTACATGCTAAATATTAAGTTGTTTTTGTTGATCTGCATTTTTAAGTGATTTTTTTGTTTAAAATTATAAAAGATTTGAGCTCAATTCAAAATTTTCTGTCTGGCATCAGCCATCCAATCCCCCCTACCAGCCGCTGGCCACCCCCATCACCTACTGTTGAAAATGAGGCAGCTTTCTCCATGGAAACTACAGCCCTCTGAGGCTGTCGCAGCTAATCCTCAGGAGCTTGCTCAACTCTTACTTCTCGTAACAGGGCTTTAACAGCAGCACTAGTGCCAAAGAATTCTCCCCAAACAAGCTGTGGGTCGTCTGTTTATCCCGCCAGAGGAGGAAAACAAATCTTGTTCGCAGCAGAGAGGAGCAGAGGGGTGGACGCTTCATCCGGTGAGCTTTTTCATCTATTCTATCTCAGGTATTGTTGTTAGTTTGACCTGCAGGGTGCACGGCGTGGGTGGATGCTGGAAAGTGTTTAGCGAGGAAAAGCTTGGCATGTTTTGCTCTGCATGTTTGATCTTTGATGACTCAGAGATCATGCAGAATAAAAAAGCCCTTTGATTTGAACGTCACCAGAGCTTTTATGCATGGGAGGGCTCTGAGGCTCAACATGCAGCGTGCACACCAGCTCCAGTCTTGTTCTTGAACAATTGATGCTGTGAAATAAGGCTCAATATTTACAGTTCTGATGTTATTAAATTGAATCACAAGCTGAAGAGGCAGCATTTCTGATCAGAACTACTTAGTTTTAGATGTGCATCTCTTGCTTTGTGTTAATAATAGCTTTTCCCTGCTGCCTAGTTTTCCTCAATACTAATTATTTTCTCTCCCGTCTCCCCCTCCATGCCCCCTGCTCCCTGCCCCTGTGCTCTCTCACTTGCTTGCACTAATCCTTTTGTTGTGAACTGAGGGGCCCACTGGCCGCTCGTTCGGCACTGTAGTGGCTGGTTCAGCTGAAGGGTGCCCACCTCCACCTCCTGTCCTCCACCAGATCAGGCGGGCCTATTATTATTAACGCCTCCTTCAGCTTCTTCTTTTTCTGGAAGCCTCTTGTTCACCTTGATTTTCTCTCTCTCAAGTTGTGTGCATCATCTCCTCGTCGTCTCGAGCTCTGAGCCAGTCCTGGGAGCTTGAAGGGAGCCTTGGCAAGAACATGCACTTCAGGAGCGGTGCGCCCACTCTGCTGCTGCTGCTGCTGCTTCTTTGTCTGCTGGAGGTGAGAGGGCAGGAGAAGCGGGGGTACCTACAGGGGGCTCTCAGGGCCCTGGACCTGCCCCTGGGTACTAACGACGAGCTGCAGCTTCAAAAGAACCACACGGGCATCCTGATCGCCAAGCTCCTGCAGCAGGTGCACTGTGCAGAGCAGACCGGCACCTCTCAGGACATCTGTAACAAGGTAAGGCCTGTCATAAAACAACTTTTACATTCATATTCTAACTACTTATTATCTATTCATCCCATTCCTGCCTGCTTATTCCAAGAAACGTGCTAGTTATGGCTGGAATGTGAGTGAATGTGGAGGCTTAAGTCCTTGACCTCTGTGGGGCGTTCATGCTGAGTGGCTTTAGGCATCCCTCAGTCTGACATAATAAACTCCATAGAGTGGAGTTAGAGGTACTTCACATGTTTGTGCAGGCGGGCCGGCAATAGGATTATGTGCATGTCAAGCCTTGAAAGTGAGATTAAAAAATTTAAGAGAGAAACTTCTCGTCATTGCTTGCTGAACAGTCTGCTCTCTCTCTCTCTCTCTCTCTCTCTCACAAAGAATAGTGCTTCGCCCACTCTACTAACCTTCTATATTTTTGTGTGTGGGTCTAATTGGGCACAAACAGCAGCACAAAGCTGCCATTTTTCTGGGAAGCAGAGTACACTGTGTATGCAGGGAGAAAATAGGCCTTTTATCAATCAGGCTGTTTTTCCAAGGTCAGTATTCACATGACCTGAGCTGAGTCTCAGTTTGGATACTTCTGTTAGTACACGTCGTACACTGTGTACTTACTTACGTAGTGCATGATTTTTGACAGGGTAATGTTATCTCTAATCACCAGTGGCTGATATGCACTTACCGGAAGCTCATTAGATCAGATGGTGATAGTCAGCTGCAGACATCTGACCCAATCATGGCGTCTATCTGACTTCCGTTTATTGGTACTTAATGAAAAAACATGCATAACATAATTTTTTATAGTTTTCGCCGATTCAATTGCAGTCGCTACAGCTTCCTCATCCTCCAATTTCACACGTTTGAAAAGGTTGTTGGTCCCTGCATTTTCAGTTGCAACGCATTTTAATCCCAACTTGTCAGATGCAGACGCTTTGTTCTGGCCCTCAACGTCTGATACAGACGCAGAAAGCACCCTTTTTGCGTCGCTTTTGAACATGTCAGGGACGGTGAGTCACTTCCTTTTAGTTACATGCATTGTGGCTTTTAAAAAAAAACAAAAAACTTCTGTGTTCACAGGAAATTAATAACTTTTGGCAACGTAACTGGAAGCAGTTATGCAGGTTGACTCCAAATTATAACACTGACTCTTTGTCTCGTGGGTCAAAGTCTAGGGTTTGTTTGACCCATCCACCTCCGCTCCCTCCCACCAGAAATGTGCCTATTCACTCTTTATATTACATCCATTCCTCTAAGCATCTAATGTTGCTGCAGATAGCTTTAGAGTGGAGCTCACAGAAAGCCTGTCGTCTCATAAAGGCACTAAAGGTTGCCTTGTGTGTTGCTATCAGACGCTGAGGGACGTGACTAAGCCTTGATGTCTCACGAGCTGACTGCTGAGGGGTTCAACACTCAACCTTTTGACCATTATGAGTCAAATGTGTCTGCACGAACACATTTCATTTGCTCAAATAAGTGCAAGTAAACCAGTGAAAGTAAAGAAAATTGAGAGAGCAGTGGTATTTTTCAACTTTCCGTCCTTAAAGGCATACTTTGCAGCAACTGTCATTTGTAAACATTCAAACTTGGCTGTTCCTCTCCGGCTTGATGAAAATGAAATCTAACCCACAGATTCACCCTCGTTGTGGAATGCATTTGTCCGCTTGCTGTTTTGCCTAGCTTTTTTTGCGTTATTTCAGCACGCTGTGTGCTTTTTTAGTATCTTTGTACCAAAAGGTTGACTCCCCAGAAACATCCCACACAGAGCAAAATGAAAAGAAAAGATAAAACACATGCAGAGGGCAGGTTCTCTGCGGAGACCACACACTTCTAGTGGAACATAAATGAGAATTTTGAGAAATTAGAGAAATTAATGGTCTTTATATTGTTTTTTTGTTTGTAATGCTGCATATTATCTCTTTGAAATGCGCCTTTCTTCTTCTGTCTTCCTGTCCTTGTTGCAGTGCCTGACACCAGAAGTTGCTCTCTCTGTGCTGGAGGATGAAGGGAAGGCTTATCTCACTGAGGATGACTACCAGCAGATCTCCACAGTTCTTCTGTATTACATCATTACCTTGCAAGACCTGTGTGGGTCAAATGCTGCCTTTACTTCCTCCCTTTCCTCCTCATCTGGGGATTATCAGTTCTACCTTTTGGCCCTCACCAATATGCACCCGGCTGAGGACAACCGATTCCTGTCTTCTGGTGAAACAGAAAGTATTCTGCAGCTCATCAACGAGCACTACGAGCCCTCTGATAATGACGCCTCATCTGATTTGCAGGTAAGGAAGTTTTACCTGAGAGCTCTATCCCGTCTATCCCTGACAGGTGCACCTCCACATGTGATCATCTCACTTTTGATTCCACAGTGTATTGATGCTGATCGCCTCTTTCAAGATGTCAACGTTAAAGAAAATCCAGGTGCTGGGGTGAATTCTGTGCCCAAACTGGCTGCAGCCATCATCAGTCACATCCTGCAGGGACACTGTTTCAGACAGAGGAACCTCCCGTCTCCTGCTTTCTTTACCGACTTCATCTTTCACTCCTTCAATCGCACAAGTAACCTGCAGATAATAGGTGGGTTCAAGAGAATTGTCATCACATTTAATTTAACCTTTAAAGAAACAAACACTTCTATAAAAATAATTATTTAAAAAATAGGCCTCAGTCTAAATTTTACGACTCATATATTTTTTATCGGCATATTTTTTTATCATTACGATTCTTAATGTAGTTCTTGCCAAACTGTCTTTAATGTGATATAATGTAATCATTCTTCTCCTTTTTAATGAATATGTTCCACTCCAGAGATTGGCATGCTTAGCCATTTAAAAAAAAGATACTATAATATTTTATGTTTGGTAATGAGGCCTCCTTTTTCACATTACACACACTATTAGTCATTTGATCCATTATTGTTGTAGAAATATTGTTTATAGCAGCTTAAACTTTTCTTACAGTCTTGTCTGTAAGTCAGTTCTTTATTTGAAGGCATTTCCTGTCGCCGGCACTGAAAAGGAGGAATGAGTCATCGCGCATCAAAGTGCAACTAACACTCATGAAAGATTTTCTTCTGAAAGCGAGAGGTTCTATATGTTGTGTCAGATACTTTTCCATGCTGCTAAAAGTATTATACGCTCATCTTTTATATGAAAATGGTCAAAATATGCACAATTTTGCAGAATGTCTGCAGGTTTAACCCAAAATCTCAGTGCTGTACTAAACTTTAATACAAGTTATTTATGATCAGTCATTTTCTTTTGCTTTAATCACATTTGCATAATAAAGTGACGTTTGGTCCCAAACAGACACAGATTAATTTGGTTGAACAGTATCATGACGCAGTGTTTTCTTTGCTTAGATTTAGAGGAGTTGCTCCATCAGCTGGGTGTCGGCCGTGAAGCAACGACACACTCTCACAACAGGAAGAGGAGGAGCTCACAGAAAGATAGTTGCAACCACGAAACTGGTGAAACAATCAGAGACTGGGCACAGGTGAGGCTGAGACAAATGTTTGATTTAGTTTAAAAGAGAATTATCTGAGCAGTGTGCTGTAATCTGCACGCAATCACCGTGAGCCTCCTATTCATGCACACATTTGTCTCTTCCTTCGTTTCATCTAATCAGGTATGTTTTTCAGCCAATCAGCTGGTGGATATTTTTGCTCTGAATCCTCATTTGCCAATTTCCAAGGAGCACTTCAGACAAATGTGCCCGGCCATCATTCAGCAGTTGCTAGGCAATGCCTGCGAGTCTGCAGAGCAAAACAGAAGAGGATCTCTGCCCACGGCTCTGGAGAGTAAGACGTTTTACCACAATCACTCATAAATATGTTGGATAATTAGTTCTGAAACGAAGCACTTATATCTTTGTGACTTTTTTTCATCATCTTGTTAAATGTCTGTTAAGTCAGTATCTATTGCTGAATGAGGTAGCACATTGGGGATTGAGCCCACTGATGAAAGCCCTTACATTTGCAGTTTTACAAACTCAGGGGTGAATTAAAGAATGGATTGCGGCTACAGATAGCACCATGAATTGCGCATCACTTGCAAGTTTTTGTTGTTGTTGATAGACAATCATCAGTCCACTTTCACACAGTGAGCGTATGTGAGAGCAGCAGCGACAGTAAGACTGAGCCAGATTTTGCACCAAATTTATGCATATTACCTCATTTAAATATGTGCAAATAAAACCGGAGCACCGAGAAAATATTGAGAAAAATGTGACGTTGAAGCCTGACAAAATGGATTTTAATGTGATCTCGTGTAACTGCAAGAATCCAGCTGCGGTGCAAGGTAAAAGACGATGAGACTTCAAAAACAAGAGAAAGTTAGACACAAGAACACACCTGCAATTACTGCTTATTTCCATAGGTACGGCCAAAGACAATGAAATGGAGTTCTTCAAGATCGTAACTTTAAGGAGAAACTTTTCCATTAATTGTTTGTCTGAAGTCATCAATTCAACCACTTAATTAAAAAAGGAAAAATGAATCTGATTTAACATAATTCTCGGAAGGAGAGCCACATACTACTACTGTATGAAAATCATGCAAAAAATTGAATGCATTAACTTGAGTTGAGCTTTTGTAGAAGAAAATCTAGTCATATACTTTTCGTACATGTTCTCGTTTATTTATTTTGATTTAATTCAAATATAATAAAGGTAAAAAAAACATCAATATTCAGTAATAAAACTAAATGAATAAGCACAGGGCCCTTAAAGTGTGGTTTCATTTTACATTATTTTAAATAATAATAATAATTGATAGGATTTATATAGCGTTTTTCTAAATACTCAATGACTCTTGACATGAAATGCAAATACAAAGTACAGAATAGAAAAACTTACTTCAGAGGTTATGATAGTTCAGATTTGAAGAGGCAGTGGGAGTATTGTGGGCTTTCTTGAAAACATTTTGAGTTGATTTTTAAATGAGTAGAGTGAGTGTGAGTATAGGTTTGGGGCAGCAATTGCAAAGGATCCTGCTTGTAATGATGAGAATAAATGTATTAAATTAATATTTTTACAGGTAAAAAATGTGTGTCTAAACTCTCCCGTCTCTGCAGAGTACGGCTACAGCACGGCGGCCGTCCTGCTCATCACGGTGGGCTCCATGTTCGGCATCTGCCTGATCTTCTTCAACTCCTGCCAGGAAACCTACACGCTCATCCTGCAGCTGTTTGTGGGCCTGGCAGTGGGAACCCTCTCAGGAGACGCACTCCTGCACCTTATACCACAGGTAAAGGAGACACTATTTTTTAGGTAGTGCCAAATACTACCTCTGATGTCCCTCGTGGACAAAAACATCCACGCACACTAAAACTGCTATAAAATAAAGATACATCAATAATTTTTTCAGATTGTTTTTTCATAGATTTCTTAAAAAACTTCAGACTTATTCAAAACTATCAAACATTAAATCATTTTCAGAATTTTAATTTTAATATATTTGAACTTTTCCATAATTTCTTCCAAAAAAAACACAAAAAAATGATTTTTTCCCCCCATAAAATAAATAGTAGGGAGCTGGGATTTTGGTGGTGGTTGGAGTCTTGGATATCTCAAAGATTAGCAAGAAAATTGATTTGATTGCATTAGTATTTTTTATGTAGTGCCAAATACCCTCATTTGCCAATTTGACAAATTGTGTAAAGTTGACTGTTGAGTAAATGTCTAATTGTTTTCCTCTCTGTCTCCTCTGGAGATCCTCAACCTCCACGATGACACTCGCAGTCACGACGGCGAACACTTTGGTGAAGGAAAGGAGCATCTGTGGAGGATTCTGGGCATGATTGGCGGGATCTACGGCTTTTTCCTCATCGAAAGAATCTTTTCCTTTTTTGTTCCCTCTCATGGCCATGTAAGGGCGCTTTCACAACCCAAGTCCGTTTGGTTAGTCTGAATCAGAGTGAAATTGATACTTTTGGTTCGTGTGCACAAATGCAAGCGAACCAAATAAAAAGAAAATATTTGCAGAGGGGTGTGTCTGAAGGCAGAGGGCTGGATGTATATTTGCAGTACTATTTCTTATTGGGTGGAAAGTTGGTGGTGCATCATGTAAACACAGAAATAAACAAAGCAACATGGAGCCGAATGCACCATGAAATATTGCTGTCAAGTTTTTTTTTACCTTGACTCTGCACTAATCTATCGTGCCCACAAAACCTTTCTCCTCCAGTTGATCTCAAATGATTTTATAAATGTCACTGTATTTGTGGAATTTATTCTGCATTTCCTGTATGTGTTCTTCGGCCCAGATGTCAGTCAAACATCGGACTTCAGCAGAAGTCCAAGTCAGTCCTCTCCATGTCATGTTGAATCTGTCCCTTTGCGCGCATCTGACAAAATGCGTACAATCTGCTGAGTTTAGGTTTATTTTTCTGTAATTTGGTTGGATTACATTCAGTTCGAACCATACTAGGGTTCATTTAGGAACGGACCAAGACTGGTTGTTTTGGTCTGCACCAGAGTACGATTGGAGCGTTCATAAGCAACCAAACGAACCGTAACAAGTATTTAACCGCACCAGAGTTTGATCCAAACGGACTAAACTTTGGGTTGTGAAAGCGCCCTGAGAGTTAGCCCTTATTATTTTAACGGCACTTCAGCAGAATACTCAAACCGCAGTGTGTCAAAGAGAAGAGGCTGCTTTTCTTTATCTAGCCAGAGGTGGAACTTTTCCATGAACAAGCAAGTTTGTGACGAGTCTGAACTTTTGCAGAGCTGATTGTTGACACTGGTCTCATGACTTTCTTTTGTCTGCAGGGTCACAGTGACCTTCCCTTAGAGCTCAACTGCAATGGCCGGTCACAGAGGGGCAAGTCCATCTCCACCATACAGCTGGTGAGTCTCATCACTGTTCTGACTCTGACACGACTGAACTATTATGTTCTTTTTTTTTCTGTATTGTTCTTGGCAGAAAAAACTTGATTTCCTTCATCATCCCTGTTCTTTGCTTGTTAGAGGAGACACAGGGACCATGACAAGGCAGTTCCTGGAAGTTAACTACAACAATATTTCTAGAAGTCTAGAAGGAGAAGAAAAATAAAAATATAATGACAAGCTAAGAGTTTTTTTGTCCGATAGCCCCACAGCTGTCAGATGAGCTCCAGTACCCCTTCATTGATATCAGTGTTTATTTAAATTCTAACACCACTGATTATATAAGAAAGGATCATTTCACAGTTATTTACTCATATAACATATTCTGACATTGTAGATGATTAAGCCTTTTTTCTCTCTCCTTTTTTTCACTAGGTTTGGTCATGTTTGCACTTCTTACTTAGCATTGCAGACTGGATATTTCAACCATTTATTCATTGCCTTTAGCAGTCTAATACGACTTATCTGCTTATTTGCTTCAGAAGCTAGTTTTGATCAAATTTCACATATGTTGTGTGCAGACTGGTGGCCTGAGACATGCCCTGTGAAGTTGACTTAACTGGTCATTTATTGGTAATTATGACAATGAATATACTACTGAATGAAGAACATTTTTTGGAGCCCTAGATGAGAAACACACATAAATAGAAAAAGTTAAATATATTATAAGAGGTAAAACAGCATATTATGGCTATTGTAGATTAAAAATAATTATAATACGTTCAAAGCTAGGAAAGGGAGGTAACAGTACAAGAAAAACTCCAACCTTTTTTCTCACAGATTTATGACTTCTCAGATCATTTTTTTCTTGTAAATTTGGTAATTTTTTGGTAAATTTTCATCTTAAATCTAAGAGAATATTTATATTTCCTTTCCGTAGATATATGACTTTATGATCTGAGGGAATATTCAAGATTTTTTGTCATAAACTTTCTCGTTAATGTATCCCTTAAATACTTTTTCTTACCGTTTTTCCCCCTGAATATCATCCCCCTCTCCCGGCTCGATAATTGTTTTTCTTTCTATTTACCGACAATGGCCCTACTACGCCTTCGGGGTGGAGGTAACTCCCTTGGTAACTTGTACCAGATACACCAGAAATAATGAAGTTGCAGTGTCTTCAGTCTTCAAAAGTCCAAAACAAGGAAAGTACAGAGAGTTGCTGCAACACTGTTCATTGCCCACCCAGCATCACTTTCATTTGTAATCCTACCTGTTTATTTAGCTCCAAATCACAACATCACTCTTCTCCATTGCTGTCAGAAACAAAGTCTGCTATGTGCAAAAAAGCCTTTACACTCCAAAAAAACAAGAAGCAGCTGGTAGCTATGTTAACACATAAATGTTGTGTTTACTGCACTGTTGAGTTATTGAAGTCAATATATTTTCATTTGCCCTACTGATCCTGCACTCCCACACCACTCCTCCAGCCAAGCATCAAGAAAGCACTAATGCACTTGTTAGAAACAGTGGAGTTCTGCTAGAGGGCACTGTTGACAGTCAATTACAGAACAATTTTGGATGTTTTTGTTTGCACACATATACAACAGCATAAAACCAGATAATAGAAATGAAGCAGAAGATAACGTACTGCATCGACCCTTAAAAAAACACATAAACTGTACATCAAGGACAGTTTGGATCTATTGAATCCGTGCTCACATTTAAAAACACTGACTGAAATTCACTTAAATCAATTGTCCTGCTCTGCTTTTATATAACAGGCAATGAAGCGTGGCGTGGGAGGGAGCGAAGGAACAGGACATGTAGGATGTTGGAGAATGAGAAGTATTGAATCATTCACAAAGCACTTCATGCTTGTGTTGAACACACACTTCAAAACTAGAACATTTCGGACACGGAGACGGGTCACTCGCTTGAAAAGTGACCTACTTTCCAACTGTACTTGTTACATAAATATATCCTGTTTTGGTGAATGTATCTCAGCGTCATTTAACTTGGTGGAAACTATTTTAGATATCTCAAATTGGAAATAAAAGGTTAAAAAAAAGGCTGTAAATAATTATCTGTACCCTGCAGGGACCCGTGGATGACTTGGAGTGCACAGAAGTATCTCCCGAACACGTAGACACAAGGAGCCGTTCACATCAGAGTAAGCTTCTTCAATACGAGCTGCACAACGCGTCCGAATATGATGTACTTTGTAATTAGACGCCTGGCATGACAGAGCCATTGTCACGGTCTGAGGATGAGCTTTAACGACACAGACTCCCTTTTGTGCTCCCAGAACAAGGGGTTCCTCTGCTGGCTGTGATGATAATCGTGGGAGACAGCCTTCATAACTTCGCCGATGGCCTGGTTGTCGGAGCGGCCTTCTCCTCTTCAGCCGAGACTGGCATGGCGACCACCGTGGCCATTCTGTGCCACGAGATCCCGCACGAGATGGGTGAGAGGTCACGGTTACTCACTTGGGAACACTTTTGTTGTTGTTGTTCGGCTGAGACCAGGAAACATTCTCTTTTTATTTTCTGCTTTCTGTCTCACAGGGGACTTTGCAGTATTGTTGAGCTCTGGACTCTCAGTGAAGACTGCTGTGCTAATGAACTTTCTGAGCGCTCTGACAGCCTTCATGGGACTCTACATCGGACTGTTTGTGTCCTCAGAGATGGAAGTGCAGCAGTGGATCTTCGCTGTTACTGCTGGGATTTTCCTCTATTTGTCACTGGTAGAAATGGTAAAGGAGCCTCAGTAAAGGATGATACTCCATATTTCTGTTATCGTCAACAAATCCTAATGAAAAGACCAAAACCAACAATTAATAGATCCTGATATAGCTTATTCTCATAGATTGTATAGGGCAGCACAGGTATCAGTTCTTAAACTAGGAAGTAAGTTAGCATTTTAGCGCCCTGGCGTGTAGCCTTAATAAGGATTTTGAATGGGTTGGTGGTTAGATGTCTGAAATAATGTCTATGGTTAACGCAAGCTTAAGGAGGTTCATGTTTTAGTAAATAACCCCAATTCTGAATTTTAAAGGTTTCACGTGTACTTAAAAAGGCGGTTGGTAACAAGTGGCTAAATGAGACTACAGTGGTGGTCAGGGACATTAAACGTCATCATGCCGGACACGGAGGGAATTCTCTCACTAATCCGCCTTAAAGCCTCTAGTCGTGTTTTTCATTGTAAATTAGGTTGATAAATAATTTATCAGGCTACAGTTTCACTAGCTTGTCAAACTGCTGGTTAGCTTGTCGGAGAGCGTCTGAAGCTAACAGTAGTGACTTTCAAGTCATGCAACCGTGGAATGGTTCACTTTAGCGTAATGTTAGCTTTTTACTTCTGTCACCAGCATTCAAGCTTCAAACATCATAAAAGTGGTGTTCATTTGTGAAGTTTATCCTGCTGAACGAAACGTGTAAGCATCAGAGACGTGTGTTTGCCACAGAACCTATTTTCTGCAATGATCCAAAGACCAATGCAAAAATCCCATAGGCTAACTTCAGGGCTGGCTTACGAAAATCTCTCTCTATAAAGAAGTGGACATAGCCTCCAGACCTGAAAGGGAAGCCTGCTTTTTTTTCTTCTTCAAATGGCCAACAGGGGGCGACATCACTGGCTGCACAAAGGAATCAAATTTTACAGAAGTCTATGAGAAAATGATCCTTCTTTGGACTTGATTTTTAATTAAATCTCAGTAAACATTTTCCTAATTAGTTTATGGTCTCTAGTTTCAAGTCTGCTTCAATACAGCATGATGTTCATTTTGTGAATTTAGGTCCCATTTAGAGTAAAAACAGATGATTAAGCAGGGTATGCTTAAGGTATTGTGATTGAGTTGCTACCTGTTAATCAAGATAGGTGTAGCAGAGCTGTGATTAACTTTGTTTTACTCCTAATTTCTTGTGATTCTTTCAGCTTCCAGAGATGAGTCGGGTGAAGACGGACAGACCATGTCTCCTGTTTCTCCTACAGAACCTCGGTCTGTTGATGGGTTGGGCCTGTCTTCTGCTCCTTGCGCTCTTTGAACATGAACTCAAATTCTAAATGCAGTGTATGTGACGTATATATCTTCACACAGGGTTGAGCTGGAACAAATGTTGACTCATGTATTCTCATGTTTTCTGACTTGAAAGTGTAAGTGTGTGAAACCTGGATTTTCTTTTTAACAAGTCATTTCCCTTCAACGAGTGAGTATTTCATGATGTTGTAGTCTCAGCACTGGATGGTAAATGTCCGTTAGCTCTTTTTTTATACTTGATGATTTATTTTTGTATGTCAGGTATCTGGACACTGAATAGTTTAAACTCTAATAATGATCTTTTATGGCAGATTCAGGTACAATTGTGCATATGTGTTGTTCTGTGAAATATCCATATTGCCTCAGACAATCAGATCATTTGATTTTTAAGTCATGTCTCACAAGGAGAATATAAAGGATGTAAATCTACTTGTTTTGCTTTGTCAGTATTTGATGGCAGCATCTTTATACTGATAAAGGAATGTGTCATTTAAAAAGTCAACAAGGCAATGTGGGTCTTGTACGGTGTCACTGAATTGAATAACACTTTGTTTTACAGGCTTGTCATTCTTTTTTCGATTATTTGACAAGTTTACTTGCAAATTTTGATTAATTATAAGAAAAAGGGACAGTGTTTATTTAGCACACTACCAAATAAGTATTCAAATTCAATGGACACTCTGATGATTAAGGGTGCATTAGTAAATAGCCACTCTGAGCGCCAGAGTACACTCAGAGCATCACAATTTTCAGAACAGCAGAGCGTACTGTGGGCACTCTGTTTGAGGAGCAGAGCTCAGTGAATGTGTGATGAACAGCTGATATGGCAGCCTACTAACTTTAGCTCATAGTCTATGTTTCCAACTTATTTTTATAGGCATATTGTTACAGTCTGTAACCAGTCATTTTTCCATCAATTAATTTCTTTGCACATTTTGAAGATTTGTATGAGAAAAGCTTGATGGAAACACCAGAATTCGATAAAACTGCATAAAAAATCGAAAATGTGCATACAAGTATTATACAATTCTACAATTCTAAATTGCCCATCCAATTCCTGAAGATTTCTCTCCATTTTCTCTTGTGGGTGGCCAAAGTTGTCCAATTATGTTGTTTTTTCTATCTGGCGCAATCTCTTCTTCTCCTGTTTACTGACAGAGTAGCCGACAGCAATACATTACACTGCTATCTTCTTACAAAAGTACATTCATGCAGCTTTGTTTATTCGCTCTAAAACCAGTTGATTGAAACTTCCGTAATTCGTATTTTCTTTTATGCGACATTTCAAAATTTCACTTCAAATTCACTTTGACTTATATTAAAACACAGCTACTGTGTCTACCTGGCTTCAAAGCCATAACTCTTCCTTGGTCACTTCCCTTCCACTACATAGCCAAGATGGCGACCACTAAGTGTGAGAAGTGTCCAGAGTTCTACAAATAATAATATAATAATTTTGACCAACATGAGTATACTGTCTAGGTACTGTTAGTGCACTGCACTTTGCCGTATTTGTCAGTTTGACCAGAAGAACACAATTTGAGACACAGCAATGTCTTACATTAGACCCTCTGTGTCTGATAAATATCCATGTTTTAATGTTTATTTATTTACCCAATTTATATAGCACTTTCTAGAAAACAGTTAAAGAAATAATGAGAAAATTATGGAACCATACAATAGACCATTTTGAACTAAATATGCTTTATAAAAAACCTGACTGGATTAATGAGAAACTAAGGACTAATACATCATTGTTCAGCAAAAGCTGCACTAAAATACATTTATTTTTGAAATCCCCGTTTAGAGAACTCTCTTTCGGCTTCTCATCTCCGAGGCATTGTTCTTTGTTTTTGAGGCCTCTCTGTGATCCAATATGAGGGCACTTCCACCCACCTGAGCTACTTGTTCTCTTCATCCACCAACCTGGATGACTAATGCTCGCTGTTCAAGACAGAAGCTCCGGAGCGATGCGGCCCACACAGCGAACACGCTCTTTACCGGCCAGAGTGGGCCTGCAGAGGGAGGTGGAGGAAGAAGAGAATATGAGGAATACATCAGTACAATGAGATAAATGAAACACACTAAATCAACTACATTAAATTGGATTTGTGAGACTGAGAGAATGAGTGGGCTTAAGAGAAGATTTTCCTGCTTTTTAATCAGCTCGCTGTGATTAAATTCTGGTGCTCTTAGCATCAACATATTTCTGTAAAATTTGAACAAACAGTTGTCAAGCATTTGTCTTATTTGTGCTAGGGATTAGCGTCATTGCACAATTTAGTTTGTGGTGATTATGTTAATATGCCATTCCAAGCTTACTATCAAGTGCAAAGTCAGTTGTGTTGACTGAGATTATTTAGCTATCGCATCAGAAAAAGCTGACACCATTTATTGTGACTTCCTGAGTAGTGTTCAAACAATAGCAGGAAGTCCATCGCATTTTCTCTTATTCTAGCATTTTTGCTGTTATTTTGGAAATGCCAACCCCTTTGGCATTTCCAGGAAAGCGTCAGGCCTTCTGGTGTGTGTGCTTGCGGGTGTGTGTGTTAATCTGCTCTTTTGCACCAAAGAGGCATTTTTTTGGCATGTGTGCGTCTTTTCAAGGCAACTGCTGCCAGGATAGAGGAAGGAAGGGCTTTTTATCTGGGCCATGTTGGTGTGAACACTGAGTATCCTCACTTGCTCATCAGAGACCTGTCAGAAGAAGAGTTCAGCTGCGGGGTCAACAGGGCAACAGAACACACAGAAACGATGGGAAACGCCAAGAGAGACACACAAAAAAAGGAAATATAAAAGTGTTTTCCCTTTGATTAGGAAGAATCTGACTGATAATCAGCCTTTGCACCTGTTATTGTTATACCACGAAACCACCTGGGAGTAACTTCTGCCACTTGTTTGGCACTTTTGGTACTTTTATAAAGTTGGTGGATTTGCAAGGGATGGACTTTTTTTTAAATGACCAGAAATCGCTGCAGCAGAAGCTAAGATATACAGTAGGGTCCAAAAAACATTGGATCCTACATTTCCAATAATGCAACTCGATAAGTCTTTCATCAGATCATACAGCCTGGTAAACAACCACACAGTTTGTAATCCTGACTTTCTGTTAAAGATTTTCTCCAAGCCCACACTGAGAGAACTTTTTTTCAGCTTTGGTAAAAGCTCCTTTCAGAGCCACAGTAGTACCATTGCTTGCTTCTCTACTGTGATTGCCTTTGACCAGCCACAAGCTGAAGCTGACATTGCACATCCTCTCCCTCCTCCCTTTTTTTTTTCGCAATAAACTCAACTGAGTGACATTTTTGCTGCATTTTGACCTTTTGCATTATATTTTGTATCACATAAATATTGGACCTCATGCAAGCACCACTTATACGAACAGATTAGTTAGTAGTGGCTTGTTTAAGTGATTGAGGGGAGCTTGCAGATTCACCAATTTCCACTTATTTTTAATTTTCTCTTAGGCATAAACACAATTTACAAGTGCCCCAGACATGCTGTCATATGTTTCTCTACTAATGTATTGTATATTTAATTACTTTGAAAAGATTTTGAGTTTGATAACCCTGTATGAATTACAAAGTATAAAAGTGAGAAAAAGTGAAGATGAGAACACAAAAATGTTCCTGCATGAGGCCCAGTGTCAACATGATTTTTCTTATTAAAGTATCCGTTTCTATGTAGCTTTAGTTAACCAAACTAGATGATGGTTGCTTTGCTGTAGTTCAGCTTCTTTTAGTGTGAAGTAACCAGGAGCTTGCAAAGGCATTATAGGCTTTTAAAGTGGTTTCCCCAACTAGTAAACTAAAATCAGTGGAGTGGCCCTTTAAAATGCAAACACACCTCAAACCACTAGAGGGCAACAATGAATAACAAAACTTTAGGAATAATTTACTGAGGAAGGGGTTCACTTCAGCTGTAGTATTTGGTTTGAATGCTCACATGTCAGTGTCATGTATACCCTGTTCCTTCACCTCTGTGGAGGACTCACCTGAACAAGGACATAACTCTGGAGCTGAAACAATTAGTTAGTCAATATTATCAAAATTTAATCTGGCATCATTTTGGTAATCGATACATTATCATAATAATTAGAAAATGCAAATAATCACCGGTTGCAGTTTTTAAATATGAAGATTTGTTGCTTTTGTCTGTTTTATACCTTGATCGTTCCCCTTTTTTCCTAAGTCGCTTTGGATAAAAGCGTGTGCTAAACGACTAAATGTAAATGTAAATGTTTATATTTTTGTAAATCAAATAATCAAAATATATTATTTCTATTATATGATATCTTTTAGCCGAAGGTCAGCCATTGAAGGATGAAGAGTTTAGGTTTTTTAACATTTGATATACTTAATTAATTGGGGAAAAAACTCTGATTAATAAGTAATGAAAATAAGTACTTACAGTACTACTTTAATTCCCTCAGACTCAATAATAACATAAAAGTCTACCAGAATATTTTTTACAGAGTAGCTAATGTAAAGTTGCTGTTTTGTTTTTTTTAGGGTTTTGACAATATAGAAGATGATGATTACCTGACCTGTTCACCTCTTTCTCATTCCCTGTAGACTTTTTTCAATTTCAGACAATTTGACTTGTTGTAGTCATAGAAAGCACAAATGTTACTAAACAATGGTTCAGTGTCTCAGTAAGCCGTGGCAGTGTGACAATAACAATACAAAGACCATAAAACTCAAGAAGCTAAAAAAAAATTCAGTCATCAATAACTTTATTATTTAAAAATATGTTTTTCTTACTGTCGCCTTTTTGTTGTCAACTTTGAGCTTTCCTTTTTACACCAAAAAGCCTGTTTTTACATAAAAACTACCTGGACATCAGTGTTAATTGGGTTCATGGCTACACAGATAATAATAACAACCCTTAAGCAACAGCCTTTGAACCTTTACAGCTTCCTTAAAATACCAAAAAAGAAAAAAAAAATCAGTTCTCCATCAACCCTCAACTGACTATTTATACCTATTTATAGTTTAAATCATTTTATGCAGTCTATGGTTTAAATACATGTACATTTTATATAAATATAGTTTAAAGATATACACAGTTTATCCAGTCAATATCCATGTATACATGCATAAACTGTTCATATTCCCCTACTTAATGTATATAAAGTAACTTATTACATTAATCATTTTATATTTGTTCCAGCACCCTTATATTCCTGTTTGCAATCAATAGAAACAATTTGACTTTGAGACACTGTATGATGCTCTTTAATGTGCATTTCCATACATATTTATGCATGCATGTATGCACATTCTAGTAAAATATTTATCTACCTAATCTATTACCTTTAGCTATCTATTTATCTTCGTGCAGCTTTGTGGTGCTTGTTTTTAGCTGTATGTCTCATTCTGTTTCTATATTATAATAAAAAATGTGTGAGATGGAGTCATTTCACTCCTTTTTCGTGACTAATGTAAAAAAAAAAAAGCCTTGAAACCATACATCTTTTTTTCAGATTTTCTGCTTGCAGGCTATTCATTGTCATCGTTTTTTTTGTGTGATGTTACCTCAAGGAAAGTATATAATTTCTTAGTAGTTTTTAGGTAATTAAAATATACCTAAATATTAAGAATGCTTGACAATTTTAACATATTATTTAGTTGCAGTAGTGACATTTCTACATTAAGAATGTTTAGATTATCCCATTTTAGTCCAGTGGTGGAAGAAGTTTGCATCCTTTACCCAGTGATGGATAGTATAACTAACTTAGGTAGCCTACATTTAGTTACTGACAATACTGCAATCAAACAAATAAACATCAAACTGTAGCTGTATGTCTCTTTCTGTTTCTATATAATAATAAAAAATGTGTGAGATGGAGTCATTTCACTCCTTTTTCGTGACTAATGTAAAAAAAACTAAACAAAAAAAAGGCATTGAAAACATAGATCTTTTTTCAGATTTTCTGCTTGCATGCTGTTATTCATTGTCATGGTTTTTATGCTGTGAGAAGGTGTTGGCGTTGGATGAGGGCGCACGGAGCAGCCAGTAGGAGGGCACTGATGATGATGAGGAGGCTCGGTGGTGCTGAAGGCTATAATATCCGAGAATTCAAATCACCATCACCATCATCTGAACTAGAGGGAAACTGCTTCACAAACCTCTTTCCGCACAGGCTCCTCCTTTCACCCTCCTGTCTCAAAACTTGAAGATTGACGCTTCCAGCTTTAGCAGCAGCAGCAGCAGCAGAAAAACGCCTCATTTCTTCTCTTTAACCGGTGACTAATTTTACAAAGAAAATGCAGTTCATCTTTAATTTTGGACACAGCTGGGGTACCTGTCCAAGCCGATTGTTGATGAAGTGTTTCTATCAAACGGTGTAATGGTCGTCAATAATACTCCAAAAACAACAGCAACAACACCTCTGGACAAACACATGGACTCGCTGGAACATCCGATGTTACACGTAAGTTATTTAAAATTTAAACGACATCTGTTTTTCTCACTTAAAAGCATGGTATAGTTGTCGAAAGTTAGCTTAGCATAAAGAAAGAAGCAGGTCAACTTGCTAGCTCACCTGTCCACCTCTCCTCGCGCCTATTGGTGGCTTAAATTAACTAAGTTTTGATTACGTTGCGTGAGTCGCGAGGACATCGCCTCGTGAAGTGACCGTTTTTAAATTCTAACGGTTCATTTCAAATTGTCGTCGAACTCAAAGCCGTTATCTTTGAATGATACACAGTGTTGGTGTAACTCAGGTTAGTGATGGCACCTCAACATCTTTTTTGTCTTTTTTATCCAAGTATCCAATGCCTTAGTAGTTTTATTAGTTAAAATATCATCACCCTGTTAAAATAACTCATTTTTTCAAGTTTTGCAGGAAACACAAAAAACTTCATCAAAAGTGTAACATATGACATTTATTGATCATTTCACTAAAAAGGGTGTAACAAAGGATGGCTATTGGCATAGTAATAACACTGTGTGTAAATTATGTAACTTGAGAAGAGAAATAAATGACTTAGGCAATTTTTTGAACATGCCTTTGTGACTTAAGCAAGATATGGTAACACTTTATTTTGAAGGTGTCTACATAAGAGTCACACAAGCCTGTCAGAAACATGACATGACAAGTATCATGAGCATTAATGTTACTTCAAAGTGTCATTAATGTTCATGACACATCCCATGTCATGTTTATGACACGCTCATGTCACTCTTATGTAGACACCTTAGAGTAAAGTGTTACCAATATTAGTGTCAACAATAAAACACTGATAAACTAAACTGATAACTAAACAATCTCCCTCTAGCTCTTCTTTGCTGCGTTCTTATCTGATGCCTATGAATGTGGCAAATTGTCAAAGAAGTGGTAAGTAAGTAACAGTTCAACATATATCTACATTCTTTTAGATGAAACCATTTTTAGTCCAGTGGTGTTAAAAGTGCATCCTTTACTCAGTGATGGGAAGTAACTAAATACTATCTAGCTGTACTTAAGTACTGTACTTAAGTTCACTTTTGAAGTATTTTTTCCTACGTTATACTTTTACTGTACTTTTACTTGATACATTTACTTCATTGTGCCGCATCAGATTAATAATGCGAATTGTTTTTAATAATATAAAAACATTGTGTACTAATCTCTTGGTGATAAACTGCCCTGTAGTAGCCTATGTAAATAATAAAAAAAAAATAGGTCCATCTTTTACCATTTAGAACACCAAAGTGTTGTACATGTTATTGCTGCAATAATTATAAGTCAGTTAAATAATATCAATTATTCTGAAAAGGACCATTCTGAATAATGAGTATTTTTGCTATTTGTAACTTAAGTATGTTTAATACATCTTTACTTTTACTCCGTAAAATTTTGAATGCAGGACTTTTACTTGAAACAGAGTATTTCTGTACTGTGGTATTACTATTGGGTAAAATATCCGATCTGAGTACTTCTTACACAACTGCCATTTACTCGAGTAAAAAAGAGAAACCATAAAAATACACCATTAAAAATAAAAATCCTTTATTTCCTTTTTATTTTTTTATTTCTATCAATATATAACTTATTTCAATAACCATTCAATGGTTTTGAATGAAACATCATCTGCAAAGTAACTGTAGCTGTGAGATTAATGTGGTGTAGTAAAAAGCGCAATATTTCCTACTGAAATGTAGAAAACTAGACAAACTATAGCAGAAAATATAAAAAAGCACTTTGAAATGTTACTTGAGTAAGTGTCCTGAGTCATTTTTCACCAGTGTTTTATGAAATTATCGGCTAATAGGCTCTTCATAAAGCCTCAGGTAAACTATTACGGTGTGGATTATCTTTCTTATGCAGTAAAGAGCATTTATGTATTATGTTATTGTTATTGAGATTAATTAAACCTCATCCAGTTCCTTCAGACTGTGTCTTTGGAGCTCAAACTGTTCTCCATGACCGGCTTCTTAGAAACAGTCAGAATATCTCTTTTTATATGCATGATTAACATGTCCCGGGGGAACGGGCTGGAATAAAAGGCACATTTGAAATGAATTTCTGTTTTTCAGTTGCTACTAGCAACTCATGCTGTATGAACACTTGAGCAGAGTACATTGCTTTTCCAGCCTCTCATCATATCAGCTTGCATATGAGAGACCACCCACATAATTACCATTGTTTTTATGATACCTGTCATAATATTACACTTCAAATAAAACACTGAAAGCTGTACTTAACTGATTGAACTAACAGTGAGGCTCTTTGTCTGGCTCTATCACTGCAAGGATAGCTGCACATTTTTCAAGCCTGCGTTTAAACAATCCTCATATTCACATAAGTGAGAGTTGAAACTGCGAGTCAGTTTGTGCATTGATAGAAATATAAACAGGAAGTCTTTGTCCCCTGATAAATAGTCCTATTTTAAGGGAAAACACTTTTTTTAACTAGACTACCAAAGCCTCTGATTAGTTTCCTCTGATCTTAAATGCATTTTTGCAGAAAATGAATGAGGACTATGAATTTTCCTGTAATCCTTAACATTGGAAATATAGAGTTGGGAAGAGAGCTTTTGACTATTAGTATGGACGAGAGGACCTACTACAGCAACTGAAAAAAAAAACGATTTCAATGTACATATTGGCATGCATGTCCTTGACCAAAAAGCATTTTTTTGACCACTTGATTAGTTGATTGAATCAACAGATTTGTAAAATTGAGTCTCTCCACAAAGAATCATGCAAAATAACCACTTTAAATCCTGTGTTTAACAGAGATGTGCTATTAAGAAATGTTAGACCAACAAAAGCGACTTTGAGTACCTTTAAAATCGCTATAAAAATTGAATGTATTATTATTATTATTTTATTAAAAGACGAAAACCTCCTTCAACAAGTTCACTCTTTCCCTTTTTGCTGTCTGTAGTCTCAAGGCAAAGGAGCTCGAAGAAAAGGTCGATTCAAAGGTTCCGATGGCAGCACCTCCTCCGACACCACAACCAACAGCCTTGTTCGCCAGGTAAGGATGGCAGTTCACTTTTCAGAAAGATTTACCTTTGGAGTTAACCGCACGTCCTTGGTTGAATCTGACCAGGGATCTTTGTTGCATGTCTTTCCCCATCTGTCTCTCCTTCAATTTCTTGTCATCTTTTTACTATCAGCTGTCTGCCACCTCAGTCTGTGGACCATATACTAAGGTACCTACGGAAAAATTTCTGTTTTTGACAAGGTTCAAGGTTGATTTATCCAATCATTTTCTCTTTTCTCTGGTTGGGGCAAGAAACTACTTGCCCGAAGTTAGTTTTTACATACTTCTACAAAAAATGTTGTATTGATTAGTTGTTATCAAATACCAACAGAGACAACCCCATTTTATCTTTCAAGCTTCCAACAAACTGTACAATACATAGCTGGAGTTTTGTCTACATCCTCTAACGTAAGGGTGTCATGAAAGTACTGGTGTGGCTCCAGGTTTTTGTTTCATTCAAGCAGGAGAAAACGTGACACAACAAATCATCGAAGAGTTGTATCAGGTGTGCTCTTGCTTTGTTTGAACCAAAACCTGCAGCAACACCGGCCCTTTCATGGATCAGTTTGACACCCCTGCTCTAACGCCACACAACTAAACTTCTGTTATAAAGATAATAAAAATGCTCGCTTGCGCTTCAGCTCATAAAACCATACTGCGCATGGGCAACCCTCAACCGAGATGAGAAGGAAGCAAGATGGCTCACTTCTTAGCCACTTCCAATCATCGACTGAGAACTAAACGTCCAATCGGGAATGTCATTTGCTAGATTTACTTGCCCACCGTTGCATTTTACTTGCCCCGGATCAATCTGGCAATCCTTATTGTTGCTTCCTGCATACAAGAATATCATAAGGAGTAATAACATTTCGAGCTGCAGTTGCTTTATTCAGGAATGTAACACTTACGCGTTTGTGTGCTTAAGAGTGTTTTTTAATCCCTGATGGTAAATGCAAACTGGCATGAGAGCCCAGCCCCAGTCATCATCATCCATCAGGGTTGAGATGTGCATTGCAGTGAAAGCCCTCTGTAAACACTGTTGGGTACAGTATGTTAAGTGGACGCCTGTCCTCTGTGCTGCATCCTCAGCAGTGACACACTGGCCTGTTATAAAGCAGACACTGCGAGGTACACACTCTACGCGTCTGGTATTTGTTGAGCAGACCTGCAGGGGACAGGATGGGCCGGGTTAAGGATGCGCGCCCCTGTCTAAATGTTTCTGCCTTTTTTGGAGGAGGCACACATCGGCTCCTCTTTGGCACGGCATCAGCAGAGCGGCAAGAAGCTGGAGGACAACAGAGCCAAAACGGCACCTCCTGGCCTTCTGTCTGCTTCATCTCAAGGCCACGGACAACTTCTGAATGAGCTGCAGTCATCATCAGCCCAGCAGGGGCTGCTTAGTGAGAATCGCCTGATTTTACTACCACCCGTGGGAGCTCGTGCCCATTCCCACAGTCCTGTCCCCAAATGAGGAGTTCCCCTTCAGACTGAGTCATCACAGATAAACTCAATTATGCTATGAGAGTGAGCGTCTTTCTGCAACGTAACACCACATCCTACAGAAGAGAGAGGCCATTAACGTAAGAGACAGCAGAGGGATGTGGTGAGAGTGGAGGAGTAATGTGTTTCAGGGTCAGTGAGGTCCTCGCATGCCGAGCAGAAATATCCCCTTTTAGATGTTTGCCGCAAGAGGGCCCCAGAAATAGCAGACCTTCCAGTAACTTCTCGTCTGTTTGGATAATAATGTAAATACTGTTTTTCATTTGTGTTATCATGACCGCAGTTTTCATCTGACCTTATTTCCCTAGCCCTTGTGCTCAATCATGCGGCTTGTGATTATTTTCACTTTTCAAAGAAGAATGAGGACGTAATATTTAGATCACAAACCTATCACCATCCCGAGAAAGTATGAAGCTAACCTTTGGGTGGTTATCTCACTGCCTATTCATCAATCTGTCATTTAGTTCTCGTTGTTTTATCATTTTTCTCCTCACTGTCACTGTCAAAGCTGCTGTTTTCTAAAGAATGTTTCCATGACTGGATTTAAGATTCTGTATATTGTTCTCTGCTCTCCCTCCCGTCTGACCCGTTGTTTTTGTGCCTCACAGTCCTTTCATTCCTGTAGGCGTCTTAAGAACCGCTGAGGCTGGTCAAGGTCACGGTGTGATCGATCCACCGGCGCTCCAAGCGTCATAAAAATGACTTTCCAGTAACTGCATATAAACATCTCCTAAAAGACCGAATTACTCATGCTGTTACAGACGGAGGGCAGAGGGCAGACAGAGAGTAGGTTGAGAGAGAAAGGATGAGAGACGTTCCCTGTGGTCGTGGTCCGATGCCCGGGGGAGTATGGAGGAGGCTGGGAAGGGTGGAGGTCTAGGCCAGACCAGACTGCTCAGCCGTGGGAGTAGCGAGGTCAGTGTTGAAAAGGAGCTCAGCTCTCCATTGAGAAAGAAGAAGGGCAGAAGTGCCATAGATTTGTCAGCAAACTTCAACATCAGGTGGACGGTTTATTTTTATTTATGCGGAGGTGGTCTAGTCCTGCAGTGTAAGCAAAGAAATATGTCTCACCAAACATTTTTGATTCGTCCGTCTGTTTATTGCCATGCTGAGGGGCTACAGATGCTAATAAATAGTATCGAGATTATGATCATATACTCTAGATCATTGTTTAAGTACTCTGAGAGGATTTCCTTTTACAGTTCAGGCATTTACGTAAACCCATTTCTCAGGAGGCAGAAAAACAGATGTTTCATCATCAAGCTGATGAAAGCTGATATTTATATTCCTCCACCTCGTGTTAAGTTGAAGGAATAGTTTGACCCTTTGCTTTTTTGCTACATCATAGACTGTATAAAGAGTGGTACAGCCATCGAGCCAGAGTCTGTGCAGTAGTGACCATGCAATGGAGTTGCCTTATCAAAGTCTCATCCGACCAATCAGGAGTAATCTTTTGACATTACACAGTCTTTCCATTGTTTCGGTTAACTACAACCCCAATTTCAGATGATGAAGATGTTGGTAAAAACATAAAAATAACAACATAAAATGAAACCTTACAGAAACAAAACTTTATCAGTTTGAAAATTAAATCACTTGTGCTTGTGCTGTATTTAATTGAATGGATTGAGTGAATCAGAAAGGATTGGCACTAAAACACTTAACACTTAAACATACCATAGTGTGATAAGAACTAGGGGTGCATCCATCGATCGAACAGATTCCTTTACGTCAAACCAATCTTATCTAGCGATCTTATCTACCTCGATAATAACCCCCCACCGGTGAAGCAGTGCTCCCAACTTTGTTGCTAAATTCAGCAACCCCCCCCCCTAGCAACTATTTTTCAAGAAAGCGACTGGAGACAAATCCAGCGACTCCTTCTTACTCTTCTTAACTGCCACCGTTAGCGGCAGTTAGCTCTGTAGCAGTACAGTGTGTATGTGCTGCTGCTGCAGGAGGTGTTCACTTAGCGATCTCTGTTTGTTTAAAACAAGCACCGGACAATCTGTGCGCAGTTAGCATCCCGGTTAATTCACGATCACTATGTTTATGATCATCGGACACTCTGTGCATAACTAGCCATGCTGCTGACGTTGTGCACAGTTAACTACGGCGAAAACAAACGTCACCTCCAGAGTCTCTAAATCCCTCTGGGGGCTAACTTGTCCCGCCCATACACTGCCGTGGAAAACCCTCTCCTCTGTTTGTTTCTTCTTCTACAGCTTGGCATCTAGCCCGCCACACTGTATCATCAAATGCTACGCTGTCCCCGTGCAGAAGGCACCAGTAATACAACTTTTTTTCCTTCCAGATATGATGAACTATTCGATTTTTAGATGATTTAATGACTATTCGAATATTCGAAAATCGATGCCCTCCCTAGTTGTATGTATGTTGTACTATAACAAAACCAAAAACCACTTTATTTATGGTTGCAATTCTTTTGTTAGTTTGTCCTGTAAATTGTTGCTATTTATTTTAAGTTCAATATTTTATTAACTACCTCAGACATTGTGATTTCCTTTATTTGTTAAAGAAAAATACTGCTGTGTTATTGTTTTTCAATAAAATAGGATTCAAACATTGAAGGTGTATGCTGTGAGTTATAAAAAAATTGGTATCGGCGGAATCGGCAGGTCAGGCTTTTTAAAAATCGTGATCGGTGATCGGCCAGAAAATTGCAATCGTGCACCCCTAATAAGAACTAAATAAAATGACGGATGTCATCTTGGGAAAATGTATTTGACATGTATTTTACATTTTTGAATTTTCATGGAGGGGTACAGGGTTTATAGCTTCTACTGCAGCCTGCCACCAGGGGGATGTTTTGGCTTTACTTTTGGGAATTGGAATTGAACAGGAGGAAAAAATATTTATTTTAATGTTAAATTAATGCATTTGATACTATACCCTTCGCCTGGCTCTGTCCAAAGGTATCAAATCTACTTAAGCTCACCAATCATCACATTATACCTTGATTGTTTCATCTGTACAAAAACCAAAATGTAAATATAATAATTTTCAGCTTTACAGATATTTTTTCTTTGCTGAAATTAGTGCAGGCAATCAGTGGAGACTCCAGGGAGGTAACTGGTCCCGTCCAAGAAATAGTCCAGCCCATAAAACCCAGGTTGTCATTTTTATACTTTGGTTTAAAAAACAAGATATAATGTGTTTAATTAGTGAGCTTTAAAGATGACAAAATCCACCTACCAGTACCCCTAAAGCTGCGCTGGTAGGTTGATTTTGATCTTTGGACATAGCCAGGCTCACTGTTTATGCCTGTTTCCATGTGTCTTTATGTCTTTAAGCTAAGCTAAGTTGAACTGGCTGTAGCTATATATTATGCACACATAGACATGAGAATGGTTTTGATGTTCTCATCCCTCAACAAGAGAGCAAGTAAAGCTTTTTTCCAAACGATTCCTTTGAACTTTTTGTTTTCAAAGGACAATACAGTCATCTTTCAGTGTGCACAATCTGTTTATATGTTACCTCAAGTGCTGTATTTTCTAATCATATTTTAAACTCAAGCTGCCCATAGGTATAAATGTGAGTGATTGCCCATCTGTAGACTGGCAATGTGTTTAGAGAGGCTGCCTTGTACCTAATGTATCCTTGGAAATGATCCAGGCCCCAATGACCCTGAATAATAATAAACTTTCTTTATATAGCACTACTCTAAAAACAGAGTTAACAAAGTGCTTTGCAGAGAGTGAGAAACAAAGCTCAGAGCAAACAACAGGATTAAACACGAGGGGAAGAGCAGCTTGAAAGCAATTCTACAAAAGTTTGTCGTAAGTAGTGAATTTAAAATTAGACCCCCGCTTTGCAAGCGTAATTTCTCCTGTCAGGCTGCTCCAAAAGAAGGAACTCTAGTCTGATCAACTTTTTTTTTAAATTATTATTCTTGGCTGAGAAACGGTGTGGTAGGCTCCCTTTGAGGATGATGCTGTAGAGATATTATGTTTAAAAAGTGTTCACCACGGGGCGTCCCGGTGGCTCACACTGGTAGAGCGCTTACCACATGGCCGTGTGCTTACTGCAGCGGACCCGGGTTCGAATCCGGCCAGAGGTCCCTTTGCTGCATGTCTTCCCCTCTGTCTCCCCCTTTCTATCTGTCTCTATCAAATAAAGCAATAAAATGCCAAAAAATAAAAAATAAAAAAAAAATAAACCAAGGTTCACCAAGGTCTTGAAATAATTTCTGTAACTGACAGTTAACTCATAAAGAAAAGCATACATTTGAAGGGAGCAAAAGAAAACAAAGAAAAACAACAAGATCAGACAGGTTGTAAAATGATTAAATTGATTCGATATATAAGAAAACCCCCAACAAAATTGATTGTAGGGGCTCATGGGAGGATAACTTGAATCAGACTTTTGCTGCATTGCAATCTATAGTAGCAATGAGGAGCTAACAATACTGTATAAAAGAAGTGGATGCAGCCACTGTGACGTTACCCATTGGTTTGTGGACTAAGTTTTTGAAGCCTTAAATATGACTATAATATTACTTTCTTTTATGAACTGACAACACACAAAAATAAGTTTGTGAATATTTTTAATGTACACACTGTCATAGATACGCATTTCGATGCCTCTATCCTGATTTACAGGTTGCTGTGGCAGTGACTTGTCAATCACAAGGTAAAGCATTCCCTCCTTAATCTTATATTTTACTCTTAATGGGAGCATAACTTGGTGAATAAACATCACGATGTATTGAAAAAGACTTGACCTAGCTATTGAGACCATTCATTTATTATGAAAATGTTTACAGTTTTAAAAAAATCCAGTCAGAAGTAGGGTCATTTTCTCATAGACTTCTATACAATCGGACTCCTTTTTATAGCCTGTTGGCCATCAGAAAGAATGCAGGTTTAACATCCACATTGGCTTCACTTTTCAGACCCGGAGGCTGCATCCACTTCATTTATACAGTCTATGGATCCGTATACAGTATTTAAACTGATTTGCATAACTCACGGAGTATTATATCATGATTAACCTGCTGCTGCTGCTGCTTCCCACACTCACACTGTTTATGTAAATGGTTGCACCAGGCACTGCATCGTCTACACCTCCACCTCCACCTCCATCTCTATATAACAGTTTGCCTCGATGTCTCCCACTGTTGGAGCTTTTCCATGCCACATATTTGCAGTTTGACCCTCTCTGTCTGCACTGTCTGTACATTCAGGCTGGAGAAATGGATTTGGTGATGAAAGGCAGCCTGAGAGGGCGTGGTGAGGGCAGGAAACCCCTTCTAACTCCCCCTGATTGCGGGCATTTTTCCTTTTCATCATCTTCTAGATTATTCTTTTTTTCTTTTTAATGGAGAGAAAGTGTGACGCAGAGAGCCTATTATTGACTCTGATACTTATCAGATCTGGCAACCCTTGGCTTTTTATGTAACAAATACCAGTGCCATACTTTAGTGGCACGAAGAAGCCGCCACTGGAAATCTTGGAAAAGTGAAGTGTAACATTAACCTCACAGACCTTTGTATGAACTGTAAGCAACATATGTCATAGTTTTCCAATAGTAGATATTTCTGGAGAGCCATATGTGTTTTCTGGCATCAAACTGCAGAAATGAAGCATGGGGTTAAAGACTGTAAATGTGGAAATCACTGCCACTCAGTCAGCCGTCCTTGAAGTGCCAGACTGCCATCTAGTGGCAAGATGAATGAATGCAGTTATTGTATTTAACTTGGTGATTATTCACAGAATACAAACCAAATCTAGCTGGAAAATGTATTTGGGATTTGAATTTCTCCTATAACTGTAGGCCCTAATATTTGAAACTAAAACCAGCACACGCTACCTGGGCAGAGCTTCAGCCATCATCAAAGACTGTAACCACCAGGGCCACCACCTGTTTCCCTCCTGCCTTCAGGAAAACGCTACAGGTCACACAAATCACGGACAAACAGACTAAAGAACAGTTTCTTTCCCACAGCAACACATACTCTAAATGAACAACACATAATTTGCATCCATCGCCCCTTTATCTTTTACCTTTAAACTATTTATTATCTTTTTAGAGTATTTATTACATGTGTGTAGTGTCTGAATGTCTTTTTTAAGCACCTCATATACGAGAGCACACGTACATTTCGTTTTATATTTGTTTAATACTGACAATAAAGGAATTCTCTCTCATCTAGGAAGTTTTTTAAACATATCATTTTCTGCTTAAAAAAACCCATTTTGTTAGTAACCAGCAAATGTGAAAAATAAACCAGGAAAAAGGTTTACACTTCAGCAGTGCACGCCTTGCATCCACAATGACCTGAATCCAAGTTACTCAGCCTCCACACTCGCCCCGACCTGCTGTGTTACAGCAAAGACTAAATTAATTTGGCACTGTGTTGATGCACTTCCCCCCCAGTGGACAAGGTCAATGCTTTCTGCTGTTAATATGAATGATTAAAGTCTTCCATTTAAATGACGTCCATCATAATGCTATATCAAACATCGCTTTATAGAGATGGATACAGCGTGTCTAAACCTCTGATCTAAAGAGAAGTGCAGCATGTCATTCACACTTTGTTATTTTTTTTTCATTATCACTCACATTTATGCAATTAAAAACAATACGTTTAAAGACATCACCTTGGGCGTTGAAAAACTTGGATGGACATTTTCACTATTTTCTGACATTTTATAGACCAAATGATAAATAAAGAAAATCAGCAGATTAGTTGTGGCCATGCTATATTCATAATATTCTAAATGGCACAATACCTCCTAAACTGCATTTTGGGAGAGTAAAGCTTTTAAATTATTTTATGATTACTGCATTTAAAAAAATGTCATCATAAGATGGATGCATTTAATTAGCTCTCTCTCATGCCTTGGAAGTTTGCTCTCGTCACTAGGTGTCTGCTGCCTCTGTGATTGATTGAGAATGTCTTCTGGGTAGTGATGGAGACTTACGAGAGGAACGTATACATCTTTCTCTGTTGCATAACTTGCTTTTTACAGGTGGTTTCTATTTGCTTGTGAATAATGTTTTTGTGTATTTTTAGTGTGTCGATTTAACAGATACGATGGTAAGAAAGGATGTAGTTTTTTGAGTAAATTATATTTAAAAGGCGTGTCCAGAAAGCATAATGAACCTAAAAAGCCAGTACTTTAGTTTTTTGGCACAATCTCCTGCAGTATTTTTCATGTTGCTGCAGCAGCTGAGTGATGATGACTTCTCAAAGAGGGACAGGTTCTGACAGATTACCTGATAGATAGGATTCTCTTCTCACAGAAAGGCGTACATCTTTCTATTTATAATTATGCCTTTCCATCACAGCAGACACGTGTCAGCTGGTGAATTATTGGCAGTGAACTGAAGAAGCTTCAATGTTGATAAAAGACGATGCCAGATTTATGTTGGGCCGAGCGTCTGTCAGACCCGGAGCAGGAGAAATAAACTGATACTATCACTGATGAGCACAAAGCTTCACAACAGGATACACACACCATCTGCACAGGTCAACTTTAGTCCAGAAACGCTGACTGTCTTCACGAAAACATCACTGTGATCTGTAGAACATAAACCCATTTCTTTACTATACTGTGATGGTAGGAAAACATTGAAAAGGGGAGATTCCAGTGACAAATTAAAGGCCTCAGGGGTGTTATGTGAATACACAAACAAGGCAGCTTTAGCAAAGACAAACCTTCCTTTCTTCTGTGTGTGACCTAATTCTCTAAATACTGGGGTTTTACAAAAAGGAAATTACATTACTTTGTATATGTTTTCAAAACTGTTCAGATTTAAGATTCCATTGAACTGCTGCACATATAACTTCTAGTTAAGATTGGGATTTAGTAGCATTTTACCAGTACTGAATCCTATTTATGACTAGGTTCAAATCTCTGTGAATGTGGATTCAGGGATAAACTAGCCTAGCTCTGTCCAAAAATAATTAGAACTTTCCGGTTGCCTCCTTGTTTTATCCTTTGAGTTTCAATACTGATTAAACAAACAAGATATGAAGTATTAATTTGAGAACTTTAGTGGTGCTGGAAGTCAGATTTCGTTACATGTGGAGAGAGCTTTGTTAGCTCTTTCCCTCTGTTTTTCAGTCTTCATGCTAAGCTAAGCTAGCTGGCTTCTGGCTTTAGCTTCAAAGCTTGAAAACAATTGATAGGCAAGGGGCTACACCCCTTCCCACAGGGAAAGAGGGCACAGCAAGAGTACCACCGCCACAACTATTTATTTGGAAAAACTATTGTCATGTATGGATCCTGATCCTGAGCCTGTCATCATTCTCCTCTTTAAAGTGGAAGTTTGCGCATAACTTTGTTGCAATATATTGAAACTGTGTTTCAGATTAATTCAAATGCGAGAGCGCATTGTTGTGATCATGATTATTTTATAATATGTGTGTTCTGGTCATTTGAGCATGATTAAACATGCCGCCTTTAATATGGCTATAATAAAGCTTATTGCATTTTGTTTTTGTGGGGGATTGGGGGTTCATCAACCCGGTTGGGACATAGAAGGGGGTGTGCGGCTAAAAAGTTTGGCAACCAAATATCAAATGTTCGGTTTCCATAAGGAGCACAGGCTTGAGAAATTCTTCTCATTTATAGTGACAGATAGTTTAGTTTGACTTTATCTCGATACAGCTCTGTCAGCAGAAATCATGTGATTCTTTTCTGGTGCTCAACTACGGTTACATGTGGCATCTTAACAGATCACTGATGGTGTTTAGTTGCAGCAAATGAGACAAGTTGTCCTTTTTCTTTATGAAACAAGTTTTGGACTTTTCAGCATTACAGTCAGCTCTGAACAATATTAAGAGGGAGCACACTGTTCATGAGGCTGCGATATAAGAGGGTGACCAAAAGGGTATTATGGAAAATGACCAAGTGCTTTTTACACAGAGAGATACAATAACAATGGCCATTTTTGAACATCAATATGCTATCTTTTTTATATCTCAGCTGTCATTAATTTTAAATACTATATAAAAGACACTACATTTACAGTAAATCCTTAAACAACTTTGAGCTCAATAAATATGAGCCAAACTTTATTCTTCCAGTATAATTTTACATAATAGATGCATGTGTAAAGATTACCGACTGTTTTACTGAATTTGTACCATCCAAATATGCAAATGTTAAGGATATGAGGAGAATTAGGCTCCATGATGAATGAAAGCTAACTAAACTGATGCAGATTTGCTTCATTAAAAGCCAAGAATTGATTACTGCAATGCCGCTTTATTTACTTTATAAATTGTAATTTCAAGGAATGTGTTCTAATAACCCTCCTGTTATGTTCGTTTCTCAGGAACAGCAATAATGTTTGTGGGTCAATTTGACCTGGGGCATGTTTAATTAACCAAAGTTGTCAGAAACCAAATAATCCTAATAAACATTGTTTATATTTCATTAATAACCATCTCAATCAATATTTAATGCAATGTTGTTCTTTACCTCTCACAGATCATGGTTCAATGAGGATAATTCACTTGTTTTTCATAAAAAATGCACATTAATTTTTTTTTTTTGTACATTGGAAAGACCTACATATAAAATACAATGGTTTTACATGACATTGATTTTCGAAAAAAAAAAATATATATATATATATATATTTTTTAAACATTTTTAAACTTTGAAATGGGTCAATTTGACCCGCAACATAACAGGAGGATTAAAACGTTCATACAATTCAATCATTCACAAATATTTAAAATTGCTGAATTATTTGCAAGCATTGCAGGGAAGGCAGTTTAAAGCCAAAGTGCATTGTTAAATCATTGAAATTCAGTCCATCACTCATGCTGTGTGCCCTTGTTGCCAGATTAGATTCAGAAACACAACGTCCACT
This sequence comes from Centropristis striata, assembly GCF_030273125.1. NCBI lineage: Eukaryota > Metazoa > Chordata > Actinopteri > Perciformes > Serranidae > Centropristis > Centropristis striata. Next base: position 13,932,083 of record NC_081539.1, read on the forward strand.
GTCATGCTGTGAATATGAATATCACCTCTGCAGCTCCCCGCCACACGTGTCTTTCATTGAAGGCTGAGGCAGAGAGACAGAATCTGTGCACTTCTGGCTGACACAGCAGTTACGACGCAGCGGTGAGGCTGCCAGTCAGTCTGGACTCAATCACCTGAACGCAGTGGGGAAGGGCTAGAGCGGAGTAGAGGTGTGTGATGGGAAGAAACAATCATGCCAGCCCTGTGTTAACACTCGGCATGACCAAACTGTGCGAGCGATTTCCCTCTGCACCACAGGCAGAGTTGAGCTGCTGCTCGTCTCTCTGCACGAAACACACACTCACACAGTGCAGTCTCTCTAACAACCAGTAGCTGTCTTAGCCTCTGTCCTAAGCACTCACACAGAGAAAGTATGAAGGATTATGTTATGCAAATGAGGAATGCATGACAAAAAGGATGAAGCAATAAAATCTGAGAAAAAAGGGGAAGCAATAAGTGAAGAAGAACAGAGTGTGTGTGTGTGTGTGTGTGTCAAGCTTTAAAAGCAGGCTGAACCTTGGATGAAAGGAGGCGGGGAGTACAGAGGCGGCATCCTCCATTAGGAAGCAAGGGACAGCGGTCAATAAAGGACACTCAAGAACTCCACCTCCTTCCCATGCTGAGAAGGAACTTGTGTGTGTGATGATGAGTGTGTCTAAATCCACCAGCAGCTGAACCAGTGTGCCAGCCTGCAACTGTACCTCTCTGCCACAGCACAGCAGCACTGCAGAGGATTTGGCAGCCCAGAGGATCTGCTGGAGCGGCTACAGATTTTCGGGGTGGGGTAAACAGTCGGTTCAGACGTGCACCTCACCGTCAGCTCGTGGACACTCTGCTGCAACAGTCTGGAGATGGGGATGGGTAGAAGATGAAGAGGAGGAGGAGGGGACATCAGAATCTGACTTTTTGAATCCTGAGAGTTTCTGAGTCGCTGCGGGGGGCTTTTGGCGTGCACGTGGGGGGTGGGTGGACAGAAGTAGGGGGCTGGTGTGGATACGTCAGTCCTCTGCTCTCCTCTGCTCACTCCTCCGTCAAGGATCTCCTCTGTTCTCATCATCTCCTCTGCATCTTTCGGTGGTCTGCACCCCCCGTGGGCCAAGTGTGCCGGCATGGACCAAGGCTGAGCGGATGCTGCTGCCTGACAGGGGAGTCTGTGAGACGGCGGTCCGTTTCTCCCCGCCCTGGTCCCCTTCATGCCGTGCTGTGGGCTGGGCCATCGCCGGAGAGCACAGCTTCCATATGTGAGTTTGTGGCTCTGATGCTGATTTATCACAAGGGTTAGAGGGGAGAGTTTGCGTGAGAGATTAAGGGAAGCTGATGAAGCTGGCAGTTGCCAGCATGTGTAGACTAATGTGCTTAATGCGCTTTATTATGATTGTTTCATGATGGGTTACACTGTATTCATATTTAATTTCTGCTGGTGTTTCACATGCACAACTTTACTTAAAATGTCGTTGTTGCTTCAAAGCACCAGACTGAATGGATCAGTGGACACCTGCCAGCTTTCCCCCTCGATGTTGATCACTGTTCTATGCTAGATCTCTATCCTGAACCTGAATGCTGCAGGATTTAGCTGAAATATTTCAGCTGCACCGGCCTGACAGTTTTCTGCAGAGCTCTGTTCACGCCGCCAGACACGATAAATCTTTTATTTCATATTTATTCCGGGACACTGCTGAGGTTGTAATGTTATTGAATACAGAGGGTTCACACTGCAGGCACATGCTCGGTTGACAGGTCCACTTTATTGGGCTTTGCTGGTTTATTTATTTCATGTGTCCTTTGTGTTTTAGTGTCTGGAAGTAAAAGCGGTGTGTTATGAGAATACTGAGGCTGTTTGGTGTAATGAAATGCAGTGAGAGGAAATGTGGGTGTGCTTCTGCTCACAGGTATCAGACATTTGATTATGCATCCTTTTTTTTGTGCTGTCATTTGAATCATCCATTCTGTCATGTACTTGTTTTCTGTAGACTTGTGTTCAGAAAAAAGGAAGAAGGATATTTTCTGCTTTTAAGATTCTCTATTACACTGTTCACCAGTAGAGCATTGCAAAAAAAACAACACTTTTTTTCCTATCTCATCCAGTACTGCAGATAAAGATGGGCTTCCCTAATTGAGTTTTGCCACTAGATGGCCATGTTACACTTTTACTCTCACACAAACACACATAGCACACACATGCTCATAATTGCATAAATACACCATTTCAATGCAGAGAGAAAATGCTTTAACACCCTCAAGGCTCAGAAATAAACTTTTCATGAGGTGTATTTTTTAAATTTTATTGTTTGAAATGGGTTATGATCTCATTCCCAAATCCAAGACAGAAAGCTCATTGGACAAAATGTTCAGAACTCAGTGAGCTGCAGCAGCATCAGACTGACCCAAACAGAGAGATCTCAATGCAGAAAGGTCTGTGTGTTTCAATGGTGTGAGAACTAATGCGACATAATTACATGGCGTTATTGCTCAAATGTTAGTAGGTACCAGTGTCCACAGTTTGTATGCAGTGCAGCTACTTTAGTGCTGAAACATTTAGTTGATATACAGAAGATTAATCATCTTTTCATCTCAATTATTTTAACAATGGATTGATTATTTCAGTTTTGCAAAAATGCCAACCATTTGCTGATTACAGCTTCTTAAATGTGAGGATTTGCTTTGTTCTATGTATGTGATAGCATACAATACAACTTATAAACAACAACAAAATTTTAAAAATAATCACAAGATTAATGAGGAAAATAATCATTATTTGCAGCCCTAAGTTAAGTGCAGCTTTAATGAATAACAATCTACGGTTAATGTCATATAATAATACTGATTCATTTATTCACTAATCAATTAAATGTTGTCATAAAAATGGTAAAAAATAAAAAAAGGCCCATCATATTTTCTTAAAATGACAAACAACGTTGTATTGTCTTAATGTAATTAGATTTTTTTTGTAGGTCAGTTTACCGTCAATTAAGACGAAGAAAAGCAATTTTAACTTACATAATTACATAATAGTTGCCAATTATCTTTCTGCAAGTTGTCTAATCAATTTATCAACTAATTGTTTCAGCCCTAATATAAACATTTGAGTACCAGGTCACAAACACCAGCTCAACTTTCCTCACTCTGAGTTAATAAGGGTCTCCTGAATGCTTTATAAATCAACTGTTGGGTGCACAATGCATTATGTAACGCAGAGACTGCGAGCGCTACACCAGTTGTGTCATTTTTAAAATTCAGCCAAAGAAGGCTGCTTTTCTTTTGAAAAGGGGCCACGACTTTTGGGCCTATTATGACGTATTCTGTCTAGAAATGTGGACCTTGATAGGGTCCAGCTACTGAAGTGGGACACCAACTTTATCCCAGATATTGTAGAGAAGGAAAACTGCTAGTGGTCTTGTGCAGACTACTGTAGTTTGTTTACACAGTCTGGTTTTGCAGGCTGCAGTAGGCTGAATCGACATTTACTGTACAACTGAGTAAGCTTTAATTTAACTGATGAGTGGATTAGTGTAGGACCAGCTGTTGATACTCCACACCGGACGGTCTAAGCCCCATGTGCAAGGTGTTTGCATGAAAACAAACCATTCAGTGTGATGGAGTATCACTGGCAACATGTGTTTATGTTTAATTACGGTGCTCAAACTAAGCATGTTGAAATTAATATAATGAATACTGTTTAAAAAATGCAGTTTTTGGCTCACAGAGAATGGTCCAGTGACTGTAGCCGCTACTGACCTTGAGAGGACCCCAGCTGCCGTGAGACGCCACTCACTCTGTGACACTCCTCTCACATGTTTCCAATATGGAGCACCAAACCACCGTTTTACATCTGAAATGGGGCGGAACGTAATTCCGCTCTGGATGGAATGTGGAGCACGGAGACCCGGGCCGGATGGGACTCCGTCTGACAGACTGAGTGGCCAGTCCCAGACACTCCTCACGGAAACTCAGCTAATTGAAGACAGCAGGCCCTACTCCATTCCCCTGGTTGTTTTCTAGGCTTCCCTGCTTGCCATGATGCACAATTGGTAGCCATTTCCATCTGTGAGCTCAGCAGAGAGCAAATTAAATGCATAGAAAATGTATCATGTATAAAAGTCAGTAAAGTCGTGGAAGTATGTGGCACAAGATGCAGTGCAGTACACCTCCTATAATCAGTAATATGTTTAAGATGGAAGCAAATTATCATTTAAATATTTAAGTGAATACTGCATATTCCTTAAACTCAATGTCTACAGCCATGCTTGTGCAAATACAATTCGCCATGCCCTGTACTTATAGGGCAAGGCAGCTTTATTTATATAACACATTTCAGACACAGAGGTGCTTCACATAGACAAAGAAAAGTATTAGAATGACATTCAAAACAATAAGCAATAAAATCAAGTACATTCAAAACTTTAAATATTTGATCAAATTAAATAACACATAAAACACATATTATAGTAATTCAATTTGATGTTGCAATTGGGATTGGGCATGGCCATTGGCTTTATAGCGCCCCCTAAAAAGTATTTTTGAGGTGCTTATACAATTTTACAAAACTCTGCACATGCATCAGAAGTGGCAAAACTTTATTTCTGATGTGGGTTATGGCATAGGTGCGGTAAAATTGCTTGAGGGTGCTCCCAAAGTCAGTGCCCCCACCTTTTTAATTTGAAATAGATGTACAAAATTTGGTAAGCAGGTGTAAAACTTAAAAAAGCCTTTTGGACCCACACCCTACATCTAACAGGAAGACAGCCATTTAAAATGTACTGTGCAATTGTTTGTCAAAGTAAATCAATTTACACGTGTTATACTTTAATGTTCATTGCTGCTTGCAGCTTTTATTTGTGTTTATATTTATTGTTGTGTTTTTGCGACATGAAATTACCTTTTTTTGCATCTAATTAGTTGCATTCATTCATTGTCCATTTCCGCTTCTCCTAACTAGGGTAGTGGGTTTGAACACAGACACCTCTTGCTGTAAACCAACAGAGCTAATCACTACACTACGGTACATTTCATTTGTACTCATTAAAATGTATTTATGTATTTGTAATTACAATACAATAAAACCAGAATCGCTATTGAAAATACAAAACTAGGGGTTTTAGCCTTTAGGCTTTTGGCCTCCCTTGCATACTCTGTTTTTATTTAAATTGTCTTGTTAGTATTCTTTCTTAGATGTGCTTAACAAAGAGTAAAAAATAAGTAAATAAGTAAAATACATGAAATAATATAAAAACCAGGAGTAGCATCTTCATGGTGGTACTAGAGGAAAAGTCAGAGGATCACCAAAATCAGTAGGATTGATCCCTTTGGGACCATTAATATATGCGCAAGTTTATATGCTAAACCATTAATGAGATTCCCAAGATATTTAATGTGATAAGGGAAAACTTGGACCTGCTGGGAGCTCTAAAAGTACCACATCTACAATAAGAAATGGCAGATACTGCAGTATTGCACAGAAGACTGTAATTATTCCCAGAAAGTACTGAACTTGTGTGTGCTAGTGGTGAGCTAATCTCCCATGGCGAAAGTCTGACCAGGACTTCCCAGTTTTCCAGGCTTTGGGAAGCACGCCCAGAGAGGAGTGTCGGGCCAGCGCAGAGCAGACTGGAGCAGGGTTTCCTTGGCAGCGGTTGTGCGTTCTTTCACTTTTCCAGAGAATATGGAAATGTCCGGAAACTGAGCAGCTAATTGGCCACAGAGGCCCTTAGGAATGTCTCGGATTTAGGTGGATTTTTACTGCTTTTACATAATCTATCACCTCACTGTGGGACTGGAAAGTGTGATATATATCTATGAAGGCTTATGTAGAGTATAGCTCAACTGCAGCCTGGAAACACTGATGTCAGTGACGTGTACTGAATCTGTGTGCACTGACCCTGGTTTAGTTACGACAGCGCTGCGACAGTCTGAGTTGTAAAATCCTCACTTGTCTGGAAACTGTGAAGTCATGGGGGGAAAGATGCAGCTCACTCCCTACAAAATATACAGTATTATGTTAATGGTATGATAATCACTATATCACTATGGATGGGCTTTCCACTTGTGTGTCTGCTTGAAATTTCCTTATTGGGGGCATCTTTGAAGTTGAATGATAAAAATGCGTATTGCATCTGCAACATAACGAGTTTGATTCTTTATGAAGAACATTGCTTAATTTTATACCCCCCACACTCTTTCTTGCCTGCTTTCCTGTTTGTGCCTATTAGATTGGCTTAGTCTTGGCTGTATCAGCTTTTGTCTCTCATTATGTGTAATTATTTTGGTCCTATTTAAATGATCTGTAACATATGGTCTAAAGTGCATGGCGCATCTGCATTTAGGGCAAAGTGAGGTGCAAGAGGCAAAAGGGTTGTATTTTAGTCTCTTCATTACAATAAGTTATCGGTGTATTTTGGGCAAAACATATATTCAACCAATCAAAGTGAGATGTGACTTCACATGCCGCATTGCTATTTAAATGGAGTTGATCCTTTGCATAAACCGGCTCCTTATCCACCGTCCCATCAACAACTCCATTTGACTGCCTTCAAGCAAGCGCTCCAATTGCCTATTTAACTGAGGAGGAGAGTACTGTTCGTTCATGTGCATGTAACAATCAGAATGTTTGTGTGTATTGAACCTGCCTATGTCGGTGCATCTTACTATGTATTAAATAGCTGGAAAATACTGCACCATTGACTTTAGACCAGGTGTTTGTTTGTCAATAATGCAGTCCTTTTCTGTGGCTTCAAGACAGCATTTCAGCAACAATGCACCTGGCCACGCCTCATTCTAAGACCTACACATCCATGGGCGGACAGATGGACACAAGTATATTTGCCACGCTGTTCAAGAAAATTACAGCTGCATCGATCTGAAACAAGCAATGTGCTGCACTGGTCTATAGGCCACTTTGGGCTGGGTGTAAAAAAAGGACTTTCAGTTTTTAGGTTTTTTACAGTTTTAAACATTATTAACAAATTTTATGTACAGCAAAAAGTGGTGGAATTGCAAACCACCACAAAGTGTCTGATATCTTCAATCAGACAAGAGTTTACTGCCACAGCTGGGGCGGATGTGAATACCATAGTTGGTCAATTTCTGTAAATATTTTATAATTGTGAAGAATTTCTACTATGGTGCGGTTTTACAACCTGCTGCATGAGATCCATACATATGAAGTAATTTGCTCCCTGTGGTGAATGTTAATTTTAGCCGCGTCTCTCTCCTCCAACACGTCAGATTGGCTGCTTCGCTGCTATCAGTGGAAAGCAGCTGCTTTGAGGGCTGGAGTGCCATCATCCATTTCTGTGAGGCTTGCAGTTTCTGGCACAATCTATTCAGTAATTCCATTTATTAGCATTACGTTACACTACGACACATGGCTTTAGGAAGAAATATGTCTGTAGACGATTCTCTGCTGTTGGTGGAGCTGTTTTTATTTGCTGTATATGAGACATAAGGTTTAGTTTAAGGTTCACTTTAGCTCAAATTGACACCATAACTCTCCATATAATACTTTCACTTACCCTGTTCACCATCTTTATTTTCCACTGTGTCTGCAGTAACAACTGACAGAAGGTAAAGAATCTGCAGCAAAATGGACAATCATGCTATCATTAGAGACATGAAGGAGCTGTGGGCTCAGCTCGCGCCCATTAAACTGGCACCTCAGACAGTGAGGGCAGCCAGGCCAAACCGAGCATCACTTAAAACAGGAGCAGATGTTCTTTGGGGCCAATTAACAGCGGAGAGATGCAGACAACCTTGTGCACCAGAGGAGGGCTGCCGGCCCATATGGATACTAGAGATAATTAATTAGAGCGACAGACGTTAAAAATGGATCAGGAGCTGTGTAAAGACTTGCTTTAAAACCATGAACTCTGGGACCCTCAGATTGGGTTTTAATTATGTTTGTTATTTGGTGGCAACTACAGCACAGGAATGAATAGTTTCAGTCCTTTAACAAGCAAAAATGGCAGATAGACTTTCATAGACTAAATGATCAATTACATTTTTAATCGAGAGAAAGAAAACCTAAAGCCCTAAAAAAAGTTTTATGAAAATTGTGTTTGGACATATTTGATTTGATTTATTTGCACAATAAAATGAAGACAAGAAACACAACAACAAAAGAAGCAAGTTGTGCAAGTGAGATTTTAATTTCCCTTTAAGGCTATGAGAAAAGGCACGTTTAAAATGTGTTTTTAAATGTTTTTTAATATAGATAAATATTTCTCTAATCACTCCTTCCCCATAAAATCTGCAGGGATGCACTTTGCTGGTTTTTAGTACCTTGTTATTCCAATTAAAAGCACTGGTTGTACTTTTTGTTCCTGCACAATCTGTAGTATTTTCTACCACTGCTGCTTTTGAGATCTGTATCTTCTCTTTGATTCAATTTCACTTAAGTGTAGCCACTCAAATGAACAAACACGGCCTCAAAACTCTTCACTGACCTTTTACAAGTAATCCGATCGACTTGTGCAAACAGATAGACACAAGTGTGGAGCTGATTGTGTCAGAGAGAGGAAGATTGAACAAAAGTGAGTTAGTGTGGAGGAGTGTGAGAATAAGAGGGGAGAAGGTCAGGACAACATTTAGAGAGTAGATTTAATTTTGTGTCAGAGAGCAGTGCCACCACAGTGTGAAAAGAGATGAAAGAAAGAGACAAGGAATCCCATTTTCACTGAGTATCTTTTATCTGTGGCGGCACTCGTCTCTTAGCAAAGAGGTGTTATGACAACAGGTACCAGCTGGGCGAGGAGACGAACCCCTGAGAGGGAGGGAGGGAGGGAAGAGTGTAGAGGAAGGAGAGTGAGATTAAGTAGGTGGAGAGGAAGGGAGAACAGATGAAACAGAAAAGAGGGAAGATAACGAGTAAAGGAGGCACTACATGAAAACGAGGTCAATTACTTGAAGTTTCCTCCCTGTTTATTTTTGGTTTGTGGAGGTGTCAGTGACCCGTCAGTCAGCGGAGAGCCCCGTCCTCTCCTCCAGAGAATCAGTATGTTCATCCTAATGCTTCTATAAGCTCACCCTCGGGAGCCGGCCACAAAGATCTGCTCCGCGATTGGGTGCACACTGAGGCTCAGCAGGGCGGGGTTAAACCTGCTGGGATGTTTCATATTCATACTCGGCGTGAATACATAATCAGTCCATCAGGTCACTGTGTGCTGTCAGGAGGAAGAGACTCTGTTGGATGATTCTTATCTCCACTTTGTTTTTTGTGAAGAAAACTTTGTCATCATCCTCTTCTTTTACGAAGTCTGGTGTGATCCTGCTGACAGATGCTGAGTTCAGTCAGAGCCGGCGTTTTTGGCTCGCAGGTTTGCAGGGTGGATGATGACCTATGGCTGAGCGCGACGTGCCCCCGGCCATCACCCCTGATCCCACTCAGACCTGCCTTCACAACAGACTGTGGGGCTGAAATCTTCTGAGGAGGGGCTCCTCTCTCCACAGCACCGGCCTGCTCTCATTGCCATGATCAAACAAACCAAGAATAAAAATGTCTCGTGGGTAAGTGAGGTGTGTTGTTGGAGTTTTCTCCTCTACTTTGGAACTCCTTCTGCATGTTTTGCTGTTTCTTTATAGGCTGTGCTATTTTCAAAACAACTGAAAGTGATGCAACATTTCTGCATTACTATTGATAAGATTTTCTGGTTTAACAGATTATGTAGAGGCTATTACAGTATATTCCCATTGGTTTTTGATGCTCCTGTGCCCAGTGGCTATTCCAAAGAGAGGCTTAGAGATTTAGGTATTATATAACTACAAGCTACTACATGCCCACTTTATGAAATCTGGTTATCAGTCTGCCAACTCTTCCTGTGTTACAAGAAATGCCACTGATGTTAAGTCGCAGACAAACTTAAGGCTAAATGTCCAAGAAAATTCATAGTTTACCATCATAATAATACTAGTAGGTAAACTAGTATTTTCTGTCATGTTGTCCCAGGTTTTTTTTTTTTTTTGTAACGTGTGTGAGTTTGATATCTGATTCTTTGCCAGTGCAGACGGATCAGGGGAGATTAGAGTGAGAGTGGCTTTGCGAGGATGAAATCAGCTACTTGGGAAAAGGGGGGTGGGGCAGGGAGGAGAGGATGGGATGGAGTTACTCCAGAATCCACCTTCTGTCTGATGTGTGTGTGTGTGTGTGTGTGTGTGTGTGTGTGTGTGTGTGTGTGTGTGTGTGTGTGTGTGTGTGTGTGTGTGTGTGTGTGTGTGTGTGTGTGTGTGTGTGTGTGGGCGTTTTCTCTCATTTTTCAAATTTTCTCTGTCTTGACTCTGCAGTGCTATGACAGCCCAGTCGCCAGCAAAAAAATGTTGGTATTGTATGTTTCTGCAAACCACAGATACATTGATCTGCAAAGTTATTTTGTAAGGTGACGTTAAAGCCAATTCGGTCTCACGTCTGGTAAATGGGAGGGGAGGTGGATGGGACCAACCAACCCAGGAGACACTGAGTTTACATCCTGTTGTGAGAAATGTTGAAATGAGTGTTTTTTTAGGACTAACTTTTAACCTTTTAACCTTAATATAACCAACTGGTTTTGGTGCCTAACCTTAGCCAAAGTTTTATCAAAGTGTTGAAAACAGTGATCATCACATGTTTACAGTCTGTTGTGGTCTGTGTGTTTGCAGCGTGATTTAAGAGTCGAACGGGTTGCTGTTTTGTTTTTTGTTTTTTTTCCGGAGACCGTAGCGGGCTCACTTTCAAGGAATATACTGGAGATCCTGGTATCATATGAAACTAGAAGATCTAAGGAATCTATAAGATTCATGTGCGTCAGGATATCGTGTCAGGAAGTTGTTGAAATAACTCTGCAAATTAGGCAACATTTTTTATGTTTCATGGTAAAAGTTTGAGAACTGACTGATACTTTGTTGGTCAGTCTGTGGGTTTGATTCTCACTGTGGAGAAATAAAAAGACTGAAGTGAGATGAATAGACTTGAATAGAGAGAATTTTATCTTATTTGTCAAAACAATTCTTGATTGAATTGAATTTTGTGGACACAAAATGCAGTTACACAGTAAAATCGCAATATAATGTATTGTGACTCAAGTATTGGGATAAAATCGTATCGTGGGGTCTCTGGTGATTCACACCTCTAGTTGCAATGATTCATTAAAAACATTCACATTCAACATACTAGTATTGATTAAAAATGTAGAGGTTTATTGCTATTTGTGGTTTGCAGGAACCTACAATGCCAACATTTATTTTGGTGACTAAATTGCGTTTGACGTCCAGCCACCCAGCTCAGCCTCTTTGTTATGTAATCTCTATTGGTGGAGTTACTGTATGTCAGGTGCAAGTGACACAGTCATGGTGTGATAAACCTGAGGCTTACTTCTCCTCCATATACACCATATGTTGTGCTTTCCTAAACAGGCATTCATGTTTGGCGTTGCGATAACTTTGTCTTTTTGTCCAGTATATTGCACGCGTGCATGAATAGAGATGTACATATGTGTTTTCCTCCGGAGGGAAACGCTGCTCTAGTTTTGCTCAACCCTCCCATATGCCGCATATGTCACGCTGCTGCTTTCTGCAGCCCAGCTCTCTGTCCTCAAAGTGAACCTGAACACGCAGAGCTGGGAAGTTGAGTACCTTAATGTCTGGCGGAATAATGTCACAGTGCTGCCTCTCAGTCTTATTTAATAATTAGTTTAGATTTACTACAGTCAACCAAGTCTTAAAACACTTTGACAGATATTTAATTTATGTCTGATACATTTAAATTAATATTTTTTCCCCTTTTTTTGTAAAAGCTCTTTTTTTTTTTAAGAAGAAGGTGAACTGGAGAATTTAAAAAAGGACCTTAGACTACCAACCATTTGAAAGTAATTTCAGTTCTTAAATATTTAATGGTCTCATTAAGTGAAAGGAGAAAAACCACTGAGTACCATTGGAGTACACACATAATATAAATAACAAGAAGGGCACTAAGAAAGCATAGACCTCAGCCAAGGCTTGCTATGTCTCGCAAAGTTAATATTCTGACTTTAGTGGGTGTTTACGTGCATTATCCCAGCGGGGAAGTCATTTTCTGATCGTTCTGACACCACAACCGACACCTATCTTGCAATGTTAACAAAAGTAGAAAATAGTTAATGCATTTGTCCCGTAATTCTGATCTGCTGCAAAGTTTACAGGGTTCCTTCTTGGCTCATGCTGCACCTTTCCACCAAGTTTCATGAAAATTGGGCCAGTAGTTTTAATACTGACAGACAGAGTGACAGACAGACAGACAAACCAAATTGAATATACAGTATAACCTTCAAAATCTTCAGACCAACTGTGTTAATAATTAGGAAACATGTGATTATTATTGTAATGTCTGTTTGGTCAAATAATGTAAACGGGGAAGTAAATGCTGATTAGTCCAGGTTTTAACTACCTATAATATCTAATATTATATACACATTATAATACACAATATCCCTCATTTAATATTCTATAGATATGACAAAACTGGTCAAACTTCAAACTGATGATTACTAATATGAAAATGTTTTTATTTATTTATTTATTTTAGAAAAAACGTGTTTATTTTGTAGTGTTAAGGTACACTTTACCAGTAGAAATTAACATTAGGCTATAACACCATTTATCAGTTTTATTTTTATGTTGTTGTAGTGTTTCAGGGCCCTTAATGAACAGCATACTGAGCTTTATCAGCTGTGGGTTGACCAATACAAGAAAGTGTATCGATCCTCTGGGGAGCCTGAATGTGAGTTTCATTGCAATCTGGATTTTTTTGTGTGCAAATTGAAATTTTTGCCTTGGTGGTCCTAGTGGAAACATCAGAAACATTTTGACTCTGGGAGTGAAGTAATGATTTAAGGAAACATTTTTCATTGGTTAGGCCCACTGCATTGTTCTCACGTTGGGCTCTGCATACCTCCACACCTCATGGTGTTGACTGCACAAATCTTCTTGTTGATAGTTTGCTCATTGATCTGCAGTACCCTGACCTAGCCACTTTTTCTTCTACCACATACAAAAACACACTGGTAATTGGCTGGCTCAGGGGTCAGCAACCTTTACTAACACAAGAGCCATTGTTGTTCAAAAAGAGACAAAAAATTTTGGAATGGAGCCGCAAACCTTACTTGGAGCCTTACAATGAAGATGAAACAGCCTACTAAGTCTTAATTAGCCTACCAGCATTACCAATAGGTCATAATGAACATTTATTAATATGATTTTGTCAGAATGTAGCGAGAAACCAAGTGCAAATTTGGAATCGAAAGCTTGCCTACTTAATTAAAACTAGCTCGAAGTTGAAAAAAGTAAGCTATAATGATATTTAAGTTGACTAAAATGTGAAAAAAAGTGCTATATGTAAGCTATACATTTTTACAATTGAAGAATATAAATAGCTTTGGACCTACACCAATGATGAACACCATTTTATTTTGTATAATTTTTTTCTCACAGCCACAGAGGGCCAATGCAGATGGCCTGAATAGCTGCATGTGGCTCCAGAGCATCAGGTTGCCTACCCCATAAAAAAATACCAAACCTGCTTTTACATCTAAGTTAGTTTGCTCCTGATATATTTGCAGAAAATGCAGATGTGTGTGATGCAGTTGCAGCGCCTCTGCAGTGTGCTGATCCCAGGTATCTACTTGTCTATCCAATAAGCCTAATGACTTTGAGGGCCACATTCATAATCACAGTGGAGGGCAGTGCCAGGAGGATTAGGACTCCAGATGGTGCTGTTACTGCCTGACTGACTGTCTGGCCACCGATGTACAGCTGCAAGAGGTCACATGTTTTACTACAGCGGTCAACTCTGCCACTGCAGCTCAGCATCACATAGGCTCTTCAGTAACACTAAAGCTGACTATCACAACAAGTATCTGTTGACAGAGTGTTTCTGGAGCTGAAGGTACGTTTCTGTATGTGTTTCTGTCGGCTTCTTATAGTGTCATTGAGTTGATGCAACAGATGTCACACTACCAAATTAAAGCCTAATGCCCAGCCAGCTGAAGGAAAACACTTCAGAGCTGACCATGACACCGCACAGCTTAAACACTCTATTGTGTGTGTGTGTGTCCGCTCGTGCATGTCTATGTGTTTCCGCTCGTTTCAATGCGAGTGTGTCTGTGATCCGTCTGTGAGACTCCACATGAAGCATGACTCTTGCCGTTGGATGAGCTCTTGAGGATGACCATGTCTCACTTCCTCTCCTCTAGACTTCACCTTGACACCGGTTGTATTAAAGAGCAACTTGCCAGGTAGCGCAGCAGTCAGCGTTATCCCTTTTTCTGACTGAGACAGAGAGGTTGGTTTTTTTATGCCAGGCGTCAGCTGCTTGCACCCCTGGGTCATGCTACTCTGAACAAAAACCAGGGGATTTGCATAATTCATTACAGTCGCTGTGGAACGGAGAGGCGACACAGGTGTCCCAGGCATTGTGGGAGAACGAGCATGTCTAAGAAGCCGAAGGTAAAAAAACAACACAACCTGTTCTTGTTTCTGTGTAAATCAGCAGCTTACTTCTCTATCTGGAGCTTGTACTATTAGTTGTAGCGCTGGCTTGTTTTGCTGAAAGCTTTTGCATCGTTATTACAGCTTACAGAGTGCTTTTCCTCTGTGTTTGTGGATTCTTTGCTGTGTGCAGTCTTGTTTGTGACGGCATCCAGAGGGTCACTGTCTGTCTATACCCTGTCTGTGAGGTCTGTTTACATAGGCCTATACTGTCGGGAATGCACTTCATATAAGTAGAGCTTAGTTTTTAATCATGGATTCATGCGGGACTGTGTCTGCCCCTCAGTCCTGTAGAAAGGCATTGATGCTTGTAGGTGAAACACAATCTGCAGGGTCATCTTTCTCTTTCCACGTGTAGATACCTGTAACGGTGAAAGAGTCTGTTCATGCAGCTAAATCCCATCTTTGGAAAACTGATTTAGATTATTTGGAGCAGCATGATTTAATCTTTGTCATTTTACACAATGTAGGGCAGTATTTCTGAACCCTTTAACTTGTCATCCCTTGAAATTACGCAATGCTTGCTTCTGACTAGTTCAAACAAAGTGATGCTTTTTGTTTTCTTTTGTTCTTTTTTTTCAAGATTTCTAGAGGTGTTAACCTGCAAAGTTTGCTTTGAAGTAAAGTTATTTTTACATTAGAGCCTTTGCTGATATGGGATTTTTGCAACCAATACCAGTTTCAGAGAGAAAAAATTCAATGATTACTGATATGGCGGTCGATATAGTGAATGTTTTTAGGTGGAATGACAAAAAGACATTTTATTTGTGCACCATTTTTGCACCAATATGACTTTGCAAAGATACTCAGAATGCTGCTTTCCTAAACAAATAATTTAACTAAAGAATATTTAACATTTTGTATGTTAAACATACAATGTATTATATTGTTAAACATTTTAGATAGGAAAAAAATAATAATACATTTAATAAATAGCAGAAATAACACCATTTCTAAATCATGCCAAGCATAATTTTTGTTGTGTAAAAAAAGTTTTCATATTGGGGCATATGGTCAACATATATGCCGGTATAAATATGACTTTAAATAGGCCAATAGAGGCTGATAATATGGTCTACTAATAAATTGGTTTGACTCTAGTGGTGTCACCAAAGCTCATTGTGTGTTCAGCATGATAAATGTGATAAATGTGTTCCTTATCATAAAATACAGTTTTTGAATATTCTAGTTCGGGGAATGTTAACAACTGTTGATGGATGTATTTTTCTCCTGATGTGCCCATGATATAAACTAAATAAGGACCCATTCATAGAAGCACTGCTCCAAAGCACTAACAGTGCTAAAAACTAAACAGGGAACCTTTTAAGAGGTAGATAATCCAGTAATTCACAAGAGAAAAGGCAGATTAGAGAGTCTGCAAAAATAAACCCATGATTTTCAACCACTACTGTTGAGTACACTTTACTTTTTATATGACCTTAGTACTGCCACATCTTCCAAGGTATAAAGAACAGATTTTAACATGTTTCATGTCAGTCATTTCTTCTACTGTAAATCCTGGGTTGATGGAAATGTAGAAGCAGATTTAAATCTCCTTACTGAGAGAAGCAATCATCACAAAGTGAGTCAGGGGATCAAGTGGACACAAGCAATCACCCCCGTGGGTGTTATTGTGAGCAGCGTGGGTCGTTCCCTCCCTCCTGTAGAGATGTACAGTACACAGATGAATGTGTGAGGATACAGCAGATGACCGTCTCTCACTGAACTGCTCAAACAGTTGGACTGTGTTTAAATTAGGATGTCAGAGTCGCACACAAGACTGGCTTTGTTATTCTGAAAGTGTAAAGAAAAAGAAGGCAGTATACTGTATGTTGTCTGTTATATTATGTAAATATTTAGTGTGTATAGTGTGTGTGTCTATAATTTGAGCAAAAGAAATCAGTTGTGTGAATCAGGAAATTCAGGCTTAAACCTTTAACTGTTTATTCTTTTTATTTATTTAGTGGGACTTAGGTGCATAATCAGCATCTTATCTGAGCTTTTTCACCTTTTTCATTTTAGTTTTGTATTACTATAAACATTTTCTGAGCTGTCAACATTGAAGGACCTCCTTTACCTTTAAACTGTTGTGATCAGTATCAAAAGAAGCAAGAAAGAAAGCTTTTTTTGTAATACTCCATTTTTCTTATTGTCAACAAATCCCATGTAATTCAACAAAAGAACTGATCTTGGCAGTGGCCAGTCTACACTTGCATCTGAATTATTATTCATTTTAAGGATTTCTTTACAAAGTTGCTGATACACAATTTATAATTTTAATAATAAAAAAAATATTTTGGTTATTTTATATCTATGTATGTGTTACATTTTGTTTTACAAAGTTAGGAAAAGCAATGTTTAAGTCAGGCCTGATGTTGTTTTATACATAAAAGAATTACCCCAGTCACTTCTGGCAGCTTTCGCCATCTGTATTAGAGCCCGACAGACCTATCTATCTAATATATATTATCATCCGTTATTGTCCTGTCAAAGGCCTATCAGTATCAGCATAACTTTTTTTTTGCATAATAAATAATGCAGGAAACATTGCTTTGCGTGTTGGCTATTAATTTATTTTTTTATTCATTTCTTTTTTAAATAGTCAGCAATTGACTGAACAGTTGTTATGTTTATTTAGCTATTTATTATATTCCTATTTATTTTTATTTTCTCAGTAATCTACAGAATTGGCATATTGTTTGTATAATATATAACTATTTTAATTATTATTTAACAAAGTTTTATGTTTGAAATCTAGCTCTCTGGGTACATTAGCAGAGTGGTAAAAGATCTGTGCACAATCCACATAAAAATGTCTATTTTCATTCCAGCTAAAAAAAAATTACTATATGAGCCACCATATTGGTTATTTATACATTTTCCCCCTCTAAAATCTATATCGACATTGTTGTCAAAAATCCCATATCGGTCAGGCTCTTATCTGTATCTGGACTGAAAAAGTGGGATCGGTGCATCCCTGGTCTAGGTAACAAAGCCTGGTTTAGCCGACTCCTCTGTGCCATAAACCTGAGCTTTAGACTTCGCCAGGCTAGCTGTTCCCCCATGTTTCCAGTATTTATGCTAAGCTAACAGGCTGCTAGCTACAGCTATGTATTTAATTAATAGATATGAGAATGGTATCAAACTTCTCAACTAAACAAAAAGCAAATAAGTCAAAGAGTCAAACTATTTCTTTGAGTTCAGGGTATGTTAATGAAATGTCCTTGTGAGTGACAAAAACAAGCTCTTGTGTGTTCATGTATAACCAAATCCCTAATCACTAAATTGCCAGTTATCAAAGTGTCCATTAAACTAATTAAAAATGACCGTAGCTCTCTGTCTAAACCACTAGTGTACAACGATGTGTGTTTCATTCTCTAACATCCATCATATCTGTGTGTCACCAGAGGGAAAGGGGAGTTAATGCACAAGTATAAAAGTGTGTTTGTGTACAGTTTGAGTGCATCACCCTCTGCCAGTGTTTGCCTGACCTGTGCCTGACTTTATTGGTCACAACGGTCCCAATTTGCCGGCTGAAGAGTTTTTCCTATGACTCCATGTGGGACAGCCGATGTGTTGATGTGTTCAGCGAGCGTGAAGTGAGTCAGCGCCACACACTTGCACTGCAGCCGTCAAACGTTGTACACGGTTAGACATGTCAGCGCTTCAGAAGCCATCAAGTCTTTTCTCCCACACGCTGTCCAGCAACTCCGAGCTCATGATCTTCATTCCCTTGGGCATGCTTGACAAGTTAGCTTTGTCTCCACTGACTAAACACATCTTGGGAAGGGTAAGCTTTACTCAACTTCTAACTTCCATCTTTGTTGTGGTATCTCCGTACCACAATAAATAAGCCGAGGCGCAGAATTCTCTCATACAGAATAAGTACAGCAGTTATTCTCAGGTTTAGCACACATGCTAGCAGGATGCCCTTTGGTGAAGTGGAGGAAGCAGCAGTGGAGCTCTTGGGTCGCTGAGAGAGGCAGCAGGAAACAGAACAGCTGGGGCTTCTATCTCTCTTTCTCTTTCTCATCCTCTATCTCCATCTCTCTTTTTTCCTTTTCTTTTTTACTCACTCTGTCTATCCCCCTCTTTTTCTCCCCTTTCCTCTCTCTCATTGTCTGTAATTAGAGATGGTCCCATGGCTCGAGTGGCCTGGCATGTGTTGTAGCTAGGTAACCTCAGTCAGATGCTGGCTGCCAGCCCTCAGGGTTTCATTAGATGTGAATCACAGTCCCAGCGGACCTTCCGTGGATTCTCCAGTCTGATCTGGATGTTATGCATCAGGATCAGTACAGTCCTGCTCTAAATTTACGCTTTATATCAGTCGAGTTGGGTATTTGAAACGTGTGGGTACTGCTACCCCAAACAATACTTTTAAAATTATTTATTACTATAAAACAAAATAAGCAATACTTCTTAAAAACATGTTTTTTAAATGATTAGTGCTACATTTTGGGAGATGTTTT
Source organism: Centropristis striata (assembly GCF_030273125.1). NCBI lineage: Eukaryota > Metazoa > Chordata > Actinopteri > Perciformes > Serranidae > Centropristis > Centropristis striata. The sequence continues at coordinate 13,951,056 of NC_081539.1, forward strand.
TATTTGCGTTCTTGCCTATTAGAAGCTCAGTACCACTCAAATCTATGCAGTAAATATGTAGCTTTTTGCTGAGCTTTGCATAAAGTCTCTTCCCTCTTTAAAGTAGTTGATGAGGCTGAAACATGAGTCGATTAATCGTTAGTTAATCAAGACATAATGAAGCTTTGACATTCTTTAACCCTGTAAACCCCACAACCACCCGTAAGTTTGAGGGGCATGTTTTCTTTTTAAAAATGTACACCATTTAATATAGCTAGAAACTGTAAAAACAGAATTATCATTGAATTTTTCACATTTCAAATGGCCCATGAATGAATCATGTGTGACAAATGCTTCCATCAGGAAAAAACAAACAAATCTTAGATGAAAAACAGTGATATTTAATCCATATTAATTTATTCACAGCTATTACTTCCAAATACACTTCAGAACCTATAGCATGGTAATATTTTATGTTTTTCTTACTGCTAACAAATCCCACTAAAATACCAAAACAATGAACTGATCCTATAAGCAACTATCTGTGTAAACAGTTCACCTGACTCAGTCCAAAGGTAACAAAATCCACCTCCTAGCACCTCTTAAGCTCATTAATTAACATCTTGTGGGTTTAATTTCTGTAACAATCAGTCAATCGGTGAAGACTCTAGGAAGTTACTGCTCCCACCCAAGAAATAGTTTGGCAAGTTTTTACACTTGGATAAAACAAACCCAATAGAATGTGTTAATTGGTGTTCTTTAGAGCAGTGACTCTCAACCTTTTTGATGGCAAGGACCCCTACATTGATTCCCCCATTTGACAAGGTTTCACTTCAGGGAAAAGATTTTGGTTGTTAGATATAATTATCCACTTCGCGGATGAGCCACTGGAAAAGTGACAGAACGTCAATCGCTCGCAATGTCCTGACAACCAAATAAACAACAGCGAGATTAAAGCATTTTTAAAAACACCATGAAGTTACTTCATGTTGTTATGACCCAATTTTATTTCGATCCACTGTTTTCTCGGTGTACGGTGGGTGCTGCCATTCTTTATGGTGCGTTCAGGTGCACCTCGTAAATAAAGGAGAAGACACATAATGCAAATATCCTATTATATTTCATACCTTGAACAGGGACTTAGAACTTGAAATTGTGAGTCCCTTTATATTGGCTAAATATAGACATTTTGACTATTATTTAAAAAAAAGATGCAGAAAAGAACACTTTTTTTTAACACTTTCTTTTGTGTTGTTCTTTCACATAACTTCTGTTAAGTGGCTTTAGCAACATATTTACCATACAGTTATGAGAGCTGTATCAATTCTGCCATTTAACTGTCATGCAGTGTGATTTTTTTGTATGTGAGAGAAAATGAGTAAAGGGTCATTTACATGATCAACTGAATACATTGCTGCATTTGCCCAATAGAAGATTTTACTGCTTTCTTTTTACGTTTTGGGCAACAAAGAAACAGACCTGTAGTGGATAAGGAACTTCTTTTAGTTTTTCTTTTCCAGGAGGATTGATTTATCCAAGTCCTGTAGTCCAGTTTCATTAGTGTAACAGCATTTTTGGCAAGGCAAAACACCTTTGGATGGGCCTTTCTGACAGATCTTCAATGATCTAATTGTGGTGTATTTTAGCCAATTAGTGATCTTTTTAAGTTTACTAAACATCCATAACATCATTTGTATTAATCATTGCCTGTTGTAATAGCACATTTGACAGAAAACAAAACACTGTTGATGTTGTTGGATATTGTTTCTGTCACGGGTAAGATGCTCCGGGTCACAATCAATTAATTATCCTCAGAATCTGGCATCGTTTTGTCGCATGTTATGATGTCTTCAGTGTTATGATCTTGTATTGATGTAACACAGATTAACTCATGAACTAACACTGGCAAGTGTGTTTGGCAGAGTGGAGAGGTTTTGTTTTGGGCTGTTTACTTTAATAGTGAGAGAAGGACCTCCTGATATGGAGCTAGAACGGCCTGGTGGCATGAGAGAGTGTTCTGTAACGCAGGCTTGATCACTGCTATACTGCAGACAAATCACCACACGCTCCAGGGTCGTTTGATCAGACTCTTCCCTTTTAAGAAGGATGATGTGGCTGAAACAGTAGTTGATTAATCGGTAGTTAATCAAGACATAAGGAAGCTGAATGAAACAGTTTTGACATTCTTTCACCCTGTGATGTTTGAAAATCTACTTCTGGGTACAAATAAAGTAACTTGAACTTGAAGTTGAACCCTATAAACCCCCATAACCCCCAGCAGGTTTTAGGGGAATGTTTTCTTTTTAAAAATGAGCCAAAATTACACCATTTATAATAGCCAGAAACTGTAAAAACAGAATTATCATTGAACTTTTCCCATTTCAAATGGCCCATGAATGAATCATGTGTGACAAATGCTTCCATCAGGAGAAAAAAAAAATCTTAGATGAAAAACAGTGATATTTAATCCAAATTAATTTATTCTACGTGTCTCATTTGAAATTCTTCCAAAATAAATAATTAACACTAACCAGACCCAGTAAAAAACATTAAATTCTGCGCTCCTCACTGCAACATGGAAGTCATGACTGAATCTGCTGAGACCAACAGTCATGATACTAAAATTCAGTAAAAACATGGACTGCAGCTGTTTACACAGAAGAGAGGGCAAGGAAGTTTTATAGGTAGAGGTTATGGAAATGTTAATAGTTCATTGTGTATAATTGCAATATATAATGTAAGTGAAATAAATTATGCCACTATAACTGCATTATAATGCCATAAATTGATCGAGGTGCAGGACTTCTGTAAAACATGGTCACAGTTATTACTTCCGAATACACTTCAGGACCTAAAGCATGGTAATATTTTATGTTATTCTTACTGCTAACAAATCCCATTAAAAGACCAAAACAATGAACTGATCCTGTAAGCAATTATCAGTGCAGTCAAAGCTCCATTGTTGTGCAAAAAATACAAAACATAAATGGCCTTGTTCTACTCATGGGATGATTTTGGATAATAATAATAAAGATATAGAATATAACCAGCCTTACCTTTTAAACAGCATACAGACAACAGATAATATTGTTATCATGCTTGTAATATTCAGGTATTTTTTTTTTTAAATCTTAGTGACAAACCTTTTATTGGACAATGAACATTCATTTGGCAGTTAAGTGCCTTCAGCACCTGTAATTAGTGCACAAACAGTCTTGCAATAAACTCTGCTTTCATAAAGATTCAGTTTTCATAGAAGCTCTTTCAGAGGTGTTGATACATTATTGCAGCGCAGTTGGCAAAATGTGAAAGAATGAAGATTTAGTCTTCAATCAGTCTCTTCATTCTGCTCAAGGTGACTCTGTAGTAACTTCGTTCCGAGAGGAAGCAACTGTTCGCAGTGAAACACATTGGGATGTTGTATTGATCCCCCCTCGTGGTCCAATTACTGTATGCTGGTTTTTGTAAGCTCTCCTTGTTGGCCTTTGTGTGCTTGTCAGGGTGGACGCCTGCTGACGTCACTGTGTGCATGTATACTGGTCGATAAGCCAAAGGCAATGCCGGCACTCATTTCCCAGCGCTGGCAGAACTGGAAGACATTGATCTGTCAAATCCCGCTCAGAGAGCCCATTCACAGAGAGCTGATAATTGCCGTCGGCAGTGAAGAATGCTATTGTATCATTACATTACAGTAATTACACAAAATAGAGCAACCAATTGGGGCTATAGCTTTATTTGCTTTTGTTAATTCGACATATTGTAGGGGCTTTTAGCTGAAACCCATTACACACATTGAACACAGTAAACTTCAGCATCAGCATAAAAAAAAATCCTGGCAGGGATAGCCGGAGCACAGGATCAATAAACATACTGAGGATTTACGCATTATTCTGATTAAGTGGCATCCTAAAATCACCTTTCAAAACGTTTCTTGATCACTGTCATAATCTCACTTTTCATCACTGCAGTGTGTTGCAGACTTCACATGTAAAAGTCTTTTTTAGTGAGCATACAGAGGCAGCAGATCATCACACTTCCTGATCAACTGTCATCACGCTCAGCATGCCGAGGTTTTTGCCTCCAGGGCTGAATTTAATTATAGTCTGCTTTTCACCTTCGTTTACCTTGACCTCATGTTGCCACTGCAACCACAAACCGTGATATATTTTAGGTCAAAAACACCAGAAATTCGTCCAGGTTGTCAAATGTAAATAATTGGTGATTTATTTATTCACTCTTTTATGGTAGTAATTTCAAAAGCTGCATTTTTGGAACTAATAGTTGGACTAAACAAGACATATGAATATGTCAACTATAAGCAACTCCAGTGGGCATTTTTCACTATTTTTGACATTTTATAGGCCAAATCATAAAATAACAAGTCAAGAAAATAATGTGCAGAATAACTGATAATAAAAAAATCTGTAGTTGCAGCCATATTATTTTATACATACAGATAGACTCATAATATTAGCCTTAATTGACCAATGAAACATGTTGTGTTGTTTTAGTAGTCAAAATAAAATAAAATAAAACACATCACATACAAATAAATAAATCAGTAAAGCAACAGCAATAAAAAAGAAAGAAAGGAAATCTTTAGGAAATATTCATAAGTATTTCAGTTTAAAATATTTTAATTTGTAATTGAGATATCTACAATAATAAAATAATAATTTTACTTTTTTGTATTTTTTATTATCGCTATAATATAGCCATATCTTGGCACAAAGAGTAGAAACGGGGAAACCAGAGGTAACAAAATATGCCTCGCAACACCAATTAAACACACCAATCGACCACCAATCTAATTTGTTTAATCTTTACAACAACAAAAAAATATTCCTGGCCAGGCACAGTTGGACAGACCCAGGCTTGTTGTTTCCCTCTGTTTCCAGTTTTTATGCTAAGCTAAGCTAGCTTGCTGTAGCTTCTTACGTAATAGACGAACAAGTTGAATGAATCGTTGTTCACTTTTAAAAAAAAAGTATATCTAAAATTCAGTTTATTTAACAGAACTAAAATGAAGGTTATGTTATAAAACCACATAATTTTCCATCTGATTTTATTGTCTGAGGAAACAGAAGAGTTCTTATTGCAAACAGATGCACTTTGAAACCATTGTTGGTGAAATGAGGATAACTATCCCACAGTTTGTCACGTGCCGAGCGCACACACACCGGATGATAATCCTCAGAAAGGGGTTAACCCTGATCAAACACAATATAATCCAGGATTTAGGATGGGCCGCCCAGAAAACATTTTTCCCCACTGAAAAATACAAATCTGGGCTTTACTGGGATGTCGAGTAAAGCTCAGAGCTTGTAGTTTTATAGTTGTATGAGCTTACAGGTTGAACATAAAATGTAACTATTCAGTTCTCATATGTGCTGTTCAGTTGTTTTTCCAGCTGCATTCCTCTGCTGTTGCTCCTGTTTTATAACAGGAAAATTTAAATTAGTCATGGTTTCATTTTATGAACTCATGACTCAGCTGTGACCGTTTCCAAATCATGTTTCGACTCATGTTTTACTGCTTTATTAGAATATTTAACTTGCTCAGGCTACATGAACTGTGACGTAACAGGAGCATTATTATAAAACATACAACGTATACAGCTTCAGTGTCTGATGTCAGATCCCGAAGAGTCTTTGAAGTTTGATTTTTTTTACAGTAACCACGACAGTTTCTTAGATGCATACCAGCTGCATTTGCTGGAGCTCTGACTAATAGAAATCTGTCACTTCATTACTAAACCAACTTTTATATGACTTTAATTTTATAGATGTAAGAGTTGGTTATGTGCTCTTTTTCTACAAAGTAACTTCCTTTTGTCTTGTTTTTTTAATATAAGGTTTACCATCAAATGACCAAACGGAAAGTTTCAATGACTTTGGTCCCCTTGATGATGAAAGCAAATATGGCATTTCGTCGATGTAGTGAAGATAATTACTTCCTGACGTTTCGGTCTCAACAACATGTGTCGAGACTATACAGTGAGTTCAGCTCCTTTAGCCTTCCTCTCCTAAGAGCGTAACCTCTTTAAGGGAACACATGTAAACTCTGCAGATCACACACTCACACACAGACATAAAAAGCTTCTGCAGCTGCTTTTGGTGCTTTCTGGAATTTTCAGGCCGGCCCTTTTGGCCAGAGATCGTACTTCCTAACTGACTGTGTGTGTGTGTGTGTGTGTGTGTGTGTGTGTGTGTGTGTGTGCGTGTGTGTGAAACAGACAGAGTGTATATATGTGTGTGTGGGAGGGGAGAGGGGCAGGGGGGCTTGTTTTTGGGGCTGGAGGACGGTTGCGGCGCTCTAAAGGAGTGTTCTCCCAGCGTGGGAAAGACGCTGGTCTTTTCTCTGCCTCTCAGGGACTAAAGTAGGCCAAAGGAGGTCTGAGAGGAACTAACGTCTTTCCTCTGGCTCCAACTTTCTCTGCTCGGGCAAAGAGGCAAAGCCGTTCCCCTCTGGAGCAGGGACAAGGGGATTTGTAGGAGAGAAGCGGTCGGGCTGGTAGGAGTTCCTGTGCTCCGAGTGGAGATGGGCAGCAGCTGAGGAGATTTTCTCCCAGCCGGGCTGAACAGCAGAGACACGGGGAGGGCAGAAATGTATCACTCCGGCAGTGAGGAGTCAGATCTGGTAAGTTTGAGGAAACATGATTTCTAGGACTCAAACAATATCCTTTCACACTTTTTCTGAGCCTAACTCTGCTGTGCCTCTCACTCTTCTTTCTCACTACTCCCCGAACAAAGAGGAAGGACTCGGACTGCAGGAGAATGGAGGTTATTAGTGCAGGATTTAAAGGGGCGTAATCATACACTTCCTATTTTTCTCCCTCGACGCGGCTTTGCCTGAAAGTTAGTGAGAGTCATGCTCAAGACACACACAGTGTCTCTGTCGCACAATGTTCTCTTGTGAGACGAAGACGCTCGTTTAAGCATCTTGTGTGAATTTGCGAGCACCCGCTGCACGACCGCTGCTAGCTTAAAGTGGGGAGCAGACACAGAAGTTAACAGGCAGAGAGAGGGAATGAAAGTAAACAGCTGAGGGAACTTTATGTACAGAGACCGGGACAAAACTAGGCTTTGACCTAAAGAAAAGCTAATGTTTTGTCTTAGCCACGTGAGCCAAACGAAGGGTCTTTGCAGTTGTTTTGTTGTTTTACAACTTCTTCACCATCAATGTAAATGAATGAAAGTTTCTCGGTAATATCCTAAACACTTCCTCTTCCATTAATGTTTGTGTGAATGATATGGTGCTGAAATATTCTCATGTGATAGCAATCAGTAATTGTCATCAGCCACTCCCCTGTATTAATGTCTAATGAGCCTCTAAAAGCAAGTCTGAAAACAGTAGTCAACACAAACAATAAACCAAACAATAGCTGTTGAAACCTGCAGAAGTTTATTATAAGTTCCAGTCGTGATACCAGATATGTCAGGCTGATGTCAAGCAGGCTGGGAATTGAATACTTTACCATGTAAATATTGTAAGGCTTTAATCAAGAGTTGAAACTAGACAATACAGAATATAATTTTTATGATACTGTCTGACTGTGGAGAATAAGAAAGGGGGGAACAAAAAGTTTTACACACCTAAATTGTGTTCATTTAGGTCTTTGAAAACCAACTACTCACACACACACAAAAGGGATCTGCTTAGGAGTTTACATGTACAGAAGTATCTATGTGACATGTCAGCATGCACAGCATTTCAGTTTTGACGTATTAAACCTTTATTAAATCTAACAATGATTCAAGACTTATTTTTCCACTTTGTTCAACACAAATAGAGATCTAATAATCAGCCTGACTGATTAAAAATATCAGTGTGGGTCTGCAGGGCTTTAATGAAGTGATGAAACGGTGAAACTAAACACTACTCACCTGATTAGTGCTGGATACCTGATTTCAATACTTTTTGGCATTAACTGAGTTACTTCAATATTATTGAGCATTGAAAAATGCCTTTTCATTTAATAGCAAAGGAGTAAATCTCATCATTGTCAGTCAGCCAATAAGCATGCAGCATGCGTGTCCCAAGATCTAATAATGCCGGTGAGTGGCTGTCTAATGTTTCATGTCTTATGCCTGTTAGTTCAGATGACCCGACTACTGTTCACGATACACAACTTGTTGTCTTGAAGTGAGACGGCTCGTGTCTGTGAACAGCAAGCAGATAATCAGGGAAAAAGTTGTGTAGTGTGAAGTAGCTATTGGATGCAGAAAAAAACACGACATTACACACAGAGACGGGTGTGTGTTGTTGTATTTTGAGATGCTAGACCATAAGACTCATAACACGTGTTACATAATGTCATTTTGTTTTTGTTGGAATGGATTTTAAGGGGAGCTCTGGGAGCTCAACTGGTGGTACCATGTACTAAGGCTCAGTCGAAAAGAATAGCTCAGGAACATGTATCGGAGTCAAGGTAATGGTGCTGGTACTGGTACTGAAACATTTTGAATAGTACACAGTGTTATACATGATTGCAAACTACTATCATTGTGAATTATTGAATTAACTACAACAGTTCACATTCAATTCACAGCTCATGCAGCTACTTTGATAACTAATTAATTGTTTCACACATTTTTAAGGCAAAGTTGTCTATAACATTAATTTCAGCTTCTCCAGTTTGATTATGTGATGCTTCTATTTGTCATATATGAGAATAATAAGAATATTTTAGGGTTTTGGACATCGTAGATATGAAGAAACGGTCCACTTCAGAGATATGGAGTTTCATATAGGGAAAGAATCTTAAGGGTTGATGTGAAAAATGTTTAAATTGACCTTATGTTTAAATTGAGCTTGTTTTAGAAAGAGGTTTTTTATTTTATTTATCACTGAAATCTGGGAAATCCCCATGCCTCTGTGGCAAAAATTCCATAAATCACAACTTTAAAAATGGAAATGGTTCAGAGCATATAATTTATCTCTGTATGAAATAAAATAAATGAAGCTGAAATCATTTTTGCTCGAGCATGGTCCCATTTGTTGGACGGCATGTTTTGCTCCACTGAAGATGGTTAGCAGCTCGTTCTGCTCTCTTAGCCAGTTCTCATCAATCATCCACAGCCCGCTTCATACACCGGGAAACTGCCAGGATATTGATGACGCAAGCACAAAATAGCAGCGCAGAGCAGCCCCTGGCCTCTCGCTCTGTATTCCTCTTGATCAGCCATGATCCTATTATGGTGCTGTGTTTCTACAGAGGGACCTGAGAGGGAAAGAACTGCGAGATAAACTGGATCTGGCTGTGAGGGGATTCACTGTAAATGAGAGCAATGCCCCTCAAGGGACTGCCGCTGCTCGCTGCAGGTAATACTTAGTGGAGGAAAAGGATTAACACATATTTTGCAGTAGCAGGGGTCCCGTTACCCTGCATTTGTCTTGTCATAACGTTGCAGGGGTTCGAACTGCTCTCCATGAGGTGCAAAACCTAACTCTACATCTTTATTTAAGTACATGTAAGCCAGTACAGCACAGTGGGTTTGGGTGGGCTGGATCAATTACTTTTAAACTAAAATCTTCCATATTTTCTGGTACAAGCTGAAATATGTCAAGTTGATCAAGCAATTGCACTCATTTTGACCAGAATGAAATATGTCATCAAGTATCATAATTTTGTACATACATTTATGTTCTCCAGAGGATGAATCACCTTGACTTTTCTGCTAGTGCCACCAGGAGGTGACTTTTTTTTTGTTAGTGAAATGTTGCAATAACTGTCTGATGGATTATGATGATTTTGGTAAATAATCATGGTTCCCAGATGATTAATCCCAATGATTTTAGGACTAATTTGCCAAATCTTCACAGGTCTTTAAGCCGCTATGAAACTCAGGCCTCTTAGTTCCTTGAAAAGTAGTCCCAGGACTAAAATTGGTCGAATTGGCTGCTTAAGATGTTTTATGATATTACCATATTTTTACCATAATAACAACAACAAAAGTATTTTAAAGTCTTTTAAAGAATGGCTGTAATTCTTGTGACTTTTTCTTGCTTTTTTCATTTTAGTGTGGTGAATTTTTTATCTTGAAGCGACAATAAAAATAGATGTATGTGCACAAAAAGCTTGTAAATATAATAGCATATTTATCTATTTTCAAGCCCTCTTAGCATGTGGTTTGTTTCAAAGTTTCTAGTTAGCAACCATGCTCTTAAATCATGTGATTGACAGCCAGTGAGTCCATCACCTCGATGGGATGATGCACTTATCTAATGCACTGGCACATGGGATGCTGGGTAAACACTTTTTTCATAGGCCTGTCAGTGTCACCTTGACGTCCATGCGGCCAATCCCTCTTTTGCCACGCCAGAGGGATCATTACTCCTCCCCCCTCCTCTGTCTCTCTCACACTTCTGTTTCTTTCACAGATGTACAGACAATCTGTTTCTCTTTCACTCTCTTGCTCACTTGGTTTTAATTCTTCTGTGTTAAATATTAGTGAGTATTCCTCGTAGCGGTCACACATCTCACACTCTTGGCTGTCATGTCTGCTCTCATTGTCTCTGCGTGACGGAGGAGATGGCGTTTGCCGACCGATGATTTAATTGACTTTGTGTTGCACTGAGTGAAGTGGCAGTGACGGACAGATGGCTGGGAAAAGAGGCTTTGGTTCCAGCCAAGAATGAATCATGCCAAGCCTGAAACTGCTAGCACACTTGCTCAGCCCATTGTCAGCCCACTGCAGTCGGCAACAGTCCGTCAGCCAGAACTGAACATGACTTGGCACGGGCGGTAAACTTGATTCTTTAATCATGATGCATAATGTGAGGTATATAGTGTGCAGTCTGACCACGCTGCCCCACTAGATTCACTGCTGCTAATGAGTTTTGCCTGTTTTGATCATTTTGTTAGTGGGTCAGAATTTTAAGATGGAGTTTGCTCTGAGTTGGAGGTCAGATTGTGGTTACAACTGGGGAAAGTTTGCAAACAGCACAGTTGGAGCTCACCCCTTGAAGCTAGATCTACTTTTCCTTTTACTCTTTTACATTACTGGATTATGGCTTGATGCCACTACATGTCTTAGCTAGGCTAATACGCTGATCGTAAAATCTATTGGTATGTGTATAGTACTTCAGTTTACAGAAACACTAGCAGCTCTTTGAGGCTATACTTGGGCACAATGTTAGGAGTAGGTTTATATAGACAAAAACATGTTTTGAGCCAAAGAACTGTAAGACCAAAGGGCTTGTATAAGGCTTCATTCAAACATCTTCTAGTTTCTGAAAATGCCTGTTTAGCATATGGCTAAATCCCAACCTAAACCATGTCAGTTCAAACAAACAAAAATGTCTTTTTGGGCTAACCCGTTGTCATGACCATAAGCTTTTTAGAAGCATTCTTCACTGGCACATCTCACGCAGTAGTTACGCTTTCATTTAAATCCATGCAGCTGTCTGCATCAGCTCCATGCAGACTCGTGTCTCAGCTGCATCTCACGGATGCAAACATGACCTGAAGCATTTATTTATGCTGCATGCCTGTTTTAAACAATATGTCCATAAATGTGAGGTTGATGCCCAATAAAAATGAAAAAAGGCAGAGAGTAAATATATCTACATTTTGAAACCTAGGCAGAGAAGAGAGCCAAAGAGCAGCACAATCCCACAGACTCTCCCTACACTTCTGCTCAGCAGCTGAAGAAGCAAAACCCTAGAACTTCTTTGGTCTTGAGGAGCTGCTGTGTTTATTCATGTGCAAACTGTAACATACACTTTATATTTACTGCCGCACACTGCACAAGCTGCTCCTTTTCTGCTTGATGCTTTTAAATTCACAGACAAGACAGAACCGATATAGACACTTGCTTCTGTGTGGCATAAAAACTGTGACGTTTGCAGGCCAGACACGGGGAAAAGTGTGTTAGCGTGCTAATATTTGCGAATATTAATATTAGAGACTTTTATGCATTTCAGTATGACAAAGTTATGACACTGACAAGATTGGCCGTATATTTTGACATAAAATGCATCAGTCACTACAGTCACAAGTGCTTGGGATTGTGGTCTAGAAATTGCAGGAGATGCACTGACTGTCTTAGAAGAGACAAGAAGGCCATATTAGAATCCCAAGAGAGGGACGGGAGATGAGAGCAGTAGAGGACAGGTCACTATGGGATGGGAAGGAATGGGGAAAGGTGAAAAGAAGTGTGAATGTGAGAGAGGAGAGTGAAAGAACATTTGAGGCACTGCAAGGAAAAGAGACATCAATGTGCATGTGCGTTAAAATGAAATTGTGAACGGTAAAGAGTAGAGTGAGTGTGCACTGTGCAGGGTGGCCTGAGCTGGAGGAAAGGAGCAGCAGTCTAACTGCAAGAACTGACGTAAAAAAATAAATAAACTCAGGAAAAGACTCCATGACCATGAGAGCACTTTATAACCCCAATGCAGAGCCATTATTTTCTGCATGACTACAACTTTCCATTTTTATAGTGGCTACATATGGAGAACAGCCCCTATAGTGGCTAAAAATGAAAATAGAAGCTTTCACATCATGAATAAACTCCTTGTGTAACCACTTTATCAAGTACAGGTGATTCTGTCAGATGCAGGAGGCAGCAGTGACTGACTCACCACCTCCTGTGGTAATAGCCACAGTGATTTGCAATGTCCTAACATAATGATCGCCATTCCCCTGCTGCATGTAGAGGTCATTGGTGGTCTTAACAGCAAGGACCTCTGCCCAAGTAAATCTATAAAAGTGGTGGATGAGACCACAGGGCTATTGGTTCTTTAATTCCCCCCTCATCACTCTTTCTCTGACCAATGCATGAAGACGGCCAACTCTCCTGTTTCTGTTTGGCCTTTCAGTGTTGCTAGTGCAGATTTGCAGCCCAGTTTCGCTCAGAAGTAGAATTAATATTGGACCACTCTGCAGGACACGATTTAGGATGAGTGCCAACTTTCAGCGCCAGTGCATGAAGTAGTGTGCCGTTTATGTGGCAAAGCAAAGGCTTAGAGGGCATGGTTCTGTATGGGATGTAGAAGATGTCACGTTTATCATGTTCACCATTTGGTTTAGCTTGTTTTGGCCTAATCTTTCCGAATTTGCACATAATACATTTGCATCATAAAGCATCTGTTGACAAACCGAAGAGAACCAAATTAATCAATGATGACGCTAGATGGAAAGTCAGGAGATCAGCAAGTAGAATTCCTTCTGTAAAAATCATAAATGCATCAAATTTCAGGTCAATCCTATTGATCAAAATCCCAAATGTATTCTCTGATTTTTTTTCTGCCACCATGAGGTTGACATCATCTGGGGAAAGGGTTGGTTCATATGATGATATTTATCATCAAAACCATGTAAAATATGCCAATATCACGGTGTTACACAATATTTATGTAATTTAGAAAACGATTTGTTTCCTGATCTTTGCCCATAATGTTTCTGTTTTACTAACATAAAAAATGAAATATTATTTCATACAGACTATTTGTTAACAAAATCACAGCTTACAATCGAAAACTAACTGAATTATGATATATATACTAGCTCTCAGAAGTTTGGGGTTGTCCAGAAAATGTCTGTTTTCATGAAAACAAACTGTTTTATTCATGAAATGAGTTACAAAACAAATCAAAAATATAGTAAAGACATTGACAAAGGTAGAAAAAAACATTTTAACCTGTACAAATCTCCAATTTTACCTCTAGATACTCAACTAGCTTGAGGAAGGATCATTTTATTGCTTCAAAAATCAGCACAAAACTGTTTTCACCTGTGCTAACATAATGCTCAGGTGTTTAATGATCAATGAGCCTTTTAACACTATAAACACGGATTAACACAATAACACAATACATAATAGATATAATAGCTTTTCTTTAAAAAATAAGTACATTTCTAAGTGACCCCAAACTTTTGAACGTCTGTATCTGCATAGAAGATTTTAGTCATATGGTAACCATGAATGTCCAAATTTCCTTCCAATCCATTTAGTAATTTCATGAGATATTATTACAGAATAAGTTTAAACTTTTACCAACAAAGGATAAGGAATCAACAAAGTCGAACATGTATATGTACCAAATTTTAGAGGGAATTGAGATGTTATTAAAAAAGAAAAAATGCCTGCATGTTAGTAGGATTCATCTGTGCAAAGTTTTATCTTGGACCAATGACCTAAAAAAACACTGCCATCAAATGTTAGGCGGGATTGTGGTGAGCTGTCTGAAATTAAAGCTTTGTTTGGCAAATGTGACAAGACGGTAAAGTGTCAAAGTTGACAGAAAGAACATCCTGTAATCAGAAGATTTACAAGCTTTTTAAGAGTCAACCATGCAGATATGTCTTTGAGCAAGACACCCAATTCCCACTGCTTTGAACGGAGCTGTGATTCTCAGTCTGCTGGGTGAGCCCAAATAAAGAGCAGCTCTCCTCACGGATCAAAGCAGGATCATACTGCTGTTAGATTATTATTAGTGGCCTGTGAGTGGGTGACACAGTGCTGTCAGTATCAGTGTGGCAGCGGGTCTAGAGGTCGGTCATGTCAGGCAGCCGGAGGCTCGTTCTGTCGATGTGAGTCTTCGTCAGTGTTGCTATCAGAGTGCAGCCTTCACAGCTCCACCGCTCTCATCTCCAGGCCCCACAGCTCAACGTTCAGAGCATCTGTGCCCCGCCCTGAGACCTCTGGAGGCGAGTGTCAACGGACCTTTTTGAAACATATGTGACCATTGCACTATTTCTTGAAGAACATGCGAAGCATTGAATTCTGTTTTCTTTTTTAAACGGCAGTGGTAGTTGATGCGATCGTTGGGGTTTGATGTTAAGATGGACAAGATACATTGTCTCTTGTCCACCTTCCCCATTATTTCTGTTCAAAACATAATCTAGCTCAGGTAATCGCCTTTGTCGTTAGACTAATTGGTCTTAATGAGCTAAAATCACATTATCCTCCCCCAGCCTTTCCTTTCATGTAAGACGTGTCATTTTTAAGTGCACGTGTCTTGTTGAAAAGACCCTGAGCAGATGGAGGCGTGTCATTGATTGGTTATGATAAGCACCGCTGATTACCATGTCATCCTTTGATCTACAGTTAGTGCTCCTCAGGGAGCAACCGCTGCCCATAAAGCCAACAAGTCTATTTCAACCGCTGGTCACAGGGGCCGACCCCCTGACTCCTGTGACCTCACACAACCTCATGACGGTTCAGACCGAGGAGCATCGTGCGTCAGCGGTGCAGCGGCGCAAATAAACGGGACAGTTTGAATAATCCTGCAGCCGGGTTTTAACTCTGGCTGTTCCTTTTCAGAGAATGGGAAATTTTTAATTAACACTGTAGTTATTCTCGTGCGTCCTGTGTGGCTTTGCGATGCTCCGCTCACATGTAATGAATCACTGCTGATCTGACAGGCGAGGGTTTAGAGCAGCCTTTACCTCAGAATCTCTAATGCAGAGTGAAGAAGAGAGGGTTTAAAATGAAAACATACAGTACATTTAACTCTCATTTGTGTGTCTTTCTTTGTCTCACAGAAAAGGTCCCACATACAGTACTCACAATGAGGGCTACAAGGGTTATTTAACTATGCATACACCTGCTGATTATTATTTTCAGTAATTGATTGTTTTGTCTAAAAAAAAAAAAAGGTCAGAAAATAATGAAAAGTCCAAACTGGCCTATTTGGAAATCTTGTTTTGTCTGTCCAACAATCCAAAACCCCAAAATATTCTGTTTAATGTCACGTATTAGAGAGAAACACAGCAAATCTCTTCATTAGTGCGGCAAAAAACAATATTTGTATAATAACATTTGTGTATGAAAACTTAAATTTGTACATATATTGAACATATTAAAACCGCTTTGTTTACAACGGCATAAAACTGTAATATACTGTATAACTTTACTAAAAAAAAATAGAGAATACTTTCATTCAAAATAATATAGAATACCGACATTCTGTATTTTTGCTTTAAAACATACTTAAACAATTATTTTATTCATATCTATTCTAACTAGACAAATTTAATGGCAAAAAAAATGATATTGTGAAACACTGCAGTCATATCCACATATGAAAGGGTCTATTGTGCTCTGACGTTCATTATCAATAAAGCAAGAGAGCTTTGTGTGTCTAATTGAGCAGCATTGTTCAGCATTTGCACACCAGCAACCATTCAGAAAATGAAAATTAACATCTAGTCCATGTTCTAGATAAAGTTTTTAAAAATCTGTCTTGTTGCTTCTGTCTCCCCAGTGTTGTAACAGGCTTATTAAAGATTAAAACGCAGGGGCAAGGGGCGGATGTGATTTATTTTTGGCTTCCAAAGGGCATGAAAGGAAAAGTCTTAGGAACCAGTGCATGAATTGATAATGAGGATAATGATCCCTAACGTGATGTGTGATAAAAGCGAGCAGATTTCCGGCAGTAAACAAGCTCCTCACCTCTGAGAAGACAGCAATGTGACACCTATTGTTCCATGAACTATAAACAGCTCATATCAGTGTGAATGTAGTGTGTTTAAACAGCATGCACAGTCGACACATAAACAGTGTCCATATAGCAGCACATCCCGTCACTGCAGAGACACAACGAGCAGATGGAGTGACTGTGAGGGGTAACTGAGGAAAAAAAATAAGGGGAGTGACGGAGAAGGAGGAGGAGGAGGAGGAGGGCAAAGACAGAGATAGAGAGGCAGAATCACTGAAGGAGTGTGCAGGACATGCACTGACAGGCTGACACACACAGAGAGAGAAAAAGAGGGAGCTTGCAGCACCTGAGAGGCAGAAGCTTCATTAGCATCAGGCGGAGAGTCTGTCACAAGCAGCCACACCAGGACTCATGTAGATAAACTGCTGTTATCCATCGCGTGTGGAGCAGCACGGGGGAAGGCTACAGCGGAGGAGGAGGAGGAGAAGGAGGCTGAAGCCAAAGCTTGAGCGAGAGGCTGAGAAGCATCGCAGCCACCTGACTCATACTGGGAGTCAGCCTCAGCACCTGCAGCGGCAGACTGAGCACTCAAGGAGACTGGGGCAGACGCGGGAGAGAGCTGCTGAGATTATGCGCGGGGCAGAGAGCTCCTGTGGATTCCCCATCTTTTGCAGCGCCAGCAGCAGCAGCAGAAGGAGCAGAAGCTGTGGCTCTACAGATAGCAGCAGAGCTAGCTGGAGCTGCAGCAAAACAAGGAGCCCCAACTCCAAAGCTATTTATTTACCCAGAGATGAAGGTAGCATTTACAGCCAAGGTGTAACAGGAACCAGCTGTGCACGCCGCCACAGTGTTGAATGTACCTGTAGCCAGAGCAGTGACGGCCGCTGCAGCGCTGGTGCACAAGTGACCACAGCAGTGCAGTTAGGTGTAGTTGTAGCAGTAGCAGGGGGGGGCAGTGGCTCAGGACACTGAATGACCAGTGTGGCTGATGAAGGCCACCTGGATCCGCTTGCTGAAACGAGCCAAGGGAGGTCGTGTCAAGAGCTCCGATGCCTGTGTAAGCAGATTCTGAGTTTGTTTACATCATCTGTTTTTTTGTGTGTGCATGTGTAAGTGCGTGTGTCTCTACTTCCATCCATCAGTCTGCAGCGTTGGGGTCAGTGTGGCACGGTTGTATATTGCCTGGTGATGATGAGAAGCTGGATGTTGTTATCAGTTATGGCTGTCAGATTCTGGGCAGAGCTCCATGTCACCTCCCGCTGACCCACTGGGACGGCGTTCTCGAACACGCTCCATCGTTAGCCGTGACCTGATGGAATAATCATACCAGGTATTTTCACCTGCACTTTTGAAGGCCAAATGCAGCTCATAAAAGAGAGGCTAATGTGCAATAAGATGCCAATTTTACTACATTTATATCTCATCCGGATGTGGAAGTGCTGCATATTCAAGCTTGAGCAGCGTTTGACACATAGTTTGACTGCTTGTTGGTGTTTTGAAGCCACTGGGGAGATTATTATGATAATTAATGTGATGACGGGAAAAGCAGCACATGGATATTTAATGAGATTTCATTCAAAAGAGTTATTCATATCATGTACAAAGAAGGGATAATGAGAGACACAGAGAGAATTGACGAGCAGCAGGGTTTCATTGTAAGATGGAGGACATAAATATGGATAACCTTGTATTATGTATGATAACAACACTTGTATCGTCTCTATACGTAAGTCAGGTAATGTAAGTGGAGAAGACATCCTCCTTTGTATGTGTGTGATAGCTGGGTAATTCTAATCAGGCAGAGAGTGAGGGAGGCTATTTTTAACTCAGACAGCAGAGTGTAATGGTGCAGTGAGATGAATGAAAGACCTTGTGTGGGTGGCATAGTAGCGTGCAGGTACGGATAAGGCTCACATTGCCATCACTTAGTTAAAAAAGCCCCTATTTTAATCTCTGATTTATACTTAACTGAAACTGAACAATGTGATGCTGGGATATTATTCTGTAGTGTTTGTGCAAATGTATTTTATTCATTCCAACTCAACATCAATGAAATTATGAAACTTTTCTTCACATTTTTCTGTTTCTTTAATGAGTATTTCATTTTAGTTCAGTTAGCTGTAGCTACAAGTGGTATCCTACAGTACCAAAATGCTATAACTACATGTTTATGCCAGTCAAAATGTAGTTAAAGGGAGGTAAACCTTAAAAATAAAGCATATTTTTTCTGTTGCCTGTAGTGCTATTTATTAATCTAGGTTATTTTTGGCATGAGTTGCCAAGTGTTGGAGATATCAGCTGTAGAGATGTCTGTCTGCTCTTGAAAATAATGGACCTTGGCTGGTAGGGCTAAAAGCGCCAACAAAACAAAAAGCACTTAAAAACTCAACAGCATTGTCTCATTCCAGAGATCCTTACCTAGTTACTCAAGATAATCCACAGACCTTTTGTTGTGAGCAGTATAATGTAGAAACTAAACTAAAAAGAAAATAGTTCGTACATTAAACTGCAATGGGGTGAACTTTTCCTTTAAGACCAGAATCTGACTTGCTGATGTTTGTCAAGATATATTCTATTTGTTAATTAATAATGTAGCCTATTTATAGACATTTTTCTAAGTCTTTGAAATGTGTGAATAAAAAGAAAACAGCTTAAGACAGTCAGAGACAAATTTAGCTAAACTAGCTGACAAGATAGTAAAAGCTAGCTGTGGTTAAAGCTAAATTTACTTTTACTGTTTTTGTTTTTTTTCCCTATCTGCTGTTTCCTCTAATTGAAATATATTGATTGTGATGACTAACATCTTGATCGTTTTCTTGTTTTCCCACATAAATAAAGCAGGAGATAATTCTGGTCATTGAGAGAGCTAAACTAGTCTTGCTGAATGTTGGTGAACAAATTCATGATTTGGTGAGGTTATATCTATGGTCTTCATATTTAGGGTCTTTGTCAATAATGTTCTTATTGTTTGAAAAGACATTTTTATGTCCTGTCCATCTGTTACACACTTCACAGCCAGAAAATGTGAAACCCTTTTTCCTTTTCTTTTCAGCTTGTCTGTTGTAACTGTTCTCTACCTTTGTAGGGCATCGTAAAACACTACGGTCTACAAAGCAATAGCGTGCAAGTATTACTTGAACAACCTCAGCAATTATTTATGATCTGTTTTCACGTGTGTGCATGTGATGGTGTGCACCAATGCACTGCACTCAGGAGTGCGTCAAGGCAGCAGTTGTGTGTTTGTTTTGGTGTGAGTGAGTCTTAATAGCTCTGTCAAAACCACATATCACATTGAGAGATACTGGGACCTGGTCTTCTACAACATTTCCCCCAGTGTTTCTCACACAAGGATCACAACAAATCTGCAGGCAAGCAGCTGAGAGAGAGCTAAGGATAGAAGAAGAGCTGCTGGGGATGTGACTCTGTGAAAGACAGTTTGTGTCCTTTGGCATCCTTTCTCAGAAAAAGAGGAAGTGTTCGTAATTTGCTACAGTTGTTGCAGTGATGTAATTGATAGTAGGATAACATGCCTGCTCGTTTTATTGAGATTCCACATTCATTATTTCATGAAATTAGCTGAGGTTCCTTTGATGATCAGAGCTGAACACTTCAGTCTGTGTGGGTGTGTTTGCACATTTCTAAGTTGCACATCAGATGCTCAACTCCAAAGTTGAACCTTTCTTTGAAGAGGAAGGCCAATGCAGAGCAAATTAAGTCCTCATGATGCTGTGAAGCCCACAGATTCCTCGACACCTGTCATTTTTTAAAGTGTGAATACCAAACGGACAAAGCTGAGTTTGGGTGTTTTTGTCTCCGCAGGGTTCGGCCGACTCCTACACCAGCCGTCCATCAGACTCCGATGTGTCCCTTGAGGAGGATAAGGAGGCAGTGCGAAGAGAGGCAGAGCGACAGGCTCAGGCACAGCTCGACAAGGCCAAGGTTGGTATCCAAAAGACTTTGAGAAGAGGGGCCCGTTATCAATGTGTGTTTTCTTTTACTTTATGATAATTATTATGCGACAATGACAAAATAAACATAGCAAAGCACCTGAAAAGGCAAGGAAGACGAAAACTGTGAGATAGAAAATATCAGTGCAAACATTGCAACAAAAAAAATAGCTTTGCAAATGTTTTATGGCCTATAAATAACAGAATAAAAACAATGTTTTTTAGCAAGACTTTTGTTGAGACATTTGTTCATTTGCACTCCACAGTGCACCTTTAAGGTTAGGTTTTAGGGTTAAAGGTTAGAAATAGTTTTAGGTAAAAGGGACAGTTCATCTCAAAATAAAACTTATTTAAATATTTTTCCTCTTACCTGTAGTACTATTATTTATTAATCTAGATTGTTTTGGTGTGGAGATGTCAGCCACAGAGATGTCAGCCCTGTCTTGATTATAATGTAACCAGATGGCACTCGGCTTGTGGTGCTCAAAGTGCCAAACATTTGAAAAACTCATTCACACTCGATTTGAGCACCACAAGCCGAGTGCCATCTAGTTCTTCTGGAAACGAGAGAAGGCAGTCCTCTCTCTACGGCTAATACCGCCAACACTCTGCAACTCACACCAAAACAATCAAGATTAAGAGGAAAACATTTTATTATATCAGGGTTTAGGGTTTTAGGCATGTAGTTGTGATAGTTAGGGGCATAAGCGTTATCTCAATGAGGGTCCCCACAAGTATAGAAGTGTTTGCGCACAGACACAAACTGGTTTATTTTGCTTGAATGAATGATGTCCGGCATCACTCAAACAGAAATGTAAACTTTACACTGGTTGGTTTGTTTTTGGAAGATGAGAAGCTCTGTCTGCTTCCGTTTTGGTCTCTTTTCTTTCTGGGCCTACATGTTTATTCTTTTTTTCATAGTGGCAAGAAAATTAGCTATCGTATTCTCAATCTGATAGGGGGGGTCACCAGTCAGGTTTCAGTGGGGGACACTAGAGATAGCTGGTCTCTGTCAGAGCACGTACAAGACCTGTTCATGTCCAGGTTTCTGTATGAAGTTGCTGTCATTCTGGAGCAAATATTTTTATTCTGACTTCCCAGCCTCATCAAAGACAATAACACAATAATGGTTAAATCATATGTCTTTAACTTGTCCTAGGGTGGGATTAATAAACAACGCTGCAGGAAGAGCTAGGGGACTAAAAGAGAAGCAGGCGCTGATTTGAGCTGGTTTCTAAGATGAGGGAAGGCCTGTTAGGGGCTGCCGATGTGAGAGGTTAGGGGCCTCAGAGGGCTCAGCGTCACTGTTTATCAGAGCCAAGCCTCGCCTGCTCTGCTCTGCTCTGCTCTGGGCCACAATTAGCTGCATATAAACAAACACACACACGGCAGAGCAGGCCTGCCTTTGCGCGACAGGAATTGCAATCAGCGCTTGCTTCCACAGAATCACTCAAATCGCTGGCACTGTTAAGATTCATGCCTTTGATCTGAGAAATAATTCAACTATCTTCTGTGCACATTTTGTTCTCTTCCTGCTCTGCAGCTCATTGGATAGTTTCCGTGTTTGCATATTAATTCAAACAAGTGTCTGAAAAATTGGTTTATTGTCTTTTTATTGGGTGTTCAGTGTCTATAACAGCTACTGCTCTCATTAGCTGTAAGCTTTTGGCTATCCATTCATTCTCACAGACATTTTCCTCCCGCGCTGTGTCTGGAGGTAGCTCATAGCTGGCAAAGACAGATCATTCCAGCAGATCTGTGTTGTTATTTTCCAGAGTCACCCTCTCTGGCTCACTAATTAAAAAGATAAGTTGGCTTTATAGATAACCTGGCGTAGATTACCCCCGCTGGCATTTTACATGACAGATGACTAGTAAAAAATAGCCTCTCAGTGGGCCGGCCACCAGAGAGAGCAAGCTGGGGTCAGAGGAAGTGCAGACTCCCTGACTGTGAGCCTTTATAGGCAGTAATTCACAATGACTTCCCTAACATACCAAACATATTCGTAAGGAGTGGGGATAGAGTTTATGCCTGTAATGTTGCCCACTATACTTTCCCACATTACATTGCATGTATTTTATATATATATATGCACATACTAAACACCCTCTGCTGTCATTAATCAGTTTTATTCATTACAATTACTAAAATTACTGGTCAGTCTGTGAAACCAGTGAGTATAATGTCTTCTGTGGCTGTAGAGAAGCTTTTTTCTCGAGTCTGAGATAATTGCAGGTTATCTCAGGTTAAAACTGGATACTTGAAATTTTCAACAAGTAAAAAGGCTGCACTACAAACTGGATGAATAGTAAATGTCCTCACATTTAAAACTTCAGAGACAGAGCATTACAGTTGCAGTATGTAGAGCCAGGGTTTTCGGAGCTTGACCCATATTGGGGACTTTACAGAATTAGCATACGCGGATGTCCACAGTGAAACATTCACAATGGATGATGGTTTCGTCTGTGAAAGTTATGCAAAACTGATCAAATTATATGGGCACAAAACCTATATCTAGACAAAAAAATAAAGAATTTCTGTCAACTTATGTCATATACTACTTATACTATAGTGTGTATACCTTTGCATATATTAAAATATATTCATTCACTGTTCATACAGTACACACTACGCACTACATGCAACAACTTATTTAACCTATTTAATGCTAAAATATATGTCCTCCAATGTGCAATATCTGTAAAATGCAAAGTGCTTTCAGGAAAACAAACAAACACAAAAATATATATTAATAATGATAAATGCCAAATAGCAGAAATGCATGTATATGTCTTATTTTTGATATTCTTATTCTGTCTTCTATATCTATGTGTCTGTATCTGGAGTTGCTGTGACAACTGCAGAATAAATAAAACATATCTTATCTTATCATTTGTGAAATGAGGGCGTTCCATATACATAGAAAAGTGCAGAAGTTAAAATGATTTCAATACAAAATCCAAAGCACAACGTAAAAGAGGATTAGTTCAAACTTCAAAATTGGGAAAAAAAACCCAAGTCCGCCATTAGTTGCACTTGCAAATTTGTGCACCATTGATTATTCAGAATTGTTACTTTTGAAGCGAATGCCACCACAAATCCATGCCCTGGTGTTGGACAGGGGGGTGGGAGCTTTTATATCACGATTTTGGGCTCAGTAGTCAATGACATCAGTCACTGGCGATAGATGAGGCAATGGTCCTGACCCGGGATGCCGCGATGGAGCCAGGTCTCTGCAAGATGTTGGCACACCCATCTCTGATCCTTGTTGCTGTGCCAGGCCCAGTCCTTTTTAATCCATTCGACTGGTTAGTGAAACAGCCCTCAGTCCATCTGACCTCTTATATCACCTGATTAGGGGCACATCTAGAATGATGTCATGAGACTGTAATCTGTTTTTAAAAAAATAATAATTCAAGGCAAACCGTTAAAGGTGACTGGCTTCATAAGTATTTTAAATGGCTATAATTTTATGTGATGAAAAAGCTACTTGAAAACTTAGATAATTATCGACTCTGAAGCTTCCCTCAGCTCTATGTAGCGTTTCACCATCTTTAAGCTGATTGTTTTGTCTTTCAGCTCATAATAGGGCTGGGCGATATGAACCAAAAGTCATATCCAGATATATTTAGGCTGAATATCGATATATGATATATATTACGATATTTTTATCGCAAAGTGAGAGCAAATGTTCTGTCAAAGTCAAAGCCAAGTATTATCACAAGTAGTTTTATTGAAACCATTTATTTAAGATGACATAAATACTGTATAACAACAGGAGTACCTTTTTAAAAAAATCAAAGCTCCATAAAGTACTCATACAAATAAAAAGGAAAACAAACATTACAAAATAACTAAATATGACAAACCCTAGTAAGGGCAGCTTTTATATAAAAAGAAAGAACAAAAAATGTAACTATTTAGATATATGCGATATGGTCTAATACCATATCACATTTAAAAATATATCAATATACATTTTTTTATATCGATATATCGCCCAGCCCTATAACGCAGGTGTTATGTTCAGCTACAGCAGACACCTGTTTACAGCAAAAAAAGGCTCTAGTAAACCCACTGTAAAGTAAGCAACTGGCTGCATTTAGCTGCTAAGAGATATTTTCCTCAGGAGTTGATGGTAGGTTTGGGCGATATGCATACCGCAATTACCGAAAAACCAGCAGCCGAACTGCTTTACATCAATATTTACACACTTCTAGATTTTTTTTGCTAACATGAAGCATGGAGTATACAAAAATGTACTTTACTATATGGTTATTGTACAGTCATTAAAAAAATGATTAGACCATTGTTTTATTATTAGCCATTTTCCATTGTTTTCTTGATAATAACCAAAATCATTATCAAGAGAACCATGGAAAATGGCTAGATACCAGTTCTTAAATTAAACTCTTATGAGCCATTTTTACAAATATAATGATAAAAACAAAAATAGCTAATAAGAGTTTAATTTAAGAGCTGATATCTAGCCATTTTCCATGGTTTTCTTGATAATGGCTTTGGTTATTATCAAGAAAACCATGACATTTTTTTTTGCTATTTTTGTTGTTATCATTAAATTTGTCCAAACAAATGTATCTTAGTTATACCAGACATTAAAATGAACAAGAAATTGAAGAAAACAATGGGTGGTCTAATATTTATTTCCATGACTGTATATAGACTATATAATTTGAGTTATAAATGTTTGATTTACCATAAAACATATATGCAGTGTTATCAAGATATAAAACAGTGAATAAAATGGTTGAATTTATTTACACAGTTTACAATTACAGTTAATGTAGATATAGAGATATCGTGGAAAACAAACAACAAAACAATAACGGGTAGCCGCAATGGCCTTAATTTATCGTTACTTATATAATATATTAGAGCAACCTTGGCTAATTATAGAAATACCTTCCCACAGTAAATTAATGAAGGTTATGGCTCCCTTCATACCATTTAATGATTCATTTTACAGGCTCTCGGTGCAGCCTGAGGCCAGAGAACGTAGCTGAAGAGAATTCAGTTAAATCGATCCGCAGCATTCAAGGTGAAACAATGTGGGAATGTTGATTTATAGCAGGAGATCCTGTGCGTGCTGCTAATGGAGAGGCATGTGGCATGTTAACATGGAAAATCAGCCACAGCAAGGGCAAGTGTGCACTCAGTCACTGTAAGCACAGAGAGGAGAGCACCAGGAGGTATTATGTATTGAAATATTCATGGTGTGATGTGATATTGTGACGAGCGTCGTGTGGTGTTAATTGGCTGCGGTCCATAGTGCTGTCTCCCAGGGTTCCCAGTTACAGATAGGGCTTCTCTTGAGCTGGTTATCTCCGTCTTATCTTCACTCTGCCTCTTATCTTCATGAATGTGTCTCCTCTCACTTCCTGTCCTCTGATTCCTTTTTTGGCACTACATCATCTGCTATCCTGCTGTCCATCTCCTTTCCCTTTTCTTTTCTTCTTCTTCTTCCCCTCCTCCCACGCTTCTTACCCGGTCTCTAACCCTCCGCCTCTGTCCTTCTCCCTCCCTCACTGCAGTCAATACGGCATCCATAATGAAGGCCCGTGTTACGTAAGAAGCAACAGAGCAGTATGGGCTCGGCCAGGAGATGTAGAGATACTCTACAGCAGTGCTAATGTGCCATTATGTACAAAAACAACAGTCACCTCTAATACAAGGTGGCATATTGGGACATGAATGTGTGCGTGAATGCCTATAGGTGCGTAAAATATCATTAAGCCTATAGAAAGCTTCACCTGACAGGCGGCCATGATGGATAAAGGCGAGGAGAGCAGCTGGGAGGGAGGAAAGGGGCAGCGGTCCATGAGACACATACATACGTGTACTAATGGACCTCATACCTTCATGCGGCCATGTGACTCAATGCATGCAAACGGCAAGGACACTTTGTCCTCTACGGGTCCCCAGCACCGCACATCGGATTGGATGATCTCTTCAATGTAGATCTCTCACACACACACACACACACAGCTTACAACCATCACTTCATGGAATATTTACATTGCTGTCCGTATGAGGAGAATGATTCCAGGAGGATTTCACTAATGTATTATCTCCATAATCCCTCATAGATCATCACAGTCACTTCACACCTGTTGTATATCAATGAGGCAGCAGTGGACAGTGATGATGAAAGAGAGTCGCCGGTCGTCGCCGCCGCTTATGAATCACCGCCGTAGCACTGAGCCTCACTGATCTCAAGTAGCGTTCAGAGCCAAGAAAATCCAATCAGTTATTGTTGAAGGTTGAAGGTGAACGGGAAAGTGCTGCATGAAAAATATTAGTCATTTAATCCCGTATTGAGTATTTAAACCTGCAATATTGGATTTTATTGGCCACTCGGTTGCAGCAGAAACCAATTGTGAATGCAACATTGACCCACTCTACACCTGGCTTTAAAATCTAAATATGATTTAACCTGATTTCACTGACACCTGGTATTAATACATTCTGTTGTTTTTACATTGAGGTCTGATTGGGATCTGATCACTTTGTTCAGCTCTCTCAGTTGATTTAGAGCTGAGGCAGTATACTAGTGGTACTTGTCTGCATTTAATACTGACTTAATTTGACACTTAATTTGAGTCAAATGTCACTTAACAATTATTGCAGTTTTAAATATATAGAAAGACAGTTTCCACTGGATTTTATTCCAAATCAACTTTAGTTTCTTTAATTTTAGTTACATTGAGTTTCTTTATGAAGTCACACAAAACTTTATACTAAAAGAGATGTGAAGATCTGCCTTGTCTTGTATAGTATATCTGCACTGATCTGAAACCTGTTGGTACGTTTGTTTTTAGGTTGCTATAGGAAAATCAGACTACTATGATTAAACGACTACAGCATGCCAGATTTGAGTGCACTTAGAAAGCTTTTTTTATCCAACTAAAGTTACAGCATCACAGCTGTGATCTAGTGGGTTCAGTTTGGCTTGCAGCTGAACATTACACACCCTTCACCTCATCTTGCTCTCTTTCATCTGCAGGTAAATATTCAGTGTGTGAGATTACTCTAAGCTACATCCCTGTGCATTCGTTCTGGCTTTTCCGTTGACTTCTGTCACGCTTGTCACACAGTCAAAGGCAGAGCAAATGTAATCTAGTTGAGGGCATGACCATGTTGCCAACTGTTGCTGTCATCGCCGCCAGACTGGCTCCAAGATTATGTCCAAAAGCATTTTATGTAATTCTTAAATTGATGTGTGTCTTTATACGGCTATATTCTACTCATGCAGGGATCTATATTCAGAGGGTTCATCTGTGAGCATATGGTTCTCACATAACATTTTTTTTCCTAATGTCACCTTATTAAATCTTATTCAAATCCTATTTCTGTATCAAATGTCACTATGGACATTGCTTTGTGCACAAAATGTCTGTGGAGATAAGAAAGTTGCTTCAGCTCATGTGGACAGCTAGTAAGTGTTGGTGGTTATATCACAGCTTTCAGGAGAACAGGAAACATTTCATTAGCTGTATGCATTATCTCAATAGACCGTTTGCCCTAAAGAGGAAGGTCAGCAGTCATAGGAAGGCCTCTATCGATTCAAGCATTGTAAAGATGCTGGGATTGATTTATGAGCCATTTACACGAGTGCTGTTTGTGCTGCTCATAAGTAAGTGCAAGACAAGAGTCCTGTTTTACTATCGGTGTCGAAGTGGTGATTGCTACAGACGCTAACATGTTGCATCACTCTGAATTGTAAAAGTGTTTTAGCCTGTAGCGGAGAGACAGAGCGGCAGCAAAGTCATTCATTGAGAGATACTAAGTCTGGATGAGTCAGAGCCCACTTGTATCCCTCACCCAGGGTTATTTTTACACCTCACGCGCAGACAAGAATCACAGCTCAAAAGATCATAATTTAAACATTTGGCCTCTCTTGTGGATTGTGATATAATTCCCATTTATATCTGTTGCACAATCTGACATTTTTTATTCATCTTCCTCTCTTTTCTACTCCCTGCAGACCAAACCAGTTGCATTTGCTGTTCGCACAAATGTCAACTACAGCCCGTGTCTCGACGATGATGTCCCCGTGCCGGGCATGGCCGTCTCCTTTGAGGCTAAAGACTTCCTCCATGTCAAAGAGGTGAGTGGTTAACTTTCCAATCAGAGATGATATTCAAGGCCGCAACACAGGGAAATAAGGAGGGAAATACCCTCCTGGTATGTTTGTTTCTTCAGGAACATCAATAACCTGAGGCATTTTTAATTACCTAAAGGTCCAGAAACTAAAAAATCCCAATAAACATAGTTTATATTTAATTATTAACTCCATTACTAACCATTTCAATCAATATGTATGTTCTATATAAAAGACAATTGTTTTACATCACTTTTACATCACTTGATTTTTATTTTTTTTATTTTTATGAAAAAATACTTATAACTTTTTTTTTTTAGGTTTTTAAACTTTGAAATGGGTTAAATTGACCCGCAACATTAGAGAAAGGTTAAGATAAAACTGTCTTTACTTATTCCGGGTAGAAATTCAACAACGACTGGTGGATAGGACGCCTGGTGAAGGAAGGCTGTGAAATCGGTTTCATCCCCAGTCCAGTGAAGCTTGAAAACACTCGTATCCTCCAGGAGCAGAGGGCCAAGCAGGGCAAGTTCCACTCCAGGTAAAAACCCTCATCTGCACCAAAGTTTTCTGCTGTGAGATTGACTAAAATCAGGGTTCGAGTTACATGGAAGCTGATATCCTATAAGGAGTAAAATCATACATATTATACATTACCAGGTGGAGAGGAGGTGGACTTTTGAGTCGAATGTTTATACTTCTGTGGTATGTTTGGCAACAACAAAGATAAGAAAAGGATGAAATCATGGTTAAAAAGTGGGAATCAGTATGACCTAAACATTCAGTCAGCACGCTCTCATTGGCTATTACGGGTTCCTGCTTAATATTCTTAATAGTCACTGTTACTTTCTCGCTACAGGATTTCAGGTCGCACATGTCAAACATTTTTTATATTTACGATTCAAATCTCATACTACATTTTAATTTGGGCAGATATTTGGTTCTGACTCGCCTCGAATTGTGGAGAGAGCTGACTTTCCTCTCGTGTGCGGCATTAAGAAGTTGTTGATCTCACAAATGTAACACTTTTTCTCTTTTCAGTAAATTGGGAGCAAACTCATCCTCTAGTTTAGGTGAAGTGGTTCCTAACTCAAGGAAATCTACTCCTCCTTCGTCTGGTGAGTAGCTTGATTGGCAACTTCAAGTTTATACTTAATTGAGTCTTTGATGCCTTTTAAACAACTTTTAATTGCTGATTTCAAGTTGAAGGTAAGATCTGCTACTTAGATATCTCATATTTCATATTTCTAACTGCAATAAAGTGACATTTTCCTGTCAGTTATATGTTTTAATGGCCATAATTGTACTATTACATGTTTCATTTGCTGTCAGTTTGCTGTGGCATACATTCTGTGAGAAATGTAGGTCGTTACCTGTGACCTCCTGTGTTCATCTGTGTGACGGTGGTCTTGTCTGTCTGTGTGCGTAGCCATTGACATAGACGCCACAGACTTAGACCCCGAGGACAATGAGCTTCCAGTCAACCTGCGCTCCCCTAAAGCCAGTCCAAACACTGTCATGTCACCCCTAGCAAAAGAGAAACGAATGCCCTTCTTTAAGAAGGTAAACTCTGGACTACCCATCCCTTTATTCTTCTTCTTCTGTTCGTCCGCACGTCTCTCTGACTAAATGCCTGTGGCTGCTCAGCGTCAGTCCTGTTTGTCTACGATCACCGTCCTCGTCCCTCGGCGCTCACCCGTCCGCTAGCATGCATGCCTGTTCTTAACCTCTCTCTTTCTCCTCTTCCGTCTCACCACAGCTAAGCAGAAGCAGAAGTCGGTAAGTCGTGGCGTGCAGTGCACCAGCTAAGCAGGGTCCGTGGATGACCTGTGTGATCTGAATTGTACAAACCGTCTTTAGAGACTCAGCTCTGTACCGACCTCTCACCCTGCTCACTGCTCCTGCAATCCTCTGTGTTGTGTTTGTGATTGTTTGTGTGTGTGTAAGTGAACTAGTGATCCTGATCGAGTGAGAGCTCAGTGTGAACGGCTTCTTTATAAACTGGAAAAGATCCGTGTTAAAGGAGTAGTTCAACATTTTGGGTAATATGACTATTAGCTTTCTTTCAAAAAGGGAAAAAAAGGAGATCAGTACCAATCTCATCTCTTCCATTTAATATGAAGCTGGAGAAAGGAGACTGTTATCTTAGCTTTGCGTAAACAATGGAAACCAGCACTCCAGTCTAACTTTTCTTGTCCCTGAATCATCCTGAATATCAATTTGAACCATTTAAAGTGAATGTAAGCCATCCCATAATCAAGATTTGGCTTTTATATTATCTACAGTTGTAAGTGGCATAATAGACTAATGCATAAATGAATAATTTTATTTATTTTGCTCCAGTCAAAGAAATATATTTTTTAACGAAATTCAGAAGTTACCTGCAAACCTTGATGTAAAGTGTCTTAAACTCCAATCTTAGTTTCCCTTAAAACTGTACTTACCTTAATTAGTGCAGTACACATTTATTTACCATAAACTAATTACGTTGTTAAATTAAGCTTGAATTTACTGTGTGAAACTATATGCGCCTTTAGGGCCTTTAGCCAAATACACTGCAGAACTCTGCCACCTCTTTTAGTAAGTGCTCGGTTCAGTTGCTTAGAAATAGTTATAAGTTCACACAAAAATCCTCTTTTCCTCTGTCCAAAAGTAACATCTGCATGCCAGCATCTCTACAGCTTACTAGCAAAAATGTTATATCTTATTAGTTTAATATATCTTGTTCAAAAAGAGTATTTCCCAAAATGTGAACTATTCATCTATTTTTGTCACCAGGTAACAGAGACAGATTCACATTTATATTTAGTCATTTAGCAGACAGTTTTATCCAAAGTGACTTACAGAAAAAGGGAAACAATCAAGGTATAGTGCAATAAGAGCCATTAGTGCAGCAATAAGTGTGATTCTTTAAGGAGTAGAGTTGTCGTGTGGTGCTAGAAGAGAAGGTTCTCTCTAAAGAGCTGGGCCTTCAGGAGTTCATCATGAGTAACATCCCTTATTAGATGTATTGTTTAGCATTTGATGCACAACCCCTATTCCAAAGAAGTTGAGATGCTGTGTTAAAACGCAAATAAAAAATAATCCATCAAGTTCAGAATTCAGAGTTTATCTCTACAATAACAAAAAAATACACAAATCACAAAGGATTTGCAAATAATTGCAATTATCTGTTTTATTTACGTTTTAGACAACGTCCAAACTTCTTTGGAATCAGGGTTGCATTAAGCCTTCAAGTATGGCTATAAACCTTCAATTGACATTTGTACCAAATGACAGCAGCAGTAAAGTATAGCTAGAAATCAAACATTTTTGGTCCCTGAGGGAAAATTTCTCTTGGGACAGTGCTACAGTCTGTTGTGATGTATAAACATTATAATAACATAAAACCATCTTAAAACAAAAAGACATTTCACAAGAATTAAAGTGCTTTTATGCTTATGTATTTATTGCACGTTGCTTGATTACACTGTGATTTAGCATCAGAGTTCAGCAGGATGATGAAGGCGGGAACAAACGATAGCCTCAAGTTATTTGATTTTCACATTCAAATGATTCTTTTTCATTATTGCAATGTGCTAAAATGTATATAAAATCAACAAGAACCTCCTCAGAAAAATGAAATTAATTTGAGTCAATTTAACCAAATAAAATGCTAATACATGAAAGTTTCCCATGACTCTCCATGCTGACGTTAACCAAGTAATGCAAAGTTGAACTTAGGCTACCAGAAGTATTTCTGCGGAACCACATTGTCCATTAATACTCTCATGTTAGTCAGCAGTAGTGTGCATCAGTTCCCACAACGTCCCAAGGGACTCACAATGACGACAGCAAACGTTAGACAGAAAGAAAATGTTTGAGAGAACGATGAGCCGACAGGAAATCTACTCGTCCACTCGTAAAGATAACACGTAGAGAGAGAGAGCAGCTTCGACATCAGGACAAATAGGGAGAGAAAATGAGTAAAAAACAACAGTGTGTGCTGGATATGATAATCAAAAATCCTTTTAAGTAGTCAACCCTCTTTGCTTCCCAGCTGTCTGCTCGACAACAGAGCTTCAGCTTAGATCACGCACTGTTATTGTGTAAAATAAATAAATAAAAATAAAAGACAGCAGCATCAGGTCACCGCCTCGCTGTCACACACGGACAGAATATACAAGCAGTTTACAAACAATTCGACGTTCTGTCCAAAATGATGCAAATAACTCTGAGTATCTAAATGTAGCAACAAAGTGAACCACCAGAAGAATCTACATTTAAAAAAATACTATACTCTGAAACTGAACCCATTCTCAGATTTTAACTCTTTCATTTCAATCATTACTTAAATTTTCTGTAGCTCTCGCAAAATATTTCAAATAGAGCTGCAACTAACAACTATTATCAATTAATCTGCTGAGTATTGATACCGATTTATCATGGAGTCTATAAAATGACAGAAAACTGTAGAATTTTTTTTATTGAGATTAAAAAAAATACACTTTTTTAAGACAAACAAAACTAATTGTGATGTTAATCATTTGTGTTTCATGTGGGGGTTTTTTCCACAAAATTAGTCTATTAATATCCAATTATTGATTCAGAATTATAACTGCTGGACAAATGATGCTTCCTACCTTACAAAATAAGTCAGTTCTTAGTACATATTAAACCAGGACTTGCTTCAGAACTAGTTTTGCCACAAAATAATGCTCCTACATAAAACTCTGCATGTCAGATTTCTTATATTGGCTGATGAATTGTAAAGAACCCAAAGATATTTAACTTGCTATGACATGACACAAAGAAAAGCAGCAAATTATTACTTTTATAACACTTTTTTGGTGCTTTTTTCCGCATAAACAATGACTTTAATATGAAGTACAGCCCACATGGACTGAGGTTTTAAATACCTTTTTGTGCATGCGCATATACTATACATGGATATAAAAAAACTTGACAGCTGATTGTTGCAGATTTAATTTCTGTAAAATGATGCATTGATGCAATTTTTCCTCTCTCATTACAGATTCTAATACCTCATAATTTAAATTCTGTATATGATGCAGAGTTTTATTTTTTTATCTTAGGTCATATGCAAAGTAAAGGAAAACCTGACCTATATAAATTCATCTGATCAGTCCATTCCTAATTCTGTCAATCGACTCGCTGATTAACTGATCAACTAACTGTTTCAGCTTTAATTCCTGAACATCTTGTTAAAATCACATCTATGAATTAGGTTTTTTTTGTTTTTTGTTTTTTAAACAATATTTTTATAATTTTTTTCACTTTCACAAGTAAAGTATGATTACATAATATGGTTCACAGAAATAAAAAGACAAACAAACAAGTAAACAAAACAAGCAAATCAAACAAATCATCAGCTTAGATCCATCGGAGGTTACAGTAATAATGAGCGGTATGAGCAGTCGAGAAAATCCCTGCAGCGTGATATTAGAGGCATCAGGCTCTACATAGTTCAAATAGGATTCCTACACTTTCAGAATCGGTCTGTTTTTGAATGTAATATACATGTAAGGTACTCTAATGGCACAAGATCAAACACCACTCTTTGCCAACAGTTGGTACTTTTTCATTAATCCATGAATTTGTTTTTAAACTAAGGCTGTTCCACGAACTGAGCTCCCACTTTATCCTAACCGTTTTCCTACCTGCGACCTAATATTTTCCAAGTTTTTCAGTTGATCTAATGTGGCGTTTTCTCCCTGTCCGACTAACCTTTCCTGTCACATACTTTTCCTTTTCTATCCAGTGACATCAGAACCATGAAATGAGAGGATTTATTTAAAGATCGTAATCCATCAGAACATATTGTAGTTTACCAGTAAGCTGCTTTGAATTATCGAACAACGATGATGTTAAAATTCGTTGAGTAAACTGCCAAATCTGTTATATAAATCAAAGCTTGTGTCTTGTTGGGCCAGCTGGGACGTCCCATTTCATGGTTCACAATGTTCCAGTGCTTTTAAATCTAGTCCGGGTCATTGTTGTTCCAAATCCCTCGAGTGATTTGTGATGGTGAGTGTTTACTTTGTCTCCATAAATGTGTGCAACTGTTTTTCTTCCCTATCCTCTCCTTAAGGCGGAACACATTCCTCCGTACGACGTTGTGCCTTCCATGCGACCCGTGGTTCTGGTTGGACCATCACTGAAGGGCTACGAGGTGCGTCAAAACTTTTAAAAACCACACCGTGTGTTGGGAAATGATCTGCCATTTTGCTTTTTAACTGTTTTCTCTTAACATCTCCCTAAATGTCCCGCCCACAGGTGACAGACATGATGCAAAAAGCACTGTTTGACTTCTTGAAACACAGATTCGAGGGAAGGTGAGTTCTCCGTGACCTTTTTAAAAAACACAAGCCCTCATCCCGCTTCCTTCCTCATTCCTCCTCCGTCTCCCTCCAACTCTATTGGCTGGTATTTATCTGTCCCCTGAGGTTAGCTTAGGGAGTGTGTAACAAGTTTGTTTGGCCTGGAGATGTGTGCGGCTGCTGCTTTAAATAGGCCCTCTCCATGTCCTTAATAGGCCATAGTGGGCCCTAGAGCAGAGCAGGATTCTCCTCACTCAGCGTTGAGTCCGTCCACTTGTCTGAAGCTGAGAGGCTGTGAAGTTACACAAGATCCACTCAGACCTCCAGCAGCTGCACGCAGAGCTGTTAATTCCCCTTTGAGTCCTGTTTTTTCAAACAAAGTTTAAGTGATGCGGGATAGCCAGATAATTAGCTTCTCAAAATGCAGCTTGAGAACTGATGTGCAATCCTACTTTAAAAAATAAAGGAAGTAGTTGTACAGTATATGAGGTAGATGTGTAGACAGTTCTTTACTAAAGTACAATTTTACTTGAGTATTTTCATTTGATGTAACTTTATACTTGTACTCCACTACGTTTTAGAGGCAGATGTTGTGTTTATTACTCCACTACATTTAGCTGACAGCTCAAGCTTTTCAGGTCAAGATTGAGCATGAAATACATGATCAATATAAAATGCACAAAATAGTATATTAAGTATTTAGAATTAGCCTTACCTTGACAGCCAAATGCTGCCTACTTACTAAATGCATCAATGATATTAATTCATTAATCCATTTTGAATATATAACAATCTGAGTGGGTCTATTCTGCAGAATGAGTACTTTAATTTTTGATGATACATTTTGATGCTGATACTTTTGTACTTCTGCTGAAGTAAGTTATATTCAGGCCGAGATTTAACATAAAAAACATGATCAATTTAAAGTGATCAGACATTTTCTTTTTAAATTAAACCTCATAAGAGTAGATTAGGTAGTTAAATATTATAGTTAAAATGAGCCCTATCTTTACTAAATTAAAATGCTGCTTGCATAAATTCATCAATGCAAATAATCCAATAATATATTTGGAATATATAAAACAATCTGACTGGATCCTGCATAACGAGTACTTTTACTTTTGATACTTTAAGTACATTTGGCTGATCCCGTTGTACTTTCACTGAAGTAAGTTTTGAATGCAGGACTTTTACTTGTAGTGGAGTAATTTCACAGTGTGGTATTAGTTCTTTTATTTAAGTAAGAGGCCTGAATACTTCTTCCACCACTGTGTGTAGAGAACATAGACTTTATAAAAGAAGTTGAAACTGCCTTATAAGAGTGAGAATCTTTCTCTAAAATAATCTATTTTTTTCATTTAAGATCATATCAATATCTTTCACCAGACCTCCAGGAAAAGGAGTTAAAATTAGTTCATGTTTTGGGTTCACCCTAATAAGCTTCAGTTATAGTCCAGCCAGTGTTTTCGCAAGTTTGTTGCTCTGACCATTTTTAAACCACCGTTAAAAAAACCTGTAAAATCAAAGTAAACTTATCCATGTTCAAAGAAAAAGATTCCTCCTTTCATTTCTACCTATATTCTTTTTTGCTTTAACTTTTCAGACTGTCATTTGTTTTTACAGCAGTTTTCTTCTTTTATTTTTGCTCATTATATAAGAATAGATGTTTGTCTTCTTATCTCACATCCAATAAAGTCCACAGTCTGGATCACCAAGTGTTTTTCTTGTCTCTTGTTTTCAGAATATCAATCACTCGCGTCACGGCGGACATCTCTCTGGCCAAACGCTCGGTCCTGAACAACCCCAGCAAGCACGCCATCATCGAACGCTCCAACACACGCTCAAACTTGGGTACGTTCATGCTGGAAATCACTGCAATGCCTTGGGAACATCTGGTGTTTTGATTTGTAATGTTCTCAAGGAGACCAGCTTATGTGGAAAAGGAAGGAAACGATTAGAGGAACTCTTGACAATGGTAATGATAACTCCTGACGGCCCGGAGCTGCCTTGGCCAGTTTTCTTTTGTTAGGAATGAAAGATAACGCATTAATGCACGATAACAAGTTCAAGAGCTGCTCTGATTTGACTGAGGTTGATCCGAGTTCAGATGTGATTAGAATGAAACAGATTCCTGAGTCAAACTGAGGAGACGGTCTTTATATCAACAAACGCATCAGTCAGCAGCTGCAGGAGAGGAAGCTGGAAGAAAGAAATGTATTATCTTTAAATTTTTTATGATTACACAGAGCCACCACGCTACAACTTCATGATATGACCCAAGTGTTTTTCAGCAGCGTTCCGTGCTGCTGTCCCAGATAAAAACTCAAAATTAGCTTTAAGGCATCAGCACAGCATCTCCTCTACTTTCTTTTTAATGATGCATTAGAACAGAGGCACATTAAGAGTGAAAACTTTCTCTACATATTTTGTCTGAGAGCTTTTAAGTTTTAATCCTTTAATGTTCTGCCCAATTGTACACAGAATTGGAGATGAGGTGCATTGGATTTTTAGGGGAAGATAGCAGGTCAACAGGAGATGCAACAGAGCCGGGAACCTAAAGATTAATATAAGATGCAGCTCAGCATGGTGTGTCAAATTGTTATAGTCATTAATCTGTTATGTATTTAATTAATACATTTCTTTAATCTATGAAGGCGTATAAGGGTTTCGAACAGGGGTATGCAACCTTTAAGAGCAAAAGAGCAATTTTTGGCCAAAAAAGAGTAAAAATGTCGGAATGGAGCCGCAAACCTTATTTCAAGTCTAACAATGAAGATAAAATGGCATTCTAAGTCTAAATTACCCTACCAACTTTACTAATAGGTCATAATGAGCATTTATTGATATGATTTTGTCAGAATGCAATAAGGACCCAAGTGCAAATTTATATTTAAAAGCTAGCCTAGCTAGGCAAAACTCAAAACTTGACTTGAAGTTGGCAGAATTTAGAGTTTAAGGCACTGGGCCGTGAGCTTTTGCAAGCAATGATGCACATTTTAGTTGATTAATGCTGTATATAAACTACACATTTTTACAGTTGAAGAATGCAAATTGCTTTGGGCCTACAACAATGATAAGTGACAATTACAATGTAAAGAAATAACCGTTTCATTACGTATAATTTTTTTGTTACAGTGTCAGAGAGCCACTGCAGAAGGCCTGAAGAGCTGCATGTGGCTCCAGAGCCGCAGGTTGCCTACCCCTGGTTGAGAACATTAATTTATGGCTTTCTAAAGTCCATTTCCATGCTCAATTATGTCCCTTACATTGTTGAGCAATTTGTCGTATTGATACCATTTGTTCAACACATTGGGCGCTGAATTTTTGCTAGTTTTCTGTATTGAGAATTGAAAACAAATGGTCAAAAATTCCTCCAGTAGACCACATTAAGACACCAAGATCTTGAGGAACACCACAAAAAACAAAACAATGCTGGGATTTGGTTTAAAAAAACTTAAGACATGATAGAGATTTTTCTATTTTCAGTGGTTAAATGGCAAGCCTTATTGTGTATATACCTAGGAAGTTTATACATCTTCTGAATGCTTCAGGTCTCTAGTTTGTGGTTGTTAAGTTTCATGAGGCTGTGATTATCCTAGAGGTCACAACAGGTCATTTTATACAGTGAAGTAAAGTTTCAACAATGCTCTAATTGCAATAAATAAAATGTAATCCACAAGAGTCTCAGCTTTCCAGTGATATCCAATTTATGTAATTGAAAGCCTGTTTAGGGACCCCATTATGCAGAAATATTCAAATACATACAGTAGGCGAAATAGCCTATTTATACTGCATGATAATAACAATGTGGTTTTGATGTTATTAGTATGAAGTGTACATGCATGTAAAAAGAGGATATGTGGGAATCCATAGAGTCCATTTTCATTCAGATTTCCTGAGGTTGCATTAAAATTTAAAAAGTCTGTTTATCCTTGCTTTAATTGTTGCCTTACTTTAGAGCATTATTTCACTCCCTTCCTGACAAGATGTCATGACACGTTTGTACCATTGGATTCCTTAGATCTTCTAGTTTCATATGATATCTTCTCCGTAGCCTTATAATCCTACAGGCTCCAAAAGAAGAAGAAAGCCATTTCGTGCTCTGTAGAGCCTGAAATCTTTCCTTCCCCCCCAAAAAAATTGCCAAAAGATCAAGATTTGTACATTTGTTTGTGGTTAAGATTAACTTTTTTCATGAATTTACTTGAATCAAATGCAACATTTGAAACCTTCTTTGCCTCAAGATACAATAGATTATTTCAGTAAAAACTCTCTATTGGAAACAAGTGAAAAGTATCTCACCCCTCTGGCATATTTTAGCAGGAAAATGAGAATTTGTGACTCAGCCGTAGTCTGAATGAGCTGTTAGGTTGGAATGTTTTCATGTTATCAGTTTACTTCAGACTTTGTCGTGACTGGAAGTCATGAAGCTTGGCCGTGATTCTTCTCAGATTGGGAATCGTGCCCTGCTGTTATATATTTGGAGGATAGTTTTTGCAGTCACGGCGTCATCTGTTGGAGTGGGGGTTGTGTGATGTAACAGTCGGGATTTGTTAGAGGTAACAGAACATGGCTCGCTGTTCC
The DNA here is from genome assembly GCF_030273125.1 of Centropristis striata. Taxonomy (NCBI): domain Eukaryota; kingdom Metazoa; phylum Chordata; class Actinopteri; order Perciformes; family Serranidae; genus Centropristis; species Centropristis striata. The sequence goes on from NC_081539.1 coordinate 13,990,394, forward strand.
TTTCAGGGCTATAAGTCCCCAAGCCTGCTCCCCAAAGTCATGCTGTCTTTTAATTTTTTAGGTGTCTATGAAACTGATGATTTATCTCTTTAGCACTTTTCAAAACAAAGGAATTATCAGGATAATAGTTATAATAAAAAAAAAAAATAATAATAATAATAGAGAAAGTTAAGAGCAACAAAATTACATTTTAAAAGAAAAACTGATAATTGATCTCCAGTTTCTGTACAGAAACAACCTTGAGGTCGCTGCACTTATGAATAAACACATAAAGCTGCAGCTCTGCATTGACTCCCACTCTCCCTTCTCTTCTTCAGCTGAAGTCCAGAGTGAGATTGAGCGGATTTTCGAACTGGCGCGGACGTTACAGCTAGTCGTTCTGGACGCCGACACCATCAACCACCCGTCACAGCTGGGGAAGACTTCCCTCGCCCCCATTATCGTGTACGTCAAGATCACCTCTCCCAAGGTGAGTAAAATAAACATGTTCAAAAGGCAAAATAGCTGTGATTTAAAATACAGCATGTGAGGGGAACTGATTCATCACTTTGACCTTCGGCGTGAGCAAAAAAGGCTCATGATTCAGTCATCAATTTGAAATAAAAACAGGATTTGTGTGAAATAGAAAATGAGAGAGAACATAGCTAAAGAGGGATGAGATATAAGCTTTAAATTAGAGTGGCATCAGTGTGAGTCACACTCAGTGGGATGAAATAAAACACTCTACCACCTGTCCTCTTCATTAAAACCTGATGCCTTTTCATATTGAGCTAAAGTATTTAGTCATAACTGTACTGTTACTTTATAATGACTGAAGAAGTACTCAGGTAATTTACTTCAGTGGAAGTACCAATACTCTAATGGAAAAATACACCTTGACGGAAAAAGCCTTCTTAAGTATAGAAACACAAGTATTAATAACAAAACAGCATCTATTGTACGTCTGGAAGGGGGATCCCTCTACTGTTGCACTCCCTGAGGTTTCTTCTTTCCTTTTTTTTCTTTTTTTACCATTAAAGGGTTATTTTTAGGATTTTTTCCTTGTCCACTCTTGTACAGACTGTAAAGCCCTTCGAGGGAAACTCATGATTCTTGGCTATATAAATAGAATAGAATTGAAAATGTACTGCAAAGTATCAAAAGTAAAAGTACATCCTTCTGTGCCCGTCATTGTCTGTTATACAGGTGCATCTCAATAAATTAGAATATCATAGAAATGTTTATGTCAGTAATTCAATTCAAAATGTGGAAATAACACATTATATAGATCCATTACACACAGAATGAAACATTTAATGTCTTAATTGATTTAATTCCTTCTAGTTATAATTATTATGGCTTACATTTGATGAAGACCTAAAATTCAGTGTCTCAAAAAAATGTAATATTACAAAAGACCAATTTTAAAAAGTATGTTTAATATGGAAATGTTGGCCTCTGAAAAGTATGTCCATCTACATACACTAAATACTTGGTTGGGGCTATTTGACTAATTTAATGGACTTTTTAAAATCATATTCTAATGTATTGAGATGCACTTGTAGTTTAAGGGGCTCACATGTCCAAAGCTAAATTATCTCGCATGTTGTGAGTCCCCTCTGCGACAAATTTAAAAGTGATGAGGCGTCCCTCGTTCACATGTTGTGGACGTGCCCCAGCTTTGAGAGATACTGGAGGGAAGTCTTTGAAACTCTCTCTGTAATGCTCAATCTTAACCTGACACCTGATCCACTGGTGGCACTCTTTCGCACCACCGGAGAAGATGTGCATTTAACATTGACCCAACAACGCGTACTGACATTTAGCTCTCTTTTGGCCAGACGTACACTATTGCTGAGATGGAAGGGGTCTGCTCCGCCCACCCACGCTCAGTGGCTGAGACACATTATGTCCTGTCTAAACCCTGGAAAAATCCACTATTCAGTTTGTAACTTAATAAACAGTTTGAAAAGGTGTTGGGGGTCTTACTGAGGTACTTTTATAATCATCAGCCATGCTAAAAACTCCCTCAATTTTTGGTTTTGTTTTATTTTGTTTTGTTTTTATTGTTTACCTGACTTCCAGCACCTTATTTTTTTTTATATTTTTGCACTATGACCAAGTTTCCTTTAAAATTCTTATCACTGGCTTGTGAATCGGGTTAACGGGGTAGGTGATGGGGGGTCATGATTGTGTGTTTATGAATTCTGACCATTATGTTGTTAATGTTGATTACTGACCTCTTTTTACTGGTTTGAGTCATGGAAAATTCAATGAAAATATTTTTGAAAGAAAAAAAGTAAAAGTACTCATTCTGCAAAAAAAATGACTTATTTGACTGATGGTGAAAGCTTCTTTACTGATTTTGTGAGTTAAAGTCTGTTAACGTGTCATTTGAAGCATGCACCCCCAGCATCAACTACTTAAGATACAGTTAGAGAGATTATTACAGTGGTGCCCAACCTCAGGGTCGTGTCCCCTCCAATAGGTCACAAGATAAATCTGAGGGGTTGTAGAGGTGGGAATCAGCACGATACAGTTTAACCCGATACTTGAGTCACAATACAATATTATTGTTGATTTCAAGCATTTTGCAATACAGTGAGTATTGCGATACAATATATTTAACTGTTTAACTGTGTCCACAAAATTAAATTAAATCAAGAATTGTTTTGTCAAATAAGAGAAAATTCTCAGTCTATTCATCTCACTTCAGTCTTTTTATTTCTCCACAATGAGAGTCAAACCCACAGACTGACTAACAAAGTATTCAGTCAAACTGAACTGATATCAAACATGTACGGACGACAACAACTGCAGCATTTTATCAAACTTTCCTCAACTTTAAGCTTCACTGCTCAGAATTGTTTTGAACAAAACATTGAAAAAAAGCCTATCTTTGCAGCATTATTTCAACAACTTCCTGACACTATATCCTGGTGCATGGATTCCTTAGATCTTCTAGTTTCATATGACACCAGCATATCTACTATATTCCTAAAAGTTAGCCCGCTACGGCCTCCAGAAAAAAACAACAACAGCAAAAGTAGTGACGGCCTGTCGGCTGTCGGAACGCTAAATATCGATACTGGAGTCATGAATTGTAATAATATCGCCACGCATAATATCGCAATGCTACCACCTCTAATGGGTTGTGAGATGATTAATAGGGTTACAAAGATGAAAAACAAAGTCCTGCCTCAGAAAATCTTTAGACTTTTCTCTGTGTTTTTTTAAAATCTTTTTTTGAATAATTTAAGTCTTTGGGCCAACAGTTAATCAAATGAAACCATGTGAGAAGCTTAAAGAGGAAATGTCTCTTTGGTGGAAGAACTCACACACATCTGAAATGTGACAATCGCCCCCAACTAGAAACAGCTTTTTCTTTTTTAAAGAGACAAGCCAAAAGCATAGGGGTTTACTGGATTCATCTTAGACAACTCAGTGTGTTTTATAGGATTATCATAAGTATATTTATGTGAAATTAAAGGAAGGGGAAGGTAAAGTACAATATTTCCTTCTGAAATGCAAATGTACTTTTAAGTGTAAGGGCTTTAACTTCAAAAGAACTTTCACAGAGTTGAATGTTGCTGACACAAAGCCTAAACTCAGCTTTATTAACACACATGACCTTGTGTCCTCATTTGCCCCTTTAGGTGCTGCAGAGGCTCATCAAGTCCAGAGGAAAGTCTCAGGCCAAACACCTCAACGTCCAGATGGTGGCTGCTGACAAGCTGGCTCAGTGCCCTCCTGTAAGTCTGTGCATTCAATCCAGTGTTTAAAACATCCTGAAGTTTTGACCTTTTGGTTTTAGTTTCATGCATATCTGAAAGCTTTATAATTCGTGCCAATTCTATTTCTGCTGTTCTGTAATCTGCTTAGTTATTATTTTAGAAAATGAAGCGAGCACCCCAGGCTTGTGAAAGTGCAAGCTTAATTTAATTCAAATAGCGGTCCATATCTTTAGGGAATTACTGTTTTAGATTTTCTCAGAATTAATGTCTAATGCTATTTAGTGTTTAATTCAGTGTGTTTATTATTATTATGATATAAATATCAGTATGATTTCTTTACAGATCATTTAAGATGCCTAAAAAAAGTTTTTTAAATATTTTATTATGAAATTACACCACAGCCCCGTCTTGTTTTCTCTCCCTCGACTTGTCTCCTCTCCAGTCGTGGGAGAAGTATTCAGATCTCTTACTTTAATAAAAGTATTAATACCACACTGTGAAATTACTCCACTACAAGTAAAAGTCCTGCATTCAAAACTTACTTTAGTAAAAGTACAAAAGTACCAGCATTAACATGTACTTAAAGTATCAAAAGTAAAAGTACTCGTTATGCAGAATGAACCCACTCAGATTGTTATATATATTCTTAATATATTATTGGACTATTTGCATTGGTGCATTTTTGCAAGCAGCGTTTTAATTTAGTAAAGATAGGAGTAGTTTTATCTACCTAATATACTCTTATGAGGTTTATTTTAAAAAGAAAATGTCTAATCACTTTAAAATGTTAAATCTCAATCTGTATAGTAACTAAAGCTGTCAGCTAAATGTAGTTGAGTAAGAAGTACAATATCTGCCTCTAAAATGTAGTGAAGTAGAAGTATAAAGGTACATCAAATGGAAATACTCAAGTAAAGAACAAGTGCCTCAAAATTGTATTTAAGATTTAGACTTCTTCACCGTTTACAGATAACCCCCCAGTTTAGACATAAACTGGACAACAGTAAATCAGAACTTTGTGTAGAAGTGTAATGTCGAGGTGGGGAGTTTTATTCATTGTGTCTGGACTTGTAGATATATTGATAAATACTGGCAAGATGTAGAAAACCGACTACAACTAATTTTTGACATTAAACCCAAAAAAGACCCGTTGTGTCTACTGTTTGGACTGGCAGACACACAACTTAAAAGTGCACATTCCAAAAGACTCTTCTCTATTGTCACTTTTTGTGCAAGGAAGAACATATTGTTGAAGTGGATAGACTGTAAACCCCCCACAATAGCTGGATGGCATAAAGTTATTTTTGATAGGTTACCCATGGAATACTTAACATATAGGTCCAGATGTATGACTGAAGCTTTCTATAAAATCTGGTCCCCATTCCTGACTTATATTGGTACGAGACTTACACTGCTTGTGTGGATACTGTCTCTTGGGGGACTCCCCCCACTTATCTCTATGTATCATATATGATCTCTCTTTTGTTAATTTATGGATGATATGGCTTACCCCCTGTTGTTCTTGTTGTTATGGTTGTTTTTGTCTAAGACAGCTCTGTTTGTTTGTTTTTGTGACTGTCTATGCTGGTTTGTGAAATGTATATTTGGCTACTCATAATGACATGCTGTATATATGCGAAGGATAGCTTTATTTTTTTAAATACATGACACAACCTTCCATTCATGTTTCTCCAGCCGATTGCTTTATATTTGTATTTATCTTTATTTTATTTTTTTTGTTGTTGTTTTTGTTATATGAAAAACTCAATAAAGATATTGAACACAAAAAAAATGTATTTAAGTACAGCACTTGGTTACATTCCACTTCTCCTCTCTATCTTCTTTAACACTGTCTTCACTCGTCTCTCCCTCCTCAGGAGATGTTTGACATCATCCTCGATGAGAACCAGCTGGAGGACGCATGTGAGCACATGGCTGATTATCTGGAGGCCTACTGGAAAAGCACTCACCCCACCAGCTCCAGCCCCACCAACGCTCTGCTGACCAAGCTGCCAACTGCCCAGCTGCCCTCCAGCCAGGCTCCGGTCTCCGGCGTCCAGGTACAAGAGCTGAGGACACGGAGAGGGTGGGGACACCTGTAGCAAAGCTGCACAGGACAGGAAGTGAGAGAGGAGGGCTAGAAAGAGAGAGAAGAAGAAAAGCCGCTGTAAATTAGCTTTAGGTTCTGTTGCAGTACACACACTTATGGTGTCTGCGAGTGTTTTGCTGTTGGTGCTATTTAATTCCCACAATAAGTCGGATCAACCATACAGTTCCATGGATAAAGACTGTAGCACCTTATAATGTAATCATTTCCTGATAATGTAATAACTTCACCAACAATGTAATGAAATAAATTAACATATCAAAAGCATCATTTTTATAACGAAACTAGTGACTGTATAATGGAAAATCCGATATAAACTTGTAACTGACATTACCAACAGATGGCGTGGCAGAAATTATGTCACGTCAATAAAACAGGATTTAAATCTTTAATCTTAGAAACAACGCACAACTTCACAAACCCTGTATGAACCCCAAAAAGAAGTTTGAAAAATAACCATGTCAGGTCTCATTTTGATGCCAACATTTTTATTTAATCTTTATTTATACAAGTAAATCTCATAATATACTATAAGTATGACAGTATGTCAGCTCACCACTATGTCACTTGACATACAGTAAGATGTCAATTTGACATTGAAAGTGATATAATAACCAAATATCAGTCAGGATATTTTATTAAATTTTTGGTGAAGTTATTACATTATTGGGTTTTATCACATTTTCGATCGAGTTAGGTTAGCCGTTATTACATTATCAGGAAATTATTACATTATAGGGTTCTACAAAGCCCAAACAAACATCTAAAGCAAATGTTTTGAAGTCTAACACGCACCAAAAGTATTATGACGCCTTTTGTCTGACCTTGTTTTAATTTTGTAGCATCAAATGAGCATCCAGCTACCCAAACTATCGTTTTCTTTAATTGCAATTGCAGTCTAATACAACAGCCCTTCTATAAATTCTGCCTAAAATAATTTACAGTTTTTGTTGAAACTGAAATTTATGATTATTTTGGAGGCAGCAGTTTGTGGTGCTGTTGCATTGTATTATGTATCGTTCATACATTTATACCAAAAATATTATGAGGCGCCTTTTTTTTAACCTTATTTTGATTTTGTAGCATCAAATGAGTATCTAGCTACCCAATCTATCATTTTCATTCATTAAGTTAGCCTACTAACTGTTTTTAAAACTTCACAAACAGCCAAAACCACTGCCAACAGCTTTATTACAATAGATCTTAACTTAAACTGAAGAAAGAAAAAAAAAGCATATATCCTCGCAACAGTTGCCCTCCTGCCTTACGTAATGTGAAAGGCTGTTGAAATAGAAATGTGTATGAAATTAATAGGAGGTTCTGAAAAGCATTTTCATGGGACGACTTTGTTTGGTGTAACATAACTTTTCAGCTAGTGCCACACCATAAATGCTGTATAATCCCTTAACTTCTGCCCGTCTCTCCATCCACTGCCATCACAATGGGAAATGTAAGACTGAAAATGAGGAAAATGCTGATATTGAGGAGGAGCAGGAGTGAGATTGACATGTGACTTGTGGTGAGTGTGTGGAGGCCATCAGATAAAGGGTGTTTTTCCATAAGGAGTCTATGTTGGTCCTGCAGACTGAAAATACAAACACCTTGAAGTTTTCTTTAAGTATTTTCCTCCTCCAGGATTCATTAACCTTCAATGGAGGGTTGATGAATATTCAAGCAGTGTGTGTGTGTTGAAGTGAGAGTGCATACACACAATATGCACCAGAAGCAACAAGAGTGAAGTGAATATAAATCTGCATGAGTTGTGTTTGTGATTGTTTGCAGTAGGGCTGTACCGAATGTCTTTTTTATTTTTTATTTTTTTTTACATTAAAGCTTCTGTTGACGTTTCCGAATCAAATTAGCTTTCCTTAATGAATATATCTACTTTCATCAACATAAATACAGCAGTTATTGTTGCTGTACATATTATAGTCTTTTTTTTTAGTATGAGAAATCTGATGATAGTGTTTGAAGTAGATTTTTTTCATTATTGCAGTTTTAATAAATACAGTGTATGTTGCTGTTAAATTGCTGCTAGACTGCCCTGTTAAAACGGTTTTTTTACCCCAGTGAAAATGTATTTTTTGAAAGGATAGATGCCTAAAAATGTATATTGAAGCAGACTATTTCATTAGATAATATATTTTTGAAAAAGATAATTTTTTTTCAAAAAATGGTTTTGACTTTTTGACATTACAACGCTCAAGAGTTTGGAAATGGAAATGTTTTGATCAGTCAGAAACAGTTCTCCTCAGCCTCCACTTAAATCTAATTATATTAATGATATAATAATTATAATGATAATAATAATAATCATAGTAATTATATGAATAATATCAGCAACTGTGCACAAATACTGGGTTAATAAATGAATGAATTGACATGCATAAAAAATGCAACATTTGAATGTTGATTTTATTGTATTTTTAATTGTTTTTACTTTTACTTTTATTTTAAGATCTGGCCGAAAAATCACAAAAACATTCAAATGTAAACTAAACAACATCACAATCAGAATGATGTTTATTATTAAATTAGGTTTTCACCTACAAGGACTATGCTGTAGTGTATTGGTGCATAAGAACAAACAAAGTACTAAAATATAGATTAAGATTAAGGCCAGCACTTCAAGTCAAAAAACCAGCAGCTTAAATAGAAAATATGAAGAATAGAAAAAGAAAAAAATATAAACAGTAAAAACATTATGTACAATATGGAGTTATATAAATTGTAAAGATGAATTAATTGATAAAAATTGATAAAAGAATAATCACAAAAATGAAAAACAGCTATTCAAACATGCAGTGGCCTCACAAGAAAAACAGCCGGATGCTTCTGCTCCCACAATCTTTATGATCCAAAGTTAGTCTCTTTTTTTTATTCATCCCATGCCCGAGGAGCATTATAATTAATCAACGCTATGAATAAAGATTCAAACTGTTCGGTGCAGCCCTAGTTTGCAGTGCATTTTCCTGCTTCCTGTCACCCGACTGACTGCCATGTGTTACTGACCTCAGGGCAGCAGCGCAGAGCAGAGAGGAGATAAAGCATTAGTGGAGAGGAAAGGCTCCAGAGAGGACCACCAGCACCATCACCACCACCACCACCACCACCAACAGAGCCAGGACCAGGCCGACGCCGAGGCCGAGGGGGAGGGCAACGAGGAGGAGCGGCCTCTGAGGACAGAGTCCTCCAGGAGAGCCCAGCACATCCACCACCGCTCGTCTTCCACCAGGACTGAGCACCACAACCACCATCACCACCACCACCACCACAGCAATCGAGGCCGGGGCCTCTCCCGGCAGGAGACTTTGGACTCGGAGACGCCCGAGAGCAGAGAGAGCCGGGAGAGCAAGGACTCAGCTTACATCGAGCCACGCACTCAGCTCCTCCACCAGGAAGAGGAGGAGGAGGAGGAGGAAGAGGAGGAGGAGGAAGAGGAGGATGAGGATCTAGGGGAGGGGCACCCCCAGCAGCAACAGCGCTATGAGCCACTGCCCCACCGGGACCACAACCACCATCACCACCACCACCATCACCGCGGTGGTGGGGCGGACGAGGCCGGCCACGGCACGGGACACCACCGCTCAAAGGAGCGCGAGCAGGACCATAACGAACGGAACAAGCAGCGCTCGCACCACCACCGGCCGGCACGAGACCACCACCACCACTACTACGACCGGGACAGAGACAGGGACCGAGAGGGGGAGGTGGCTCCCAAAAAGAGGGGCGACGCAGGGGAGTGGAGAGACTCCTACATCCACCAGTGAACGACCAAATCCCTCCTGACGCTCATTCTGTTCTCCCATCGTGCTGCTATGCCCTGAAACCACAGCATCCTATTTATGTACACCTCCTTTGTAAATGCTGTTGCATCTTTTTCAATGGCAGGATTTTGATTACATAGATACAAATATAAATATATAAATATATGTATGTGTGTATCTATGCATAGACGTTGTTTATGTGTGGATATGCATGAATATTCTCAAATATGCATATTTTAAACCTGTGTTTGATAAAGCATGACACAAAAGCAGAATTTTTTTCTGTACTGAGCTGTGCTTTCTGTGATTAGCATTTTTTAAATTGTTTTTATTAATTATTTTTTTTGCTTGCTACCACTTGAATCATTTGTTCCTTTAGACTACTACTAGGGTTGTAAATGGTTGACTAACCAAGTTAGTTTGATGCTGTATTTGCAGAGGTCTTTTTTGATTCAAAGAATAGTTTGTCAATTTGAGAAATACACTTATTAGAGTAACCAGTTTATTAGGTGAACCAAGCTCAAATTGATGCAGTCTAATACAACAGTCCTGCGATACATTTTGCCGTAAATAATTTACAGTTATTGTTGAAACTGAAATTTATGATTATTTTGGAGGCTGCAGTTTGTGGTGCTGTTGGATTGTATTATGTATTGTTCATACTTGCAGTTTATCCCTTAAATGTTCAGGAACATTTCCTGCATGGGATGTATGAATGGGAGCAGGGATAGAAATTCAGGGAAATCTGAAATGCCAATTTCTCACCTGAAGACAGAGTAAAATTTCCAGAGAGTTGCCTCTACGGCTGTGTTGTGAATGAAAGCAGTCATGTTGCAGGGACAAGCATGTTAAAGTTACATTCATAGGAATGAACAGGGCCCCACCTCCAACGTATCCAATTCTTTTATATACATCCATCTATGGTACGTGTGAAAAAGGCGCAAGGCGGGAATTTTCCTGAAAGTAATGCATGTGTCAATATGGGAAATCACTATCTGAAGAGGTTAATTTACCTGGAACATTGTGAGAAAGAAGCTTATTCTTTTCAAACACGACTGTTGACTGCATCCGTTTTAGCTTCTTAATCAACTGCAAACTGAGTCTACATGAGAAGATTAATAACACTTTAATTTGTGTGTTAAATACAGTCATGGAAAAAAATATTAGACCACCCTTGTTTTCTCTAATTTCTTGTTCATTTTAATGCCTGGTACAACTAAAGGTACATTTGTTTGGACGAATATAATGATAACATATGATGATTCTTAATAATAACCAAAATCATTATAAAGAAAACCATGAAAAATAGCTCGATATCAGCTTTTAAATTAAACTCTTATGAGCTATTTTTGTTATCATTATATTTGTCCAAACAAATTGCCCTTAGTTGTACCAGGCATTAAAATGAACAAGAAATTGAAGAAAACAATGGTCTAATAATTTTTTCCATGACTATATGAAGCTACAGCTAGCAGCCAGTTAGCTTAGCACGACAGAGAAACAGCTTCTCTGACTCTGTATGAACGTTAAAAACCCCCATCTAAACCTCACTAATTAACACTTTATATCTAATTTGTAAAAAAATCTAATGTTTAAGTGGCCTTATGGCAGCTTAACTTTAGCGAGCTGACTGAGCTAACTAGCTGCTAACATTAGCGTCAACAGACAGATTTTCTCGTCTGTCAGCAAGAAAACAAATAAGTGTATTTCCCAAAGTGTCAGACGGCTCCCTTTATTTTATTTTCATCATTTATTCCTTTTTAAAATTCTGCGTCCATGGTTTTAGACATTGGGTTTCAACATATTTAAGCCTCCCTCGAGGTGCACCTTATCGTCTCGCCTTACAAGACGAACGAGTCCTACAATGACTTCCTCTCTTACATGCAGTACTGTTCTCTTTGTATGGGTCCAGAGACATTTTATAACATTGATGCACCCTTTATTCTGCACTTTTACTGATTCACGTTGGTTTAAAAGTGAAATTTGATATGACATTAGAACTTAACTGTAGGTCCACTACCAAGACTCCATCAAGGTTCATCTTTTATTAAGTCTTGACCCCCTTTTTCTAATGATTGTTGTTTGATTCCCACTTTAACTTCAGAGTATAAAGAATGTTCATTTTAGGATTATCTTCTATAGTAACCAAAAAAATGAAAGGATGCGTTTGCAACATATGGAAACCCATTTCTGCCGACGTGATAAAAAAGAAAAGATCCTGCTCGTCAGTATAATGAAACTTTGTAAGTATCTCAAAATAATGAGTTAGTATAGCAAAAGAATGACTTGATATCTCAAAAGAAGGATTTAATATAATTAAATAATGATATACAGGAATTAATTAAATCTTTCTTTAAATAATGATGTAGTAATAAGTTAGAATCGCAAGATAATGACTAAATATTTCAAAATAATGACTTAAAACAACATAGCAACAACTTTTCGATATGTGATTTTACTATACAGACAAATTTCAGATGTTTGAATAAAGTCACGAGAGTTTTATTATAGTTGTGGCGCACTCCTGTGATCTCGATTGTTTGGTATAAGATCATAAAACTCACTCCGAGTTTTATTTTTCCCCTTTTTATGTTCGATAAAATCAAACATGTTTAATATTATCATATATTTATAGTCTTGGCTCTTGTAAATATTGAAGTTCAATGCAGGGAGGTGCAAAAACATGAAGACAAGTCAAGACAGTCTGTTAGGAGTCTGTGTTTAATTTGGCATGTATCTGATACTTATTTTAGTGTGAAATATAATGTTTTGAAACAGTTTACCTCTCATTCCCACAGTCAAAATAGTGCAGACAACCAACTGAGGCTGATAGCAAGTTGAGGCAACAAAATTAAAAAATGTGACGTTTGTAAGCAAATACAGTTTATCTTTATGGATTATATTGATACTGACTTAACAAGAATGTTATCGACATATTACGTCTTTTATCATGTCTTCCTGCCGTTATGTGTTTTACAGACACATAAGGAATTGTTAAATATAGTTCTTTAAGGGGGTTTGATGTGAAATTTTTCTGCCAGCAGGCTGGGAAATAATCAAATGTAATTGTAATCTTGCAAACTGTGACACTGCAAGATCCTCAGTCGGTACAAAAGCTTTTAGTCTGTGTCTATAAACTCACATTGTCTTTAAATCTAAGAGTGTCAGACTACCACACTTACAAAGGTATACCGTAGGCATTACTGTCTTAAGATAATGACTTATTATTGCAACATAATTATGAACATTCTCAAAATAATGAGTATCTTAAAATTAGTTAGTATTTACTAAGTCAATATTTTCTAGAAAAGTAAGTAATTTCTCATTATGTTGAGAAACAAACTCATTATTTTAATAATGTTTTCATTATTTTGAGACACAGATTTTGAGATACATTCTGACACTAAGTTGTTATTTTAAGAAGTGTTTCTAAGTAATTATTTCGAGAAAAGTTCCTCATTATAATGACTTACAGGATCTTTTTTTCAAGTTCTCACCCTTTTTTTTTGTACTGGCAGAAATGGACTTCCGTACAAACAACTCCAAAATGTTTACCAGACCGAGATAGTTGTCTTCTACCATTAATCCACTCCCCTGACAAACACGATCTATTTTAAGAGTCGATGACGTCGGATCAACTTTAAACTTTTCATGTTTTCATTCATGATACTGAAAATCTGAACTGAGCTGCCCCTCTGTTTACAAACCCACCCAGTCCCTCCACTTCCTTTGGTTTTGCCTGACAATTGTAATTATTAAAATAAAAATAAAAAATCCATTTCTATGCTATGTTGGTAGCACTACAGGTTTTCTAACAGTGTACATGTGTATGTACATAATGCATAAATATAAAGAATAAAGTTGGCGACAAAGCACTGACGAGGGGGGAGAAGGATCTCATGTGTGCTTTGTCAGACGAGGAGAGAGGTGTCTACAAATAGTCTTCTGAAACTCTGCTGAAAAATTGAGGTAGACAACATCGACATGACAATACTGAGGGGATGCATCTAAAATAGCTCCTCCACACACGGATGCCTCCAAAATAGACAGACAAGCATTCACAGAGTTGCAGCCGATTTGATCTCAGGATGTAAAAAAAAAAAGAAAAGAAAAAGAAAACAAGCACCTTCAGTGCAGCAGGGAGAAAAGCAGCCATTTTATTCTACACACAGTGAGATGCAGGGAGGTGATGTGCGGGCAGATGTGCGTGTGTGCGTGTGTCCGTGTGTCTGTGTGTGTGTGTGTGTGTGTGTGTGTGTGTGTGGACTTACAGGAGTCTGATGGTGTTCCCAGGAAGAGGGATTGAGCTGAGGTCATTGTGAAGGTCCTCAAAATGCTGCATGATGGGAGAACGGGCCAGATGTTTGTGCACTGTCGGCACAAACCTATAAATTCTGCAGATTTAATGGATGCCTATAATTCAATGTGCACTGAATAAATTAGTGTTGAGTATTGTAATTCAGATTTAGACCAATGTTACCTCAGTGTTATCAGATGATGTGCAGTTGCTATAACACATTATGTTCTTTTTTCAGGGTTTATACAAGCATTTTTGCTTTCTACTATTTAAAAATATACTGTATATTTGCACATTGTACTATTTCAGGTGAAAACAGTAGATCCTGAACACAGCTCTTGCTCACCTCAGGGTTTTCTACTATTAAAGTAATTGGAATTTATAAGATTTTCTAGCCATGCCATTATCAATAATACTCTGATTCTTTATCAGTTACTGATTAATATTTCTGTGTGAAAAAATGTAAGGCAACACAGGTTTTTAGCGCACCTTTTTATTTCTCTCTTAGTCTGAAGACTCTCTGAGTGATCCAGTGTAGGTGCTAATGTTATTATAAGAGAATATTTAACAGACATGCTGCAGTGGCACTTGGGCCTAGAATGTCTAATAAATGGCATTCCTGAAATTTAAGCCCATGTTGCGCAGAAAGATGTTTCAGCTTATTGCTATACTTTTACTTGAAATAATCATTTTACAAGCAGCACTAATGTCATCTTTCTTGATGAAAAGGACTGTTCCTTTCTCTCTGCCTTGACTCCTTGTAGTTGCAGGTTGTTGGTGAGTTTGATGTCAGTACTGTAAGAAAAACATATATTAAGCTTGGAGGTTTATGATTGTGATGGCTCAGATAATTGGAAACAGCCCTTGATTCCCATCCCTATACTACAACATGTTTAAATGCTTTAATGTTAAAAAAAACAACACAATTTTTCTCAAACTGTTGATCTGTTTCATTCTGATACATTTGATCTGTTTCAGAATGAAACAGATCAAATGTATTCAGTCAGCTTTTTCAAAACCAACATGGCTCAGTTCAAAATTTTGTTTCAAAACAAAACTTCTGTTGCACCTTTATTCACCCTGTCTGAAACGCTCCGTTTTAGCGCCTGTCTCTTTAAGCCCCCCTCCAAAAAAAGCCCAGTCTGCTCTGATTGGTCAGTGTTTCCAGGTTTTCTGTATCTGTTCTCTCCAAGCCCCCAAGAAGAGCATCAGGCTTTTAAGCCAAAATGACACAGTGGCCAATTAAAATTATTACAAGTACAAAAGTATCAGCATCAAAATGTACTCAAAGTATCATATTTTGTCATGCAAAAGTCTAATCACTCTAAATTGATCATGTTTTTTATGTTAAATCTTGACCTGAAAAGTAACTAAAGAGGTCAGCTAAATGTATTGGAGTAAAAAGTACAATATATGTCCCTAAGATGTAGTGAAGTAGAAGTATAAAGTTACATCAAATGAATTCCTCAAGTACAGTACATCAAAACTATAGTTAAGTACATTGAGTACTTGGTAACATTATATATTTGACAGAAAATAAAGAAAAGCATCATATGAAGAACAGTAAGTGAGAAGTCTTATTTTAGAGGGATCTTTTATTTTGAAAAACCAACCTACACACAGCTTCATTTCTCTCCTACAAGCAGCAGAAGTCTTCGAGGTCCCACTCGTCTCTCACTGAAAGACATTAATTGTTAATACCTCTCATGACCTCTTTCTGCACGCTACTTCCTGATCTCCGAGATCCAGCGAATCCACTTTCACCATGGCAGCTGTGTCGTCACTGTTGTTATGGCAATGCAAGCACTGCTGCATTTGCCAATACTCATTCAGTCTCCATCCCCACGTGCCTCCTCCCCCTCCTCCTCCTCCTCCCCTCCCTCGCTCTCTCTCCTCTCTCTCCTGCCTGCCCTCGGTGTTTATAAAGCTTATCCCTATATGGCCCACAGTTTGAGAGAGCAGCTGTTAAGAGGCAGATGCTGTAAACACTGCCCCGTCAAAGCACACACACTGTTGTAATATAAACACTATTGTTCCCGTCTGCAGCCTCGTGTGAGGTGCCGTAAGAGGAAAACATGCCCCGCGGTCAGTTTTTCAGGAACTTGGCAATAAAGAAGCCGATGGTGTCCCTGTCGGCTCTGCAGGGGAGGGGGGGCGCTGCCTCTCCGCTCTGCTCCCAGCTCAGCTCAGGACTGAACCTCTGGAGGAGTCGCAGCTGCTCAGGTGACAGGCCGGCTCCCAGCATGCCCTCTGCACCCACGTGAGGCTCCTGGAAACAACAGGAAGCGGGATATTTTTGGTAAGGTTTCATTCATATTTGCAGAGGTGGAAAAAGTATCCAGATCCCTTACTTAAGTATAAGTACTAATACCACACTGTGGAAGTCCTGCATTCAAAACTTACTTAAGTAACCCACTCATTGTTTCATATATTCCAAATATATTATTGGATTGATATCATTGATGCATTTACTTAACCCTCCTGTTAAGTTGCGGGTCAAATTGACCCATTTCAGTCAAAAAAAAAATAGTTAAAAGTATTTTTTCGGGATGAAACTTCTTCTGCTTGGCTTAATAAGTGTAATCAACATATAAAATGAAAATGGTTAATTTCACATATTTGCATGTTTATATTACATACTGAACAGATGTTGGTGACTCCATAAAAGAAAAAATGTGAAATAATAATTGCAAAAACATTGCATTTTATATATGATCTTTCCAGTGTACATATGAAAAGTTTTAACTTGCATTTTTTAAGAAAAACTAGTCAATTATCCTAACTCAACCATGATCTGTGAGAGGTAAAGAACACCATTGCACTAACTATTGATTGAAATGGTTAGTAATGGAGTTAATCATGAAATACAAACAATGTTTATTGAGATTTTTTGATTTCTGACACTTTTGGATACTTAAAAATCCCCCAGGTCAAACTGACCCACGAACATTATTGCTGTTCCTGAGAAACAAACATGACATGAAGGGTAAGCAGTGTTTTATTTTCTCAAGGTAGGGCTCATTTTAACTACTTAGTATACTGTAATGAGGTTTAATTTTTAAAAAATGTCTAATTACTTTAAATGATCATTTTTGGGGGTTAAATCTTGACCTGAAAAGTAACTATAGCCGGCAGCTAAATGTGGTGGAGTAAAAAGTACAATAATTGCCTCAAAATGTAGTAGAGTAGAAGTATAAAGTTACATAAAATGGAAATACTCAAGTACAGTACAAGTTCTTTTCATTTACCTGAGGCAGCAGCGTGAGGCAGGGGAAGGTATGGAGGGCCCAGGCTACCTGCTCCTCATTCTCTGCCAGAGTCACTGTGCAGGTGCTGTACACAAGAACGCCGCCTTTCTTCAACAACCGCACGGCCTGAAGTACATTAACAGATTTTTGTTAAAGGCATTCTATGCAGGAATCATCACTTTCTGTTTGTAAACACAACAGCTCAATGAAAAAGAAAGTTAACCACAGATACATGCTCATACTGCAGCCCGCCACCAGGGGGCGATCCAGATGTTTTGGCTTCACTTTTGGGGAGCTGTAAAGCTCCGATAATGTCTTAAAAATTAGACATATGTATTTTTTTTATCCCCTTCGACCCTGCAGACCCTCCTGTTGCTAGGAGATTTGCCAGGAGGACTCTCAAAAAATAACTATTAACCCTCTGGGACCACTAGGGACATTTTTGACTAAATTTGTAATTTTTCACTTTTGTTTTGGCAATAATTTTGGCTGTGATACTGCATATGGTATGATTTTTGGAAGGTGCTTTTTCTTGATATATTTTGGATTTCAAATTTCATTTCTTCTAATGGTTAAAGAAATGCACTGTACAAATGTATTACCCTTTAAGCCATTAAGGCTGAAAATGTCCACTTCCAAAAAAAACCTATAAAAACATTACACATTAATATTATTTTTTCAATACTTTTTTCTGCATAAACCTTTTTAACAACTTCTGCCCTGCTCAAAACGACCACACATTCAAAGATTTAGAGGATTTTTACCCTTTAAATGCCAGTTTGATTACATGATGCCACTGTTTTTCAAAGAAAAAACACACACAAATTGAGTTATTTTCCATATAATACATTTTTTTTTGGGCTGGGGCATTTGTTTTTTATCACAGCCTTAGATATGTCAAAAAATTAGAGATAAAATTGACTTTGATGCATTTTTGTGTAGTGTCAGATTTAAAATGTACTTCCCCATGACCACTTGATGGCAGACATGTCCACTTCCAAAAAACATTATAAAATATTACTGATATATATATTTTTTCACCTTTTTTGGGTTAAATCTTTTTAAATCAATTTCAGTTCTGATCAAAACTATCAAATATTCAAAAATAATCAGGATTATTTTCCCCTTAAGAGCTGAAAACTTTACTTGTAAAAACAAATTTAACAGCTCAACAATCAGAACGATCCGACTTGCATCTTTATTTTATTCGGTTTCAATAAGTCCCTACATAAGATTAGTGTAATGTTTCCATCAGACAGCTTCAAGCAAAACTAAAACCTCCATGAATGTAATTTTTATGTGACTTTTCCCTTTAAAATTTGAGTTCAGGCTGTAAATCAGACAGCAGCGTAATAACTGCACAATGCTGCCACCTACTGGTCAAAATGAGTTACTATCAATGTGAAGTGATTGAAAAACAGACATCAAAGTGCTTCATCTGTGTGGTGAGACCTACAGCGTGGAACAACTTGCGCTGCAGCGGCTGGTAGGAGCAGACCTCCTTCAGGCTCCAGGTGCAGGACATGTTGGGTCTCTGTCCCAGTCCGCTGCAGGGGGCGTCCAGCAGGACCCGGTCGAAACTCTCCGGAGGGAAGGGAGGTCCTGGAGCGCGATCAGAGACAGAATCACTTTATATACAGTATACTTATTCTGACAGATGAATATTTATGTGTCTCTGCTGTCACTCTCTACCTTCAGCTTCCTGTGCCGGCTCGCTGCTCACAGCTTTAGTGCTGTTAAAGCAAAAAGCTTTGATTGAACGCAAATGCAACATTTGGGCATTTTGGCGAATTTGATCGATCTTATTTCGGATCCTGTCCAAGGCCACGACCTCGCCCTGCAAAAACAAAACAAAAACATCAGTTATACAGCATTTAGATCCTTTACTTAAATAAGAGAATGTAAAAATATAGTGAAAGTCCTTTTACTCAAGTAATAGCATCAGCAAAATGTACTAGAAACTGTAAAAGTAAGAGTATCAGTTAAGCAGAGTTTATATAAGATTAACATTAATGTGTGAGTAGCATTTTTGTTGTAGTTGGTATATTAAATACTTAATATTTAATCTTCAAAAACCTGATTTGAGTACTAAAAGCTTTGTATTGCAGTGCAGTAAGGTATTTTTTTTATTTCCACACCGTTTATAGTTTAAATTAACTTGTTTAACAAGAAACAAAAAGCATCATTAATTAATAAAACAAGTAAAAATCCTGATTTAAAATCTTATACAAGTAAAAGTAAGTATCAGCAGGACATACTTACAATAAAAAAAATATGCAGAGTGCCACATTTAATAGTGTTGTATAAATTATAGGACAATTAACACTGATGCATTAATATGCGAGCAGTATTTTTTATGTAGTTAATTTTTCTTATGTACAGTTCAGTTCAAAAACTTCAAGTGAATCCTGGAATGATAAAAGAAAAGTTCAAGCTGTTTGTAATTTATATTCAATTAATTAAGGCCTTTAATCACAGGTTTATTATGTCTTTGAGCATTTAAAGCTTTATTAAAGTTGAATTTTAACCACTTTTAGAAGCCTGTAAGGGAAATAAACTCTCCAGTACCTTATTGTAGGAGAAAAGTCAGGAAGAAAGTGAAGAGGAAATATGTTTTTGATTCTCTACAAGCCTATTTATCCCCATGATTTATCCTGCTACAGATTGATTCAGATAGAAATCCTGAATATTAACTCTGATGCCTCGAGCAGCGGACATCAGCCAACATCTGCAGCAGAGCTCATACCTGATCCCTCATGAGTGCAGCGATGTGGCAGGTCTTCCCTCCGGGCGCGGCGCACATATCCAGGATCCGTTCTCCGGGAAGAGGCCCGAGAACGTGTCCCACAACGACAGAGGGAAGGTTCTGCACAACATGAGATGAGGTAAAACACTGCATCCCTCTGTTCTGCTTTAATGACACTTTTGGGACATTTATAGACAGGAACAGCACAGATAATGCCTCTATTTTTTGTATAAATACCTGTAGAAATGTCAGGCTTGGTAGAACACCATCAAAGGAAGGACTCTGGTAAATAGGCTCCACCATCCGAACACCTATCCCCCTTAAATAACAGAAGACAGGGACTGAATATGTCTTATTTTTGTAATTTTAAACCACACAAACACCATAATTGTTTGACCCAGAAGAAGACTGGTATACTGCTAATACGTGGTTGTCTTGAATGATGGAGACTTTTTAAACTTCTCTACCTTGAGAAAGAAAGAAGCAGTTATAAGGAAATTATTTCCTCTTTTCTGTGAACTTTGATGGCACCTGTTGTGCGTCACATTGCTCTCACGTGATCTTCCTATTAAACCAAAGCTAATAGCTAATTACAACGTGCCAACACATTATTACCTCCACCATGGATCGGCTCAGTTTGTCTGTTTGTCAGCAGGATTACAGAAAAACTACTGGCCTGATTTTTATGAAACTTGGTGGAAGGGTGAAGCATGAGCCAAATAAGAACCCATTAAATTTGGGAGTAGATCTTTTCACTTTCATTAGCATTGTGAGATAGGACATTTGTGCTGCATTCATGTAGTCTCAGAATAATCAGAAAAATTAGTTTGCCAACTGGGAAAATTCATGTGAATGCCGATTCAAGTCAGAACAAAAACTTGGAAGGGGTAGTCAAATTTTGGCACAAATTTAACGGTTCATCTGATCAAATTCCTTTGTTGTCACTCAAATACTGGAAACAGCCATCGTCATGTTGCGGGTGAAATTGACCCATTTCAAAGTTTAAAAATCTAAAAAAATGTTTTAACATGTATTTTTTCTTATGAAAAACGAGTGAATTATCCTCATTGAAACATGATTTCTAAGTGGTAAAGAACACCATTGCACTAGAAATTGATTAAAATGGTTATTAATGGAGTTATTAATAAAATATATACAATTTTTATTGGGATTTTTTAGTTTCTGGCACTTTTGGATAATTAAACATGCCCTGGGTTATTGCTGTTCCTGAAAAAATGAACATAACAGGAGGGTTAAAGGGCAACGACTTTCCCACTCTGAAAATGGGACCATCCAAAGAGCATTTTAATGCAATGTTGGCCTTGGCGGAGGTCTAGGTAAATCTGCAGAGTTATATATATTTATAAAGGGGAAACTTACTTGGCAGGTTCATCTGTGCAGAAGATGCTGGAGCGGTCTGTATGAGCGACTCCGTTTCCCACAAACACTTTCTTTCCCTGGAAGTTTGTGGCTGCTCGAGTGCACCGACCCTCCACATCAGAGAGGACCGACACCACGTCTCCAGCCTTCATGTCTGAGAGCAGAGACACATCGTGACTTCACATGATGCTTCAAAACATGTATTTAAATTGACGTTAACGTTTCTGTGATTGAGTCTTACACTTGGGGCTGGCGACGATTCCCGGGACAAACACATGAGCTCCTCTCAGCACGGCGCTGCCACACTGAGCCCCGACCACCACCTCTGAGCCCAGCTGCTCCACAGGCCTGAAGCCCAACAGAGAGGAGTGTCACACACGTCTACATCTAGAGTTTGACAAATGTATTTGACGATATTGGCCTGTAACAGACGTATTAATATTGTCATATATGTTTTCCAAAATCAAAACCTTTTTTTAGAAAATTATGCTTTCTTGTTTAAGAAATGGCGCCACATAGCTTTTTATTTTATTTATTTGAATGTTCAGCAATTGATTGATGCTGAAAATACTGTTTGAATGTTTAATTGGTTATTTATTTTATTTTATATGAATAGTTAGCAACTGAATGATACTGAACATAGTGTGCTATTAAGCTATATATTAATAAATAGTAATAGTTAATGACAGATACTATATATATATATTAGATATAGATATTAAAGACACAGTACTTTTGTTTATGTTGATATCTATTTATTTTTTATTTTATCTTAGTGTTTTCTAGAATGGTTGACAATGTAATACACTGATAGTATAATGTATGTATGTGTGTGTATACATATATATATATATATATATATATATATATATATATATATATATATATATATATATAAGAATATTCAAAGTACTTTTCTAAGTACCTTTGCTTGGTCATAAAGCTTTTCCTTTGTTTGCAGGTGCATCAAAAAAATCCAAATAAAAGTGAGGAAATTATATGAAAAATGCCACTCAGTACCCCAAAACAAAACAGAACACGAGATCTTTATTGTGCTGTTGGTGCATTTTGTTTTTTATCTCTGTGGATCCAAACACACACCTAAAAGACAGTGTGCAAAACTGGAATATTGTTTTTTCTGTCACGTTTCCATGACATTCCCCGTGGGTTTAGCCTCAGGAAACACATACTGCAATTTAAGGCTAACTGTGTGCTCCGTAGAGCAGCTTCGCCTGACGTTGTTCCAGCATTCCTGACATACCTCGGGCCATCGACAGGAAGGAGCAGCACATCTGGAATTCGTGGGTGAGGGAGAATCTGAACGGAGATGTCCTCTGACGAGCTGCACATCTGCTGCTGTGACAACAACAACACACTGAATGATCACGACTCCAGCGAGCAGCACCGAGGGTAATATCCTGACTGTCTGTCTTTCACTCTCACCTTCTTCAGCTCATCTCCTAACTTGTGTCTGATCTCGTCCAGAGGAGCGAGGTGAGTGCTGGCTCGAACACACGTGTATGACGGAGGGTGAGACAGACACGTGAGCAGCTTCTGGAAACGACATTCTGCCTCCTGATGGCCGACTGCATCCAACACCTGAACACAAACAAGACAAATAAATATGAGATTAAATAATTAGAAACTCATCAGGAACTTGGTTAATTTCAATAATCAGTTAATAGTATTTTTTATAATATTTTATTATTTAAATAAGCCTTTCAAATTAAATCTTATGATTTATTAAGTGAAGACACTACAGGTGAGTAGGGTAAAACTGTAATCGGCATGACACTTCCCCAGTAAATGATTTACTGTTTTTTTTTAAAGAAATAAATAGGGGAAAAATATATAAAAAATAAAGCATACAAAGGGTTCATCTGAAAAAAGAGATGTCTGTTTTTTTGATTTTCCAAAGTCATGTCTTGGTTTTTTTTTGTGTGTGTGAACGGGAGAATATCATTCACACTGGTGTCGTTTTTTTTTAAAAATGATCAAAAATGATTAATTTGATAAATGTTTTTTTTATTGTGAACTCATTGGAATATCAATTTCACTGGTGTTAGTATGTTTTAATAAAATATCTAAAAATAAATAATTGTTTTAATATTATTTATAGTGTGCAGTCATGGGAATATCAGTTAAACTGCTGTTGGTTTGTTTTTATCCGAATTTAAAATGTATAAATGCAATAATGTTTTGTTTTTTTACTGTGCACTAACATTTTGGTGAGAAACCAAAAGTTTCTTGAGGAGAGTTTTACTGAAACAGTTTATCTAAAATCTAAGCTGAGAAGCTTCCCACATCATCCCTGTGTTCTGTTTACCACTGAAAGCGAGGAAGACTTAATGAGGCGTATTTATGATTCTCCAGAAGAGAGAAACTGCTTCCAATAAACACATTTAAATGTCTCCTACCTCCTTATTTAAGAAGACGCTCCTGAGATAATCAGTGACTTCAGGCTTCAGAGAAATCTTCGGAAAAACAGACATTTTTTCAACCTGTGCAGAGAAAAGTATCCAATCGATAACAGAAAAGCAAATTAATTATGAATTGTTGTGGTTTCAGTTTGCAGCCTCTGATGTTGACTGATGGTGAAAATCCATCTGTGGTAAAGACTTTCTGACACTGTGGTGGTTAATCAGGAAACACACTTCTCTATTTTAATAACTGTTGTTTATTCTCACAGTACCGAGACAGATATAATAATATTAATATTTCTATTAACAATAATTATGAGAAGAATACCATCAAACCTCAAAATGGATCACAGCTGGAATCACTTTAAGCTCAAGTTAAAACAGTTTTTTTAAAGAAAGAAAAGTCATGTTGAACTGGTACTTGTATTGTATTATTGTTTGTAAATTGTAAGATTTTTGTAAATTGTTTGAGTGCCAAAACTAGCAATTATTTCAAGATTAATTCAATAATTTTGGTCGATAAAATGTCAGAAAATTGTAAAAAATGTCTATCAGTGTTTACCAACGCTTGAGAAGTCGTCCTCAAATGTTTTGTTTTGTCCACAACCCAAGAATTTTCAGTTTACTGCCAGAAAGGAGACATAAAAAACTTAAAATATTCACAATTAAGAATCTAGAGTCAGAGAAGAATCAGACAGCCTTTTTAAAATATATATTATTCAAACCGATAGGTTTTTGATGTTTTTGATTAGGCATTGGTTCCTGCTGGTCTCTATACTAAAAAACATTTTAATATAATAATAATACACTAGTGTCATAAAATACAAATAATTACAAATGCAGTAATATCACAGAATAAAATAATTTAAAAACGTTAAATGTAAGTGTTTTTATGGAAGATTTCAATGAAAATAAAAAGCTAGTTTAGCTTGCAGCCTGTTAATCCTTCTCCATAATGTCCGTCCACTACTGCACTATCTGAATTAAATACAACACATGTGAGATATTAACATAATGTAATTCATTTGTGGTAATGACCTACGGAAGCGTTTTCTTATATTATTTACTACCTACTTTACTAATATACGGGTTATATTTATAATCTGAACGCTGTTAGTCAGTCCTGTTCAACACGTCAGCTTCCTAGATGAATAATTAATGAGTTTACAGTTCAATTAATAGTCTAAAATCTGTGTAAAAGCGCTATAAATTTAATTATCTTTACTCACGTTGTGTTGAGGCAGGAATGGGACCTCCAATGTTTTGGCTACCACTTCCGTATACGTCACTGGTCACATGACACCAGTTGAATTCATAAATCTTTATTAATGCGACCTGTTGATCTGCAACACCTGTATGATATTTATGTGTTTTATTTAGATATACATGCAGTATATAAACATTTAATAAGTGTTTTATTACACATTATAATATAATTGTAAGCAGTTAAAGGGAGTGCTGCTTATAAATGTAATGTTCTATTATATTAATATGTTTAACTATATTATCCCCAGCCTCTACTTACAGGTGACCGAAAGAAGAGTTATAGTTGTGAACAATTATATTAATAAACAATTATATCTAGCTACATTGCAGTTGTGAAGTTTATATACTGCTCATAAATGCTAAAAAGGAGAAATTTAAAAAAGGACCAAAAAAAACCCTACCAAATCATAAATCACCATTATCTTTGTTTGCTATGTCTTACTGCTTTGTGTTCTTTTCTGTATATTCTGTTACATTTATTTTTATTTATCTAATCTTTGATCTAATCTCATCTTTTTTCACTTGTTTCATTGCACAAATAATACAAAATAAAAAATGTTTTACTTTATATATATATTCAAGATGTTCTGCCATTATATACATTATACGTTATGTCTATTACAAAGAAAATTAATAATAAAAGTAAAATACTCAAGAAAAAAAATCAGCAAGTACAGAATAAAACATTAAACAATTATATACATATGTTTTTGTTGTACTGTGCCTATTACCCAGTAAGCTTTAAATTCAAGTTAAATTTCTTTTTTTATCATATGCAAAACAATTACAGACAAGCTGTCGTTGGCAATAAAAAATCTTCAAGAAAAAATTGGGAAAATGAGCAGAGAAAAATATCATAAAATGCTTTTAAAAACTAATGCAATGAATAAAATAACAAATCGTATATAGAGATTTAAACAGTTATAAAATAGTAAATAAAAAGTATATAATAGATAATGTTACATTATAATGGTAAAGAGGCAATATAAGTACTACAAATATAATTCAAGATGTATAATAAAAACATTATGTTAATGCTACATTTTTTTCATGCCCTTTCTCACTCTTTAAAAGTTTGTTTGTTGAAAGTTGCTCCCAAAAATGGCCTACGTGTAGCACACCTCGACGTCATCACGTAACCGGAAAGGATCTGAATAGCTGGGGTTGCTTTTTTCAGCGAACCACTGGCAGCAGCCAACGGGCAGAAGAAGCCGTGCGGGCAGAGCAGAGTCAACACAGTGCTGCACTTATCACCCTGTGTTTATGCGGTTTGCGGAGGCTTTGTCGTCAACCCGAGCCGCTTGGTAATGAGTCATCACATCTATGTCACCTTAAACCGTTTTATCCCTGCGTTAGCTGCGTTTTAGTTGTAACCGGAGCGCATGGAGTCGGCGTTGAAAAGGTCGGTGAGGTGTTCTGCGGATAAGAGATCATCCAGCTCATGTTAGCTAGCCGCGGACTGTACGCTGTGGACTTGAGAGTGGAGAAGCTCGCTGCCCACTCGACACACGGACGGACATCTACCTAAACAATGGGCCTCATATTCGCCAAACTGTGGAGCTTCTTCTGCAACCAAGGTGGGTGTCGGTGAAACTGTTACGGTTCGCTAAACCTCCCGCTAGCCGCTCAACCGAGGATAATAAGTGTTAGCCCGTTAGCACAAAGTGAGCAGCATAATAACAGATGGGGGCGAATTATCTCGCTACATCTCACTGTTGTGACTTCAGGACTCTCCCATCTGAGCTTTCTTTGTTTCAAAAACAACCATTTAAACTACAACACCTTCATAAACCACTTTAATCTCTTTATCACTTTGTCAATCAACATGATTAACTTAAGTTAATCCTGCAAGAGCGTATTATTTATCCAGTTGTCAACCAGCTTTACCTCACTTTCCAGGACACATTACATTACATAACTTTACCCTGACTCTCCAAAACGCTGTTAAATCAAAATGTTCTCGGTTTTTCTATCGTTCACTTTCCTTTCTAACAAATAAAGATTCAGCTGTTGCTATGTTTAACAGTTAATCACTCGATATTTGGCCAGAAGTGGAAAACAAAGGAATAACAACCAAATGGAGGAGAAAAAATGTAATCAAAGAGCCGAGATGAAAGAAAACAAACAAAAAACAACAGACATTTTCACCCCAAATAACTATTTCTTTAACCCTTTGATGCACAACATGGGTCTAAAGTTACCCGACTGAGTTTTTATTCTCTACAATAAATTATTTTCATCATTCAGTATTCCAGGTCATCCTCAATCAACTTGTTATTGATCATCATACATCCTCATTTTTTGTTTTCATTTCTTCCTTTTTGAATAAAAACCCTTTTTTGGATCACTGCACATCTAATGCACAACATGGTTCAAACATTTAATTATGGGGTGTTGTGTGTATAATTTTAAGGAAAAATGAATTTAATAAATTTTGGAATAAGGCTGTAACATAACAAAATGTGGAAGTAGTGAAAACCTTCCAGTTCCTGATACATAAACATGATAGATATATGAGTGTTTGGCCCCTCTTACTGCTAGAGTAACTATTTGAATCAAATCATTATTATTATTATTATTATTATAGTATTAGGTCATTTAATTTTAAATCAAATTTGGATGAAAGTCATTTTTGACCCATGTGTGTAAAATTTATGTAATTTATACCAAAACTATTTTTCTCCATAAAGTATGAAAGGAAAAACAACCAAATGGAGGAGAAAAAAAAGGTAATCAAAGAGCCGAGATAAAAAAAAAAACACTTTCGACCCAAATAACTATTTCTTTAACTTCTGTGTACACTGTGAAGTATTTCAAAGGTGGAAAGTGTTTGCAAGCCGGAAGGTACATAGTAAGGGTGTGTTTTGTTTGATTAATTTTCTTTATTGAGTATTTAATCTGAGTGTTTAGCTAAACTTTACTGGTTGGTGCAGCAGTTTCTTTTCCCAGTATGTACCTATTATTTTTTCCTTTTAATAAGAGAAAAGGAAAAAGTTTTTAAGCTGTTAACTTTAGAGATTCAATGACATTGATCAGTGGATCAACAGCAACATTTCGCCAATCGATTAGTCAGTAAAGTAATATTTTGTGGTTTTCAAGTCAATCAAATGTGGAGATTTTTGCTTTTCTCTGTGTTATATCATGTTTAAACTGAATGTCTTTGGGGTTTTAACTGACCAGACAAGACATAACCTTGGACTTTGAAAAAACTTGGATGAAATATTATTTTTGTCTTTTATGACATTTTACAGACAAGGTAAAGACTCAAGGTTAGGACTATGCTTGAATTTAAATATATTCCTTGAAAAATGCTTGATTTCCAGCATAATCAGAACCCATTCAACACAATCCTTCATGGAAAGCAAATTGTTTTATATATATATTAGAAATAAAATAACTGGGAGACAAATAATAAACTTATTTGTCTCTGTGAGAAAAAAATGTTTATATGAAAAAATCTGAAAACTATTTTTTTTGCAGTTGCATTTACAGTCATTTAGATGTGAGACTGGAAATTATTTTATGTAGGTACCTTAAAAGTGTTTACAATTACTCTTAAAGAGCTGTAATAACTCTGTTTTATAGACCAAACAATTAATTCATTAATCTAGAAAATAACTGTATGAACCCTCTTGTCTAAGTTCCTGTGTTGTATTGTTGTCTGGCCCTGAGGATGGCCGAGACGGACTCCTGCTTTCTTCCCCTTATTCAGGATTACACAGACTTGGCGTGTAATCCCTTAAAAGTGAATGAAACTTGACACCAGGGACTGAGTGGCATTGTAAAACTACAGAGTCACAGCTAATTACATGTAATCAACACAGTAATAAGATCAGCCAAACTATCAGACTGGAAGCACTGGTGCCGGCAATTATGTGATTTCACTTAAATTAATGTTATTTTAATGCTTTATTCTTGTCTCAAACATTTTGCTGCAGTGTGGGCTCCACTTGAATAAATTATTGATTCCTATTATTGACATCTAGTTTGTTCTCAGTAACATTTAAAAGGAGTCTGACCCAACCTTGGGCTAGATGTGCTACAGCAACATGTTTTTCTTGTGCAATAGATTGTTTTTGTTTCCATTCATTTGTATACTGAAGTGTTGTCAAAAGGGTATTTGAAAATTCAGATTTAATGATTTTAATAGTCATACAGGATTTTCACAGGGTAGCTTCTCTTTTAGGAACGTACATTCATACAAAGTCTAATTTTAACTGTTACATCTTTAAGGTTAGGATCATGCATTAATTTGAATACAGTCAAAATAAATGTAATCTGCTGTTTCATCTCCACAAACACTCACTTCAACCACAAATCTTTTTAATATTTCAGATAAAAACAATCCAGTCTACAAAGTTGTTTGTTGTCTCCTTGTGTCTGACACAAGACAAGCTAAAGTAACTAATAGCTAGACAAGTACTTACTCTGGCAGACATTACTTGATCAATAATGATCAAAACATACAGTAAAAGTGAATATAAACAGCTGGTAGAAAAACAACTACAGAAGTTGATATATTCTTTGCAACTGCATTAAAGGCAACAGTTAAGATGTGATGATAAAGGCTTTGAGAGTTAGTACATTTTGGGTTTAGGTACCTTGAAAGTGCTTGAAAAGTGCTTGGATTCTACTGTACGACCCCTGTAGGAAGTAATAGAGGGACAGATATCCTCTAACACGGAGTTTGATGCACATAGTCTGTCAGACCTGCAAACCCTCTGACCAGATTTCCTTCCTGCTCAGCTGCCAGAGGCCTCAGAAGGGCGGACAAGTCAAAACACTAAAGTGGGATATTTTGGCATGTCTGTGTCAGCCCCGATTCTGCATTTAGTCTTTTCTGTTTGTCTGCTTCACTGCCGGCAAAGCCTTCGCTGGTACAAACTGTGCGAGCTGGACTTTATGAATGGAAAAAAGATTCTGGGGAGGAAAAAAGAGGTTGGAATAAGTTCAGCCTGTATGATTTTGAACAGGCAGCGAGGAATGCAATGTGTAGACTGAGAACTTTAAACTTAACATAATGGCCACTTAATGTTTTTCCATTTCTACTGTATTTGTTTTGCAGAGCACAAGGTGATAATTGTCGGACTAGATAATGCAGGGAAAACCACCATCCTCTACCAGTTGTAAGTAGTTTTATAAGTTGGAATCAACTCAGTCGTCCTTCTTTACCGCAGCAAAAACTCACTTTATGCTTCTGTTTTTATCAAGTCTGATGAACGAGGTCGTCCACACGTCACCCACCATCGGCAGCAACGTGGAGGAAATAGTGGTGAAGAACACTCACTTTCTGATGTGGGACATAGGAGGGCAGGAGTCTCTCCGGTCCTCCTGGAACACCTACTACTCCAATACAGAGGTGAGGAGTAAAACACAAGCTACACACTTTGTACACGGTGTACTTTCTAACTAGCAGATGAGAGGAACAGAAGTGTTGTCCAGCAGTGGGTTTTCTTTCTTCTTCCCGAGCGTGGCAGCTGGTGTGTTTGTTCAGTGCACAGACGGCAGCAGGGGCCGCCCAGAGTCAGGGGTCAACCGTTCACAAAGGGGCCTGTCTGAAAGGCAGAGCGAGGGTCAGCCTCCGCACTGTTTTGGAGAAAAGTCGTGGGCAGATGTGTCTTAAAGCTCTCTGCAGAACTGGAGTAACATCTGCCATGACATGAGATATTCAGTGTTGGTTTAACCCGTTATGACCACCGATACCACACAGCAGATCACAAGTAAACACAAGGCCACTTCCATTTAACACATGACTTATAATTTATGATGGTTTTTTTTACATTATACAAACAAACAAGAATGATGAACAAATATGTTTGTATAAAATAAGTTTGTAGGAAAAAAAACAACAGAATCCACGCCGGGGTCGAGGGGGTCAGGTGACGATTCTCACCAAAAACAAAAACAACAAAAATAAGAATGTAGCATCATGTTAATAAACAACTAGAAGATGAACTGGAATCAGAATCTGGGACAAGAATAATGACAATAATATCAGCCAACAAATCAGGCAAATTTTCCGGCTGTGGCTCAGTTGGTAGAACTTGGGCAAGATACTGAACCCCAAAAGGCTCACCGATGCTGCTTCATCGGTGTATGAATGAATTCCCAATGGTGGCAGGTGGCACCAGTGTGCCCTGGTAGCCTCAGCCACCACTATGAATTTGTGTGTAAACGGGTGAATGAGCGCAGTCTGTAGTGTGAGGCGCTTTGTATAAAATCGTGTGCAGTCCATTTACCATTTACATTGAAAATAAAACCTAGTGCACCCAGATATATCTGTCTGATTGGATAAAGAAATACACAATTTTTCCCAGCGTTTTTTTACTCCAGTTCTTTTTGAAGTCGTAGGGAGTGTCATTTGTTCTATTAAAGACATATGTTTGACAATGTTCATGAATAAAATAAAATTTATTGCTTATACATCTCAGCTAAAGCCCTAAAACGACTAGTCAATGCACTAGAATTATATTTGGCAACTATTTTCTAATCCTTTGACATATTCAATTGAAAACTACCCAAACATTATATTTTATGTTCAACAGGATTAAGTTTTGTTTTTATAAGTATACACTATTTTTATCTATGTTTTAAACAGCTGGTGCTTAACTTTTTCTTTTTTCTTTTTAATTTATTACTGCAGTTAATCTTTGTGTTTAGCTCCATTAGGGTGTATTTAGCTAACATCAAAGGAACAGAGTGAAAACAACTTTCTTACATGAAAGTAAAAAAAACAACTATGAGGGTAAAAAAATGAATTGCAAGCACTTATCTCTAACTGTCCAGGAGTTTGTGTAAAAAAAGCTCTGAAGGAAGACAATCATTTTGAAATATGAAGTCTACTTGTACCACATTGGGGGTTAAAGTTGACAACATGACGTGACACACTCGCACACCTCTGTAGGCAAACACATTAGTTTTTCACAGTGATAGTTACTATAGCAGCAGCCTTAGAAGACACACTCTGTTGTCGTCAGCACTTTGTTCAGTTTGTCATTTGCTAAGTGCGGGGAACATCTCTGTACGCCCCAAACACATTCTCTGTTTTCCCGGAGACAACAGGACGCCATTAGTCTCAAGCCCTCGTTAGTTGATACCATAGTTTCCACATGTTAACAGTGGTCACTATGGTGAAGTTTCTTTTACACTTAACACAAGACATTTCTTTTAGATAAGGGTTAACAGAAGATATTATTTATTATTATTTATATGGGGAAATTCAGTCATGACGGCAGCTTAAGATACAGACGGGGTTACACAGATATAAAATAAAAATATATACATTATATTGTATTGGACGTTATTATTATTGCACATTGGGTTTTTCCTGAGAGTATTTTGTATTGCACAGATATTGAACACTACAAAAAAATAGATTGTGGCATGTTAAGTAGCTTGTTGTATGTCATTGTAGCTGTAATATTATGAACAATAAATGAAGATGATGCAAGGATATATACGTAAAGTATAAAAGGGTGTAAAAACACATGTATAGTATAGAATATATTTATATAAGCTGTACAGCAAGTATAAAAAAGTAGAAAGTGTGCTATTTAGTACGACAAGTCCAATATAATATATTATATATTTTGCTTGATCATAAAAAGTTACTACGGCTTATTAGAATAGCATTCATTCGTATGTGTAGAAGTGTAGATTTATGGCAGAAACACAGTAATTTTTTGTTTCATTAGAGTAACTAGAAGCCCTACAGTGACTATAGGAGCCATATATTGTAGTAACCCTGCACTTCCTGTGGTAACTTCACTCTTTGTCAGACTAGTGTAGGTCCCCAGCTGTGATTTAGGTCACAGTCATGTTGGATAAAACGTGTTGCTGAAACTTTTTCCTGAGTCGTTTGGTTTAAATGGCGTCTCTCACATCTCCCCAGTGTTAACGAGCCTTTGGTCTTTTGTCATTCAGGGTCACTCTCTCTCATTCAAACGGGGTTATTAGCATAGCAGTCCCCAGTGCCCATTGTGAAGGCCATGGCCCCGGAAATGCCCCCCCGCTGTGCTGCATGTGATTGCTGTAAATGTCTTTTTGAAAAGAGGTCAGTCAGTGTGATTTTTGCCTCCTACTCTGCAGTTCATCATTCTGGTGGTGGACAGCACAGACAGAGAGCGGCTGGCCATCTCTAAAGAGGAGCTCTACAGGATGCTGGCTCATGAAGTAAGACACCCATCTAAAAACCTCTCTGTTTGGCCTTAACTCTCTGAACCCCAAGATGTCTCACAATTTACTCACTGTGGCCTTGTGTTTCACTGCACATATACAAGTCCTGCAGCTCTGTGGAAACAGCACAATCATGGCTGAAGTGGGAACAACTCAGAAATGTCTTTTATGTAGAATAACAGATTTATTATGACATAAATCATAGAAAAGAACAACCACAAGTTGAATTTCTGATTTCTTTTTTAAATTGGAATAAAATGGAATTTATATACAGTCATGGAAAAAAATATTAGAACACCCTTGTTTTCTTCAATATTCATTTTAATGCCTGGTACAACTAAAGGTACATTTGTTTGGACAAATATAATGATAACAACAAACATAGCTCATAAGAGTTTAATTTAAGAGCTGATATCTAGACATTTTCCATGAATGTATTCATCCATGAAGCTATTTTTTGGTTATTTTTTCTAATAGAAACTTGTCACCTATGATCCGTTCAAGGACTGGTGGAAAGTTCATATTTTGACGATAATACCAGTTTTTACAGTTTATTTCTATGATAAATTGCATATTTTTGGCAATCATTGTAAGAAAACATGTTTCAAACCCGGTGGGTTCAGAGGGTTAAGGAGGCACACTACACAGACGGTGAATTTTCCACCCCGCATTTTTTAGAGCTACAAAAGGTGGCAGAGAGCGTGGCGATGGTCTCATTGTTCTCCATGTCTCCCCTCAGGACCTGCGGAAAGCAGCTGTGTTGATATTTGCCAATAAGCAGGATATGAAGGACTGTATGTCTGCAGCGGAGATCTCCAAATACCTCACCCTGAGCTCCATCAAAGACCACCCCTGGCACATACAGTCCTGCTGTGCACTTACTGGAGAGGGGTAAGAGATATTCGTCGATGCTTATGAGTGTTTGAAGAGAGAGTGACACAGTTAGCAGGATTTTAATTCATTCAAGATGATCAGTATACAGATGTTTTTAACTAGGGAAGCATCAATGCTATGCTGGATATGTTTTGCAAAAACATTTCATCCCTTTGGTACCGTTTATAATCGATATATATATAAGACAATCTTTAAACTGTGTCCTAACTGTAAGATTCTTTGCTTTCTGGTGCAATTTGAATGGTGCTTGTACAAGAATCTGCAGTTATACAGTGTAAAAGTTGATCTTCAAGTCTCATTATGCTCTTCTGATATGTTTTACAGTAAACTCAGTTAAAAAATGACAGAAAAACACTACATTTTATAATGTCCAAAAACTGATGGAAAAAAAACCCCATGTAATTTTTTTGTCAAAAGTGTTATTTTTTAGAATGCCTAAAAATGTTTAAAATTACCCTATTATAGTCTGTTGATACATATTATCACATTATTTAACCAGAAAGGACAGAAAAACACCATATTATTCGATGTCCAAAATTCAAAGGAAAAAAAGTCATACGTATGTCGATTTTTGTCAAAAATGCTCAAACTTTAAAACGCCCTAAACATGTTAAAAATGGCCGCCAAACTTTTCGCTCACTCTCACTGCCGGTCGCCCAAAAAAAAAAAGAAGAAGTAAAAAGGACAGTGGTGGAAGAAGTATTCAGATCCTTTACTTCAGTAAAAGTACGAATACCACACTATGAAATGACTCCACTTCGCTCATTTTAACTACCTAATAAACTTTTAAGTGGTTTAATTTATAAAAATGGGTAATAATTTGAAATGTATCATGTTTTTCATTTTAAATCTTGACCTGAAAAGTAACTAAAGCTGTCAGCTAAATGTAGAGGAGTAAAAAGTACAATATTTGCCTCAAAATGTAGTGGAGTAGAAGTATAAAGTTACATAAAATGTACATAAAAGTACCTCAAAATTTTACTTTAAGTCCAGTACTTGAGTAAATGTACATAGTTACTTTCCACCATTGCGACCTGCCTCTTCTAACTTATACATATCAGTTAAGAGTCCTCCTTCAGATACTGTATGAGGATTAAAGGGATAGTTTGTGCATTTTTATACAAAACTTGGTACAATTATTGTCAATGCCACACTATAACACTTAAGGCAATGAAATTCATAGGGGTGGTATAGACTGGCCCCTGTAATGCACACACCCCGACGGCAGCATGCCCCGACACGCGTGTACTGCAAGGGCCCGTTCAGTACTGCTTGCAGTCCTAGTTATTATTATTGTTACTGGCTAAATCAATTCCAGGCATATACCATGTTTCCTATACAAGACAACAATGAGAGTAAATAGAGTAGAGAGACAAGTCTATTGATGGAAAACAACTGTGTTGAAACCAGTCTTGAGGAGCTGTGAGCTCTGTGAACCACCAGAGGTCACTGTTTGTGCTCAGTTTAAAGCCCTGAAGCTTCAAAACAACATAAACAGGATGAAAGCCTCACTGAGCTTCATCTCAGGCTTATTCTGTTAAAGATTCAGACGTACATAGATGGTTGTTTTGTCCTTTACCAAAATTAAGTTGATTTCAACTTACTTACTATCAGAAGTAATTCATTTATTGATAAATAAAAGTATAAATACACATCTTTCCAATGTTTTTCAATTAACCAGTTTTCAGTTTTTCACATGCATGTATAAAAGCAGGTGTACAATGATGCAAAGAGAACACAATCTTCACTTCCCACAGTCTGTTTATTCATCACATATAGGTTTGATATTTTCACACATCCATATGATACCACATACCAGCCTATGTACCATCCTAACTACTTGTTAGTTTCACACACAATGTTAAGAACTCAACAACTAAACACTTCCACCAAGGGAACTTGCATTTCTACCATTCGCTCCAGGAAGAGAGAACGGAAATTAAATTAGTGGAGTTATACAAAGTTTTCTCACATCTTCTAATTTCAATCCATTTATCCCAAATTTGGTAGACTTTGTGCTTTTGGACCCTTAAAGAATAGGTTTGTTTTCCCATTTTGAATATCTCCAAAATCATTCAGTACCAATCTTTCTATGTAGGTTGACCAATGCAGCTTTGTATCCCTCTTTCATATCAAATAAATGCATTTTTTATTACAGATGTATGAGTGGAACAACTTGACACACATTGCTGCGCTGCATCTCAAATGAATTTTTAGGTTCCCAGCTTCCAAATGGTTTACACCGTTTCTATGTGACATCTACTGTTGACCTGCTATTCCCCCTAAACACCCACTGCCTCCCGCTCTAATTCTCTATAAAACGTTAAGGGGTTAAAAAGGAAAAAAGCACGTTAATATATATCGCCCCTTATACTCCTGAAGCCACCTGGCAATCAGATCACATATCGACAGTTTTGACTGGGCAATAAAAAAAACCCTTCTTTATCTGCCCAGCACTAGGGTGTTATAAATATTTTGTGCAGCCAGGGAGGAAAACTGCAGTGAATTATGAGACATCCTTGAAATGTGTCCGTTCTTCCTCCGCTGACATGTTTTCCCTGATTGTTTTTCCAGTTTATGTCAAGGCCTTGAGTGGATGACCTCGAGGGCTGGACTCAGATAGCCCCTCCTTCCACCGTCGATGGCCTGACTACCTGCACCACCCACACGGTGGCAACTACAGCTTCTCCTTACTGGCTTATTACTTTTTATTTTTATTTTTAAATGACCAACTTGGACTTTGACCTCTGGAGACGGAGCAGCTTCGACACCTTCCACATCTTAAGGGTTATAGTGGAACCTGGTGTTTCTCCTAGTCGATTTAAAAACCAGAACTGATGAACTGAACTGGTTATCTGGAACGAAAAGTCACTTTTACAGTAAAGGAAAAGCATTTCATTAAGTTAAGAGTGTGTCCAAGTGCAAAGCAGGGCTGTACTGGACATCATTTACACTACATACATATCATGTTACGTCACACCATATCATTAAGAGAATGCCATAAACATCACGTTGGTGCAGCTCTATTATTATAATTAGTTTGTTCATGTTCAGGACAAACAAAGGGATTACAAGCAGTATTGTAAAACCAGTTTTGGTGGCACGAGGGAGTTTTTCAGAATAATGTTCTCAATTTTTTTTCCATTATTGTTCTTAGCACAGCCATTAATATCTGTTACACATGGTTTCAGTTTCATAAGCTACAATGTTGAAGGTTATTCTCACAATAGATTTTATTGGTGATGTATTGAAATGTGGTCAAGTATGGATCTCCCTTCTTTAATAACATGAGCCTGTACTTGTACGTTATCGAGCCAAAATGGTTGAGAGTGTTGGCATGCAAATATTTTTTTCTTCAGCCAATTATTTCATTTTTGCAAAGCATTAAGTGGCTGAAACATAATTTCCAGTGCAAGTATAACGCTCAGTTTTAATAACAGTATTTTAAATTTAAACACTTTGTTGTGTCAATGATGCATTATGATTTTTATTTAATTTTATTCATTTTATTTTTGCTTTTATAGGGAGTGCAGGTGTGCTTGTGGCGAGTTAGCATCTCGACCTGTTTTGTATTAACAGATGATCATTGGTGCTCTGCAGGTGTGTGTGTGTGTGTGTGTGTGAGACTGATCCACTGCATTATAAACATTTCATTCATTTTCTGCAGCCATTTTGGCGCATATTTCACTTTAAACATTTTGTACTTTTTAAACAAAGGGATCAGAATAAGCCTCCCATCAAACAGGTGCCACACAATTACGGGGAAGTTGTTACTCGTCAACCATTCTGGACTTTGACGGTTCAGTGGTTTAGTAGCATTGAGATGATTTTAACTTAATATTTTGGCCATCATATAGGTAAAATACTTGATCCTCAGCCTTAACCATGTTGTTGTGAGTGTCTGGAGGACCATATGTGTATGAATCTGACAGTGTGCCCATGATATTTTTTCCCTTGTTTCCCTCTTTGGCGCAGTAAAAGAATCCCTTGAACAGATCTATGCACGCGTCACTTTGAAACCATGTGTACCTTTTGCAAGTTCCACAGTGGCCAAAAAGGAGGAGGTGCACAAGTTTCATTGAGTCTGATTTAAAACTGTGATGAAGAACTGGTGTCCATCTTGATGAGGGGGTGCCTCTGGGTCTCTACAGTCTAGTTTGTTTTGGGACAAGGTATTTTTACACAAAGAGGAAAAAGGGTGAAACGTGCAGCCCTGAGACTCTGCAGAATTAAGGTTTACAGCTTTTGCCTTGATCTCACACAACAAGGGAACTGATTTATACCATCACTGTGGTGGTGTCCAGTCTGGGTCATGTACTGTATTTCAGTTTTGTTTTAAATAAAAGTTTGTTTTGAACTTTGAAGACTGAGTTGATGCTGTTTCTTTTTCAACATGTTTTCTTCTGGACTTGTACTTAAAAGCTTGAGCCAAACGATTAACCTTCCTGCCATGTATTTTGATAGTAAAAAGCCAAAACATTTTACTGATTTATTTATTTATTTTGCCATTTTCAAAGAAAACAGACAAGCAAAGCTTGAAAATGGCTTTTGAGTGAGGCAAAGCAATCCATGAAAAAGGAACGTGCAAATAAACACGGTTATGATGAAATGCATCATAAAAAAGGAAAAAATGCAAGTTGTATTTCTCCAATAGATTGAAAGTATAATGTAGTTATTCCAAACAATATATTTTGGCAACATTTTAAATGACATGAAAAACACTTTCAGGATGACCAAAAACTGAAGAAAAAAACCCCGCCATATAATACTATGTTGAAAAATGGTTAAAATGCTTGAAATTGTTTCATTATACTGTTAAAATGCCTAGAAGTGTTTAGAATGGCCCTACTGTTGTTTCATGATCCATATCATCACATGATTTAACCAGAAATGACAGAAAAAAGGCACATCATAGGATGTCAAAAATTCCAAGAAAAAAAAAGTCATAGTATAGTATGTCGTTTTTTGTCAAAAAGTGTAATTTTTTTTAAATGCCTAAAAATGCAAGCAGTACTGAACGGGTCCTCACAGTACACGCATGTCGGGGCATGCTGCCATTGGGGTGTGTGGGCCAGTCTATACCACCCCTATGAATTTCATTGCCTTAAGTGTTATAGTGTGGCCACGGTACCAAATATGAAATTAGACTGCCACCACAGTGCCACCTAGGGGCCGATCAATAAAACCTTAAAGGGTTATTCTCAGGAGGGCATTGACAATAATTGTACCAAGTTTTGTATAATAATGTACAAACTATCCCTTTAATCCTCATACAGTGTCTGAAGGAGGACTCTTAACTGATATGTATAAGTTAGAAGAGGCAGGTAGCAATGGTGGAAAGTAACTATGTACATTTACTCAAGTACTGGACTTAAAGTACAATTTTGAGGTACTTTTATGTCCATTTTATGTAACTTTATACTTCTACTCCACTACATTTTGAGGCAAACTGTAACAAAAAAAAAAAGCTTTAATTACTTTTCAGGTCAAGATTTAAAATGAAAAACATGATACATTAAAAATGATTAGCCATTTTTATAAATTAAACCACTTAAAAGTTAAAATGAGCGGAGTGGAGTCATTTCACAGTCTGAAGTAAAGGATCTGAATACTTCTTCCACCACTGTCCTTTTTACTTCTTTACTTTTTTTTAAAACTTTCTTTTTTTACGTTTTTTTATTAAAAACTTTTTTTTAAAACTTTTTAAAAAACATAAAAGTACCTCAAAATTGTACTTTAAGTCCAGTACTTGAGTAAATGTACATAGTTACTTTCCACCATTGCTACCTGCCTCTTATAACGTATACATATCAGTTAAGAGTCCTCCTTCAGACACTGTATGAGGATTAAAGGGATAGTTTGTGCATTATTATACAAAACTTGGTACAGCTATTGTCAATGCCGTCCTGAGGATAACCCTTTAAGGTTTTATTGGTCGGCCCCTAGGTGGCACTGTGGTGGCAGTGTAATTTCATATTTGGTACCGTGGCCACACTATAACTCTTAAGGCAATGAAATTCATAGGGGTGGTATAGACTGGCCCCTGTAACGCACACACCCCGACAGCAACCTCTCATTGAAAAATAAAAACTCAGTCAACCAAATAGTAAAGTGGTCTAGCAGACTGATTGGTGAGCCACAGCTCAACGTGGAGACCTTGTACACAAAACAATTACAGCGCATTACTGGTTCAATTTTAAATGACAGTTCCCATCCATTGCACACAGAATTTCAGCTCCTCCCCTCTGGGCGTAGGTTTACAATCCCTAGGTGTAGAACAAAAAGACACAAAAACAGTTTTGTCCCTGCTGTGCTTTGCACAGGTGTTTATTTATTGTTGCTTTTATGTATGTATTTACTATTTCTCTATATACATTTTAACTTTTATCTACGTTTTTACAGCCTAAACAAGTTTTATTTTATTTTGCTGTTTTATTTTGTTTATTTTTCTGTCTTCTTTTTTTTTTTTGCTATTCTTTTTTTTAGTTCACATCAATATCTAAGTATAGTCTGGACCTGTAAGAACTTTTTAATATTTTTTAATTTAATTTTTTTTATTTTTTTGTTTAACTTGCCATTTCTTAACTCCCACTGTCTTAAGTTGAATGATCTGTGATATGTGCCTCTTTTGTGTGTGTATGAGGACTCTATACTGCAAACAAAATCTACCTCTGGGTACAAATAAAGTAAATAACATAGATAAAAAGATAAAAAAACATAAGAGAAAAAAAACTATATTATGGGATGTCCAAACTTTGGAGGAAATTAAAAAAGTCATACCATAGTATGTCATTTTTTTGTTGAAAAGTGGATTTTTTTTAAATACCTAAAAATGTTAAAAATTACCCTGTTACAGTCTGTTGATACATATATCATTTATGCAGAAATGAGAGAAAAACACCATATTAAAGGAAGTCCAAAATTTTGAGATGTCGTTTTTTGTCAAAGTGTAATTTTTGTAAAATGCCTAAAAATATTTAGAACGTCTATTATAGTTAGTTGATACATATATTGATTGACCATAAATGAAAGAAAAATGGCATATTATAGGAAGTCCAAAATTCTAAGAAAATGAAGTCATACTATCGTATGTCGTTTGTCAAAAAGTAATTTTTTTAAATGCCTAAAAAATTTAAATATCCCCCTATTTTGTCAGAACACTATATTTTAGTATTTTCAAAAACTAAAATATATAAATGTCGAAAATGTTCAAAAAAAGGTTGTAAAATTTTTTAAATGCCCCAAAATGCATTAAATTGTTTCATGTTTATATGCATTACAGCAATCTCTGTTCAGAAATTATAGAAACACTAAATTATAGGATGTCCAAAAAACTGAAAAAAAACCCCACCATACATACCATGTTGAAAAATGTCAAAAAGGTCAAATTTTTTTTTTAAAAACCCCAAAATGCTTCTCATCCCATTATAATCTGTTGATACATTTTATAGCACATCTCAAATAATGACAGGAAAACACACTTTTACGATGTCTTAATTCTAATAAAAATAGTACAGGGTTTCATGTTTTGTGTATCTTTTTTATAATCCATTAATTTCAGTAAGTATGCTTTAAATGTCAGTATGTCTTATTTAAAAAAATGTAGTCGTGTTATGTCAAAATATTACCATAAGGCCATCCATTTTCCACCAGAAAAATGCAAAATAAGTTGGCCCTCATGGTTGTTTACAATGAGAAGAGTCAAACTACATGTTTCAAACACCAGTTTATTCACATCTGCAATATATCGGCCAATCAAACGAAGCACAGAGCAGTTAAGAAAAGACACAACTCCTAACCACTTGTAAGGAACGTAAAAGGAGCTTCTCGATTTCTAAAAAATAATGCACAACATATCAGCCATTTAACTGCAATGTTTCCTCTAAATTGTACTATACATTCACTTTTCAATGAAGCCTTTGCACTGAGGTAATGAGCAAAGAAAAACACTGGCAAGATGGACATTTAGAAACGGGAGGTTAACCAGGAATAGACATGGGAAGAGTGGCAAAAATACTGGATTTAGACTACGTATAAAACAAATGGTGGAATTAAAAACAGAACAATGGGCCATTTGTTAAAAGCTGATATGTTTTCTAAGCTGAAACCCAGGTGCCAACAGTTTCCTTGGCCGTGCCCTGCTGTCTAAAGTACAGACGAGCGTTCGCAGTAATAAGATTCAATAATACAAGTTTTCAGTTATAAATGCAGCGTTTTTTAAATTTCAGTGCTGAAAAAAGTCCTCACAGTAACGTCACTGGTACACGTAAAAAGCAACACACAAAAATAGCAAACAATGAAACAACAGATGAGTTCTCAACTGTCACTAAGTCAGTCTTAACTGGGTTTTCTTGGACCCAGCCGAGCCCCCTTCAGGGTATCATAATCTGTCGGTTTTCATTGATGCTGGTGTTTCCTGGACTCCTCTTGCTGACATCACCTGCAAGAAAATTAGCTCGCTTGCAGTCTTTGTTGGCCACTCATCCATTAACAAGACCGTCTTCCTTTCAAGTGTCCATGAAGGGGTCTCTTTGGAAAATGTGGCGGGTTTAGAGATCCATATGTGTGTGTGCTGTTTGGGCTTGGAGCTTAGGGTCAAAAATCCACACTGGAGTTAAAGGAAGGGGATTTTAAGTCTACCGCGGGGGTCTTTTAAAAAAAATGTCCACCAACTCACGGTACACAGCTCACTGCCAGCAGAAGAGAAGGCTTCAAACATGCATTAGTCTAAAGCGTGAGAATGGCTTTGGATGAGGCAGCAAAATCCAAACAAATAAAAATGAAGGTACATGGGGTGAAAAATGGTAGGACAGGAGGAAAAGCCGAGATATTCTTTGGCCGAGGCGCGTCAGTGCGGGAAATTCACACGCACAGAGCTCTGGGGAACCTGGGAGAAGAAAGAAAATGCAAATTAAAAAGGTGTCCAACATTACAGGAAAACTTGAACACCCCCTTGTTCTTCCTGTCCTTTAAAATCAAAACATACTAACCTGTCCACAGTGAAGCCGTCCATTTCTTCCTCGTCGTCCAGCTCCATGTCCAGCTCGTTGTCAAGACAATCACGGCCGTAGCCACTCAAGACGCTGCAGGTGTGAAAGATTTGGACACGATCAGAGGCGTGCAGGATTGTTGTTGTCTACAACTCTCAATGTTATATAAACTACAAGTATTACCAATAATTTCATGTATAGATATGCTGGTTGTATTCAATTAATGTTACCATGATATTTTTGACATACTATACTTTTTTTTAAATAAAACTAGTTCATTACTATGCTGTTATTACTATGTTGTTTATGGTATAGCATGACACTTAAAAATAATTAAGTTACAGCATGCAAAATTCATATTTTTAGCAGATGTTATAGTATATTTCACATTTTAAAAATATGACTTGTATGGCTTATTACACTATAACATGTGACATTTTTATGCTATACTACATTATCAATATATTCAATTTTAAAGGATATTTTTATATTTAAAAAAATGTTCTAATTATACTATGTAGAATATTTTGATAGTAAGTTTTTTTTAAAGACATTTTTATATATTTATTTATCTTTTATACACAGACTTCTCTCTGACACTTTATGGTATACTATAAAAAAAAGTTTCATTAAAACATTTTACTGCATAATAATTTTCACCTTAAGATGTATGTAATATGATCTGATAACTTGCTATGTTAAGAACAAATCCCAATAATCCACAAACTTGTGTCAATAGTGTGTATTTATCTTATTTGTCTGTGTGGATGAGTGTGTTGCAGCTGCTGACCTGACGGAGCGACATGTGAAGAATACAATCCTCTTGAGCTTCTTGTTGTAGAAGAAGTAGTTGAAGGACCAGAGGCTCCCCTCTTCACCAAAAGGGTCCGAGTCCAGATCAGGGTTGTAGCTGAGAACAAACGTAAAGACATCAAGCTTAAAAAAGGATGAACTCTGCACAGGCTGCATTACAGCAGCAAAAATTAGCTGCATAATATGTGAATGCATGCGTTTGTA
This sequence comes from Centropristis striata, assembly GCF_030273125.1. NCBI lineage: Eukaryota > Metazoa > Chordata > Actinopteri > Perciformes > Serranidae > Centropristis > Centropristis striata. Next base: position 14,034,414 of record NC_081539.1, read on the forward strand.
CCACATACCTGTAAATGTCACAGCTCTGCAGGTTGATCTCCTGGTCGATGGCGTTCCACAGCTCCGGCCCCAGAGAGTTGAACTCCTCTCCGACAGCTGAGAACAAGCTGCCGTTTACTGCATTGGCCACCTGGAGAGGGGGCATTGAAAAATGTTATTACCTTTAATGTATTTGTGATAATGAAGCGCAGCAGATGTGGTTAGATGGGAAGGCTCAGTTATGGAGCAGCATACTGACCCAGTTGAGGCTGGGCTCTCGGCTGAACTCATGGGCCCGTGCAGCGCTGAAGTCGTAGTCCGGCCGGAAGGACTCGTTGAGCGTGGTGATGAGGTAGAAAAGAGTCTTCCTGCAACACTTGTCACTCAGGGGGTTCTCCCCATCCTCACTGCTCTTCCCCAGCCTGCACAGGAAAATACAGAAATGGAAATGAAAAAGAAATGTGGTGTGTGTCTCTATTTCCCCTAGAGATTTTTGGAAAATAAATGATTTTAAGAAACTCAAATTGCATATTTCCTTTGTCATTTATGGTATTATAACTGTGTTATACTGCACACATGACATTTCTGAGTTATTTCTACTTCTAGCCATTATTGTGTCGTTTCCATAGAGGTGCAGGGCTTACTGTATCCATAGACCACAATGAGAACAATGCGACAGGAACGAAAACTACTTTGTGTGGCCCTAGGTTTGTGATGAAAAAAATAACAACCTCTGTGGATTGCAGTACTCACTGTGAAGGGCTGGTGGCGCTGGTGGACTGAGGGGGAGAGAGGGCCTCCAGGACGTGTGGCTCCCCCTCCTGGCAGAACTGCTTGAACATATGTTTATCATCCCCTGCCATCTTACAGGAGTAGCTCTCCATCCTGCAGGGCAAAAAAAAAAAAATTTAGCACATTATGTGACCACTGTTCATGAAACGTGTTGTAGACATAATGGAAGAGATTTCAGATGAATTAAAAGGATTGCCAAATCCCTTAAGATTAATAGCACATTAGGCTTATACCCACATTAAGACAACATATTAGTGGCACATGAGGATTATTTTAATGTTCTTCATCAAATACATAAAGCCTGACCCATGTCTCTTTACCTCTATGCACAGATTAATACTACAATACTAAATACTACAAAGCAAAATATAGACAACCATTCAGCTCTTGTACGTGCTGATTTTAATGGTAGCTCATGTTTGGCTCAGTCAGCACTCTCCGCAGCTTTATTATTTTGGGGAAAAAACAAGTACATGTATCATGTCGGATTTGTTTTTGAAATTATGTAAGGATTCACACGGAGTGCAAAAAAATTACAAGGGCTCAATAACCCACAACTATTTGACATGGCAGCCCTCATCTTTCCACTGGGAGCCATATCTGCACCAACATCTGACAAGTACAAGTCAGTGCTAAAATTTTCCTGCATGCTCTTTCATGTTTCTGGGTCACACGCAACTGTATACAGATATGCGGGTAGAGCAGACTGGTGAGCAGTTGTTTATTTTGCCTCCTCCCACCTACCAGTTATGCAAGAGCAAAGGTTGTGCAACTTAAGATGGAAGGACTACTGAGACCCTCGCTGGCTGGCCATGCCAGGCTAATTATAGGGACATTGGATGGCTGTGGATACCACAGTGGAAATAACTGCCCTGGTTTTCCACACACACAACACAGCTGACCTGTCGACAAAACAGTGTGGGTAACCAGAGGGCGAAGCAGACACTGGAGCTGACTCAGGATTATCAACAGTTAAAAGGTTATTTCAAAAAGCTACGGCTGCAACAAATCGCATTCCAACACCAACACAACAGCTTGTTTATACATTAATTTGTGTTTTAATGCATTTGCTATACTTTAGGGTTCGGACAGCGTCTAAGAAGAAAATTCAAGTACTTTCAGGGCTTGTTTTGAACTCTTATTTTATTACTGTCAGTATTAATGTTTTTTTGCTCCAAATAAAGCACCAGCTGTGTTTTTAAAGCTTAGTCTTGTGCATTTTGTGCAAGACTATGCACCTTTACTTAAGTGCAGTACATTTTTACTGTTTTATGTTTGTTTTCAATATGTTCCAATCAAGAGCTCACCTGCAGAAAATAAATCTGCATGGAGTCTGGTGGGTACATTTTTAGTTAAAGCCAGCAGCTTGAAAGTCCTGCTGTTATGACAGGCTGCCTCACTAATCCACTAAGAAGCCTAAACACCAGCAGCCTTGGCGCTCCAGCTCCTCTCAGCTATCATGCAATGTTATTGTATGTGTTGATGTGTGCACACACGCTCCAATAACACTCTTCACAACACCCTCTGAAATAGCCACCGAGTGGTGTGAGAGGACACCGTGCTGTGCGTCACTCCAGGTCACATCCAGAACAGAAGCTCGGTTTCACCACCCACACTGAAAACGCTGCACTCAGACTGGGCTGCATAACTCTACAACCCACTGCCCTTTATGTAACCACACTGTCACTGTAAAGGACTTGCATAACCCAAAACAGTCTGCTAATGCACAAACATGCACTGTCAGTTAGCCATTAACTTTCTCTTTAGGCTTTACCTTGGCTTCTTTAGGTTAGTAGTCTGATATGACACTGTTGCATAACATTCAGGTACGTGTTTGCTCTACTGCCCCCATTTATGAGCATAGACAGTGATCTCTGAACCAGCCACACCTCTAATACACTCCTTGTTTTAGTACCTCAAACGGTCTTTCCTGTATGAGGAAATCTTCAACAAGCTGGAGGATTCTTACAGTAAATGCTCGACAATCAAGAGGCTCTGGCTTTGGTATAAGTCTCGTCTGACTGTTGATGTTCCTGTTGAGCCACAAAGTATGCAATACTGAAATAGAAGCAGTGAAGCTATTTTGTTCTTATCTGTGCAGGTGTGAGTGAAGCTGGAGCAAACCATAGAGGTGCTGTTTTACTAAGTGGGGTGTAAAAACATAGGCGTTATCATGTGGTTATTTCTTACACACTATTATTTACTTATTGAATAAACAGAAAACATGCTACGACGTAATATTTATCACAATCAGGGTATTGATGACCTCTTTCTCGAGATGAGATTTTGGCCCTTACTGCAGTTTTGTTTGTGTCTGCAAAAACACAAGAAATACAAATGAGGTCTGTGTGGTGTCTAAGTGTAGCAGAAACTTTACTACCTGATATTAAATAAACATATGGTATGTATAAAACAGTAGTGGTCTCAGTTGTCAATGCTGCAAAAGTTTGTAATTTGAAATTACAATATTGTAATTGTGCCCTATTTTCGCTTTTACACAACTAAAATTATTTGTGCTCTTATTCAGGGAACTAGTTTTTTAATAGCTGAGCTGAACAGTTTTTCTCAAATAAATGTCTTTGTAACATTGAACCCGTCTTAACCTACACATGACCAATAAAATTTGAAGTTCAAGAATTTACCTGCCAAGGATGCGAGACTCTCCCGTTTCAACACACAGTCGAGAGCTGAGGGCTTCAAAGCTGGAGCTTTCCAACAGTTTCATTGTGGTCTGTGAAAAATCAACAAAAAACAACAGAAAGTCAATGTTGGTCAACAGTCACATCAGGAGGTCTGAGTCAACGTTTACACTGTGTACTTTCTCATTACTGCTGGTTAAACTGCTAAGTCAAATTTAAGTACTGTCAATCTTTGCAGGCAGCATCGTATAGATGTGGTAAATTACATATTTATGTGCAGTTGCATTCTTATTAAAGCAAAGTAAATGTTTTTACGCCTAACAAGTTTCACAACCGTATTTTACACCACAAATTAATGGCAAAACAACGTCATATATGCATTTTAAATGGTTTAAAGGAATTTGTTTAAAACTCAAACCTTGAAAACGCCCTGGTGATTATCTCACTTCACATTAAATAATATATTTTTTTTGCTATAAACAACCAAAATTATGTTTAGTGACAGCATAGTACACACAAAGTTTCAGGTACAAAGTCTTTCTCTGCAGAAATATGTAGTTTATTCAGTCCAGTCTTGTTCTGAAACGGTTTTATACGATATGAAATGGTCCAATATAGTTTTAACACACTAGTTTTTTTATTTTATTTTATTTATATTGGCTTTGAGACGTAATCTATTTTGCCTTTGGTCAATGTTGTCCACTTGGTATTGTGCTAAAAACAACCCAAATGTTTAGAGACAGCAAAGATAACAACGCTTTAGATCTCAAAATGTGCGCTTGTTTGTAAACACACTGGAAAAACAATATAACCTAAATTTAATGCTTAAAGTATTTTAACAGAAAGGAATTGTAAAACAATATGTAACGGTAGCAGGCTAGGGACTGCTATGCTCGTCTACTGCCAAACCAACCTAATGAAGCGAGTAAATAAATTATAATCTCCTAAGAAAAACAACTGCTGTCAACATAAATAATTAGCAGGGTGGGAGCACAGCGCCCCGTGAGGGCAGATCTTTGGGTCAAAACAGTTTCCTCTCTGTGTCCGCCGCCCCTCCCCCACTCTGCTCAGTACAAGTTGACAAATCGTCTTCCTGGTTCCCTACATCCATGTTAAAACACAATATACTTACCGAGCAATAAATTCAGCACAGGCAGAAAACAGCAGGGTTCAGAAGTCACGCTGTAGACTCTCGTCTTCTTAGCTAACAGTTTACTCTGCGACGCAAAAGATTAACGAGCCCCGCTTTGTTGACGACCTGCTAGCAGTTAGCTCGCAGTTAGCTTCGCCGATTATTAACGCTCCTGTCTCCGCTTCACAGTTTCGCAATTAATTCGCACTCGAGCTTAAGCATCTTACAAAAGCACTCGGTCGAGGATGTGTTATTCTGAGGCCTTTTAAATTTATACAAAAACTGCTCTTCCCGATTAAATGCGACGAGATTAAATCCAGAGACTGTTGGCGTCCGTCGGAGTCTGTCTGCAGCGGCATCCCTTTCGACCTAATTTCACAAAGAGGCTCGTATTAGCTAAATCAAGTCGCTTTTTTTCCAAGCGACTCGATCAGAAAAGTAGCAACTAACGAGCTACCTAACCGTATAACTAACCGAAACAGGTCAAGGTTGCTGTAAATCGTCGACTACCTCAGCGACTCGTCTACTCTCATGAAAACAACGGACTCTACTGTGAAGAAACCCAGCCCCTTTTCGTTTATATACGCCTGTCTAACGTCCACGCCCATTTTACTAAAGTCCTCTTCTGATTGGCTGCCCTTGTACATGACAACACATGTGATTGGTTGAATCATGCTCGGTCAATTCCCAGGCCAAAGCTGTGTCAAATGTCTCGACTGCTTATCGCAACGCAGCTGCTAAAACAGGATCTGTAAATTCAGAGTTGTTTTGCTTACATGTAAGATATGCATGTTTACTATTGAAGTCACACTTGTGTTGGATTTTGAACGGTCAATTTGAACCATTTAAATACTTATAAATACGTATTTATGTATTATTCTGAGTCTTTGTCTGCAGAAATACGTAGTTTAATTTGTCGCTGTCTTGTTCTGGCTCTATTTCCTACATTATTAAATAGCCCAACGTGTCGTTGTACAGCAGTTTTCTGAATTTTTTTGGTGTTGGTTTTGAGATTTCATCTATTCGCCTTTGCACAGTGTCTTCCAATTGTATTACTTGCTTTTGTTATTAAAAAACATTGTACACTGCACTACAATTGCACAAAATGTGCTGACTGATTTCATTAAAAACTCAGCGTAGCCTCCAGCGTGCAGCAACAGCATAATGACCTGATGAAAGTACATCCATAATAAAGGAACAGCAGATAGGACCCGAGTGGAAACAGCAAAAACAGTCTTTTAGTCATATAACTCCTAGATAATAGCGAAATCTCATTAATTCGTCGGCCCAGTGGCCTAATGGATAAGGCATCAGCCTCCGGAGCTGGGGATTGTGGGTTCAAGTCCCACCTGGGTCGTGGTTCATCATGTGATCACATGATTTATAATGCAGCACCTGAGTGATAACAGAAGTGTATTGTTGGAATTACGACTGTGTCATAAAAAACAAGATTTCTCTTCAGATGCTGCATTATACTCTTGAACCATTTGCTGCCATTTAAAATTTTCCCATAAATGACAACCAACCCAAGCTAAACATTTCAATAGATAATTTTATTGATGGAAATACAAATACAGGAATCATCCATACAGTAGCTGGTGATGGTTTGTCAGCTCTGTGTGATATAGTCTGAAACATCCTCCAGGCCTGTGCTCTCATTGTCCAGGTACTCCAGGATCACATCACCTCCGTTGTACAGGGGAGTGTCTGTGTGAGCCAGCAGCGAGAGCAGAGTGTCGTCCATCCGGAAAGCCTCACCTGTCTGAGGATGACATAACCGCAGCTTCTGCAAATGAAGAGAGAGGCACGCTGTTAGGACTTATTCAAGAAATAAACACTATACTATGCTAATGTAGGTTTACAAACACTGAAAGAAGACCTCTTAGATAATTTTGTGTTATGGGATGAAACCTTGATTTTGTGTGATAAAGCAATTAAAGCAACAAATTTCACACATTATTTGATAAAATTGACAAGCATAGGCAAGTGTGGAAAAAATAAACTTGAATACACAGAAATTATGTAGTGTAACTTTTTTTATTGTTTATGCTGTAATCATATTGACATGCAAAACATGGAACAGTGGTTAACCCAGCTTCCTGTTATGTCATGCTGCTGCACCTGCAAGTCCCAGAGGACACTCTTTCTGAGTTCTGCTGTTCACAGCCCTCTTTTGTTATCTCATTTTAAGGAGTGGAAGTTATCAAGAAGACAAAAAGAGGTAGTTTAGGGTAAAGAAAGTAGGCCGAGAGTCGCTGGAAGCACATCACTCATTAAGTGGCCTTTGTTTTGTGTTAAAGCAACATAATGCAGCTATTTTACCTTAAAATAAAAGCTCCAAAATAATTTTCATGCTGACTACTAATGGGGAGAATTGTGCCTTAGTCATTTCTTGTCTATGCCCTCCAAAACCGCCTGTTTGCGCACCATGTAACACTGGTGAGCAGGTACAATCTGTGAACCGGGTTGACCGAGGACAAGAGTAACTCTCAGACTGGCTCTTAGTCGTTGGAAAGAGCTTCACAAAATAAAAGGCTGCAGACAGATGTCGAGCTGATCTTCTTGCTGTTGGACTAGTGAATAATATTAGCTGGCTGTCTTCTGTTGCTGCACTTGTTTAATGTTTGGCAGTGTTGACTAAGCTTACGACTAGTATTTAAAAATAATGTAATCATAATAAATGCACATGTAAAGCTAGTCATATTTATGACAGCGTTGTTTCTTGCACAACAGTGCTTTAGAATATAATGTGATTATCATAAACTCTGCTGCCGTTATTTGTTACCTCAGCTGTCAGTTTTGAGATTTCATCTAGTAGCCTTTGCACTGTGTTTTCCTATTGTATTTCTTGCTTTTGCTTGTGTTTTTGTTTTTATGTGCTGACTGATTTCATAAAAAACTCAGTGTAGCCTCGAGCGTGCAGCAACAGCATAATGACCTGATGAAAAAACATCCATAATAAAAGGAACAGCAGATAGGACCCGAGTGAAAACAGCTAAAGCAGTCTTCAAGTCACAGAACTGCTTGCTTTAACTGAAATAAATACTATAATCTCATATAATTAATGCAGAGTTGGACTTCTTGCTGTTACAACAGTGAGTAATGTTAGCTGGCGCTGTGTTGTGGCACTATAATGTTTGGCTCTGTTAACTAGATTTGATCATAGCTAATGTAATTATAACAACACATAGAGAGATTTTGGGATGCTAAATCACAAGAAATGCCAATTCTTGCACAATTTTGGAATCTACTGTGCTTATCAGTGACTGTGCTGCCGTTATGTTTACCTTAGCTGTCAGTACATTATTGTTGTTCTTGAGGCTCACTAGAGAGGCTGCATAATCCACCACTTTCCCCACGCTCCACTTGGAACAGAAGAACATGGGCTGACTGGAGTCTTTGGATTCTTTGGGAAGATAAACCTGAAAGTAGGTTCTTTCTGTCTGGAAAGCCAAAAAAAGGAAACGAAGCTTGACAAAATAATGAACTAAGAATAATACACAGAGGTTAAAGAGTAGAAAATATCAATATGAAAAGTTATTATCGCATGACATAGCAAGGATTTTACCTGTGGCAGCCCTTTGTCTCCTGCAGCATGCAGCTTGAGCTTCATCAATGCTACCTTTGCTGCAGTTGCACTGTTCTTTGCACCTCTGCGTCCTTTACTTTTAGACTTGTCCTTTGACTCTGGGTAAATCACAATAAACATAATCCGAATGTAAGCAGGTTGAGCTATGCAAACAGATATGCATTAGTTATGAGAACAATTTAGTTTAATACTGATCCCATGTGGACAAAGAAGGAATCACAGAGGAAATTCTGTCAGGATAAAAACTACACTGTAACCTACCAACAATCTTCTGAACCAGCTCTTTTGTGGCTGCCATTCGAGGCTTTTGGACCTCCAATTTCTCACACTTGTGATCATCTTGATGACGATGACTGTAAGGCAAGAACAAAAGCCTTGAAGCCTTGAGTTTCAGTTTACTAGTTTCACTGACAAAACTGTACATAATGGAGGCAATGTTCATTATGTTGTTTGATAAAAGGTTAAAGAAAAAGAGCTGTAAACTTACGCCAAACAGAAATGTTTTTCGCAGTGCGGACATATTACTGGCAACAATTCTTTTCCCTTGCAGTCTTGAAATGAGCATGGATAACTTGTATTGCCACCTGTTGTCACAGGTTCCCTTTTCACTGGCTCCTGGAAAAAGTCAAAAGAGACATAAGAAAACACAACAGTCTGTAATTCAGAATCACAGGAAACAATGTCATAGTCATAATCTTATCAAAAAGGACATTAAGAATATGTACTCAACACAGTGTACCTCTGAACATGAATGAGCCTCTCTGCTTCTGTGATCAAGGCTGTAAAAAACAAAGCAAATGAAAAGCACATTTTTTTAAAGTTGTTTTTTTTATTATTTTTGTTTTTGTTCTTAATCTGTAGCTTGTTATTGTCTCTGACAACCCCCATCTTAATTTGTAATTTATTTATTTATCTATTTTGCAATTTGGTTTTATCCTGGTATTTTTATTCCCTTATTGTTTTTATAGTTGCAAATACCAACACTGTGATCCCAGAGAAACTGTGTACATATGGCAGAATTGACAAAAAGTTGATTTAAACAACATGACATACCTACTTCAATACTTAAAAGTACAGGATCTAAATACTTCCTCTAACGTTGGATTAAGTTTAACTGGGAAAAGGTAAATCCTTACCAGAAAACACCGCTGCAGAGATCACAAATAAATGGAAGAAAATCTAAAAGAGGAAAGAGGAGAATAAATTGTTTAATCTCAGAGCTGAAGGGAACATTAGTTTGTCAACTCTTGTCACACTTTGTCAAAAGCTGTCTCTTAGGTACAACAGATTGGGTACAGATCTGGGATGTAATTATGGTAGACAAGGCAAAGTAGGTTAAGCTCACACCTGCAGTGATGAGGTGCCAGCTGATGTAAACAAGCACGAGACATGAAAACTAAAAGAGTAGCCCCACACTCTAGCTCAAATAAAAAGATTAATTAGGACATTAACAATAAAGAGTAACATTTAAGTAGCTAAAAAGCCATCATCAGGGTGGATCAACCAGGACACAGGCTAGATTGAGGTTTTGATATTTGCACTTGGCATTTGCATCTGATATTCAGGTGATCATGTTGTTGTTTTTTATTTACGATTAATGATTAACTATTGTTTTAGGGAGTGTATGTACATTTTAAGCTTTTCAAAATAAACATTTACCACACACATTTAACCCATGTCCTGAGTGGGGTACAGTGGGACTTTATTCTGCACATTTTTAACCATTCTCCCTCACTTAAGGTCTCATGAGGATAAATATATAGTGGGGAAATCTGATTCAATGAGCATAGGCTTAATCTGCTAAATCATGTTTGTTTACATGTGTTCTGCAGGCAATGCTACTACAAAGGAAGCGTCTATCAAACAGCGAATCATAAACATATTCATAACATCATTGAGAGCAAGAGGTGCAAGAGTTTTAACGTTAAAGATGTATACTGTCTCTCGTCTCAATAAGTCAACCATGCCCCCCATCTCTTCTTGACACAGAAACTCTAAAAGACAAATAGATACTAAACTCAATGCGCTGCTCTACAGAGCTGCTGACTCGTTTAAATCTGGGCAGAAACTTTTATGTTACGAACTAATAATACACCTGAGAGCCAAAAACAGCTACTCCACATTCACCCGTTGAACATACACGCGTTTTATTTAATATAATAACTAAGCACTGGTTTCCGACCTTGATTTAAACTATTTAGCTAGCACTTAGCTTGGAAGCTAACGTAGAGAGCTAACAGTTACTTACAGTAAGATAATGCTAAAATAGCTAGCCAGCTAACAGGCTAACCAAGCTAAAGAGCAGCTTGGTGTGTTTTATATCAACACAAACGGCATAATAATACCCTATATTAATATATGTGCTTATTGGTTCTAAGATGAAAAAGAAACTGACCCTTTTGGTTGCAGGAATCGATCTGACAATGCTTCCCAATGTCTATTTCAGCCATTTGACAACCGCGAGTCAGTCCACTGTGGATGTCAACACGAACTCTGACCCCAACGGTGAAACCACGTGACCGAAATATTTGCGTTTTTAAAAAAAAAGTTTCGCTCAGTTTCAATGCGGCAGATTCGGTTTTATTTGCATGTTTGTGGTGACAGTCCTAAATTAAAAAATCAGTAACAAAAAAAGATCTTGAAATCACAGTGAATAATATTCCCACAATGCAAATGTTCTATTTATGGTGAAAAAGGCATATAATATATAATGTAATGAACGTTTTGGAAAGGTTTAAGGTTTAAGGTATACTGTATATGTATTCTGTTTAAACAGAATATGAATTATTTCTTGTGATTCCTGGGGTATAACAAAGAGACACATTTTCACTTCCCAAAATATGTTTTGCGTTGATATGCAAAACCTCGAATTCACTTTGTTTTATTATTTCTCGTAGTAATGTTTTAATTTATCCCCAAAATAACGGAATAGACAAAAATATTAGCTTTTTTTAATCCAGCTCTTAATAAGTTATTGTGTTTATTGCAAAGTCCATAAACATAAAAATAAATGGTCCAATAGAAAACCAATCTTTAATTTATTTTTAAGGGATATAAACCTCTATTACAAAATCTCCTCAAGCTGAAAAACAGAAAAGCAACAAAGGCCCAGACAATATTTGAAACCTATAAAAATATACATTTAATTACTCTATAATGAATCTCTTAAGTAATTTATTCTTATATATTATTTTTTATTGAATGTTTTTGTTCATTGCAATAGCTGAGTTTCCTCTTTTTGTTCAGTAAATCTGTCTATGTGTCACTGTCCGTTTGAATTGAAATTGACTATGGTGAGTTCACTTATGTGTAAAAAAGGATGGGTAAAATGCAGAGGTTGAATTTCCCCATTGTGGGATTAATAAAGTAATTAATCTTAATCTTAATCTTAATCTATCATCAATAAAGGAGGGGAGAAAAACATGTGCGGCAGTATTTACTCGACTTTTAAAATGAATTAATAGATTAAATACTAATGCATTTTTATAAAGACATATATTTTAATCCCCTTGCCCTAACAAAACACTGCTATTATAATTGAGCCCAAGATGCTTTAGTTTGATTGTTACTTTACTTAACGTCAACCGAGAGGGGAAAAAAGAAAAGAAAAGGGGAGGGACGGCGTGAGGTGTCATGACGTCATGCAGGTAATGGTGAAAGGTGCGGTGAAAGGTGCGTTCACTGGCTGGTTTGAATTGAAAGCACACAAAGTCGTTGAGCTGGAATATCCGCTCTTAAGTAACACACCCGCCTGTAAAAACACCGTGAAGTAGGAAACAGCGGCTGGGAGCTCGTGGACACATTAATTACCTACGCAGTTTAAACTTTAAACCAAAAACTGCTTAAAGAATGAGCAAAATTTCGAAATTTTTCAAGGGGAGCTCCAGCTCGAGCTCATCGAGCTCCCCTAAATCCAAACACCACCGGTCGCGCGGAGGACCTTCGCCCCAAGAGGCCATCCACAAACTCCGGGAAACAGAAGAAATGCTGACGAAGAAACAAGACTACCTGGAGAAGAGAATAGAGCAGGAACTTATGATCGCCAAGAAGAATGGCACGAAAAACAAGCGAGGTATGGTTTTATCAAAGGCTGTGCACCTGCTTTACTTTGACAAAAGTTATGCCCCAGGGCTTAAAATGGAGTATTGTAAACGTTCAACGAGTATTAAGGGGAATATTACAGTCAAACAATTATAAAATATGTTTAAATACACTTTCAGGTACAACAAGGCCTCCAAACTCAAAGCCACATATACTATAGATGATTGGCCTACAGTGATTTGTTGTTTTTTTTTAACCCATTTGTGCCCATTTAGTATGCCTTTTACATTAATTCTGATTGATCAAACGTCTTTAAATCTGTTATTTGGGACTTGAGAGTATCTAACATTGCATACAATGTCAGGATTTCTAAATATATATATATATATATATATATATATATATATATATATATATATATATATATATAATTTTCATGAAAATACATTACAATTTTTTACACTACATGTGTGTCTGATAAACTTGTTATAAGGTTGTTGTTTTTTTAAACTTGATTGTGCTGCTTGTAGTTTCTGAGATACAGCAATTACTTAGCATATTATGTATATATATATTATATATTAGTACTTCTTCTTTTTTTAAGTACTTCTTCCTAATGTAGTTGCAAAAACAGACGTCTAATGTGCCCAAAGACTAAATATTATATGATAACAAATACTCTAACCATTTTGAAATCTGAAAACATTTATGCCTAAACAAACAGAACATTTCACCAAAGGGAATTAAAAAATGTTTGTTGCAGGCATAAGTGGGTTGAGGTAGTGATATGTTGGTTAAAACATTTAGTTATGAAAGTATAACAGGTTTGTAACATTTGAGGTGAAAGACAGAATTAAATAAACTGCAACTTATTTAACCTGAAAGTTTCTCTCCCTGCGCAGTAAACCCACAGAGTTCACTGTGTTTTTTTCTCATGTGAAACCTTGAGGTGCTGCATTGCTCATTGAATCACCTTGGACTAAAAATAAACAAAGGGAGGAACCTTTTCATCTCTTGTTCGTGAACGCCCAGCTTTAGAAGTTCTTAACCAAACAGCAGATACCAGAGGAAAGGTGTGAAATTATCGTCCAAAAAAAAAAATCTCACAATTTGTCTGTATCAGCTGCCCTGCAGGCCCTGAAGAGGAAGAAGCGACTGGAGCAGCAGCTCACGCAGATCGATGGCACGCTCTCCACCATTGAGTTTCAGAGGGAGGCTCTGGAGAACTCTCACACAAACACAGAGGTCCTGAAGAACATGGGCTACGCTGCCCAGGCCATGAAGAAGGTCCATGACAACATGTAAGCAACAAAAATGAATAGAGATTTTGTTAAAGCTGCGTCTTCTTACTTGGAAAGTCTTGGATATAGAACTATTGATCCCTTAAAGTTCTGGCCTGATGGTGTTTTTGTATTGACTAATTTTTCCTGTTGTCCTTGCACATGGATTAGACTTTTGAAAGGAGACCCAACAGTATGTCACAGAAACATAATTTAAAGAGATTTTGTAGAAATGTGTTTCCATTATTGGTTTTTAAAATAATCCAATTTCTCCATTTTATCCCATTAGAGTAAAAGTAAAAAAAGAACATATATTTGTCTTTTAATTCACCTACTAATTCCCCACCTACAAAGCAGCACTATTCATCAAATATGTTTACACATTTAAATCCCTTTTCACATCCCTACTGCTCTACTCTGCCCACCCACCCATAGGATTACAGGTTACAGAAAACATTCAGGTGAAAGAGGGGACAAATAATGAGATAAACAAATTAATTATATTATTAACTTGAATAAAAATAAAGAGGGAGGAGAGGATGGTAGTGCTCATCACTGTAATGTGACATTACAGGAATATTTTTATTAATAAAGCTAAAAGAAAGATAATCGGAACAAAAATATACAATTTAGTCTCTAGAATATGTATTATTTATAAGCTGGGAATTTTTTCTGCATCACAACACTCAATTCAATACTTATTTATACATATTTTGCCTTCCACGCTACAGTTTCAATAAAAATCTGATTAATTGTGATCTTAACTCTTTCATCTTCTAATTTTCAGGGACATCAACAAGATCGATGATCTGATGCAGGATATCACAGAGCAACAGGACGTGGCTCGAGAGATCAGCGACGCAATCTCCGGACCGTTTGGCGAGACATATGACGAGGTTGAGATATTCAAGCTCCTCTATAAAATTCTAAGCTAAAGTATTTCCTGCTTTACAAGAATGCATCTGACAGAACTCTAAATCCTGTTTACTTTATGTGTTTTCTTAGGATGAGCTGATGGCAGAGCTGGAGGAGCTGGAACAGGAGGACATGGAGGAGAACATGAAGAGTATGGGCGGGTTACCCAGCGTGCCAAGCTCCAGACTGCCTTCAGCACCAACCAGTCACCGCGCAAGTAAGTGCAACACTACGGTATATCGGGGGCAAAATCAGCAATTTGAAGGCAACCTTTGGGGCTAGAATAACTTAACTTCTGACCATGCATAATTTTTAAACATACTCTATACACTTTTTTAATTAATTGCAATCCCATGTTGCAATATTATCTTTGATAAATGTTTCAAAATAATTTGATTGCATTCATTGACATTAACATTGATATACTGTTTTCTCTTTTAACAGCAACCAAGAAAAGGGTTGAAGATGATGACGACATGCGTATGCTGGCATCGTGGGGAACTTAAGTACATCCAGGCAGCTTTAATGTACTTAGCCAGATCATTTGTTCTCTTTTTGTTCAGCTTTTAACATTATTTTTGAAGGTTTTTAGGGAAAAATGAAGAGCTTTATAATAATTTTAAAATAAGCTTTTTTTCTTACTGGCACATAATGCCACTATTGCAGGTTATATTTATCAAGAAATAAAAAAAAAATAAGTGAAGGAATTAACAAACTGTATTTTGGATTTATGTTCCCTTGTCTCTTTTCTCTTATTTCCTGTTTTGCTATCTTTACAGTGATCATTCTTACTTAGCCTGTACAGAATGCACTTCTTTCATACGCCAAATGAAGACATAACAAAGATATGAGTGATGTTTTAACCCATTAAGCAGAATGCTTGACTGTCTTGGCTGTAAATAAAGTCTGATTTTACATAAATGTTGTAAATATATTGCTTCGCTTGCATCCACATTCAACAATAAAATAGTCCCCCTATATTCTGTCTCATAGTATTGTCTTAATTGCTATATTTACAGTCGCTTGCAAATGAGATTTGAATTACAAATGATACCCACACATATGGTTAATGTGGGCCGTTTAGGCTACATATTCAACATTGGGTGAGAGGCGGGGTATACCCTGGCCAGGACAGACACAGAGACAGACAATCATGCTCACATTCACCAATTGACCGATTACAAGTTTTTAAGCTGTGAGCGTGAGAACCCACGCTGACATGCAAACTCCACACAGAAGAGCCGCAGGCCAGAGTCGAACCGGTGACCCTCGTGCTGTGAGGCAAAAGTGCTAACATATTTTATATAGTCTAAGGTGTTAACCACTACACCACCACTACTATTTTTCCATGGGGCAACTTGCAGAGGGAAATACTTTAGTACAGTAACACAAAAGTAGAGAAGTTTAAAGATATGTAAAAATGCAAGGATTAGCTGTACATATTATGATAATGCAATAAATAAAAGCAAAAATAAGCTGTACACCGATTTGAAAATTATATTGGTACAAAAATAAGCTGTAATCATGATGATGATGATAATATTAATAATAATAATAATAATAATAATAATAATGAAATATTAATGCGAGTACTGTAAATGTAACTGTAAATGTAACAGTAAATAAAAACTGTGTCGTTATGTGACATCCGGTTTTTATAGTCAAGATCTTATTTTGAAAGATGTGACCGGAAGCAGCGAGTCTACACTCCGTTTAGCTTACCGCTTCTGTCAGCAGGAGGAGGAAGTCCCTGCCTGGCGAACTAGCCGCCCAAAGACGAATAATACCTGAATAAAACCTCGATCAGGATTCAGACAAAGTATGGAAGCGAAGAGACCACTTAAGACGGAAGGTGAGCCTCTAACTTTTATCACCTATAACTGTAGTTCTTCACGAGTTTCCGTGGCTATTAAATTAGCGCTAAGTTAGCAAACTGTTTACACGCTAAACATTAACGTTACCCCGTGAAACTGGGATGTGACACGTTTCAACACGCAATGTGTCATGAGATTGAAAGTTAGACACGTTTCTCGAACTTTTATGCTCTTATTACACTGGTATTAACTACGTCGTATGCCTATATTCTCATATATCTTTAAGAATTGATTGGTATCTATGTTAATTGATTGGGATGCTATATTACGTCATTAGCACTGCCCGCGTACGTGATGGTTTTTATTTGGGAAAGTTGGGCAGAGATTGAGGAAGTACTCTTTTCTTAGGAAACTTATCGGAAATATTGACTAATAACGCACTATAAAAAATACGCTGTTACAAGCATATCGTCACCTTGTTAAAATAATCGCCTAACTATTTTAAGTTTTGCAGGAAACACAAAAAACTTCACCAAAAGTGTAACATATTACATTTATTGATCATTTCACTCAAAAAGGATGTAACAAAGGATGGCTATTGGCATAGTAATAACACTGTGTGTAAATTTTGTAACTTACGAGAAATAAATGACTTAGGCAATTTTCTGAACATGCCTTTGTGACTTAAGCAAGATACGGTAACACTTTATTTTGAAGGTGTCTACATAATATAATGCTACATAAGAGTCACACAAGCCTGTCAGAAACATGACATGACAAGTATCATGAGCATTAATGTTACTTCAAAGTGTCATTAATGTTCATGACACATCCCATGTCATGGCATATACTGTACATTATATTAACAGTCTGTGGTTATAAGCAAAAGTTGAAAAACTCAAGTGAAATTAATGCTATGCAAGTATAATCAGCAAAATGTTCTTAAAATATTAAACCTTAATGCATACTTAATGCACTTAATGCAATGTATTATTAGATAATTGATCATGCATTCATGTGAAAGCATTATTTTACTGTTTTAGTTGGTTATGGTGGAGCTAATATTCAACTATTATACATCAGAATAATGATTATTTTCATCATAATTATTATTAGATTAATCTTCTTCATTAACTGATTAATTGTTTGGTTTGCAAAAACAGTGACACCTTTACAACGTTTGTTTTGTTTTGCCCTTAAAATCAATACAATTTTTAAATGCAAAATCATCAAATTTTCACATTCAAATAGGAGGCATGAGATGTTTTTTGTATAACTTAATGGTAGAGTGCAGGACTTTTACATTGACAGGCCAGTTGCATAAATAGATTTAAAGACGTGGTCCTGGATTGCCTGGTTAGACGGGTGTAATTAGGTCATGAATATAAAGACTGGCTTGGTTTGAGGTAGGAAAGCCTGAGGTGACAGCTTTTCAGAACAGATTCCTCCATGATGAAGATGATAAATGTTGTTCTCCTACATTTTAACATGTTTCTGTTTAAAGAATAGTCAACTCTGTCTCTCCATATAGTTTTCTTCAAGTATTAGTTTGTTACAAGTTTCATATTGAAAGACTTCTTTCTAAAAAAGTTTTTAAAAAAATCATTTAAATAGGAAAAATCCACATTCTCTTATAGAACTTGACAGAATTGTAAAAATAATAAAATGCTGAATGAACTGCTTTCCAAATTGGGCAGGCAAATAATAGACCAAACAATTAATTGCAGAAATATCCAGTAGGTTAATTGATAACAAAATAATCATGGATTAGACTCTGTAGACTGAAATATTTAAATTTACTGACCACAGCTGGAGATGCCACTTGTCCAGAAGAGGAGGCCAAAAAGGCAGCAGCTAGAGCCAAGGCAGCTAACCGCCTGCCTGAGGTCCGTCTGGTGGTGCTGGGCTGGAGGTGGCCGGGGAAGAGCCTGACTGGAAACACCATCTTAGGCCGAGAGGAGTTCCGCTTGGAGCGAGCAGCTGAGTTCTGCGTGAAGAGAGAATCGGAGGCAGCGGGTCGGCAGGTGATGGTGGTGGACACTCCGGGCTGGTTCTCCGCTCAAGATACACCACCCTCCTACAAGGAGGAGTTAGTGAGGGGAGCTACTCTTTGCCCTCCAGGTCCACACGGCTTCCTGCTCTGCATCCCAGTGGGCATGTTCACTGAGGTGGACCGCTCTCGCATCGAGGAGCATGTGAGCCTCTTTGGTGAGCATGTGTGGGAGCACACAATTGTGGTTTTCACCTGGGCAGAGGTGTTGAGGACCATTTCAATCGAGAGGTACATTCGGAGGGAGGGCAAGGACCTGCAGTGGGTACTGGAAAAGTGTAAGCGAAGGTACTTTGTTATTAATAACTGCATATTCGGGGAGCATCCCCAGGTGGGGCGCTTGCTGGAGAGAGTGGAGAAAATGGTGGCAGAGGAAGGAGGCTTCTACAACCATGAGGAGGCAAAGAAGGAAAAGAAACCTCAAGATGAGAACCAGAATCCAGCCAGAGAGGGACGGGAGCTGGGGGCTCGGCCCAAACAGAACTCTGGGCTGGATTTGTCCAAACCCATGGAGGTGGAGCCGCTTTCTAGTGAGTGATGCACTTATCTTCAATCACAAAAACATCATACTGAAGTATGAGAATGTTAAGACGACAATTAATGGTCATGAACATCTCTAACGCCAATATAATATTAGGGATACGACAGTAGTTCAGCTGAATGCTTGTGAACAAAAATGATAGCTCTGTTTTTTTTTAATTGGGTTGATGACGTACTTATCCAAAGTCAGTGTATTGGAAGATTTTTAAGTTAATGCAGGGGCAACTGCCACCAGACTCAATTGACAAAAATGGTAATTTTATCTTGTAGAACACTGGAGTTGCTGGTCTACTGCTACCTAGATCTGTTTTATTTGTGTTGTTGTATGACTGTGGTAGTTTAAAGGATTAAGTCGGATTTTCCAAAATCACACAGTAACACAAACAATCTAAACGACTGAGGCATCAGTAGACAACCAACTCTGCAAGGTTAAAATGACTATTTTCGTCAATGGAGTCTGGTGGCTTTTAAAAGAGCATTAATAATGGCTTCAGTTACACCTGAGTAAAGTGAAACAGGGCTGTCTGACAGCAGTCTAATATAGGTAATACACTGTCTATGGATAATCATCATTCATTCAACCCCACTTTAAAAAATCAGAACTATCCCTTAAAGCTTTTATGAATGTACAATGGAGCCATATTAATAATGCACTTTGTTTTATTGTAGATTAACAAGACACTCTTGGCTGATGGACCCTCTAAACGACGAATAACGGAAGCTCTGCCTTATTGTTCTGATGGCAAAGCTGCTTATTTGACAAGAAAAAAAGGGTAACTGAAATTTCACTGATTGAGAAAAACAGTGTGATTTATTTATTTTTTTAATCAGACATGTAACTGTGAGTTTTAGTCGTGTGTCTTTTTGTTTCTTTATGTGATGATATTAGAGGCCTTAGCCACATAAACACTCTTTTTCATGCTGTCCAAAGATTTATACTCCCCTGTTTTGTTATTTAGTTTGAAAGATGTTTAAGGTGTATGAGGAGTGTTTTGTGATGCCAGGGATTTAATTTAATCAGAAACAAGGAAGCACAAGCTGTTACATGCCATCATATTCAAACCCATTGTGTACACACTCCGTAGTCTTGGCGTCTACAAATGGCAGAACTGCACTACTAAATTGTTACTATAATCTTCTGTCAGTGACTGTTGCGGGAATTGCTTCTTTAACGATTCCCATTTGTTGTGACCAAACTGTAAATTCTTTTGTCGTGCTGCAATGTTTATTACACTCTCAGTGTACAGTTATAAAGCACATGGGCAGTTATTGATTTTGTGTGTTGCCTTAAAGCAGTGGTTTTGTGTTTGTGTTTTTTTGTCAATGGATGTTTCATGTTTATATCACTGTGTGGTGGAGGGATATGTTTGAGGCAAGGACGCACTACCATGGTGAGCTGCAATGATTAGTTTAGTAATTTGTAAATTAAAAATCTCCGACAATTTTGATAATCAATACATTGTTTAAATTAGTATCAAGAGTAGAGTATTAACAAAGCAAAACAAATATCTAAATATCTTCAGGTTTTGTAGTGCTTATTAGACAAGATATCTAATTACATGTTTGTATTTAGGAAACTGAAATGCTTATATATATTTATTATTAAATGTTGTGACATTTTATAGACCAGACCATTTATCAATTAAGCAACAGGTCAGAAGTAAAACAGGCTTGAATCTTTTCCATCAGAAAGGACAGCAAAACACTGCTTCAGCCTGCTGTTAAGTTATACTTTAAGGAGACAACTAATACAGTGTAACTGTAAAGATCACCTTTAAGGTTTTTGTTGATGGAACAACAACAATCTTGGGTTTAAACAGGTTTAGTCTTTGACCTCCAACAGGCTGTGCAAGCAGTTGGTAAGACTCTCCAACTCTTTGTTTGTTCTGGTGTACTATTATTGGACAGAGTCAGCTGCTCTGGACAGGAGGACGCGTGAAGCGGTTTTTATAGGCGCTTTGATAGCTCACTGTACTGACCCCCACATGAATCAGGTAGTGTTACACCACCATCTGAGTGACCCACTTAAAGGAAACATACAGTAAAGAGTTACATGCTGTCGTTAGACCAGTTGAATCACTCCTGTCCTCTTTCTTGTGTTGGTGGGGCTGTTGTAGGACTGTGCTCCCTGCAGGAAACAGGTGGTTAATCCTTGCCTTGGACATATCCCTCTGCTGCAGACCAGTTCACATACATACAGACATAAACATACCAATAGAACTGTCAGTTTTACTTTGTTTTACTTGGGAACACTGCTCATTTAGTTTTAGTTAACCTGGCGTACTGGTGTGAATCAGGGTCTAGTAGCGTTGTTACTGACTGCCTTCAATCTTTTGTAAATGTCACAGTCTCACTTTTGGCCCTCAGGACTCAAACATACTGGTTTTCATTCTCACCATCAAACCTGATTGTTACTTTTTATCATTATCAAGATGGCCAGGATTCAAATCAACTGACTCGAAGCCTTTTTATCGTAGGAATGCTGTCGATACGGTTTCTTTAAAGAAGCCGCCGGACTCTTGCATGAATGTGTTTATACTTATTAAGAGTTAAGAGTTAAGCAAACCTAATGCTGTATACTCAGATATGCACTATGATTATTTCACCCAGTGTGGGCAAATACCATGCAAATACAGACATTTATGAACTGAAACATGATACAGGAAACAGGTCTGCTGTAAACTTGTATTGTATACTAGTGCCTAAGGGACTTTGTATTCCTATTTTTTTCAGGGGTTTGACATAAGCATTACAGATGTGGGTCATACTGTATGGGGGAGAATCTTGATTGAACACTGAGTCACAAAGGGAGGCCAGGACACAGCAGACATGTACAGAAACTGCTGTTAAGGCATGCAACCTGATACAACCCACTATCAGTGTTTGTAATGGTGATTGAGTTACTTTCCAGCATGTGAATCGAGTTACTCTTAAGAAATTAATGAATGAAGCAGAGTCATCTCTCTGGGCTTTTGCTGTATCCTCTGTCGGCCTGCAACATGTCGTATTGGCCCACACTATTTAAAGTAGATTTCCTTTGTTAGAAATTTACTGTGTTCTTCTACTAAGTCCAAATAAATGTATATTTTGATCTAACTCTTTGGTCTGTTCCTTGAATAACTGAAGAATAAATAAATGGAGACTTGGCACTAAAATGTGCCTCTTTAGTTTGTGAAATTATGTGTTTGAGGTTATTTTGAATACTGTAATGCCAAGCTATAAGCTTAGTTATATAATAATTAAAGCTATAAGCTGAAATAGTAGAGATAGCTTTAAAACTTGGCTGCAACTTAATTGTTGTTATTGTTATTATTATTGTTTTCCTTTGGTCTATATGGAAAAAAACTCATAATTTCTCAGAGCATGTCTCTTTAAATTGGTTGGGTTTTCTGACCAACAGTGCAGAATGTATTTTCATATTTAAAGAATTTAAGCAGTAAATCCTCTCTACCTGCCAACTAATTGATTGGTCAAACGTCAGATATGTCATCATCAACAACTGTTTTCAACTAATCGATCATGAAAAAAAAAAAACAATATTTGCCATTTTAGCTTGAAAGATCTCCCTTTAAAATGGGTGTTGGCCAATTGATTACTCAAATAATTGTGCCCCCTCTAAATCTAAGAGGTAGTATAATAAATAGCCTCCATATAAGGAGACAGAGTCAGTCTTGTTGTGTAAAGAAAATACAGGAAATAAACTGATGTCACAAAGGGTTAGATGTGTTTTTTTAATGCTATAAAGAAGAAAGGATTCATAAAATAAATGACTGGAGGATGATGCAGATAACCTAAACATGCAGCTACCTCGGTTGTTTAGTTATTCTATGGACATCAGTTGTAGTCTGTACTTTGAACACTAGATGGCAGTAAAACATCAGCTCAAACATGATGGGCTGCATTTACAGCAGCAGCAGGATGATTCACAGCACTGGTGTGACCTTGCCTACAATAGATTCATTAACTTGATTTGGGGAGTGTAATTGCTGGGTGTCCCAACCATTAACACCCACTTATAACTGTTTATAGGCAAAATGTGCAGCGCTTGTCTTTATGTTGCACACTTCATTACTTCCTCTACCCTTGAGTTATAGCTTTAATGCCAAACAATACAGAAGTTTAATTGTCATTTTGTCCTCTGTGCTCCTGATATATATATATATATATATATATATATATATATATATATATATATATGTATATATATATGTATATATATATATGTGTGTGTATATATATGTATATATATATATATATATATATATATATATATATATATGTTTCCTCCTTCACCCCTTTTTTGCTGTCTTGTTTACTCAGCTTTCTCTCTGTACTGCTGTTGGGTTTTATCTCCTCAATCTGCAGGGCAGCAGTTCCACTATCTGCCTGATCCTGAGGATTTCACACCAACAGCATTTTTCTTAATGTCTTGCAGGACCAATATATAGATGACGTAAGGAAGAAACATAATTCCTTTCAAACCAAAATGGGCTACAACTATGGAGAGATCTCATAGTCAGGTGACTGACTGGCAGAAAGAGCTTGGGAGTCAAACATATAGATGATAGAAGCTGCCAAGATAAAAAAATAAGTAAATAAATGTCCTTAAAAAGAAATGATTATGCCATTAAACCAATGTAATATTGAAAATAAATCTATGCATTTATTAACTGAAATGTGATTACTTTTTTAATTTCCATATTTATTGACTTTCTGATTTAATATTTAATTTTATGTTTGTATTTTATTAATATGTATTTATTTTTAGCATTTTTAAAATGTTTTTTTTTTTAAAAAGTCCTTTCTTTGCACAATGAAGAAGGAGGAATAATAAATAAAATACATAAAAAATGAATAAGTTCAATACGAAGTTCATAAAAAATAAATTAAATAAAAAAATTAAATAGGAAAGTAGAGGGAATTTTTACAAAGCTAAATAAGTAGGAACATTAATAGAACATATTGCATTTATGTCCCATTTAACAATTAATTAATGTCTACACTTACTTACTATTATTTGTGTTACATTTAATGACAACATTAATGTATTTATTAACTAATTTATAATATTTTTTTAATTTGGCAGCCTCCAACGTTAATACCTAAAATGGATTTCCTCCAAACTAATTTTTTTTGGCATGCATTTTTTAAAAATTAATTATGATGGCAATTTAACCAGAATAATGCATAAATAATTTCCCAAGCTGCTGACTGTTTCTCTGTTGTGCGTATGCTTTGAATGCATCACGAACAATGATAATGATGAACAGTGGTTCATCATTAGGTAAATTCACTCCTTCTATTCTATCTTCTATATATAAACAAGAAGTTATACATATACAACAGGGGTACAATAGCAATATTCAGAGCATATCTTTGTTTTTAACAACATTGTTTATTATTTCAAATGTAATCAAAACAACAGTAGTTACAGAAATTACAGACAGCTATGATACTGTGTGATTTTGAGTCTCATTGTGTCATGATAAGATAAAACAAGGTCACAGTTCTTGTTTCTTTATATTGAGCTGTGGCAATCGTCGCTGAATCTGTATGACTTAATAACCCAACCCATACGTCAGAGAAAAACCTATCTCAACAACACTGCTATGCTGCTTTTCGTCATCTAAAATAACATTGTTAAGAAAGTGGGAGTGAAAGTGATTAGTCAAGTCCAGTGAAGCAAGTTAAGTCTTTTTCTATGATCAAAGTGTTTTGGCTTTTGTTTAGACGCGTTAAACACAAAAAAAAAAATTAGACTGTCGCCCACTTTCTCTGACTGCATTTTGACAGTGGTTATAAAAACACTTGCAGTTTCAGGTGGCAGTGTACAACAAGCAGATGTTCCAAGCACTTGCAAAGAGCATTTTTCCACAGGGATCAATTTTAAACAATACTGAAAAACTATCTGTGTGCATGAAAAAGCCTGCTGTCCTCTTAAAATGTATTCCTCTGTTCTCTCCAGTTCACGGTTTTAAACACTGCTGTGGAAAGGAGTTACAAGGAGTCATAAAAGAGGGTTTGTGAAGCAGGGGTTTGTACTCTCTGGTCGACACCAAAGAGACCACATGAGATCTCAGAGTAGTTGTAAAGAAAGGTCTGAGTGAAGTTTTAAAACAGCCAGTGAGTCCTTATTTTGGTATTTGTGCATGACTCTTGTGTGCATCTTTGGGTGTGTGGGTGTTAATGAAAGTGTTTAAATGAAATATTTCTTCCATTACCTAAGCCCAGCCCCCTTGGTTAAGCTTTCAGTTCTCAAACTTTACACACGCAGTTTACGAAGATAAGATTTAACATCAACATTAGAAGCAATTTTGAAACTACAGGTCCCTAATTTCAGACAATGGTAGACAAAATCTGACTTGTAATTTCTAGCAGAGGACTGTTGATTTTGTCCTGAAATTACAGACTTTCTTAGCTGTAGTTAGTTAACTGTTTCCAGCTGATTTATTTTAAAAAGGATTTTTAAACATGCCCATTATGGTTACATATATGATGCAGCTGAAGAAGTAAAGCGCTGTCTCAGGCAGTTGTATTAGCTAACATTTGGGTCAGAGAGGAAGCCAACCATCAGTTTTTAAAGTTAATTAACCGGTGATATTTGAAAGTTATTTTAAAAACGCTGAGCTATTTTGACAGTAATTAATAATCAAGAATCAAAAACGCTTCTAAACATCTAGATGTAATGTTTAGTCAACAGCATGATAAAAAAAATATTTCAACTCGGCTCCCAAGGTGTGACTCTATCCGGCCGGCTATAACATTTCTTGGTTTCAACTGAAAACACATATTATAACCAAGCGGCAACCTCTGTGCTGAGCAGTGACACCCATTAGGTCAAAAGTAAAAAGCTACAATTCCTCAACTGGTTGCTTGAGGCTTGCTGCAGAAGGGAGCAAATCCAATTGACAACCATGTTAAAATGACCAACTTTACAGCAGAAATAAACATGTTTACAGCCCGGTTAAAAAAACACTAATTGTCCCTCCATGACAGCTCTAAGGGGGAATTAAAAATATATATATGTAACTCACTTGTTTGATTTATATCAAGGCTTAAATGAACAGTTAAGGACGTGGCAGCTTTGAATGACAGGTGGGTGCTGTCCATCACTAGCAGCCATAATATAAAAAGGTAAAGACAAACACAACTTACTATTAATATATTAGAATTATTTTCTATTCGATATCGTAAAATTATGTGATAATTACAAGATTATTGTGTTTTTTAAGGTCAAATGGAAAATTGTAGACACCCCAAATGAAAATTCATATTCCTTGATTTTGATATGTTTCATATGATATTGTTTTATATTTTAACAGTTAGTTATTGATTCATTTTTGTTAGTTTCCAGGGCTTTTTGTGTGCAGATTTCATCTTGTGTATCTGATGCAGTCATCACCCCCCTTGTAGTCTGCAAGCTGTCTAATACCACTCTATATATTTACTTACATTAAAACAAATTAAAATGTTTGATTGCATTAAAAGTTCTGATAGAGATGATAGTTTTCGGAATACCCGCAAGTGTTAATAAACTATCTCTCCAGATATCGCAGGTTAATTATGCCTACTGACAAACTAATGCTAACCTTAGCTGCTAGCTAAGTTATTTGGCTTGCTATGGTTAGCCTTCACTGTGATTGGCTTCCACACAATTATAAGGTTTTTATTTGTATTTTAAACTGTAACATAACTAACGTAACACACTATAACTAGATAGCTACGTTAGTTATAGCTAACTACTATAGCTAATTAGCATTAGCTAGTATTAGCCAGCATATTAGGTTATTGGTATTGGAAGTAACGTTATGCACGGTTAATGTTACTACATTTGGTAGGAAGCTAGTTAGTCGGATATGCTAACGATCGCAAGTTATGTTAGGGCATTTAAAGACGCAGTTTAATCAGTTCTTAACACTTTTTGCTCTTATATTTATGGGTTTGGTAATGCTAACTAGAGTTTCGCTAGTGTAGTATTAGCTAGTGTGTTGGCTTCTTGGCATTGGGAGTTGCGCTCGGTTACTGTTGGAAGGAAGCTAGTTAGCCGGATATGCTATTGCAAGTTACATTTAGTCAATTAAACACACATTAATCGATTCCTCACACTTTTGCTCTTATAGTTGCGGGTTTGGAAACGGTTAAGAAAGAGACATCAACCTTTAAACTCATGAAATGTAGGGTATCTCTCTTATTTCCCATGTACACTGGTAAAACATAATTATCCAAAAGCTTGAGAAAGTTTGGAGAACTGTCAGCTGTTTATCAGTTTTATATGACTTTGTAATGGTTGCAAAACATCGTTATAACCAATAAAGGTGTATAATGTTAGCTACAACTACATGTGGATGGTGGTATGGCTGCTGAGGCTGTGGGGAGTTTGAGGTAAATACTTGAAAGTATAATGCTGATTAGTCTTTGGTCTCAATGTGATGACGACAAAGTGTGAATTAAAAAAGAAAATCCAGATGATTGTTATTTGAATGTATTTACAGTGTCAAACTGAATGGGTGTAATATTGCACGTTTAATTTTTTCAGTAGAATTCCAGGATCTTAAGTGAGTCTACAATCATTGGTGTAAAAACATGATTTTGTCTTGAGATAATATATTTTTGTTCAGTCAGAAGCCTTGTGTGTTGATTGGTGACAGTAATGATTGAAATAGTATTCACATTTAAGTAAAAAAGTAGAGAAAAAAAGGCCACTCATAAAAAATAAAAAAGTTTTTTTTCCTGTACTATACTGCTATACTACAAATGTTTGCCATGAGTTACCTGAATCTGCAAATGTTTTGGCCTTGGTATATACATTAATGTGTTGACACGGATGAGCCAATGATCATAACATAAACACAGGCTAGCCTATGGTTATGCTGGCAACATACTGGAAAAGAAAACCACACTGTAAAAAAAAAAGAAATCAAGGAAAACTCCAACCATACCAGTGTGTTTTCTGGCTCACACACAAACTGTATCCAGATACCTCAGATTCAAATCAATAAGAATCACCTGTGCAGAGCCAGCTCAAACATATGCACCCATAAAGCAGGTGGCTATCCAATTACTAATGTAAACTGCTCTCTTCTGCATTCACACACACACACACACACACACACACACACACACACACACACACACACACACACACACATCACTTACACTTAAGAAAATATATTCAGCATACACACTCACAAGCGCCTGTCTTGTAATTTTGCATTAG
Organism: Centropristis striata; assembly: GCF_030273125.1. NCBI lineage: Eukaryota > Metazoa > Chordata > Actinopteri > Perciformes > Serranidae > Centropristis > Centropristis striata. Next base: position 14,062,402 of record NC_081539.1, read on the forward strand.
TACCACATGTCAAATGAGAAAAAAAATGTGCAAACTCTAGTCAGGGACAAAATGGCACGGCAGTCATGAAAAAAACTGCGAAAAAAATACATAAAATGGTATCCATGATGTAAGTAATCAATCAAAGAACCAATCAAAAGATTGAGAAGGATAGAGTGCCCATCACCCATTGTTTAAAAAGCGACTGAGATACTCTCAGTGCACAAAAAAACATCTTACACTTCATTTTCAGAAAATGAAACCAGCCAAAACATCACAATCTAATTCAGCTCTGCTGCTGAACGTTCAGAGCTCTTCTCCGAGCTGCGATCGATCGCAGTGACAGGACTTCAGCTCACGTCATATCGCACAGTTCTCAGCCTCTCTGTGCAGAGCGGCCAGTGGAAAAGTCAATTAAGCCTGCGATGGTATTGAAAAGCAATACTAGCAGTCTGTACAGACAGATGTGCCAACCCCCTGTGAAAACAATGTACTGAAAGAAAAAGGAAAAGAAGTAAAAACCTGATGGATATACGAAGGCCTATACAGTATAACCCCACCGACAATAAAGTGGAAATCTGTGTTCACATACTCTGTATTTTTTTTGAAAATATATATTGTATAATTCACCCTGCTCCCCCCTCAACCACACCAGTATCCAGCCGAGGCAGTCAGGCTGTACAATCCCTCCAGCCGCACTAAACTTAACCAATGCTGACTGAGTCGATGACATCAATGCTGCTCCCTCCCTCTGTCCCCAGCAGGTCAGCTCTCTGCCAACAGGAGCCGAACAATGGGCTTGTCTGGGATCAGTTTTCAGGGCTTTCTCGCTTCCTCTTATCGTTGGCTGCCGTATCCAGTCTCATCTAGCGCTCAATGGGCCGATTCCACAGTCTTAACGAGTCATTGTGTACACTGATAAGCAGATCCTGGAGGTTCCTGCTGAGAAGTCCCTGTGGAGCAGGAGGGAGGGAGGGCTGGCACAGGAGGAGAAGGGGAGGGGGGCCGCGGGGATGCAGACGCCCCCTCCTCCTTCAGCACTGCTCGGACTCGATGAAGCCCTCCTTCTCCTGGCCCACTGGCTCCACCTCGGCGTAGGCTGGGTGACCCGAGCCCCGGCGAAACTTCATGGCTGGCCACCTGCTTGGGCGTCTCTGTAAAGGGGCAGGAGAGGACGTGTGTGAGGACAGAGTTTGGATAAAGATCAGTGTCATCAAGGTTAAAGGTTAAGGCCGAGGTTAAGGTTTGCTCTGAAGAGAGCAGGCGGTGTCCGAAATCACTCCGTATTTAGAAGGGGGAGATATTAAAGGAAAAACCTTTAGAAAAAACAGATGCTTCTGTGGGATAAATTAATATTTGTTTTTCTTGCTATCCCCTGAAGTCAGGTGAAAAGGAGATTGGAATCTAAATTAGATTACCTGATTAAATAAAGATTGTATAAATAAATTAGGTGTTATTATGGTGTTTATCCCTCCAATAGTTTGGCAAACTTGGAAAGGAGCACTGAAGCCCCTCATGGTAGTCTTTCCTATTTGTGTAATTTATCCTGGATACAGTGCCCTGAAAATAACAGACAATGGACCATGGCATGTACACTACTTTCTGGATGTATCCTACGATGCAACGCACATTTTATAGATGCAAAAGTTACAGTTGTGTAACTCACTGATAACACATTTCTGCTCACTACAGAATAAAGAGAGAGTACAGAGTATTTCATTAAAATAATAGTTTGGTTTGTTATTGTGTGACTTTGGTGTTTTAAAGGATTAATTCAGATTAACGAAAATCACATATTAATATAAAAAAAAACAACTAACCCAACAAGGCAGCGGCAGATCAGATAAGCTTTCATTGAGTAATTATTACATAAACTAAAGCTTTATGGGTATGAATGTGGCCATGGGCATTATTGAGTTGTGTGTGTGTGTGTGTGTGTGTGTGTGTATATATATATATATATATATATATATATATGCTTTACTATCTATCTATCTATCTATCTATCTATCTATCTATCTATCTATCTATCTATCTATCTACTCCCTTTTTTGTAATATGGAGTCTGGTGTCTTTGAAGAAAGCATAGAACAAATTCAAACAGGTCTGTTTGACGGTCAGGTAAAGTGGTGAAAATATTGGAAATACAGCATACACTTAAACTAATATTGATTTTCTTTAGATGGCTAAAATACATTTTGCTGCTTCCCCATTCACAGCAGTACATTACTTGGCTTCTGCCTGGTTCTCCAAACTGGTGGCATGCTGACCTCCATCTACTGTAGGCAATACACTGACTGTGGATAAGTACCTCACATAATCCCATTTCAATAAATCAGAACTCCCTCTTTAATTTTGCCGGTGCTCTGCTTAGTTGATGTCTCGAGTGTTTACATCTAAACCAGGCACAATAAAAATCACGCCCACACAAACCTCTATAACATTTTTCTCATGTTATAAAACCTGAAATGATAATTCTGAGATGTGAGCAGCTCATCCAAAGTGAATATTTACAGCCAGAAGAGGTCAAACAATGCAGTAGTTCACAAGAAAAAAGTTATACGTTAGAAATAATATTTTGTTTGTTTTTTTGCTGCAACCTGCAGCTCTATAACTAACACTTCATAAAAACGTCCCCCACTGAAAATGAGTATCCAACGCTACTACCCAACTGTTTGTTTTTTTAAAGATTATTTAGCCTTTTTTAAAAACATTAAACTATATATTATAGGTCGTCTATACACTGTAAAAAAATGTCAGTAGAAATTGCAGTAAAACACTGTCAAACTGCATCAGAAATAGAGCGTAAAATTAAACATTTTAATTAACCTAAATGTGTAGAAAGTGTAGAAAACACACATTAAAGGAGAAATACCAAAATATACAGTTTTTGATAATATTTACATTTAAATTTACTGTAGAAACCACTCACTGTATTTTGTACAGTGAAGTTCTGGCAACCAAAGCTGCTGGTATTTTACCGTAAATTCAACACTTTTTTTTTACAGTGTATTAACAAATTACTGTTTTTGGTTTCGCTCTTTTCAGGAGATTTTTTATATATAAACAACAAAAATATAAAATTATCACAGTCTTACCCTTTAAAAATTAACTACTAAGTATGCCAAGATGGGGCTCGAGTTTATGAAGTGAAATCCATATCAGGAAGTTTCTGTGACTGATAAAGAGAACGACTTTGAACAAAAACGTTTTTGTTTATTCTCTCAGTGTGCTGCAGCCTCCAAACAGAACCTACTCAGGCTCGGGGAGTTCACATTCATTTATTAAAGACAGATGTGTGCACCAAGTTTCATCATTCCTCTGAAGAAGTCTTAATACATATTTAGGAGTCAGGAGTTGAAGGATAAATTGCACCGAGAGCTGAATTGGGTGTTTTTGTACAAAAATATTTTCTTGCTGTGACACAGGAATGTCTGGTTTTTAGAAAAATGTGTCTTATCAAAATAAAAGAAGTTTGTACACATTCCTGACTGAATAACTCTAGTCTGGCAATGAAATATAATAGGGTAACAGTTAATAGCTTTTCCTAGCAAAGGAATAAATATAATTGTCAATTTAACTACCAAAAACATTTTGGAAAATATGATGCTTAATTCATTATTCAATAAAACCAAACACAGAGGATCCATCTTTTTTTAGTGAAGCACAAGTTTACTACCTATGTTGTTAAAATATTTTGTCTATCTAATTTTTATGAATATGAACTAAGAAAATCTCACCACAAGGTGCATTTATACTATCTGCTCAGGAGCTTTTTCAGCATATCACACAACCTTCCTCTGCAGTTAAAGTTCCCCAGTTGTCACAGAGTTATAGATGGTTAAATTAAAATTTTCTGGGCACTTCAAGGACGTCTCGTACATGTTGGCTTAAAAGTTTAAAAGTTGGCCTTAGAGCAGTAGTTCACGTATGAGCTGTCAATCTCAAAAGCTCCAGAACAGCTACTAAATGGACCTCGTGGTGAGAATATTTAACATTTATAAATCGGGATTCCAAGGTCTTTTACTCTTAATTAAATATTTCCCTTTTGAATCAAACTGCTCCTAACACCGAGCAGCATCCGGTCAGCCTGTGGTGTCTCCACTCACCTCAATAAGGAAGAGGCTGGCTGCGGAGGTCGGGTGGTGGTAGATGTACACGGTGACCAGCACGCCGGCCACCATGACCAGCATCACCAGGAGGATGCCGAGGATCAGACCAGTGTGCAGAGGGTGTGTGCCTGGCTTCCTGTCCACGGCACTGTCTGCAGGCAGCACTGCAACACAAAACACACACACACACAGCCTGTTATATAAAGTAATGCAGATACATGTTTTTTAATATGGAGTAGAGAACTCTCACTCTAAGGATTAATGACTTGATGATTACTTTGTGTTACATCTACTCATGAATGTATTCATTAACGACATGATGTTTTTATAGATTACACTTGTATACTTGTAATTATTTGTCAGTGTTCGCCATAAGTGCACATGATCTGTTAAGCTAACTTTTTACACTGAGGTTGTTTACTGCAAATGTGATTTATGTGCACTGTCCCCTATAATAAACAAAGAAACGTGTCTTCAGATACTTCAGATAAAAGCATTTTTATAGGAAAAGTCTAATTAAGACTAAAAATCTCTTTTAACAGTGTCCTGGCCAGGCAGCAGCATAATTATCAGGGGTTCAGACATAAAACATGTAACAATAATGAACAGAAATAAACAAATAAATAAAGGAATCGCAAAATATCCCACATATTTGACATAAATCATTAACAGTAAGGGATCAAAAGGGGCAACATTTTTCAATCAAACATTTACAGCCGTTATGGTTGCCTTTAGAGCATTACGTATAAGTATTTTGAAAACATCCAAGGAAACCAGTTGCTGAAGATTCAGATCACAGGGAGCGAAGGTGATAACTTCGAGTACTTTTTTCTGAAGTATATAGCTCTCATACAGTAATATTATAGCAGCGTTCCAAAGCACTTATTTATTGGGTTTACTGCTCCTATATAGTACATACTGTTGCATTCAGTGAGCATACAATTGCATCATGCTTCATCATAAAATTGCGCCTCATCCTCTTCATCATATACATGCTGCACAAAGGATTGTGGGTCACAGTAGCCAGAAAAGCTTTAGAAACAATGCAAAATAAGACATAATGGTAGCTATGACATAGTGCATTTGATATTCTATGTTTTGGGATATACGTAAATCTTTCTCTAACATACTAAATAGTGTCAGTATGGATATATGGAACACACAGGATGTTTTTCTCCTTTTACTGCAGTTCCATCCTTGACCAGCAGGGGGCACTCATCATCCATCAAAACCCTCATTTCTTACACGTACTAATATGCCTTAAAATTGACTTGCTTGCTGCAAATTTTTTAAATGTCATCACATTGAAAAAGACACATATTTAATTTAAAACTTAAAACAGTTACACTGCAAATCCCCTTCATCCTAGATGTTTGAAACAAACATTTTCAGTGAATTTTACAGGGGTTTTTTTCTGTCTCAGAGAACAAAGGGGACTTTTTCTTCACTTTGAGAGCAAACTGAAGGTTTCAGCTGTGTCTCTAGCCCTCTGTGGCCTGATCGTCCCTGTGTGTGTTTAGGTATTCATGAGCAGCTCCTCTCTCCTGCAAGAACGAGTAATCTCAAACCAAGGTTAGCAGCATATGCTCCTGATAGGAGGAGGAAACAGGCCTATAGATGCAGATAAGAGTCCTACTGTAGCCTCCAGTCGCGGCAATGCAAACTGGAGAGGCTGTATATAGCGACTACATAATCAGTCCGTCCTTCAGCGAGCCTTGGAAGGCATCACTCCACTTTGAAGTACTTTTGTCAGCTTCATACTGGAGTCGACCCAGCAGCTGTTTTGAGAGTTCTTTTGAAGATGATGAGAACGTCCTGTAACCTACTGGGAGTATCTGTTTTCATCTATGGAGGCACAATTTCCCCTACACAAAAAAAACAAGAGAATTTTCACCTGCAATTTGTCAGCAGGAGAAACACATAGAATAAGAATAGAAATACAAAGTGAGACTGTGTAAGAGTCCCAGCAGTGAAACACTGATCATAGCAGGGGAAACTAATGAACTGATTATGAAACAAACAGTGAGGATGCCCCCGTAGCTTATCTCACACAGATTTATAGCAGGATCGGTCCAGATCTATTCACACAGCTGCACATTTCTTCTTCTATGCCCCCCTGACAACCTCTCCCCAGGCTCCTCCCAGCTTTAATTAGCAGCTATAGCCACCGCCGAGCTTGTCAGCCAACCAGCCTCTCCCCTGGCTCCCTGCCTCATTGATTTCCAGCACACAGAATAACCGGGTGGTAATGAAACCTGTCCAGTGTGTGTGTGGGCAGCCGCTTGTGAATGTGTGGGTCTGTAAGTCAGTTTGGCCAGCATGTTCACTCTAAATTTTTTAAAAAAAAGGACAAACTGTGGATCACTTGGTGTGCCAGAACGTCACTCGATGTAGTTTCACTTTAAACAAACAAAACAAAACAACAGAGTCGCTATTGTTTATGGTCCATAATCTGACTGGAAACTGTTTTCATAATGGTGCTTGGTGTTGAATTGAGTGATTTACATAATAGCTCTCAGAGTTTACTGTCAGTCAGCCTTATATGTAGCAACTCTGAAGCCTACTTTTCAGGGAAAAACAACTTGGCAAAGAAAATTACATTGTAACATTCTCGCTATTGTGCTTAGCCCTAATAAACACAGTGTGAGTGAGCTTTATTTTTCTCCTGTTTTCCCAGAAAGGCATTTTTCCTTACTTATCTGTCACAGCTACAGAGTCCAAGAGCCATCTCTTGGTCAGCTGGAAGCCCAAACAATACGACAGGCTGTTAGTCTGGACTGTTAGTGGGTTAGCAGGGGGCATGCGGCTGAGCGGAGATGTAGACACAATGAGAAATCAACAGCCTAGCAGCTAAATAACCAGCAGGATGCTTGCAGAGGCAGGTCTGGCCAGTCCCCTGGAGGAGCCGGAGCTGTGAGACTGACAGTTTTATCTGGACTCGTCTCAGAGGTCCATTTGAACAAATAAGACAGCACAGGCTGAGCTGGGTCATAGTGGGGCGTTGAAGAACGAGAACAGCGGAAAAACAAATTTGAAAGTTTAAATGTCGCCTTTTTTGTTGCCATTTATGTTCTTATAACACTGTGACAAGTGCACTAAGAACAGAATAAGAATATATTATTTAAAAAAAGTATTCAAGCTAAAAATAATTTGATAAAGAATGATGCGTGCATTTACAGGAGTTAAAAGCTACTAAAGTTTGTAAGGTTCATAGTGCTTTAAAATGTATTTAATTCATTTTGGGTGCTTCAAATATGGGTATTTTCCACTTATTTTCGAGATGAATTTCTAGTACTTTAAAAATGAAGTATTTGATTTTGGTTCATGTTGATTGATTATGGTTTCTTGGGTTACATTTTTCTTGACCTTTTTGTATTTAAGGATTTTCACCTGTGATTGCCTTTGACAACTTTCAAAATAAAAGAGAGAAAATAAAGAAAGCTGAATCTTGGTCATTGAGTGAATTCCAGTCCAATCTTCTGAAGCAAGCTGCCTTTTCAAGTGGGGGAAGCTGCAGTTTAAACCTCACCAGAGTGAGGGCCACTTGAGACCCAGTTCAGACCTGGCATCAACATGCATCTTGGATGATCTGATCATAAGGGAACAACTCTAAGTACAAGTGGGAATGCACTAGTGTTGAGCACCAAGAAGAGAATTTCAAATTATAACTGTTTCCAAAAGAATCATTAAAAAAATGTTTTGTTTCCACTCTTCGGTTCTTAAACAACACATTAGCACACTTTCTGGACGCTACACAAAGCGAAACATTGTTTCCGTTTCAGCACTATGAGAAGATTAATATGAGTTGCGAGCACACCAGTCAGATGTGCATCATGTTTTCTTCTCTATTCTGGAGTCGCTGCCTTTTTATCTCTTGCCTTTCTCTCATCCAGAGAGCACTACAGTCAGACGTTTTTTCAGGGATCTTGTGGGAGACAGGATTCTTGTGGGATGGGAGTCGGTTTTACTATTTATCACAGGACAGGGAAAAAAGTAAAAGGGTGCAGGGATGGAAACAATTAAACCAATAAGTCACTTTTTAAATTTTAAGAAATGTAGAATCCAGCCCTCCAAAAGGGTTAAACAGGGATCTTTTAGTGAAGCCATTTTGGGTCGACACAGGAACGGCATGGGACGGAAATCATTCTTCCGGGATTGGGACAGAACAGGAATTAATTGTTACTCTGTTTTAGGATTGGGATGGGACAGAAGTTATTTTGTGGCAGTGAGATGACACAGGAGTGAAAATCTTGTCCACTCCTGTGTAATCCTCGAGGGCGGACACACATGCTACACACTGAGCTATACTTTTTATCACACGAGTCATCATTATCAACCGAATGTTTTCTCCAAACTTGAGGCTTTAAAATGGTCTTTTATACAGTCCATGGGGCAGACCGACATGTTCATCTATTGAGCCGTGTCGTCAACATGGCTAAAAATAATACCAAGTCCATAATTACAGAGATCTTTGGTAATATTTATTATTGTAGCACTATAGAGTCTGGATGCAGAAATGGCACGTCTTAAACAAATTGCCCTGAATTTATTCTCCATTAGGGTTGTCCTCATGACTGCTACAACCTGAGGAGACTGAGTAAACACTAATGGACGGCAGAGCAATAAAATACATTAGAGCTTTTGAGAGAGGACAAATGTGACCAACGTAAATCCAGCCAAGATGTTTCTTTTTCAGCTCTACATTAGCAGAGCACCTCTGTTCTCTCACCTGGCTAATGGCTTTCTAGGAAATAACAATACAGACCTATAATTCAGAGTATTTATAAATGGGTGCTGAGGAGCGGCGGCGTTGAGTATAAACTCCAGAGAAAGGGCGGTTTGCTCCTGTTGTTCCTTATCTCAGCACTTACTCACTGTTTGCTACCACAGTCCAGGTCAGAGGACACCTTTGTGTAACTAGCAGGAAGAGCTGAGGAGTTGAAAAACTGTGTCTAAAATCAATAAATCATCTTTTACTTTGATGGTAGAAATTCATGCTTTTTAAAATGTTTTCTCCTCTCAGTGTGATCATGCTGCTGCCTTCCTCGCAATTACTTTTCACCTTGAATAACATTATTGGCAGGTGTAAAAAGTTTGGATGCATGAAAAAGAAAAAAGCCACGCAGGGAGATATCATCACAGAGCCAGTGATGACAGTGTTTGTGTACTCAAAGTATGATAGAAGCTGCTGATTTCCACTTTTAGAGGCTATCTCTGAAACCTGATACAGCTGGAGGTCATTTCAGAGTTTGGATGTTTTGCACACATTCGCAATTAAAGCATGTTGTGCTTAGAGTATGACAGAAATTCAGGATCCTGAAGGTGCAGAACCAAACATCAGCCACTGTCAAATTACCTGTGCTAGTTTGATGACATTCATATAAACAAATCGATCTCCTGTGTGCCCGTGTAAACAATGTACACAGGAATTGTCACAAATTGCTAGAATAATAGCTTTCCTCCTGTGCGTGTAGGCAGTGGTAGCAATATAAAATGCAGAATTTAACAGCACAACAGCTGATAGAACTGACAACAAGGCCAGCAAAGCTTGTGATTTATTATTCATGTTGAATTAGCCACTGGTGGTCAAGACTTCTGTTGCTGGTCAGATGACAGGGATGTCATCGTTTTAAAAAATCTCTGTTTTTTTGCCCGTCTAGACTAAATGCAATTCTGTACATTTTAATTTAATACAGGGTCAGCAACAGCTTCAAAATCTCTGTTTTAGGGATTTGAAAAAGGCATTGTGTTGTGGACTCAAAGTGTAAAGTAGCAAAAGTTATGCATTTTTAAATTAAAATGTATTTGTCTGGAGTGTTTCATGCAAACAAGCTACTTTCCTTCACTCCCACAATGTGAGATATAAACTCAGCTGCTGAAGTTCAAAGAGAGCATCAGAATGAGGAAGAAAGGTGATTTAAATGACTTTGAATGTGTCATGGTTGTTGGTGCCAGACGGGCTGGTCTGAATATTTCACAAACTGCTGATCTACTGGGATTTTCATGCACAAAAATCTAAGAGAATGCTCTGAAAAAGAGAAAATATCCAGTAAGCAGCAGCTGTTGATGTCAGAGGAGAATGGCCAGACTGGTTCGAGATGATAGAAATACAACAGTAACTCTATTAACTTGTTTATTAGGTTCACACTTCACCTAATAAAGTGGCCGGTGAATGTATATGTATTTTTGTTGTTGTTGAACACTCAGAAAGCCACTGTATCTTTCTGCACAGCTCCCTTTCTTTCTGCTCCTGGCCTCACAGGAAAATTGCCATAAAAATATCAAATACATGGTTCTTCTGTTGCATTTGCGACTTTATTTTCAATGTTTAAAGTTGGAGTTAGCAACTCCGGAGAAAGACTGTATATATTTGAACACAAAACCCAAACAATTACCCCACTCACAGCGGGTTTCTGAATATGGGCTGTGTTCATTTCTCTTGTGTATTTTAATATTGTGAATTATATATCACCTAGACCTGCTTTATACTTAAATAAAACATGGTAATCTCACTTTTAATAATAAAGGACCTTTAAAACAAATACTACTATTGGGCACACAGCCACTCTGCTCTCTGTGGCTTTCTGTCACACCAGTCCAGACAACACAATTGATCGCTACAGCCCCGCAAAGGACAGTTAAGCATTATAGTCGGCTGCTGGAGGGAGTTTATCAGCTGATTGAGCCGCACATCCACCTAAAAGATCAAAAAGCGATCGGGGACCAATACCTCAGTGGGGAAGACAAAGAAACACACACAGCCATGAAAGCAGCAGCAGTGGAAGATAGAGACCTACCCTGGTTGTCTCTGAGATGCAGGGCGATCTTGGTATCATCTGTGAGGAGACAAAGAGAGAAAGACGTGTGAGTGTCAGACATTATAATCAATATTTCTCTTTGTAGTTTGTTTTTGACGCTCTCACAATATAAACAACTCCCTGAAGGTCCCAAATGAGATTAAGCTTCTTTCATTAGTGGACCATCTTCCTTTCAACATGAAATTTACTACACTTAAAATATGATTAAAAATTAATGCATTGAATATAATGGTCCAGCATGCATAATTCAGCACATAAAAAGCTGTCTGGGGTTAACCATACATGTGAAATATGGAAATGTAGCGTGACCCACTTCTCCTCGAAGGGTAGGAGGCATTTACGCACACCGTAGGATTCACATTATGCAAATCGAGCACATACACCAGCAGATACATTTCACTGGACGCTTTAATTCAAAAGGATTCTCTATTTCAATTTTCAAAAGCAAAACCAAATGCGGCCACATTTTGGTGTCTGAAATGAATCATTAAATGAGATATTTCACTGTAAGAGGCCGCTCAAAATTTTTGCCCAATTCAATCCCACACCAGACTGAGTCATGAATATGGATCAGCATCACTGCTCAAGGGAAAGAAACCTTTAAATGTGTTGTAGCCAGTCGAGTTACATCACAAAGCTACTGTTTATGTGTCTGTTTACTTTGCAGTTATATCAAGATTTATGTCTCTCTTCTCTTTAAGAGCGGGGTGGGATCTTCTCTTCCTTCTACATACATGTCCAAGTTAAGTTGCTCACATCAGATCAAATATCAAAGAATGATTTGTGCCTTAAAAAAGGTATGAAGATTTTTAAAACAAGAAAGCTCTTCTGATACGCTTTTTGGATCATTATTTATGCACTTTTGAGATGCTCAACAAGGCATGAATATGAGGCCATGAGGTGAAAATAACACCTGTGCATCATCAATCTGCTGTAGACTAATAATAATTGCAATCATTGGCATTTCAGTCCTTGACCTGTCTGTCCTGGGATTTAAACCGGCAACCATCTAGGCCACGGACTGCCCAATAATATCCCCAGTGGTGGAAAAAATATTCAGATCTCTTACTTAAGTAAAAGTACTAATACCACACTGCAGAATTACTCCACTACAAGTAAAAGTCCTGCATTCAAAACTTACTTAATACTTGTTATGCAGAATGGACCCACTCAGATTGTTATCTATACATTTTAACTACATTATTGGATTAGATTAGATTAGATAATATTTCATTGAGCCCACAATGGGGAAATTCAATAATAAGTAATAATAATTAATATTATTATTATTGACCAATTTGTGGAAGCTGGTTAATGTTCTCAAGATAAGCTAATTTAACTACTTAGTATACTGTTATGTTAATGTTTGATCATTAAGATCCTTCGCTCCTACAGCCATCAGGCTGTCTCATTCTTCCAGAGATTCTATCACCAGACTAACTGAATTTCCCCTTGGGGATGAATAAAGTAATTTTGATTTGATTTTACTTGATTTTGCTTTTTATGAGGTTTAATTGTAAAAAAAAGAAAAATGTCTTATCACTTTACTTTTTTTTAAACGTTTTTCATGTTAAATCTTTATATTCCATCACTGAACATCACGCAGAGCTGACTGTAAACAGAGAAGAGGCTGCCAAAAAGCTGTCTTAATCGGCAAAAACTACATCCAGAAAAAAGCACTATTCAGATTATCCAAATGTAATCTGCTGTTGATAAGAGATGAATCGAATTCAGAAAACTGTCATATTTAAAATAGCAGGAATATTAGTGTGCATGTAAACGTAGTCAATGTCGCCACAAACTGCAGCCTTCAAAATGATCTGGTTGAATGAACACAGTTTCTACAAAGAGTGAACATTACAACCTTCATGAAGGTCAGATTTACTGCTGCAGTTTTAGCGAATGTAGCTGAATGTATTCCTCTGAAGTAAGCATATAAAGTTTAGTCCAATGTCAATAAAGAGAGAAAACAGATCTAAGCTTTCTCTGTTTGCGTTTCTACACCCTGAAAACACCTCCACCCACACGGACACATCTCTCTCTTCACGTGTCTTTTTCCTTTCCTCTCCGTCTCTCGTCCACCCGGCCTGCCCTCTAACCTGACCTTTGAACCCTGCAGCTGAAGAGACAGACGAGGGCTGGAGTAACTGATCCGCTGTACGCGTCAGAGGGTGCGAGGGGTTTCTCTGTACAACAAATACGGCTACAATGACCTCATGACCCCCTGGACACACATACAGTCACACACATACACACATTTCAGCGCTCTCAACACACTCTGGTTTGATGTGTGGGATGCCTCGGTGTGTTTCGCCTCACAGCTGGACAGTATTCACACTGAATCCATCCTCATCCTAGCACCCCAACTGCGGTGGAGTATCCATTTAAACCCACAGGATGATTAATGGGGGTGCAATGGAGAAAAGGTCAACTACTCCCTCAGTTAGCGATGGAAATAAATGCCTTTTTGTTGGAATGAAATATTGGATAACCTTGGCTTGAATGTAGAAAACTTTAGAAAACTCAGTAGATTAAAAAGCACCATCAACAAGATAGGAGCAGAGCGGAACAACACTGCAGACGCTGCACAACAAAAGAGTCCATCTTTAGTCCATCTTTAAGGATTTCATTGTTTTGGAATATACCTTATGGTAAGTAAATATGAAGCACTTTTCATTATAGCTGTTACAAAGAGCAGAAAGAGAAAATACATTAGAGGAGCTGGACAGGATGAGACAAATTGAGGCAAGGACTAATATTAAATTACCACTTTGAGAAACTGCCAAATAAAGCAAGAACATTTCAAGGAACAACAACCTCGAAGCATGATCACCTTTAATTTTCAGTTTTTAACTGAGAACAGACAAGGTCAAGAAAGAGAGCCAGAAGTCCCCGCTGAGGGACGATAAAGATGGACTGACTGCAGAGCGCTCCGAGCCAAAACACTGACAGATATGCTCCCTCTGATGAGGTCAGAAAATCCGTCATCCCAACAGCAAAGTCCGGAGATATTTTATATTTTACTAACTGTCAGCAAATCCCACAGGATGAGCAACAACAACACTGAAGTCATCCCATTATTGTGTGTGTGGCCAAAACCTGATATAGTATATCTTTTTCCTCCATTGTTGTCAAAAACCATTAAAAACAAACCACTAAGCCACAAGGTCGCACTGTGTGGCATGTTCCTTCAGCGGAACAACTGTGTGTTAATCCGCCGCTGAAAATAGTTCCAAACTAATGCACTTTTTCCTTCAGTTTGAGTGACATTTGATAAAACAACAACAACAAAAAAAACAGTGTTAAGCTGAATAATTACTGAGCTTCTTTGAAAACGAAAATATATGTCAATGTAAAATTTTTACACATGTTGGTCCATCGGTCAGTTTGCTCTTTTGGATAATTGGGTGAGAGGGGTTGTTACATCCTGGACAGGTCTGAATCAGCAGAGGCCCCATGATCCGATTTTTTCCTAAAACTTGAGTCACGATACGATATTATTGCAATTTTAAGCTTTTTGCGATATGGTGACTATTGCGATACAATACATTGTGATTTAACTGTTAAACTGCATTTTGTGTCCACATAATAAAATTCAATCAAGAATTGATTTGTCCAAGAAGAGAAAATTCTCAGTCTATTCATCTAACTTCAGTCTTTTTATTTCTCCACAATGAGAGTCAAACCCACAGACTGACTAACAAATTATTCAGTCAAACTGAACTGATATCAAACATTTATGAACGACAACTGCAGGATTTTCTCAAACTTTCCTCAACTTTAAGCTTCCCTGCTCTCAATCTTTTTGAATGAAACATATATAAACACACATTGCAGCGTTATTACGATTTATTCTAGTTCAATATGATACCAATATCTCCAATATATTCCTAAAAGTGAGCCTGCTATGGCCTGCGGAAAAAAAACAAAACGGAGAAAATACTGATGGCCGGCGGCCATGAATCAATATAATATTGCCATGCAAATTATTGCGATACTATGCTGTATCGATTTTTTCCACCACCTCTAGCAGACACATAGAGACAGACAGCTATTCACACTCTCATTCACTCCTACGGGCAACTTAGAGTCACCATTTAAACCTAAGCTGCATGTCTTTGGACTGTGAGAGGAAGCTGGAGGACCCGGAGAGAACCCAAAAGCTGGATTCGAACCTACAACCCTCTTGCTGTGAAGCTTAAAGTGCTAACCAATAGAAGAAGAAAAGTGTAAAGTGTATGCTCAGCTTAAAAGAGAAACTTTTAACCACCAGCTGCGTGTCACTGCAGCGTTGGAAGCACCAGATTTCCCTTGAGCCGGGGAACCACCGGAACCGCCGACAGAAAGGCAACACAGTCAAATGTAAATACTGCATGTGGTATAGGGAGAGAGATATACACAGCTAAAGCTTGTTTGGTGGCTTGAGTCAGAGCATGTTAGAGAACAACTGAGACTAAACGCATTGAAAAACAGTTTGAGGAGAAGTACAAGTATAAGTGTGCCAAAAGTCAAGCTTCCTCTGACCACTGACTACAACTACTTCTTTTAATCTTTATTTCACACAACCTCACCAAGAAAAGCAGAGCTTGAGACGGAAAAAAAAAATGAATAAAAGGGTCTCTTGTATTTTATTTCATTTTGCCCTTTTTCTCTTAAAAATGAACTTCTTAGTTACTGGTAAAGGAATGTCAGTACAAAATGAACCGAAACTGACCTGGTTTTTTTTTTATTTCTTTATCAGATTTATGTCTTCAGTGGAGATGAATTGGCTGGAGGGCAGGGAGCCACAGACCAGATCGGGGAGTCAGAGCTGTGTTAACCTCTCTGAACCTTATTTTTATTATTAGGCTGTTTCAGGGCATTTTTTTGCTCTTTTTACATTTTAGTCACTGGCCTTGTATTTCACTGCAATATATAGATGCAGTATGACATAATATGACATACATTATAAAAATAAAAAAAAAGTGGCCACAAGTGTCACGAATATTGGGGAATTTTTTTTTGTCTCCACATACGATTATAATTTTCACGACTTCTACTTACAACCTCTCCTGTCCTCTCCTCTCTGATCTGTGTAAACAGATTTTCAGTGAATATTTGTCACGTGACCGTTTGTCTCTGGAGAATCAATAATGGCTTAACAGTGTCGCTGAGGAGCGCAGAGTTTAATGTTTTTAACAGGATCTAGTTATTACAAACGGTTTATTTTTGGCGTTGATTTAAATGAGACATGTAGAATAAAGTGATTTTGACAGAATTAACAAAAAAAGCTTTGTTTTGATTACTTTTTTCTAACAGAAACTTTCGTAATTCAAGGACTGTAGGAAAGTTCAAATTTCGATGATAATGTCTGTTTCTTTCTTCGATAAACAGTGTATTTTTGTGTATATTTTTAAAGAAAACATACGTTTCAGGGGGGTTCAGAGGGTTAAGAGACAAACTTGCACAAGTGGAATAACAACCAGCTTTCTTCTTTACAGAATAGAGAACAAATAAAGGACATTCCACCTTAAACCTTTCACATATCACGTCATTATTCTGCTTCTTTTACAGCCATATTTAACATGTTTATCTTGTAAGACATGTCAAAGACACATTTGAACCTGACTGTATCTGACAGATTCACAGTTGAAGACATTTGTCCTTCAGAGGCTCACAGACTCTACAGACAGGTCTCATGTTCCTAAAAGGATGCAGTTAAATCATCACAAAGATAAGAGCTAATGTCTGAAATGATTTGTTGTCCATCAGCTTAACGTGCCCATTGTGCATCCCACACATCAAACACAATTAACACAAGACAAGACACGAGATAAGACACGACACGCAGTACAGTGTGTGATTATTTACAGTGTTTCATTTTGATTCAATACCTCCACATCTGGACCTGATAAAGATAAATTGCCTGTTTAGTTACACAAAGTGCTCAAAAGTCATAAAAAGGGAAATGAGCTGAAAATTGATACAATAAATCCTGCCAACTCATAACTCCCTATAACTCTCTACAGACAAGTAAAAAAAATGTAAGTAAATAAAGTTTAAAGGACACCTTGGCTGTTTTCCTATCATCAGCACAAAACCCCAGCCTCCTTTCAAAGAGGATTTGCATTAGATAACTGAGATTATGCGTGCAGTATGGTTTGGGTTAGCCTCCCGCTGCGGTGCATTGAATCATGTGCTCAATACTTTACGCCGCAATATCAAAGGAGCACGGCACCACTGAACTCTGCTCAGAAAAACTGTCAGTAAGAGATGATGGGGAAAGTATTTCTTTATCTTTGAACACTTTGCTACTGTAAATGTCATTTAAAATGTAGTTTGTCCTTTTGTTTTATACAAGGAGATAACAATGAAAATACTACTTTCTCATATGCATAAATACAGCATGTGCAAAAATACAAAGTGAGCTACTATTTTTTTTTTTAGATATGTCACATACCACTTATACATTAAAATATATTTAATTTATTGATGTTCATACATGCAACAACTTATTTAACAAAAGCGTCAGCTAAATGACATGTAATGTAATGTAACCTATTTAAAATGCTAAAATACATTTTCTCCAATGTGCAATATCTGTAAAATGCAAAGTACTTTCAGGAAAACAAACAAACACAAAAATATATATTAATAATAAATGCCAAATAGCAGAAATTTATGTATATAATGTGTATATAATGTATGTATGTGTATATAATGTATGTATATGTCTTATTTTTTATATTCTTATTCTGTCTTCCATATCTATGTGTCTGTATCTTGAGCTGCTGCGACACCTACATTTCCCCACTGCGGGATAAATAAAGTCCTATCTTATCTTATCTTATCTTATCTTATATCTTCTCATCTTGAGTCCTTATTTGACCGGATGTGAAGACATACAATTCATATTATGGCTGTTTTGTGATTTAATAGAATTTAACTAATTAATCAAGCTAGCAGCTATACTAGCTTGCTGTTGGATGCTAATGTGTTGCTAATAAAACTGTTATGTAACTGTTGGGTTTTTTACTTTTTAAAAAAACTTTTGTGTGCATGTTTACTTGATTACTTGTTGATCTTTCATTGTATATATTTTGTTTAAGGTCAGGTCATTACCAGATTTAAAAATCAGTATGTTCTACTGATCTGCAACTTCAGCCATATTCGTTCCAGTTTTACAGGAATATATGTCAAACTGAACAAGTATTATATATCTGAGCAATCCCTTTGAGACTTGAGAAATATTTGGCATAACCTGACAAAGATACCCTCTTTTGACTCCCGTCTTTGTCTGTTAAACCAAAATCTAACTTAATTTAGCCTCTCTTTACTGTTTCAGATTTCTCTTTTTCACTTAAAAGTGACAGTAATGGAACCTGACTAGAAAGAAACCCTCAAACGTAAAATGATATCTTGAAAGCGAACGAGAGGGAGAGAAGACAGGTAATAACGAGAAACAGCTTTCAGAAAAACCTCAATATCTGGATCAGATCGAGCCAATTTCACTAAACTCCAGAACGATTGTGCAGTCACTTTCCACTTACTGCGACAAAAGCCAGCGCTCGATCTAATTTCCTATTACACGTTTAGCCTTCATGTGGAAAGAAAACTGGCCTTCGTTCGCCTTCGCAGCCGGATACTGAAAGTGAATGCCTCATAATTAACCTGAGAAACGATTAAGAAGAAGAATATTTTTGATTCATCAACAGATCAATCATCAGAAAACTAAAAAACGGTTTCTGAAAATAAAGATGAACAGCTGAACGAGCTGATCACAGAGGTGTGTGGTTGCATCTATTTTGGACTGGAGAGATTTGTCCTAATTCAATCTGCATTGTTTAAAAGTTGGTACAAACACAGCTGCTGTGTCTTGCTCCACTGCCTGCCATCTGGAATTTTTCATTTTTTTTAAGCTAAAGTGGCGAGCTACAGTACATATTTATGCCTTCTCCAAAAGAGAAAAGTGTCTTGCTCATGTTATAAAGGACATCAATACCAATAAAGAACAGTTCCAGCAAATGCACTTCATTTAACACCTTGCCAGAGAATGGAGCATCCATCACTGCTTGAATGAAAGCTCTGGGCTCCTGCACAATGTGCTATGTGGCCTCGTTCCAGCTCTTTTCTGCCTTACCTTCAGTGGGGACGCTGGTGGGCGGGTGGGAGGTGGAGGCTGTGTCCCTGCCTGCAGTGGCCTCTTTGCTCCCTGACGTTGTTTTGGCAACACTCGTGGTGGTGAAGGGGTAGAGATACGTGGTGTCGATGATGTCACACATCTTGTCCTTGGTCTGAAAAATGAAAAATTGCAAAAACAAATAAATAACGTGTATGTTTTGAGGGGTGGGGGTGTAAGAGGGCTCTCCAGCAAAGGGCATTCATCATCCAGGCAGCTCCAAACACACAAACACAAGATAGGCTGGCAAGAAATATCTAAACACAGATTCAAATCATGTTGGATTATTATGTTTTCTTTTAGTCTGATTGTTCACCTCGTCTGGGCAGCTGTTGTCCACCCAGTCCTGCCGATGGCGGTCGAAGCCACTGGAGCATCTAACGACAGAGAGGAAACAACTGTCAGTCAAACGTTTAGTTTAATAAAAGAGGTTTAGTTTTGCACTTAATACAGCTGAGGAACTTATGGGAAGCTTGCAAGAGATAGATTTAAAAAGGGATCATCAAAAACAATCTGTAGAGTCCTCCTTGTCTGGTTAACAATTGAGTCCTTACGCCTATTTATACTGCAGAGTTTCTTCTCCTCAAGTGTTTTTTTAGAGGTTGATTTCTACCGTTATTCAACCAGGGATGCAATCTCATCAGAGGTGAAAACAGGTACAAATATGCAAGCCCCCTTAGGGGAAAAATGTTCTAATTATCAACTTTAAAATGTGTCTGAACAGTCGTTTTAGCACAGGGACGTGTGGGCTGAAATCTGACTCTGGTGCCTTATCCTCAACTATAACTGTGTACGTGCCTAGTCACAGGCAGGGCCATAGACTTCTTTATTTGAATTTTGTTGGTATTTTTTAAGGTGCATTGTTTTCCTTCGTTTGCAGCCTTCTTTTGGTAGCACAATTTCTTTTTTTCTCTTTTTTTTATTAGAATTTTTAAAGACAAGGTTACAAACAAAACACAATAAACAAACAAATAAACAGATAGCGGTGCTACAAGACTGGTCCATATAGGGAAAGAAAAAGTTGCATCAAAAACAAAGCAAACAGGGTTCACACTGTTCCTGTACAGCATCACTGGTGAAAGCAAAAAGTATCATAAGTGGGTCAATCCCATGTACAATGTCCTCAATTCAGGCATTAGGTAGCTGTCCATCACATTATCTATCTATTCAAGTCCAAATTGTAGTCCACTCCCCAAAGTTCCAGCAGCCTCCTCCATTTATGACAAAAAAATGAACTCTTTTATTGATGTAATGTCCAAGTTTTTCCAGAGTCGCCATCTCTGAGATCAGAGATTTCCACAAGGAAACAGCAGGAGAGTCATCACCAACCCACGTCACCATTATTGCTTTCCTAGCTAATATTAAGAGCGACTAAATCACATCTTCATTGTCTTTTTTAAGAAACAGAGACCTTCTGGAGCAGACAGAGGAGTGGGTCACCTGACACCTGGTGACCTATTGCTGTACTGACACAGTGCATACTGCCTTCCAAAACATTTGAATTTTTTTGCATTCCCACAAACAATGGAACCTAGTATCTACATGAAATTTACATTTGAGAAAGTTTGGTGTAGATCCCGCGTTATACTTACTGTAGACATGCGGTGATATATAGACCTGATGCAAGATATTATATTGTAAACAATTTATTTTTTTAACGTTTGAAGACTGGGAGCAGCATGGGAGCTTTATATTACATAAGTACTATGGACTAGTCTTTCTCACATGAAAAAAACACACCTGAAGAAGAAGAAAAACAGTAAATGTAAATAAACCTGGTTTGGGCTACTCAGTGCTTGTAAAGCGTCTCCCCTATGGTTTCAAATTGAGTTAATTTGTTCAGTGGCTGTTATCTTTTCCATTTATCTCTCTAATGCAATACTTCAAAATGTGCATAGAAATATGTAAAGGGAAACCTAACTACAGACATTATTAAACATTTTAAATAATAACACTTTAGGTTTTTCTACTCTGAATCAAGCTGAGAAGCAAACATCTGCTCCTCCCACTCTGCCTCACCCTGAGGTCTGGATCCAGATTCAAAGAATCGACTTTTTTTTTCTTTTTAACAGTATGAAGACGTGGGATCTGTAAATGGGGGAAGTTTAATGGGTCATGAGGCTTTGGGATAAGGGCGCTGTTGAGTAATAACCACAAAAGGCAGACAGTAATCGAGGCGGCAGCGACTAATCCTCCATGCTGTAAACGGATCAAAATGATAAAATCGCCCACTGGTGAACTCCCCACCAACTGTATCCTGTCTGGAAGGAAAAGTTAGTATGCAAAGCAGTAAACCCACTCACACTGAGCTCTGTCAGATAAACTGAAGTTGAAAAGCTTTCTGCAAATTATCTGTCACTGCAGGTGGGAGATGTACAGAAAAATGCACACAAATGAAACCGAACTATGACCGCCACACAGTGCAGAAACGCCGCGGTTTAAAGCCAGCAGTGGTATCTGTGCTTTATGCTGCAAGGACAATATGAGTCCAGTAGAGTCTTAGACATCCCCAGCAGGCCCCATTTCCCTCGTGAACACATTGTTATGGTAATGTCTTTCTGTGAAGGAGTCCATTTTCATCTTTCTACCTCTCTAATCATCCCATTCCTTTTATTTCCCCCCCCAAAAAATTTCTGCCTCATCTGTTCAATCAGGCGAGACTGATTCCTCCGCTTAATCCTCCACTTTTTCCCCCGACTGCTTCCCGTAAAGAGACGAGGGAGAAGGAAGCAAAGTGAGACACAATATTACTGCGCAGGTCTAACCTGTCCCTATGGGGAGCTTGTGTTTTGTTTCTTCTCAATGGCATCCATCTCAGCTAGTTGCCATCTAGCTCAGTGAGCCACGGTGTTTTTAATTAGAAACGGGCCGAGGTGCTTCATTTGAATATAAATGAAGCCATGAGGGAGAATATTTCTCTTCAGGTTTCCAACATTCACAGCGGGATGGATAGATTGTGTTATCAGGTTTCATTCCCACTTCTTGAGACGCCATCTCAGATTCACCAAACACATGCAATTATTTTGTCACGTTAAAGTTGTTATCCTTGAGAATTTTATCAAACAAATCCTGTTTTTGATGATATTCTTAGTCTGTAAATCTTTCATTAAAAAAAGCAATTAAAAAGTATTTACATTCTGTAACTGCCTCTCTATACAGTAGTTGTAATTGTTAGTGGCGGAGCCCGCCATCTAATTCAGAGCAAGACACAGGAACTTAGCTTGGCTCTTGAGCAGTTTTTGCATTTATTCACCAACAAAAAGCCTAAACTGCACACACACTTCACCGCTACGTTCAATGCTGTCATGTAACTGTTAACTCTCTCTCCACGGGCCCTGTGCTACCCCACTTACCTGCCGATAATACATGACAGTAAAATAATAGTACAACCCTCATTCCAAAGAAGTTAGGACACAGTGTAAAATGTTAATAAAAAAACAGAATGCTTTCAGAATTCACAGCGTGACTTTACAAAAATCAAACATTTTTTAATCTGATCAAACTATCTTGTCTTTGTACAGTTTTCAATTGAAAAAATTCAAATTATAACCTTCTTATTTTTAATTTTTTAGACAACGTCCCAACTTCTTGTTATCGAGGTTGGAATAATAATTTAAAGGGATATTTCGGATTTTTCAGACCAAAACAGCCGATCTGCAGGGCTTATGCGTAGGAACATGGAAGTTCAGTGGTTGACAATAGGAAGTGCAAAATGAAACAGCTGTGGATAGAAACAAAAATCGGCGAACATATCGTTAAAATAGCATACACATAAACGGGTATAACATTTTTAGGGTGGGCTTTTGTACAGGTGGTTAAAAGATGTTTCGTTTTTGCATCTGGATCTCCAAACTGGGAACGTGCAGACCATCAGCAGGAAATACATCCACTGTGGATAAGTACCTTGTTCAACCTCAACTGAAAAATCCGAACTATCCCTTTAAAGAAAACAATGCGTTGGTGGTGACCCTACACACCTGTTAAGTTTTGTGAGTGCATCTGGCAAAGTTGTGACACTATCACAATGACAAAATCTGTTGATGGATAGACTCAAAAATGCTATCAATTCTGTGGTAGTTCCTGCTACACTGGTTGTCTCCAGTTCCACGTTTTGCCATAGGAACACACACATTCACACTCACAAGGTGAAAACAACACCAGCATCACTGTCGCTGCTGATAAAGTGACTGATGTTCTTCTGATTATGCAATTTCTCAACATAAAAGTGTGCAATAAAAATTTCCTGGGAGACTAAGACGTATTAAAACTCAATATTTGTCTCCTTGGCGGCCATAAATTTCCTGCAAGTTGCATTTGTGATGCTCACCAGCTGTTTTCTTTAAACAAAAATCCTCTAAACACATCAAAGTTCAGCACTCGTGGCTCACTGGGACGTCTGTCATGCTTTATTAACCTGCTTTATTAACCGGCTGCACACATCAGCCACGACAGAGTGATTTAGTTCAGAAGTTAGCATGAGAGAGGCGCTGTGCTCTCACCTTCACAGCGCTCCACTGCGAGAGACGTTCATTAGGTTTGTTCTCTTAAAATGTCAGAGCCTTTTATTAACCCTGGAGCCAACAAGGCCGCCACTGTTTTTAATTAGCGCGTGTTTAAAGCATGTTTGCCTTTTTCAAAGGAAGTGGCTGAAGGATACAAAGGGCAGAATAAGGCTGAACAGTCAGATATTAACACAGTTAGGGAGCTAATTAAAATGCAGCTTAATGAGATCACTGCTACAGGCATACAGTATCTCTCCACAGCGTCCATAAATTGCTGCAAGGGGAAAACACTTCTTCATGTTGCTGCACTGTAAATGAGTTTGTCTCTGTCAGAGACAGGAGGATTTAGGATGCAGGGGGGGAAGTCAAATTCAATGTAAAATCTCAACGGACAGAACAGAAGTGCTGCACATTTCTCCAGTCAACCACATTACTCACAGAATAACTGATGAGTCCAAAAGAGAAAAGAGAGGCAGATTAATATTTGATGCATGAGGCATTCAAAATGCAGCGGCATGCAGTACAAAAGAGGAGAGACGGCGGCTGCCCCGAGTCTGACTGAGCAAACCCCGACATCAACCTCTAACGAAAGAAATATTTAAATAAATGAAACTCAGGCTCGACATTAATCAGGACAGTAAACATCTTCTGACTTAAAACGTTCTTAACTTTCAGTCTGCGTATGATAACTCTACTATCTCTCCATAATTTATTTATCCTGTCTGTCGCTTTAACTCAAACTTTTTCGAGCCAAGAAAACAAAACAAAAACCCCCTCCACCCCAGCTCACATTTCAGCTGTCAGGAAATTCTGGGAGGGAACGCTAACACTTCTTTAGCAGCTCAAATATTTACTTTTGTTTGAAGTGTGCGGGGAGACAGGAGGGATAAGATAAAAAGTGGAGCAGAGGTTGGCAGAACAGATGTGAGTTGAATTATTGTTAAAATGAGCTGATGTCTCGTCTAAACGGTAGAACCACATCTCCATGACTACAGTCGCAGCAGAGATACTGTAGATGGTTTTCAGATTCTCCATCATTCATACTGAATCAACAAGAAATTTGTGAACTGTGTGGGCTCCAGATACGTGTGTTCAAAGGACCCAACGACATAAGTTTATCCTGGATCAAATGATGTCCTCAAGTCACTGAACATTTCTGTTTTGATGCAGATCTATGGAGCTAGAACAGTGACAGTTAACTGAAGTATTGAAAATAAAATTACCCTATTATAGTCTGTTGATATATATTATCACATTATTTAACCAGAAACGACATGGACAAAGTGTCATTTTAAAAAATGCCTAAAAATGTTTTAAATATTGTCTCATTGTGGTCTGTTGATACATATTATAACATTATTTAACAAGAAATGAGAGAAAAATACAATATTATAGGATGTCCAAAAATCAAAGAAAATAAAAAGAGTCATAGCATAGTATGTTGATTTTTGTCAAAAAGTGTATTTTTTTAAAAGGCCTAAAAATGTTAAAAATGATCCTATTATAGTCTTTTGATACATATTATCACATTATTTAACAAGATTGATGTCTGTCTTTTTTCAATGTCTTTCATTTTTCAATTTTTTTTACAATGTTAAGATTTTTATGATGTCACTGGTTTTTCAGTTTCAACTTTCTGTCACTCTTTTGGCGTTGAGAGGAGGGGCTTTGTAAAGAGTAAGAGAAAATGTAATGATTTAAATTGAAAAACCAATCATAATGCATAAAACTATATAAAAAATGAAATAACATAACATGATTCTGATATTGTAATTTTTTAATGTTTTTGTTTTATTATTCAGTTGAACTTTTATCAGTGCCAAAACTTGCCGATTTTTATTTCCAGTACTTCAGTTAACTCTCACTGTTCTAGCTCCATACAAATCCTGGTGACAATGGGGAACATGTGCTGCTCGTTTTCACTCACCTATTTCAGTTCAGTTCAGTTAATCTTTCATTAGAAGCTCAGACACGAGCTTGAGTATCAATATCGCTGAATTATTCACTAAATCAAACTCTTACTGCCAGTCATGCAGGTTCAGTGTAAACCTGTGGTGGGTTTTAAATCTTTCATAGTGTTTTTGAGAAAAACATATTGATCCAAGTGTAAAAGTTGGATTCCTCATACAGAAATGTGAGCCCTTAAATTCTCAAAACAGTTACTTTTCAAAATATGCTGATTAAAAAAACTGAAGAGAAAATCTGAAAGCTAATCATATTGTTTGTCAGTTGATTGATTGATTGATTGACTGATTGATTGACTGATAGTTTGACAGGAAAATCATCAGCACTATTTTGAGTTTAAGTCATTTTAAAATTAAAATGGCAAAAATTCTGTGACTGAATCTTATTTCCAGATTTCTTTTTTTTGAAGACGTTATGTTGGGAAGTTGTGATGGACATTTTTAGTTAATGAATAATGACAATAATAGTGAGTTGCAGCCCAGCTATCATTTTAAACTCTTAATTAACAACCACTGTGAACTCGTTTTTATATTTTTTTATATTGTATATGTATGAAAATACTTTCTGCTGCTATATAAATTCTATTTCTTACATTTTATATTCTATGTTTATACTCTTATACTATTTATAAATATGTGCATATTTTTTTATGTATAACTGAATGACAATAAAGTCTATCTAAGTCTAAGTCCAAGTGATACTTTTGTTGGGAGGAGAGGAGTTAAAGAATTTGCAGGTGAGTCCTTTAAGAGTAAAAGTGTTAAAATAAAATCCAACCTGTTGAGCCGATGGCACCAGCTGCAGTTGAAGTTGATCTGCGCGGAGATGCAGGAGCTACAGCTGGTGAACTTGAGACAGGCTGGAGAGGAGAAAGATAAAAAAGAGGTCAAATCTCAATTCATACAATCAATATTTTTATTGTCATACAGCAGAGGAAAAGGTCTACACTCCACATGATAAAAAGGAATCCATCGGAGGGAAAAAAAAGCACTGCACTGACTGAGCCAAAAGCTGTAACAATAAATTCTTCTTACTGGGTAGAGGCAACATTTCCACGGCTGTAGAATTGGTGATCTTTGTCTTCGTCAGCTCAACGCGGTGGTACTCGTAGATCGTCCTCCGCCTCACGTCTACATTATGGAGAAAGAGGAGAGAGAGTAAGGGTGCGAACAAACCATCACAAATCTCACACCCCGAGATAAAAAACTGGGACATGTGGCCCCTGAAGTTAGAGGGAAGACAGCGGGAGGCAGAATCAGGTCATATGGGATGCTGCCACTGCACTTTATTTCTCCCCTCTCTTTGTGCCCAAACGTCAGCCCACAATCTGGCAATGGACGGTAGCAATTTCCCCTGGGAGTTGATATCAATCAGACCCTGTTGAAAGGCTGCCTTCCCAGTCATCTGTAACAGCAAGTCATCAGCCGGGGAAAAGATGGAGCGACTGATAAGATACATCATTGACTCTCATTGCATTCTGGCCCTTATAACTCATACGGGCCAGTGTAAAATGGGCTGCTTGCTTTTGCTGGCCATGCATCTTCGCTTCCATCAGTACAAATGGAGAAAGGGGATGAAATACAACCTTTGTTAAAGTAAAAAAAAGGCTCTTATCCTGAGTAGTATCTAAACGGACCTGATAATAACTCCTTGTTCAGTTAATAATGTGCTTAATCCAAACCCTAATTGGATTGTTATGTGGCTTTCTATGCAGGAGATCCAGGAGTGAAACAGTAAATCTGTAGAATAAATCACTGAGATGCACTGCAACGTGCACCGTTGTATTACTCAATACATGATATTTTCTATAGAACTTGTATTTGCTTGCCCAATGAGCTACAAAATTGAAATTCAATACACCAGACAGAGGCTGTGTAACACATACAGCAAGCAGTGACTTGCAAGTTTCATTCATCATAGAGTATTGTATTATGCTGAAAGAGTTTCAGAGCTGTAGGAATAGTAAAAGCTTATTCCCTCAGTTAGACGAGAAGATCAATACCACATTCATGTCCATTCTGTAAATAAGAAGCTACAGCCAGGAGTCAGTTAGCTTAGCATTAAGACTGGAAATAGGTGGAAACAGCTAGCCTGGCTGTGTCCAAAGGAAAAGGAAGCTCTGACTACCAGCAGCTGTAAAACTTGCTAGTGAATGTTACAGCCAAGCTGCAACCTTCAGGGCTAAAATATGGAGCCAAAACATACAGTTCATTGATTGGCCACTAGAGGCTGGCTCCAAAAGCGAGTCAATCCCCATAGACCCCCATGTTAAAATACCACCTTTACAGTAGAAATAAACACGCTAACAGCCTAGTACAAAAAAAAAGTTTGGCATCTATAGATAACTTCCTCATTTATGATATCATATATATATATATATACCATAGATTTCACACAACTCACATAAATCTTCATTGTTTGCATAATTAAGGAAGTGGCCGATTTGAGTTCTCCATCTTTTTGGCCATTTTTGAATAAACTGTGAGTTAGGAGGAGCTGGTCACTGCTATGATGATGACAGCTGCAGCCACCACACTGAGCTTCACAACGGTCATTTTTCAGGAGATAGTGTGTGGTGGACTTTATGCCAAGCTAAGCTAAGAATCTCTTGGCTGTTGCTTAATATCTATCTAACAAACACAGATTGTACAAACATGAATTTTGTCTATTTCTCAGCTGACTTTTTTGCTCTTACCTATGTATTTTCCCCCCCAATAACAACAGGGTTGAATGCAGAATGATTAGTTGGTTGAAGTTTGTAAACATTTAGAGTTGGCCCCTTCTCCCGGCTTCATGACATCTAATTATCCATCAAGTTTAATGCTCTTCAGTCCAGCTAGCTAATAGACATAACATTGTGTCCAGACAGGAGAATTTTCCAAGGCTTCCCAAGTTTCCTACTCAGATGACACTCATTACAGTGTCAGCCAGGCCACACCCAGAAATGTCCCCAAAACACAGCAAAATAAAAGGAAAGAGAAAATCCAGGCAGAGGGCAGGATCTGATACAGACACCACTACACACTTCAGAGGGACATAAGTGATGATTGAGAGGAGTTATATATGTATTAGTCTATACATTGTTTTGTCAGAAAAATCTACACATTCTGCCTTTATTGACAAGAAAGCTAATATATATATTAAGTATTAATATTCCCCAAAATGCTAAACCATTCTTTCCTTCCTAACACCATTGGAGGTTAATATTACTACTACTACTACTACTAATAATAATAATAAGAAGAAGAAGAAGAAGAAGAATAACAATAATAATAAATGCTTTAAAAGTTACTCAAAGACACTTTACATACACAGCTACAACAACTACGGGTAGTAAAAACAATAACAGTAAGAAGAATATCAGTATATTAAAACTACAAACTACTAAGAACAGTGAAAGCAGTAACAGAAAAAACACCATTCAGAGTAACTCTTTTTTTCTTTTGGCCATGTTGGCTACAGTGTTGTTCTTCTCATGTGATAGGATGTTGTTTTCCTGCAGACCTGCTTGGTTTGATTACACACAAGACAGCAGATCAAAGCAGCGAGTGTGAGCCAGCTCTGTCCAACCTGAGAACAAGACCGCCCTTCCTTTCCCCTCCTCTCCTCCCCTGGTGCCTGACTTCCTCTTGCCTCTAGCGAAGGGATTATCAGGTGCCTAATGACACGGTGGGGGCCAGAGGAAGGTCAGTTCCCCAGCCTGAGGCGTCTGATGTGTGGGCAGACTGTACAGCCTCGCTGGACTCTGTTTGGTAGGTGGAAGGAAGCTGCAAATCAGATCAATTATATCCTGGTGGTCTCAGCCACAATATAAACAACACCTAATGAGGATTTAGCTACCTTCCACTGATGCTATCAAACAAAAGCAGGTTTGCAAAAGTGTGTCATCAATTATGCACAAGAGGGTCATTTAACCCATGTTTTAATTAAAATCACATCCGGAGAAGTTAATGAAGTTGCACATATTATTGCACTGTTAAGCTATAAAGAATAATGGAAAAATGCCCGTGCTACATACTTGCTTTGATTAAATCCCAATACCAGGCAGCCTCTTACTGCTTATTCATGCATATGGAGGAACTGCATGGAAATCAATACAAATGTGATGTGAAGGCATCGAGTCAAAGATCGATGGTGAAATGGCACGCTCTTACTGTCTGCTCATCAGACGGCACTGTGGCTGTTTGAACAAAATATTACAATGTGTTCAATCGACCTCTTTAACCTCAGGATTAAACTCTTGGCTCGTTGATATCGCCATCGTATTAAATAACAATGCTTCTTCTTAAATGGAGATTAGCTGTGAAAAACCTGAAAATAAAAACCTGAAAATGACAATAATTGATATCTCTGTCTTGGCATTTTACAGCTGGATATCAAGATTATTAATCCAGATACAGCAAGAAGATATTGGTGGTTTCAGCTTCTTTTTTAAGGATAACTCACTGTGACCGATAATGCATAATGTGGTATTCAAAACAAATATTAAAGTCCTCACATGTGCTTATACAGACCTGTTAATTACACAGCCACAAGCCACAGGACAGCCACAAATCCCTTCTCTCATCTCTATTTTACTGGATGGCTTGCTCTGCCTGGGGGCAGCGTAAAATGTTTTATTTGAGCTTCTAATCCGGGGTTGAAGCGACAGTGGGTTAAAAAATGTCCCCCTAGTTGCCATGGTTGCCGTGCAGTAATTGGCTGCAGAAACACTCAGCTGAGTTGAAACACTTCTTCATGGTACAGCCTGCAGCGGTCATGGCTCTCCTATCTGTTTTTATCTCGGGTAAGATTATGGCTTAATGTTCTCAGGACATGGATATTTAACAGGAGACACTTATTAATCTGGCATGACTGTCTTGATACATGATGGGAAATATTGACAAAATATTTTTCTTTCACTGAGATAAACCTGAAACGAGATCTGAAGCAGATCAAGACAGATCACATTTATTTCAGATAAATAATATAATTTCTCTACAAGAGCTGTAGAGCCTGACTGATATGGTATTTTAGAGGCGTATAATTTATAGATTACCGACATTGTGGCTGATAAAAAGAGATAGGAGAGCCATGACCGCTGAAGGCTGTACCTTGAAGAAGTGGTTCAACTGAGCTAAGAGTGTAAATATTATTTATATTTACTGACCTGTAATGACTCTTTCTATGTGGATTGTGCATCCATTTTGCACAGATATGGCTATGCAAAAGTACTCAAAAGGCTATTATCTTTACAATAATCTAATCAGATTAAATGATATTTAAAATGTACCATATACATTTTTACACAAAATATAGACAGATTCTGTAAATAAAAACTGATAAAATAAATTAAAATATAATAAAAAGTAAAATAAACATCAGTACAGTATGTTCAATATCAGTCAACTGCTGACCATTTAAATAGAGATAAATAAAATAATAATAATAATAATAATAATAATAATAAAACAAGCTAAATAAACATCAGTATGGTATGTTCAGTATCAGTCAATTGCCAACTATTTAAATAAAGAATAATTTAAAAAAAAAGCTAAATAATCATGAGTAGGGTATGTTCAGTATCAGTCAACTGCTGACCATTTTAATAAAGTATACATTTAAAAAAAGAAGAAAAAAAAGCTTAATAAACATCGATATGGTATGTTAAGTATCAGTCAATAGCTGACCTTTTAAATACAGAATAAATAAAAATAAAAATAATTCTAAAAAAAAGCTAAATAAACATCGGTATGGTATGTTCAGTAACAGTCAACTGCTGATAATTTAAATAAAGTGTAAATAAAATTTTAAAAAATGTAAAAGCTTAATAAACATCCGTATGGTATGTTGAGTACCAGTCAATTGCTGACTATTTAAATAAAGAATACATTTAACTAAAATAAATAGCTTTATGATGTGATTTCAAAATAACACCACACACGCCTTGTTTTCTGAAATGTATGATATGTAATACAGGTTTTCATATTGTCAGAAATTGGAGAGCAGATGCACAGATAACAATGTATAACAAAATGTATTTGATGGCTCTAGTTCTCACCTTTTTCAGTCACACATTTACTGTGACCTTCTTATAAAGAGGGACTGAATAGCCATTGGATGAATGAGCTCCTGTGGCGTCCATGAAAACTGCCCATTCCTGCTTTTTCTAAAGGTTAGTCCTATCCGTCCATCTCCTATTACAGTGCCACTTTCTATTATTTGCAGCACTGTAAGGACTAAGAAGCTTTGGTCTTAGATGTTGCATCCTTGGCGGTCTCTACAGACTCCATGCAGCTCGTGGGGCAGTTCGGGCGCTTTGGACTGACAGGTGCACAATGCAAATGCTGCCCTTTTGCTTCAGACCTGGACATGAACCTGTGCACTTTGCAAATATCACCTGCTCCGTGCAAAACAACAAAACAAAGCCTTGTTTGTGTGAGCTGCTGCTATGTTGAAGCAGTGTGCATGGAGCCGCAGTATGACCGAGTTTGGAGAGTGGTTTCTGTGATTTAGCCTTCCCAAAACCAAAAACCCAAGAGCAAAAATATGTAAGGAATGGATTGAACAGTGATTTTATCTGCTCCAACATTTGCTGGGAACTTAACACACCAGCAACCTCAGCCAACATTACCCAAGATCGTGTTGCGTTTGCCAAACACAGCGGTTAGTCCTCATCTGGATGGCTTTTTGTCTTGTAATTTAAAGTAAAAATGTGTTTTAAGTGTTTTAGTAAGCCTAGCAGTTGGTAATGTTTAAATAAAACATCCTGTTCGGAAATGTTCTCTCTTTATTTACTTGTTTTCTAGCATGATGACCTTTTGTTTGGGATGTCTTAGCTATGAATGTATTGGCTTCTAAGTGCATGTTTCAAGGAATACTTCACCATTAAAATGACTATGTAACTCAACCTTTGACTAAGAAAATGTGTTTACTTGTATGACTCCAAGGTACAGAGAATCCAAAGTAAGAATAAATCCTTGATGAGCTGAAGTAAAAGGAGCCGCATTTACAAGCGCAAAACTATTTAAAAAAAATCAGTTTACAAAAAGTATTTTACAATACTTGATGACTAGCACACCTGCAGAAGCTTTGTTTAAACTCACACAAGACACTGTGGACGTGTTTTTTAAATAGCAAAAATGCACATTTTGAGAAAGTACTGAGCATACGACTGGATAAATGAGACTTGGATTAAGCTTTGTAAATTAATGTTTTGATGATGACGTTTTTAAACACTACTTTAATTCGTCTAAAATCTCTTCTCTGTTATTTGGATGCTTTGTTAAGCATGAAAGCATGCAAGAAGCACAAAGTTTTCTTCAAGAATTCAAGAAAACATGAGGTAAGTAATTGATATACAAATAGTCATTTGAAGAGTGAAGTATTCCTTTCATGGAAAACCAGTTCTTGGAGCTAACATTAGCTTAATTATTTAGCTAGCTATAGCAGATAAACCCTGGCGGGCCGCTCATTTGAGCCAGCAAAACTGATGGTCGCTGGCCAAAATGAGAAGTCTGCCCGCCTTCTTTTGACACATTGTAAAAAAAAATGACTGAGAGAACACCACGTTTATTATGTTTGACGCGTTTACGCAGCCGACAGAAGTAAAAAGTTAACGTTATGCTGTAGTGAATTAAACCACAGTCACATGACTTCAACATCACTACCGTTAGCTTTAGGCGGTCTCCAACAAGCTAACAAGCCTGTTCTGCTAACAAATCCGTAGCCTAATAAATTGTTTATTAACCTAAGCTACAATCTACAAAAGTTTTCAAGAGCACTGAAGAAGATGACTAGAGGAAGTGAGGTGGACTAGTGAGAGTGTCTATCTGTGTCCGGCGTGATGACAAAAATTCACAAGTGGGTGTATTTGCTGACGTATTTTATGGCGTACAACACAACGCCAACATCTCTTAAGTTTGTGTTAACCACAGACCTTATTTCTATTCAAAATCCTCATTGAGTTTGAGAGGTTAGACCCCACAGCGCTAAAATGCTAACTTCCCTCCGAGTTTAAGAGCTCATTCCTGTGGCGCCCTATAGAGCTACAAATAAAGGGCTACTTTTGTTTACTTCTGTGTAATAAAAAATTAATTGTTTTGGTAAATTATGAAGAATTTCATGTGGTAATCCTGCCACCGTGGGCCTTAGCGATCAGTGAATTACCAAGCAATGACACATCATCTGAATTTAATGTAATAAAAGGGCAAGGCAGGTCTCTTATTTACTTGTTTGCATGTGAAGGGATTCAATTTTGGCTCTATCACCTCTCCTCAAAAATGAGGTGCATTAAAACATTCGGGTTTCTTGAGAAGCAGAATAAGCATGGTGATCATTTCAGAGGGATTATCACAGCAGAAAAACAGGTCTGACATAAAGAGGAAAAGTCACACTCCTCAGAGACGTCATTCATGTTCTACACAACACCTCGGCTTCAATCTGCTCCCATTCAAGATTTCATCACTCAGTAAGCAAACAGCTGCACACTCTGGTTTCATCATGCTGTGTAAGAGGCATCAAAGACAGCTCGGTTTATGAAGTCTAAGAGGACGGCGCTAACAGGTTCAATAGACAAATCGAAAAGTGTCAACTACAAGCTTCTCGAAAGAGATTTTGCAGGAGAAGAGAAAAAACAAAGTCTTTGTCAGAAAATCCCACAACTCCAAGGAGCTGGTGTTTTGGAGAGTTGTTTCCCTCTCAAGAGAGACTTAGAAAACGTCCTTCTCACAACATATTTAGCTGTAATCGCCTCTCCATCCAACTCAACATAAAGATGCCAAGTGAAGGACGAAGAAAAAAACCTTCTTATGTGCTGGGTTTTAAGCTATAAGTTATTAACTTTGAAATAAATGCTGTCCAAGTTTCACACGCGCAATCAAAACAGAGTTTAAATTACTGAATAAATCATATCTGACAACTCATTATTGTGGCAGACTTTGAATCAGAGCCCATGAGGGAAAGAGAGAGAGAGAGAAAATCTGACTCTGGATAAAAAATGTTTGAAGTGTCTCCCCTTTGCTCGCATTTGCTTTAAATTTAATGGGCCCAAATTGCAGTAACTGGAAAGCAAAGGGGAGGGGCAGATCTGGAGCTGAGCCCACAGCTCTGCCCACTGAGAGGTGGAACAGTGTGGGAGAAGAGGTGGTGACAGTTGGAGCTAAAGCAAAACAGACGAGGCCGGACTCAGAGCTATAAGGCACCAACTTCAAAAGGGTAAATTAAAAGCTGATGAAACAATGCACTCAGTCAGCTAAATGACCTTCTGCGAAGCCCCGCCCCTCCTCGTCACTTGTGGTAACAATGATACATTCATACTGGAAACCACCAAAACCAGCTTCTTATTTCTCACCGTTCAGCTCGTTGATTTTGTTAGCTGACATGCCGAATTATCAGCTAATGCTAACTAATTATGGCAAACCACGTGGATCTGGTTAAAAATTGCATCTGTAGTTGGTATTTGACGCTTCCAGTTGACTTTATTTAAGACATAAACCCTATAAAAGGGTTTAAAATAGGAACTTGATGGCTACATACATTATATTGTTCTTAATAGTCTAGATAGATAGATAAACTTAATCTATAAATTATTAACCTATGATAAATATGAATTTACATTAAAACATTTGCAAAAATATTTAAACATTAATTGCATGTTGTGAAATTAAACATTTGCTGGAATTTAAACTAAATAATGTGCAGATAAATTAAACGTTTGTAAAGATGACCATGGAAAATAGTACATAACAGAGAATGAAAGTGCCCATTGTCTATTGTCCTCCCTGCCCTGACTGAGAGCTGTTGAACAGTCTGATGGTCAGTGGGACAAGAGAGTTTTTAAGTCTATTGGTGGAGCTGGACTGGGACAGGCATTGTCTGAGGCTGAACATCCCACCAACTGATGATCCATTTGCAGTAAAAGATGTTTAAATTGTTTTTATACTTAAAGATAGATCGAGTAAGCTATAAACATGTAAACTCAATGTTATTTGTTACAAAATAAACCTGTTTGGATTATTTCTACAAAAATATATTTGGACAAAGTGACACAAAGGTTTTATCTATTCACTATTAGATAGGTTTACATAAAAATCTATTCCAAAATTTGATTGAATATAGAAAAAAATCGACAAAAGAAAATGCCAATGAATGCTACGACTGTTATGTGAATATAAGGACTTGGTCCATCGAGATAAGAAGTTGCCGGCGTGAGATTCTCCAGTCGGAAACCATTAAACCATTAAAGAGGGTGCAACAAGATAAGGCATTTAAAATAGAGCCAATTAAAGCTTGAACAGTGCAGAAAACTGGATGGAAATGTGACATTTAAGTTTGTTCCATCCCCCTTTCCCTGCTCTCGCATTCTTGCTGTTTATCAGAAAATAATAGCCTCTTAGCTTATACAGTGCTAATACATTAACATTTATTCACTAAATCTGTTTCAATTGCATTTTGCTTTTACCACTGGACCAACTTTACCAACTCAGCCAAGTGAAAAAAACTATTTTTTTCTGATATTTCAAGACTTTTTCAAAATTGTGGCATTTTGACTCACTGAAAATGTGCATAACAACAGTTGGATAGTTGTTTCTATTTGCAATCAGTACTGTTTTATTTTGACAAGACAAAAGGCTTCAGGGATGACAAGTTTGGCAAATGAAACGCTACCTCAGGTAAATAATTTGGCTTGAATTCTTTGAGTGTAAACCATGGAAGCATTTGGCACTAACATTACAGATAAACACAATTTATAATCAGTGTCTGCTCTTGTATTTTTGGTTTAGTAAACACAACACACTCTAACTATAGTAAGAGATTAAAGCCCCATTAATAACGCCTTGGTGCGCCTGGTGCCTAGTTAAGCTTGTTATGATTGGAGGGAAGGTAGATGCATGTTTATATCATACTTTTTTCACAGTTTCTAAAAAAGTTGGCATTTGGATAAATGTAAGATTTCCCTGTGTGTCTGAGCAAATGTAAGCTCTGAAGCTGTGTGTTGGGACTCACTGGGTATCTGTTGGATCTTGTGGACCACCACGAAGGCGTCGGACAGGCCCACCTTCACCGGGTGATTGACAGAGCTGATCTGTGACACCTCAACGGGGATCTGAAATAAAAGAGGTGAAAAAATCAATTTCCAGAACCATGACAATCTGTCTGAGAGAGGCTGCAAAATAGAAGCAGTCATGCCTGTCTGACAGCAACGACAGTTCAACCAATTTATTACGACCTCCTGCAGGAATCAGCTGAGGCATTATGAAACTTCAGTGAGCATATGGCCAACTTTGGTCCATAGAATAAACATTTCAGACACAGATGGGGCTAAAATGAGCAACAACTTTGTGAGGACTGACTTATGCCTGAGAAAAAAGACTTAAATGAACATTTATGGTCCATTTAAGATAATTTAAGATCTGGTATTTTACTGCAGAAAAGTACTCAGTGGTTAAATCCTTAAAGATAAATGAGATGGCAGTGCTGTTCAGCTGCACTAAACAAACCACGTAATCATTAACCATCATGTAAAAAGTCAAGATTATATGTAATGGTCGGGCTGCTATTTTCAGACTAACAGCAGCATAATGAAACACCTATAGGAGAGAAACAACTCCAGCAGCTCTTCTAATAGGAGAAAATAACAAATTAGAAAGGAGACCTCGGTCGTTAGAGAAGCAGCCCTGCTGTTGCAACCGCTGAAATTATTATAGATCATTACTTAGTTATTGCAATTTCACACTCTTACAGCAGTCTCTGTTGGATAATATTTTTCATTACCACCTTTTTTTCTCTGTTCAATTAAGCTGTTTATCTGAAATCTGGAGATTTATAGAAACCATTGGGACATTAATATGAAAAATCTGTAACATAATTTGAAATAATGTTGCAGCCAAATCAAGCACATGGAAACATTATGAGTGTTATTTTCATAAAAGGTGGCCATCATTAACGCATTATGTTGTTAGTCATGTTGGCGTCACTCAGTGAAAACTCATGAAGGCAAGGCTGAAAAGGCTCCAGCAAGAGTAAGAAAGGCATTTTAAAAAGCCGGACCGAATAATAAACAAGTATGTATCTGAATTTTTTACAGAAACTATTATGCAGGAAACGATGCTCAGGGTGATTTATAAATGGTGTTAGCTATTTATTTTATTTATATTGACCTATTTTTTTCTCTCAGTTTTCAAGTTGGATGACAATGTTATACATTATAATGTAAATGAATGTATACAAACAATAACATATTCTTTATTGAAGATATTTTTAATAAAGTAGCCTTCTGACGCTCTCAGCATAGAAAATAATAGAATAGAAGAGTTTTATCTGTCATTGCACAGAAGTACAGTGAAATTAAAAAGAGCAGCTCTCGTTTTAGTGCAACAGAATACAATAATATAAGAAAACCTATAAAAAAGCACAAGAAGAAGAAGGGGGAGCAGCAGGTGGGAATATTTATAGGGACATAATGGGAGTTACTGCACATAAAATAAAAAGCATGGTCATATCGGTGCAAAATTGATTCATAATTCTTTATAAAATTCCAGCTAAAACGTGAGTGCATCTACCTGGGTAAAGGTGTATGTACAATAATAAAAATATCATCAATTAATTCATCCAGAGTTGTAAATGACAGAAAGGAAAAGGACAAAAAGAAAAAAAACACTGACATACTGGAGATAAAACAGGAAAACAGGAAAGAAAATAAGTGAGCTCTGACCTCTTTGTATGCAAAAACAATCCTGCCAGTGTTGTGTAGCGTCGCCTGGAAGGTGAAGCTTCCCAGGTTGTAGTTGTCCTGCAGGTGGACGTGGTCCCATTGCACCACCAGAGCCGTACCTGCAGGGAAACAACCACACACAGCTTATTAGCACATGCAGGACCACATGAAACCCCCGAGACTGAAGGAAAACACAGGCGCTTCTGTTACACGTTTTATTTTTTTAACACTGACTTGTGTTTCACCGTTTTAAAATATCATCTGTACTGTCTCAGATGTAGCGTGAAATGAAGTGCTGACCGGGCAAAGCCTGTGAATAAGAAGACATCAATGTAACAATCATGTTTGTAAGGCGATATGTTTCTGAGGGATTATTTCCTGGCTGAGGCTTCATTTCCCCCTGTGGGTGTGAGGTGATTGACACTGAAGTAGTGTGAGCAGTGATATGAAAACACTTCACTGGAGCAGCATAAAGCGGCAATAAAAATGAAACTTTTGACAAAACCAAATCAAGGCTTGGCGGTTACTGTGATGGGCTGTCGAGAGCCAGCAATTTTCACAGGAGTGAAAGTTTTTCATATCGTGGAAGAGAACGACAGCTATAAATTATTTAGTCTTATGGTATAGAAAGTGTTTCCAAAAACACTGGCTGAGAGCAGTCACCAGCAGCAGTTAAGTGAAGCAGAAGAGCAACATGGAAAACATTTTCATTTTCATGCTGCTGAATTACGTCTCATGATATTTTGCAGCAATTTCTTTGGTTAATACCATTAATTCCTTAGATTTCGTGCTAATTTTTTACCATTTTGCACACTTAACCCTTTATCTGGCGAAGAACTATATTTGGTAACTTCAGTGGATATCAAAATGAGGTCCCCATGTCTCTCTGTTTGGTCGTAGAACCACATGGATTTCTTCCAGCTAATCGGCAAAGATCAGGCAGACGGTGACACCATGACAACTGACCAATCAGTATCATAATAATATAATAATATTTAGAGAAAAAAGCTGCAAATTTACTAAGTTAAAGTGGCAAATCTGCGCGAAAAAAGTCGCAGATTCACGAGAAAAAAGTGGAAAAAAAGCAACTTTTTTCTCGCAGATTCAGCACTTTAAATCTCATAAATCTGCATTTTTTTTTTTCCTTGTAGATTTGTCACTTTAATCTCGTAGACTTTTTCCTCAAAATATTCCCTCCCCCGGGTCTGTATGTATTTTTTTTTTTTACACATTCTGGCAGTATGTAATATCCTCCAATATTCTCTAGGGTTGAAATTTGGAATTTGCAAGTATTTCAATGAGTGCCCTATTAAGGGTTAAGAATTGATAAAAATGGTCAAAAAACCCTTCAAAATTGAATATTAGGACACCAAGACCTTGACTGGATAGTATCAGCATAAAGTGGGCATGTCTGTAAAATGGAGACCCATAGAATCCATTTGTCAAAGGTCAATGGATGTCTTTGAAAATAGCCATGCAGGTTTTTCCCTTCGTCAAATTTTAGCCTGAACTCTGAAACACTATCAGGCCACTTCCAGACATGGTTGGTACCAATGGATGTCAAACCTGAGCCTCCCACAGTCTCTGAAAGGCTGTTATGTCGATGGTCATCCTGCCAGAGTTCAAGAGGTTAAAGACCTCTTAGGCAGACTGAATGACTGAGCACATTAATAAATGAATGAATGAATAACTAAGTATGAGAGTGACTTAAAAGCCACATGCTAAAACTAAATTACACTTGACCACAAAGAGTCATCATTAGGTGTTGCCTTAATGTGGATATGCACTAAATTAGCACCAGACTCACGGGACCTTCAGCTCTACCCTCCAGACAGCAGGCCTCACATTACTTTTAACACCATTTTGATTTACTGTGGACTTTGGAGAACCTATTGATGTGAAAGCCATTCCCTCCTCCCAGCTAGTCATTTGGCTGTGCGCCAGGGCAATAAAGGTTTGTTAACACAACTAATCAATTTTTCCGTCACATAGCCAGAGCTCTTCCCTCCAAAGATAGAGATTTAGCTTGGACAGTTTGGAGCGCAGAGGCAGGAAACCCCATTATAAATTACATGTGGTTTGTAAAGAGGGCCTCTGGCATAAGACGCTTTTGTTAAAAAAGGAGGTTAGACAGCTGGAGAGTTAAGGGAAGCAAATACAAGACGCTCTCTGGCACTATTGTGAGTGTTTGGATGTGAAATAAGTGAAACGAGAGTACCGAGGAGCTGCTGTGTAATGCATTAAAGAGCAGAGTTAGGAGAAGACAGTGAATATCAGAAGAAGAGAACTAAATTGCTCCAACCGTATGGCACGACGTGCTTCCTCAGTCAGCACAATTTAAGCCTAATATAAGTCTGCTTAAAATGCAT
Source organism: Centropristis striata (assembly GCF_030273125.1). Lineage (NCBI taxonomy): Eukaryota > Metazoa > Chordata > Actinopteri > Perciformes > Serranidae > Centropristis > Centropristis striata. The sequence continues at coordinate 14,102,999 of NC_081539.1, forward strand.
TGAGTTCAGGAGGGGAGGCGATCTGGGGCTTCCCGGCTAAAAATACAGAGCGGGTGAGGAGGCGTGGAGGGAGCACACACACTGGCCTTGTTTCTACTTCTACTTACAAGCTTAACATGCTGTGTGAACTCCCAACAAACAAATCAAATCCTGTTCTATTATGTAAGGCCACCCTCTGCATGGTGAAGTAATTAAGTGCGGTTTAGGCAACAGTTTTTCGGACTTTATTTTAACATGTGCGGTCTATTTTTGCATTTAACTTTTCATAGTTATTCAAAGTTTTATTTATTCTTTCACATGTAGTTCTTACTATTGGTTTATGATGATTCCTAGGGCATTACATATTTATTTCTGCTGCACTATGGGCCTTTTCACAGCAGAAAAGAGAAGAAAAAGAGAGAAAAGAGTAGAATCCAGGTTAAATTTGAAGGGACAGTTCACCCCAAAATCAAAAATACATGTTTCTACTCTTACCTGTGGAGCTTTTTATCAATCCTGACTGTTTTGGTGTTGTTGTTGAGTGTTTAAGATATCGGCCATAGAGATGTCTGCCTTCTCAAGAATATAATGGCACTAGATGGCATTTGGCCTGTGCCAAAAAACAATATTTTAGAGAGTAACAGTGATGTCTCTTTCCAGGAATCATGACCCAGTTACTCAAGCTAATCAACAGACCTGCATCTTTTGATTTTGAGGTGAACTGCCCCTTTAATACACTTTTGTAGTCACATAAATGAGCCTCCAGATTACAAATATGACAGCCTCTGTCTTTGTTTTTGTTTTCAGTAATGCACCTGAAGCTGTTTGGTAACTGATTAAAAAAATGCCAGAAGAAGAACAAGTTCTGCACTATAAGCTTACTACCTAACAACTATTTGTAAAGGTATACTAATACATGGATTTGTGAAGTTTCATCATCTTGCCAGGCTTTCGTTCACATCGATCCCCCAGAGAGGAATAAGTCTCGTCACCCACACAGATAATCCAGTGGTTGAACTGATCAGGGATCAGATAAATGCTACCCGATTGGATTTTAATTAATCTTAAATGCTCCTTGGAAGCATGTTTAAAGATCAAATAGCTGTCTGATCAGAAGATGCATGAAGTGACTAATGTAAATGAAGTACTTGATTCCTTTGGGGCTGATGAACAGCTCAAAAACCTTTTACTTCTTAAGATAATGAAGAAGAAACACCACAACAGGATCAGACGACGACGGCGACGATAGAAGGCTTGAAATGAATCCATGAGTAATGGATTAGTAAATGCTTGTCTGTTACTGTGAACGAAAGTAAAAGCAGACTTCTACAGCTGTGTTTAAAGTCTCTAAGTGTCTGAATTGTCATGCAGCCTGTCAGAGGTTTATTTACCGATGTGGTGCTGTCACCATGATCCCGCTGGCAACAACAGTCACATTCAGAAGTCTGTCAGGTGCTGAAACGCTTCACTCCTCTATAACGGTGCGCTATCAAACTTCAGGATGATTTTACAGCACTAGAAAAACTCTTAACGAGTCACATGGATTCTTTATTTAGCAGATTATAATTAACAAGATTAAAATAAAATGCTGTCTGTGAAATTTCACGCAACTTCCACCACCATCATGCAGAACAATACGGCTCATCAAACTGATGGAACTAGGTGCTCACAACACAACACACACAAGTTCTTATGCTGTATTGGCAGGACATTGACTGATGGACAGTGTGTTGAGGAGCGGGCGGGCTCAGAATCGATCCACTGCCAGTTTGGTTAAAGTGTGATGAGCTCCACTGCAGAAGGTCACACAGTTGGTCAGTCAGTCTGCTGCACTGGGATTAATGACTGACATGATGGATAACAACCGTCACAGATGGCAGAAAGAAAAGGACAGAGGGAAGTGTGGAAGGGCATCAATTTAGTTTAAAGGGGGTGTTACAGAGGTCATGGAGGGTTTTCATATAAATATTTTAATGATAAAGACTTCATTTTTTTGTGAATACATAGTTTTAGTTTTATTAAACTTCAGGATATGTGAATTTAAGGGTGGAAGAGATTGATACCCACTGTATTTTGATACAATAAATGTTTTATTAAATACATTCAGAATTGTTAACTTATAAATAGCATGTAAATTTATGCAATTTTATGTCTCTTTATGTTATTTTTTGTGTGTTTTTTGTACCTTTGGATCTAAATAAGTTAAATTCATATTAAAAAAAAATGTTTTGTTACTTTCACCATAGGATGGATCATTAAACTTCAGTAAGAGCTTCAATATATATATATATATATATATATATATATATATATATATATATATATATATATATATATATATATATATATTTTTTTATTCAATTTTGACTTTTACCTGGGTCAATAAAGAATATACATAAAAAATGTGTAAATTAAGAGGAGGGCAATACTCACTGTATTGTGATATAAGAAATTATTTATTAAATTAATTGAAAATGTGTTAAAGCATAAAATAAACAAATATCAAGGTTTGTTTTGACTGTTTCCAGTAAAATTAACACCTGAAAAATCAAGTTACTTCATTACATTAATGGAAAAATCATATATATAATCATATATATTTATATTGCCATTGTTACTATTAAATTATTTCATTAGTAACTGCAATGTTTTACCATCATGTTGCCTTTTTTTTTATTAGTCTTTTATCAGTTTGAACGAAAAAAATATGTTTTAGACAACAACCCAAAACTTTTGGGATCATGGTTGTATTTCATTAGTTTCCACTGGGACAAATGTTTTGTGTGAAGCATAAAGTTTACTGTTGATGGTTAAAATTCAATTACATCAGCACATGCTTAATTGATTTGTTCCGCCCACCATGATCTCATTCACTTTGATATCTTGACTGTTTTCATGAGTCATGCAGAAATAATCCTCATGTAGTTTGCTAAATTATTTATTTCCCTCTTTTAGTATTTTCTGGAGCTGGTTAGTTGGCTGCAGGAGATCGAATTTAATTCTGTTGTTACCAAAATAAACGGCTGGTTGGAGCCAATAGTGTCTGTTTGTGCCTCGGGCGTCGCACAGCAGAGAGCACACAACTGCTGCACGTTGAGTTAGAAGTAAAATGAATTTGTAAAAACTGCTGTTACCGTTGTCAAAGTAGATGACAGTAGAGTTTCTGGAGACACTGGGGTCAAAGTTCGCCATCAGAGGAGCGATGTACTGCGTAGCTGTGAGCATCCGGTGGACCACGTCACCCGTGTAGATGAACCCTGAGGAAGAAACAGAGGCAACATTTAGTACTTTAATTTAAATGGAAATTGCACCCTCACACTGTTGGGATCATTAATGCATCACTTTTAGTGCTGTACCTGCTTTGATAAAGTGTTTTAAGGTGGGTTTACCCTTTAGCACCTCATAAAAACAAACATCCATCTTCTCTCCCGTACCTTTCTCTTCCTCCGTTTTCAGATAAAGTTTCTTTCAGGGAGGCTACAAGTCTGCCCTGCAGTCCACAGTTAAAAGCTCCTCATTAACTCCCAACCATCACCTCCCTCTCCGTCTCTGGCCTCACGCTGCAGGCTGCTGCAGCTAGCCATGGCGATTAATTAGCGCGATTATCTTTTACCAAAAAACAGAAGGGCAAATCTGAGGGGCTTTAAGGGAAGATACGCTGAGTGAGCAGTAGATATATAATCACGGGCTTATGAGGCTTCTTTTCACCCTCCTGGTGTACTCTTCAACGTCCTCATGTGTGTGTTTTGACTCCACATCATCAATCACAGACGCTAACGAAGAGAGCGTGACAACAAAAAAGGGATTATGTTAACTTTTCCAATTTATGCGTCCCTTCAACGAGGCACAAATAGATCTCTCCACAGAGAGGGACGTGCTCATTCGACACAACAAGAGCTGCAGCATTTAGCAGCCTGTAAACATGGTTATTAATGGAGTCCAGAAAAGGGGGAAAACGCCCACTAATCATCAGAGGGAACAGGCTCTGAATAAAGAATTTGCTCTCATGACAACAGAATCAAACAGCGTCTTAATTTCCCTGCTGACAAGGAAGTTTAGCAAAGTCAGCTGCTATTTAAAGATTTATTCAAAAGCTTCTGTTTCTCACACTACAAAAATATCCAAAACAAACCTTAACATGTACCCTTTAAATCACATCTTACTCACAACAAAGGGACAACACGGCCTCCGGGTGAGACAATCACATGCGTCCGATATAATTTACCTTTGAAGAGCAGTTTGAAGGCTTAATAAGACATTTACAGTGACAGTGTCTTGAAGAAAAAGATGTGTTTTTTAAATAAATTACGCTTGTTTGAAAATTATCCTTGCAACCAGAAAGGGGGCATCTATTTTTTTCCTGATGTTTCCACTTTTGTCTTGTTTAAAGTTCTGAAACTGAAGGATTTTTATGGAAACAGACAGGACTGTTGAAAATGTTAAAAACAGATGAACAAAAAACATTAACAGAATGTAAAGGGTTAACAGTTTTGATGTTGTGGCAAAGACGGCTATGCTTTGTTTAACAAAGATATCTACTGAAATAAGCACGCTAACCAGTTAGCTCCGGCCTATCCTGTCTTGTAACAGTACATGTATCCTCGAGATTTGAAAGTGAGTAACTGTTGTATGTCATACAATGACATAAAGCTGACAATCACATCAAGGGCAGAATAACAGCCCCTAGTGGCACACAGTTAACATATACGTATATATCCTTTATTTAAACAGGTAAAAGCCTCAATGAGATTAAAAATCTCTTTTTCAAGAGAGACTTGGCCAAGAAGGCAGCATAAAAAGAGACAAGTTACAACATTAAACATAGTTATCACACACATTAAATACAAATACAGCCATCACAACAACACTGAGTTAGCACCAGTAGCCAACTTATATGGAGCAGTCACACTGACCAAGGGAAGTGATTTCTTTGTCCTTTAAAATCGATTTGATTTGAATTTAATCAAAAAGATGACACAAGCTTACAGCAGGTGACCTCTACTAGCCCTTTTTATACTGACTTTCCTCAAAAGTGCTTTAACGAAGCACTGCCGCCATTTTGTCTCAGGACATTCACACTGATCCACCAATGGTGTAATAATGGCGTCCATTCACATTACTACCTCCAAAGGTGGTACAGAACTGGGATCACTTGATCCCCCCACCACACCACTGACATGTTCAGACTGAAGGCGAAACCTCACAGAGGCGTAAATATCACGGCTTGAAATTAGCCTTTATTTCCAGTGATTCCGGTATTTGTGCTAAGCTAAGCTAAGCTAACCAGCTGCCGGCTGTGGCTTCATATTTACCAAGGAGTCATGAGCATAGAATCAACCTTCTCAGTCAGTTTTTTATCAAAATATCAAACTATTGCATTAAATATGTGTTGGGCATACAAACTATCTAAGTCCTTCACCTCTGGGCTTGAGGATGGACAGTTTTTTGCTAAAAATCACACAAAATATCTTCAAAACAACTCAGAGTAAGAAACCCTTCTCTTTTGAAGGGATCTCTTCGCTTTGTTGCAGAAGTTCAACAGAAATACAGTATATAAAGTAGCTGCCTGAGGCATGTAGAGAGAAGAAAACCCTCCTCGGAAAGAAAAGAGGATTTTTGGGAAAAGTCTCATTGAGGCCAGGCCCATAAACCCCCACTTCATGTCACCATATGTCTTCTCACACAGTAGGCTGGCTATAAAAACAGATCCATCACGTTGGAAACCAGGAGCAGAGCATATCATGAGGGGAATCAATCTTTCCCCAAAGACCTCCCTGCTCAGAATTACCTCTATATAGAGCAGTGTCAGCAGCACACACAGAGAGAAGGAGAGCAGGGGAGGGCTGCCAGTGAAGATGTGACTTCATTTAGTTTTGTGAAGTCCTCACTGTGGAGAACTCCACCTGGAGTGAATGAGGTAAAAGATTTGGTCCTTTATGGCTCAAAAAGAGGAGAATCTTAAAGCTGGAGTGTAGCACTTTAACATATAAATGAACAGGGGAGGGGGTTGTTTAAAATAATCATACTGTTCTTTAAAATGGAAGCTTAAGGTTCCTGAGAACAATCATTTCACTTGAGTACCTGACCTGTCTGCTTCACTCTTCAGAGGGACAGTTTATGAACATTTGGACTAAATATCTTCACTTTTCCAACTCTACAGTGGATTCAGTGCTCTCAGGTGTTGTCTTTGGCTAGCCTTTGGCTCTTTACCTGTGTCATGTTGTCACTGGACTGATAGGGTGCATGTGAGATGTAAATGTGTTTCAACTGTCTAGACCAATGTTGTAATGAGTGTTGTTGTTGTTGTCTTACTGCTGTTGTTATGTTATTATATATAAAAAGCTGAATAAACACATTTGAGAAAAAATAAATAAAGAAGTTGTATCTTATGCTTTATATTTACAACTACACCCTCCTCATCCACGTCTGAGATCACCAGACCTTGTGAGATCACTCGAGATTCCCTGGAAAATGGTATTGCCAAATCTCTGCCAGTGGAGATATTTTCTACTGTTGCACGATTTATACCATCACATCAGCCAATCCTAGTCGGGAATAAAGCGGATCCATGGCAGAAAGTCCTTAAAAATGTGTAACAAAAGTTTCTGTAGTGGATGCTCCAGGTAAAAAATAAACTTGAAGCGATCAGAGGAAGGATTAAAGTAAAAAAAATTATTAAAAAGGAAGCTATCAGCAAAGGATCCCTATGGATGTAGCTTTTCCTTGTTGTAACTGGCTGCTGGCGGTAGCTTCATAGTAAGTAGGATTGCTGTCCTCATGTTACTCTCAGTAAGGAAGAAATTAAGCAAAATGTCAAACCTTGCTTTAACAAATTACAAATTTATAGTTACAAATTAATATATTGTGATAATATAAGTAGGGTGATACAATTCTCTCTATACACCAGGCGGCAATCTCCGTGCCTGAGCATGGAAGCCATCAGGAAGTGCATAAAGCCTGCAATTCACCGAAAATTCCAGTAGGGGGTGCTAAGTTTGGCTGCAAAAGAAATCTGCCCATTCATTTCAGTGCTAAATTTGAAAACTTCTCACTTGATTTATTACCTCAGAAAAAATTTTCAGGGACAACATTATGGTCTCAATCGCTAGTAAAACATCTTCTTCAAGACAATTTGATGTCAATAGTTCTAATAATGGCCCCATTTAGAAGAAAATAGAAGATAAAGAATCGTATGATTTGGGGTGTTTCTAGCTTTGATTGACAGGTCACTGACAAGGCGAGCCCTCACCAGGAGAGAAGCAGAGCGTATCCACGGCAACGTGTCAATAAAGTTATATATAACGTTATATAGATAGAAAAGAGGACGTTTAGCGGTTTGGTCTCATAACTTTGACCCTTTCACACTATATTTTCACTTAATGACAGTTTATTTGAACGTTTTGTTCAGTAAAATGTCTTGTTCAGCGTTTGGTTGGACTAACAGACACTCCAAGGAGTCGCTGCTCAGTTTTCTGAGGTAAGAAAGATACATTTTGTTTTTGTTTTTTTGCTAGCCAAAACTAACATCCCAGTTAATGCTCCAGTTAATGCTAACATGAATTAGCAGCGGCTTCTCTCAGTCAGGTTGAGGTGTAGAGATGCGTGTAGTCAGTGTCGTCACATCCCTCGCGCTCCGCCACAGTCCAATTATGGTCTGCTCCGCGTATCGGAGACATGATGGCGACGCAAGATGGCGACGAGTGTAACGCTGAACTCGAGGCTTCCAACGGGCAGTCCACAAACCAATGGGTGACGTCACGGTGACTACGTCCATTATTTATATACAGTCTATGCTATACACCCATGCCCCTAATGCTACTTCCTGTTTCAATCTATGTTGTTACGTTGGAAGATCGACTACAACACTGCCATCTAGTGGTCTGGAGTTTAAACACCACGCAAAACGGACCACCGTCTGCCAGGAATCTTTGCATGTAAACTATTAAAAAATTGATAAAGTGGTTTAAGAATTCAAACAGTATCACAAAACATAATGTCGTGATCCTCAAGTGTATCGATATTTCCTTACGCCCCTGATGTAAGAAGCTAATTGTGTTGTTTTTTGTGGAAGCAACTGTTTTTAAGCTGTAGAAGGATATATAATATATGGGATCTGTTTGTGCTTGCAGAACATGAACTCAGCACAGCAGATAAAAGCCTCCACTCTATGTTATATCATACTAAATGAACGTAAAGAGGATAGAAAACAAAGATGGAGGGTTGTTTAGTCTACCTGCGTAAATGAAGGTAAATATAAACATAATGGCGTGGTGAAACTTGCATGTTGCCGCGTCTGCACTTTCTTTAATCTGATTGTGCAGCGACATGAGTGACTTCCTCCCAATCAGCCACCATACATTCCATCTCATATTTACCCAACAGTCAGCTCAAGCACGTTTTTATCTCCTTCACCCTTTACTTTGGCTTTTCTTTGTACTATTTCTCTTTCACTTTCAAACTCCAGAAAGCTCAGAAATCTCCCCTCCCCTCGACCAAACATAACACACACACACACACACACACACACACGAAGGGTTTTATATCTGCTCTCTACCAGCAATCTCCTGAAAACACAATACGACTTATTTGACAGTCTAAAGAAAATCAGACAGCCTCTCAATACACTAAAGAGGTGAGAGCCGCGGGGCGCTCAATAGAGAGGCAATCCATCCATTATGGCCGTCACTTACAGCAGAGGGAGTCTGGATGGAGGAGGAGGGAGGGGAGGCGACCTGGGGAGCGGCACATATACAAGGAGAAATAATGGAGTTTGAGAAAGAGGTTTCAGGAAGGTGGGAAGGAGCAGGATAATTCTTTCCAAGTTCTGTTTATATGTGCTGCTATCCAAAAGTGCCGGGCTGTGTATGTCCAAGAAAAACACAAGACCCTCTAGACTAAAGCTTCACTTTATTGGACACTGTGTTTAGACAAGGTCTTTGTTCCTTTGTTCCAAGCTGTGTTTAATTTACAGGATATTTTCTGTTTATCACAGCTGTTTTGTGCCAAGAACCGGATCACACAAGCATTTTATTTAGTCTTTTGTCTTTTAACCAAACAACAAGGTTTTTATCTAAATTAAATGTCAACCTTTTTTGTTATTTTTATTGCTGAGTGATACAAAACAATACTGAGTCATCCTGTAACCAATCCATTATGTCTTTCCGAGGAAAAATCATCTGGCACACAGACCTAATGTATCTTGTTCTCACAACTTTTCTTTTTGGAATACTTCAAATTGGCAGCCATCGCCATGACTCGACAGACTAAAAACTTCCAAAATCCATCTCTGTCACGACCCTGTCTACCAGGAAATGTGTTACTTAGCTGCATTGCAAATTGTTATTTTTGTACCGCATGTTTGGGCAACAAAAGCAGTTTGTTTAATATCCAGTCTAATGCTTCATGTCACTGTTGACTTTTCAATATTTAATGGCCAGTTCCATCTGCATTCTTTTCCAGGTTATATAAAATGGAAAAGCCCACTCAGCCTTAGCACATAGCAGTGACAGTGAGAGTTGAGTCAGTAGCCCCTTTCATAGTGCCGTTTCAGGGACATTTACGGCTCTGTAACGTCTCACCTCCACTATGAATGCTCCAGAAGCGGGATGCCGGGATCAAATGATCCCACCAATTTTCCGCCTCCAGAGGTAGTCACGGAGACGGAAAATTGGTGGGACTGTTTAAAGCAGGACCACTATGAACAGGCCATCCAGGCAAACTGGGATATTTGACGTCGTGTGTAACGACAGTGTCTGCCGCTTATTGTAAACAAACCAGCATGCTTACTGTACACGTGGTGTCCGCTGTTGATCGTAAACAATCTGGCTTCACAGAGTGTCTGGTACTAGTTGTTAACAAACGGAACGCCTTCACGGGATCACTATGAACGTCCTAAGGTGAAAAGCCGGCACAGATAGACATTTGCGAGACGGCACTATGAAAGGAGCTAGTGTTAGCTGTGTTAAGATTCGAAATTATGCACTGAATCTACTTCTGTGGACGCTGCATTAGTTCAGATACTATTATACAAACTGGATGTGATGGTAATATTAGACCACCAAGTTCTATGTTCTGTGAGGTAAAATTGCTGTTTTTGTCAATGGAGTCTGGTGGCATTAAATAAAACATGGATAACAGCTTAAGTTCCAAGTCATAAAGTGCTGTCTGACAGCAAGGTAAAGGCAGGGAAATGTTCTTGATATAGTGAACACTTAAACTGATATTGATTTCCTTGTGGCTAAAATATTTTTAGCTTTTGCCTCCCTCCACAAATTGCTCCCTTAAAAGCTACCAGACTCCTTTGACAAAAACAGCAATTTTAACTCACAAAGCAAAGGAGTTTTTGGTCTTCCGTTACTTGGATCTGTTAGTTTGCTTGTGTTATTGTGTGATTTTCTGTCTTGGATACAAACTACTGAGGCATTCACAGCAAAAAATACTATCTTTTTCATTCAAATCCTACTTAAGTAAGAGTACCAAAATAAAAAATAAAATAAAAATAAGTATAAATTATAAATAATTATACAGAGTGGCAAATTTCAGAATGATTTATATTATATTACTTGATTATAATTACTGATGCATTCATCACTTCAATCGTGTGTATTAATAATCTGAATATGCAAAGTAACTAAAACTGTAAATAAATGTAGTGGAGTAAAAGTCCAATATATGCCTCCTTACTATAGTGGAGTTTAAGTACAAATAACCTAAAAGTGATGCTCTCTTCCCTGTTTGTTGTCTTTTTAAACTGTGTTTAGAGGCCCAGACTATGCAATATTGCACAGTAACATCTGAAATAATAAACCTAATTTGTACAGTAGAAGTGTCTCCTGTCTTGTTAATCATCTTTTGATCCTTCAAAATCATTTTAGGAGATCTTGACCACTTGGCTGGGAACCAGTGAAACATGATATCTGAGTTTGGAGAGGAGAGAACATTAAGTTGTCTGAATGTGTTCCCTTTGCACATGTTATGTATTTGGTGCCTTACATGTAAGTGACTGTGATCCCTAATAAGCTGGATAATGATATATAATATGTATTATTTGATAAAACTGTCCTCATGTGTTTTCTGGATCTGTGTTTGTATTCTGGATGTAAAGTGTGACAGCTGGTCCAGTAAACAGCATGCCACAGCTGGATATCTGTCGTCACAGCTGGCGGCGGTCGGATCATATATCATCACTGGTATTCACAGGCTCTCTACATGTCACACACACACACACACACACACACACACACACACACACACACACACACTTTTCAACACAGGCTGCAGACCAAAATAACCTGTCAGTTCAGTACAACACCTGCAGCCTGCTGACAGTCTCTGTAACTGTCCTGACTGTATGAATATGTGTTTCTTTGTTGACAAGGTATTTGTTTTCAAGAAATTTCCTTTTATATTTTAATGTGTTCTGTCTGTTTTTATTATTCAGGCTTCTAAGATGCTGTAGTCTAATGTTAGTGGGGTTTTTAAAACAAGATAATATAATATAATTCAAGAATAATACTAGAATAATAAGGATTAAGTGTTTCATTGTTTAGTTTATAAGATGTTAGATTCATGAAGCTATAAAACAGATAAACCCTTCAACTTGTCAGACTTTTAGAAGCAGGAAAGTGTTTTTATTTTATTTTAATTTTTTTACAGGTTTTCCTTAAAAAACAACAACTTTTACATGAACTCTCAAAACTGTCTTTTTTTTTTGGGGGGGGGGGGGGGGGTGGGGGGTCTTTATTAGTTAATAGCTCAAATAAACATACAATGGAGGGTTCCAAATGGGCTTGAATCTGGCTTTAAATGTGCACAAATCAAGTCTTATCAACTACAGTACAGTCTGTGCTCATTCACCCATTCACACACACATTCATACAGGTGGCAGACCAGACCATCTACCCAGAATCAGGAGAAATCTGGGGTTCAGTATCTTGCTCAAGGATACTTTGAGATGTAGGCTGCCAAGGTCAGGGATCGAACCACCAACCACCCAATCAGTGGGCAAACGCTCTAACAAACTGAGCCATTTTTATGTGTGCCATTGTCATTGTAACCCTTGTTGCAGGCAAACTTCTGTATAAACCGACTCTCAGTAGGTCGTGGCCCCACTGAGGTGAAGTTTTACAGTAACAGCTAACTGAGCAGTGGAGTAGCAGGAAGCATAAAGAGCCAGATGCTAAATAAGTACAATTTAACGACTTCATCAGCAGCTGGAAAGCACACTGCGATCGCCAGATGAGTCACAACTTTGTTCAGCTCATTCTCTGTAACCAGTGTAGCATGAAATCATGGTGGAATAACCAAGCCAAAGAGCTATCAAGCCAGCCATCACCATGCTTTAATGCTACACTCCTGCTTGGAGACAACTTTGTTGGGAGGAGAGTGGACAGCAGCACCAGCTAACTAGCTGTCGGTCCTTTAATATCTGAAAAAATGAGAAAGGTTGTTTCTACCAGCTTTTAATGCGAATCAACTTGTTTCAAGAATTATTGTTGAAACTTCATCTTTGTGTAGTCATGTCTTATTTTCTCTTGTTTTACGTATTAACACTGATTGGTAGAGTAAAATAAGCATGTTTTCTCTTAATTTAAACAAGTAAAACATCTATGACTCAAAATGACTTCTTACAGTGAACCTTCTGCAGTGTAACTCTCAATTTACTGCATTCAAAACCCATAAACGTTGACTCAGACTTCACATGTTTGACTAGGCTGCAGGCCAGCCTCGTCCTGTTGCCTCATCGTTAAAGTGTTTGAGAACTGGCTGCTTTACTGTTTAGAAAGTATAGCTGCAACTCTGAAAACACAAAGTGCAACTGTAACTCAGCTGCTGTTTCATCACAGTCAGTTCAGAAATTATCTTTTTCCTGCAGAGCTTCAGAATAATTTAGGTATAGCAAGAAGAAATATTTGCTGAAGTAAAGACAGTGAGTTGCTGACAGAAAAGATGGTCCAGCTGCGAGGAGAGGACGAGCTGACTGATGGAGCCTGAAATGGAGGGATGTGAGGAGGGCGTCTCGGAGACAAAGCCCCAGAGGGCTGTGAGAGGCAGATAGCTGCCTCCTCCTCACTCTCATCCTTCCATCTCTGTCTGCAGGAATGCAAATTCTTGTTATCTCCTCTCTGGTAGCGTCTCAGCCCGTCCACTCCTCTACACCGTCTAAAGCCAACTCAACTTTGCCACTGATGGAGGATCAAGTGGAGGAAAATGAGACGGTGATGATAATGATGATAAGAGACACGGCGGATTATTTCTTTATTATTCCAGTGGCACTTAAACGCAGCACAACATCTCTGAAATAGTTGGGTAAGAGCAGGGCTTTAGTCTTTGATGTGATAATAGCTGGTTGGGGTGTTGTGGTTTCGCCGTCAAGACTCAAGTGGAAAATTGCTTTGCACACTCTGGCAAACACGTCTGCTGCGTCACGTGTCGAACCCACACACACACACACACGCACACACACACACACACACACACACACACACTCCTGATACCCCCACCTCCTTATCCTCATCTATCAGGGTGTGCTAGGCCACTTGGCGCAGGGACTCCTGTTTCCAGTCCAAACCCATCAGTCTGGTTTCTCTTCCAGTTAAGTCTGGTGTGGAGTTGGTGGTGCTGAGTGTTGGGAGTGGTTTGTTTTCCTATCCACGAGTCTCTCGCAGACTACCCCGCGGAGGTGAGAGCTGTAAATGGTCTTGTATCAGGCTGACTGCTTGGTTGGCAGAGTGTCGGCGGCGGTTTTGTACTGCGGTTTGTGCCAGACGAGGCTTTCTGACCTCCCAGAGACATCATATGAAGAAATAACTCTGTTCTTTCTCTGAATTCAGCGTGAGATCTCTTTGTACAGTAGCCACACCACGCTCACTCAGGTACACCAAGTACCAGAAACACACTCTTTTTCTTCTCCAATTCATAAATGCCACTGTACTCCAGACTCATTTTTCATAAACCGTACCACATTCCCTCCCAAACCCGACAGCAATAAAAACTGACTGTGTACAGTCTAATATGCCAAGCACATACAGTATATCCAATAACAACACTAATAACTACTATAGAGAGGACAGAGTCCAAGAACAGTGCTCACTTACCACCAGTGGCCACGGTGATTTCACGCAGGAAATGTCCATAAAAAGGGAAATCGAAGGACAGATTTACTCTCTGTGAGGGGAAAAACAGACAGATGACCTGGGTCAGAAAGATAGAGGCAGCAGGAGGATCACAGCAGAGACTGTTCTCATCTTAAAAACAACACGAGGATTTAGATCAGAGGGAAAATGTGGAGAGAAAATACAGAGGTCTCTACTTTGAGGGGAAATAACTGGTCATTTCTTAGTAACAAATATAAAGTACAGACATACAAGAGTCAAGCAATAGCAGCATTTCTAATGGCATTTATGGTTGAATACATATCTATATATACTGTATCCATAAATCTTTATTACATGGAAAACCATTTTTGCTAAGAAGGAAAAAAATAAATCAGGAAAATGTACAAATGGCAATAATAACTAGAATTACCATGTTGCGGTAAAATGCCTCTGCCAACCAGTTGATTTACATCCACGGCTGTCCAGACTGATATAATTTATGTATTGAAGAGTTTCAAGGAATTTAATAAAGTTTCAAGGTGGAAACCAAGTCAGTATACGATTAGATGTGAAATATAGTCACAACCTTCCCTTTGGTTTATGAGTTATGGTGTTGAATAATGACCAGAAAAGTATTTTTACAGAACATTATGATGTCATAGGAGAGTTGACCTTTGACCTTTTCGATATAAAGTGTCAGCACTTCATCATTTCATCCTATTAGACAACTGTAAGAAATTTTGTCGTGATTAGTATCGAAATTCTTGAGTTAGGCCAAAAACGTGTTTTTTAAGGTCACATTGAAGTTGACCTTTGCCCAGCAAACTCTAATCAGATTGTTTTTGATGGACTTTGGGCAAAATTTAAAGAAAATCCAGATAAGATAAGATAAGACATGACTTTATTTATCCCGCAGTGGGAAAAATGTATTTGTCACAGCAGCTCAAGATATAGACACATTTTAGCATGTTAAATAGGTTATATAGGTTGTTGCATGTTGCAGATGAGTTATTAGATTTACAAGAATGGGATGGACTGACACATGGATAACCTGAAAACACAACACCTACAACCACAGCTGTTATTGCTGTGGAGGAATAAAATACTCACAGAAAGTCAAAAATATGAGAGACTAAGTCAAAATAATGTATTAAAAAAAAAAAAAAGTATCTTTATCAAGCTCTTTTTTCATTCTTGACACAACCATATCTGTTTATTTAATCTGTCTTATTTTATGCGAACTGAGTGGCCGATATCCCTATATTTAAATGATATTGCATCTCTCCACTCAAGGACAAACAGCTTTTTTTCTCCAGTGTGGTGGTTCGGAAAAACTATGAACATATTTGATTTGCGACATGGTCGGACAAATTGGTTCTGTCTGAGTATAACCTGACTCTTAGTCTTGTTATGTCAAAATTATGAGTTTTCAACAAAAATATTATTAGATATGTTCAGATTTGGGCTCATTCTTTCATATATTTATGCTTATTATCTCAGATATAGTATTTCTTACTTAACATTAGTATCACTCCTAACCTTTCATCAGTTTTTTTCTTCTCCTGGCAGAAATGAGCTTCCATATTATTTACAAACCAGTAGATGGTGATTAACACATAATAAAAAAGGGCTTCAAGAAAACTTAGAATATAAAATTATTCTTGGACCAAATGAAAAACAAACTTCTCAAGTATTTTTTACCACAAGTGATGGTTTATCTGTTGGTTTTTTAATCCCTGAGCTGAATATGCTGCAGTCACATCGTGTCCCTGCCAGAAACTGTTATGGATAGTCAGTCCACAGTAAACATGCAGCTATTATGCATGATCCTAGATTATACCAGAGGGAGTAATCCTGTGGCAAACCACACTGAATCCTGCAGACTATATAGCCAATCCAGAGCTTAACTTTCCTACGATCCTGTGATGGAGTTGACCTCTGCGGCTGTGTTTTGTTTTACGACCTGATTGGCCAATTCCTTCTCAGAGCCAGAGCGCTGGCGGGCAGCGGTGCCAGGAGAGAACATGGAAGCTTTCTCCAATCCCGCTCCAGCACTCAGACTTTTATACAGTTTCTCAGGACTTTAACTGCCATCATAATAAACTCTATTTGTTTAAAATCTTAGTGTGCTGACATGGCGGCTGCATTTCAGCGCAGATGGTTTTCCCTTCTTCTCTCGGTGAAATCATGCAGGCAAGATTTCCATATATCCTTTTTGACTTTGCATTGCTCGGCTGGCCACTGGATTGGGATATTCACTTATTGATTTTTTTCAAGCTAAATTCAGAGAATCCTCCCACAGCCTTCCTATACATTTAGAATAAAAGCCGCGCCTCATAGTCGGGCCGCTCCCTGGCTACAAAGAATCGCTTGCCTCAGATTGTTTGGTTCAATCCATCACTACATGACTGAAGGTAGAGGAGCAGAATGCACAATTTGGGACTCTATTCTATCTCCTCGCTGGCTATTGTTCGCCCGGCTTTCTCCTCTTCTTTTTTTCAGAGTCTGTGGCTGCCCTGCTGCCACGCTGCTCCGTCTCTCCAGTCAGTCTCCTGCTGCCTTGTGTGACCTCATCAGTATGCACCTCACATGGGTCACCTGCTTGTGAAGAGGTGGAGGGAGGGGAGCTTTTAAACTTCACTGCAGAGAGGATTTTTAACGGTTTGAATGCCTAATGGAATACTTTACATCTCCTTTAGCCATATCTCCAGGTTTTTAATGGCAACATGATCAAATATACTGCACTACAGTAAAAATATATCATGTCTTTGTGGTTACATGCTGTATTTACTTACAAATACACCCATATACCACATACAGTCATGGAAAAAAATATGAGACCACCCTTGTTTTCTTCAACTTCTTGTTCTTTTTAATGCATGGTAAAAACTAAAGGTACATTTGTTTGGACGCATATAATGATAACAACAGAAATAGCTCATAAGAGAAGAGCTGATATCTAGCCCTTTTGGTTATTCCCAAGGAAACCATGGAAAATAGTTTGATAACAGCTCTTGAATTAAACCCTTATGAGCTATTTTTGTTGTTATCATTATATTTGTCCAAATAAATGTACCTTTAGTTGTACCAGGCATTAAAATGAACAAGAAATTGAAGAAAAAAATGGTCTAATATTTTTTTCGATGACTGTACAGTATGCAGATATATACAGAGTATTTCTTCTTATCCTTCCTGTTGATCTTTGAGCCCACATCTCTGGCCAAACTAACTGGTTTGTAGGCACCAGTAGCTGATAAGATTGACGTCACAGTGTGTGTGTTTGCCAGAGGATTACATCTCCAAATACAGATTGGTGTTTAAAGAAAGAGCTGTAACAACTCAGAGCTTGACTCGAACGAGACAAATGGGGGCTGTTGCTGCTTCACTCAGCATTAGCAGCAGTTAAGAACAAGCTCAGCTATACTGGAACTTGCAGTAGATTAAATCAGCTGACTTTGGACCTCATTTCTGTGTTTGGCCGAAAACAACAAAATAAAACAAGCTAAACTACGTGTGTGTTAAGTTACAGTCAGGTGATTCAGAGGAATGCTGCTAACATCTTTCATTCCACACTCCTCCTTAACATAGATCCATTTTAAATGGGACAAGGGACATTTAGGGGGAGATAGCAGGTCAATAGCAGCAGATGCCACATAGAAGTTGTTTACATCAACTGAAAGCTGGGAACTTGAAGTTTCTCTAGGCGACTATAATCGTTTTCCAAACTCCTCTGCTAGTTGTGCCGTCTTCATACGGTAAGTTTCTTTGATACAGTGGAGTCTCTCAAAGGCTAATCATTATGATTTAAATAATTAATAATGGAATTTGCATGTGGAGTAGTTGGATACACTCTGAATAGGTCTTCTGTATTTTTTCTATATTATATATGTCATATACCACTGATATATTTAAATATATTTATCCATTGATGTTCATACTACTACATGCAACAACCTATTTAACCTATTTAACATGCTAAAATATATTTTCTACAATATATATATTTTTCTTCTATGTGCAATATGTGTTAAATGCAAAGTACTTAGCAAAGTAGGCTGTGGACCAAACAATAAATTGAGAAAGATTACACGGGCTAATGAAAATAATCATAAGTTGCATCTTAAACTGCAGCTGAGCGAAAATAAGCAACAGTTTAACTAGGTTTGGTTTTGGTCAAATTGGTCAGATTGATCCATTTCAAAGTATAAAATCTAAAAAATAAACAGTTAAAAGTATTTTTTTGGATGAAACTTCTTCTGCTTGGCTTAATAAGTGTAATCAACATATAAAATGAAAATGGTTCATTTCACATATTCATATATATATTACATAGATACTGGTCGGGTCAATCTGACCCTGAACAGAAAAGGTGATTTGTGGTACTTTATCAACATCACTCAATAAAGAAAACATTTAAAAATGTAAACTAACATTTTCAAAAGCTCAATGTCATGTAAAACTATTGTATTTTATATGTAGGTCTTTCTGATGATATAAAAAAAAAGACAAAAAAAAGTTGAAACATGCATTTTTATGAAAAACAAGTGAATTATCCTCATTGAACCATGGTCTGTGAGAGGTAAAGAACACCATTCCACTAAATATTGATTGAAATGATTAGTAATGGAGTTATTAATGAAATATAAACAATGTTTATTGAGATTTTTTGGGGTTTCTGACACGTTTGGATAATTAAACTGTTCCTGAGAAACAAAAATAACAGGAAGGTTAAAGATAAATGTTCAAGACTGACATCCCCAAAAAACATCACCTCACACCAAACTGAGTCAGCAGGTTAAACGCTCATTTTTAAATCTCCTCCCACACTGTGTGTTGACTTACTGCTGCTTGTCTGTGTGTGTTGGACAGAATCCCGTGAATCTTCACTTTGTCCTTGTCCATCTGGTCGATATCTACCCACAAGTCTTTGCTCATCGGATCTGACGGGTTGTAGGTTTTTGATGTGTAGTAGTTGTGATCTGTGTCCTCCTGTGGAAGCAATAAAAACAAAATGTACCCTCTGAGTTTACATTCAATATTAAGACTGCAACAAAAGTTATTTAGAGGAATGTAATGCGGCTTGAAGGGTAGAGTAGATATTGCTGTGTTGCTTTGTGAATTAAGCGGATGCAGTCTGCGCTCTTATTATTCAGCATACAGTGAACAGAATACATAAATAGAAATTTATAAAGAAACATCCTGTAAGCTCAATTCAAATTCAAAGCAATCTAAATGAGCGCTAGCTGCAATTTAAACCGGCAAAAAAACACAAACGGAAAATCAATTAGTATTTTTTTTAATTTTGCCACACAACAAATTACCTGCTAAATTAGATTATAAGACAATGCAATCATTCCCATTATGTGTGCATTCTCTTTGCCCTTTCATTCAACTCTGTGGTTGTTCATTCGGGCATAATCAGCACACAAAGAGGTTTTAATGTCGACTAATCACATTAAAAAATACCCAGAAGCCAATCAACTTCTTCCACTCTTAAAACCAGACTGCACAGTCAGGATTGCCTTTAATAAGAGAAACATTTGTGGACTTTTATAAGCCACACGGGAGCGGCCTGTCTGCTTTTATTGTTTCCTGTACAGAATTAGGAAGAATGCTCGTGTCATGAGCTTCCTATTGCTCGTCTCTCTCCCTGTGGGTCTAATGAGATACCTTACAGCTGTGCCTTTCATCTAAAACATTGTTAAAGTTAATGTTTTGCTGGTTTGGGAGTCAGGAGAGTGTACACTACGCCTGGCTGTGATCCCACTAATATGCACTCACACAGCTCTGAGCATACTTTGATATATGGGCGGTTTTATTCTGATCTACCGCGCTTGGATTGTCAAAAGGCCATGAGACAAACATTAATTAGAGCACAATCCTTCCCTGTTCAGCTCGTTTTGCTTCAAGGACTCATATTTCCCTCAGAGAGTTATAATCTAATACTGCTACACAATATTCAGCCTGGAATATTAGACAGAGAGATAATGTTTCAGGCTTAGCAAAGCCTCCGCGGGATTGATAAATATCAAAATTCCAGATGGAGTTCAGCCATGTAGGTGGTGTTACTTTTGATCAATTTGTAGATTTAAACAAACACTGCCAGAAGCCTTTCATCGCAGCTTAAAGTGCAGACAAATCATGTCAGGGAGAAAGGCCCCTCCAGGCAGCCTTAGTCAGCACATTACTTTCAGGATAGAAAACAAGGGCACTTGTAAAAAAAGAGTAGACACAAATGCTTGGCTATAAAGTTTCCTCCTAATCAGCACAAGATGTTTTTGGTGTAAGGAAGAAGGATGGAGGGAGATAGAGGCTCCTCAGAGGTGAGAGGGGCCTGTGAAGGGGAAGGTGGGCCGGGTCACAGCTGGGTGCGAGAGGATATGAAGCTGTGAGCAAACAGAGAGCAGGGTGCTCGGCCAGAGAAACCTCCTCATGCAGACTGAGACAGAAATACACAATGATAGAGAGAGTTTCGATGGGAGGGAGGCTCTCTCTGTTTCTTTAAATCCTGCAATGCAAATGTGCCAAAAAGAGCCAGAAGGTGAAGTGAGGTACTTGATATTAATGTGTGAAAAAACAAACATGGTGCAAATTCTGCTACTGCATTGGGTCTTTTTTTGGACAGACTTTCTCAGCATTGTTGGGAGCTAATAAACACTTTTTTTAAAGTTAGTTTAACAGAAACCATCTCCACCCAAGTGGATTTATAATTCATGCAATCCTTATATTGCAAAATAAAAAAACAACTTTTTCAGATATGTTGAGTTATTCATGCAGGTTTTAGGGACATTCTTTTCTGAGCAGGCAGGATTAACCCTGCATTCATGCGGTGTCTGAATAATCGGAAAAATGAATTCCCGACTGGGAAAATTCACATCAACACCCCCTCAAGTTGGAACAACAACTTGGAAAGTGGGAGAAAAGTTTGGTTCTCGGCTTGCAGAGTTGATGTCACCAGGAGGAAAGTAACAGTTGGGTTGAGGGTAAGAAATGTTTTATTAATTCACATATTGCATATCAATTTTTTACTCACATGTAATTTGTAATTCAGAGTTACAGGTGTTAGTTGCTGTTCACATAGTGACCCAGATTAGCTAGAGAAGGTCAGGTAATACTACATTTTAGTGGTTAAAAGGAATAAACATGTTGTTTAAATGAATCTATGTTGTTTCCACATTATGATTTAAATCCCATGAACACAAAAAAGTCAGAGGAACAGCTTCCCAACTCAGGAAATGAGCCTATCCTAGGTGCAAGTGAATGCACCATCAGACTGATGTGACTCACAACTGATTGGTAAAATCCAAATAAACCAAAATTGCAAACCCCTCCCAACAAGAAATCAGATTCCCCGGTAGGACGTAGCGCGTGGGAGGATCACGTTATTCCCACCAGTTCCTCTCCCTCCCATCAGGCGCCCCGACCGACCAGGATGATTGCATGTTTTTGTGAGGGACCTCGAGGGACACAGGGAGAACATGCAAACTCCACACAGAAAGGCCCTTTGCCGACATCGACCAGCCCCACGGGCACTGGAGACATGGAGGTGGGGACACGCCTCCAACGCCCACAGCGTTCTGGCGGGAATCGAACCCAGGACCTTCTAGCTGTGAGGCGAGAGAGCTACCAACTGCACCACCGTGCCCCAGAGAGAGGTTTTAAATCTATATTTTTTGGCACATTTTAAAAATGTTGCAATACTAAAAAGTCAAATTTGAGTGCTATTGTACTCATTTATTATTATTATTAGTAGTAGTAGTAGTAGAAATAGTATTATTATTATCTACATTAAAAATCCAGCATTTGCAATGCATTTAATATTAATTTAGAAAAGATTTGTTTAATAATATTTAAAAACAACAATACGCTTTGTAAAATAACTGTATTTAATTACTAATTTAAACCCATACATTTTAAATGTATTTAATAAAAACATGAGAAAGAAATTTTTTTTGTATTCTGCATGCATTTTGGATGCATACTGTATTGTGAGAGCATACAAGGAGTCACACATACACATCTCTGGTGGGCTAAGTTCCAATTGACCCTCAGAGACATGACAGAAATAGAGATGAGATTGAGCTGCACCGAAGAGCTCAAAGGAGTCTAATGGAAGATAGATGGCCACATGATGAACGAGGGCGAGCAGAGGAGGGCTGTGACCTCGCCACTCAGCTTCAGGAGGGAACTCCTGTCCCATTTTTCACCCGTCCATCATAAATTGAAACAAGATATCGATGGGGGAAACCAAACATTCGCTGCCAATAATAGGCTGTTTTGTGTCTCAAGAGCACAAAAACAAACTGAAGAAAAGATTTGTTCAGTAAGATTCCCTCCCATCTCTGTCTGAGGCTTTTACTGAAGCTGCCCACAGCATCAATATTGCATTATACTGAGACCTAAATATCTTGTTTTCACTTCTGAATGGCTCTATAATACAGGGGGGACCCTGGTGCCTTCATGGGATTATTCTGGGGGTTTTGACTTTGAAAAATAAGATGTTTTGAGATTTTTCTTTAAACAGGTACTGAAGATGGAGTCACAGCTCTGATTAAGAAATGCCTGTCAGAAAAATAAAAGAAGAGCGCTCTAAAAAACTGTAATCCCTTCAACTGTAACCATGTCTTTGCTCCTGAGAAAATAACATTTCATGTATGCATAAGCACACTTGAGCTTTGAATAAATGCTCCAGTATGTTGGGATTAAACTGTTTGTCAGCCAGCCCTCGTTTTCCTAAGATAGCACCATCCGGCGCACGCACACACACACACACACACACACACACACACACACAAAGTAGAGTACACAGTTAAATCAGACTGCGGCCTGTTTGAAAGAGCTTTAAAAGGATGCCATTGCTCATGTGTGCAGCTCTTCATCAGCTGATAATGCCTGTGATCCATTATTCATTGTTCCGCTCCGTCTCCTGCCAGTTGCGGCAGCTTGATGGTATTGGTTGTGTGTGTATGTGTGTGTGTTTTCAAACTTAAGATATTAAACCACATACTGGTCTGTGCAGCACCAGCCAATTTCTGATTCCTTTTCATAGAAGTGTGGCTACTTTAGTATGATTTAGAGACATTCTGCACTGGTCTAAAACAGACCAGTGGAAAACATACCACTTAAAGAACCAATAAATACAACTACATTTATTATATTATTATTATTTATTTAAATCTGGTATTTGACATGTAAGTGTGGTCAATAATATCAAACTTTTGATACATATTGATACTTGAAACGGTTTCACTGTTTAGATACACAGGTACCAGCTGCTCATTCTGCCCTATTTTTTTGTACTTTTTTCTGCCTAAATCTCTTAAACAACTTCCACCCTGCTCAAAAATACCAAATATTCAAGTATTTTGAGGATTTTAACCCTTTAAATGCCAGTTTAAAAAAATATTCATCTGTAAAGTTTTTATCGCATTTTTTTTGGAAGTGGACATTTTTGTCCTTAATGACCTTAAAGGGTAGTAAATGGAAGTGGTCCCAGAGGGTTGAACACATCTCTTGACTTTTTCACAACAACTTTACAGGAGGCTGATGTGAAACTGCCGTGCTTACTGCAGCAAAAACATCTGTGGCCTATACACGGCAGATGCAAAGCTTCCACGACTACTGCCTTTTAAATGAGCGATCATTTTCAAGAAGTACATTGTTTTCATAACTATTAATTATTGTTGGTGTTTACAGCTGTTCTCTGCTACTAGCAATGGAAAGAAACGTTGTCGTTGTTTTTATAAAAATCTAAAATCTTATGCAAATCTCAATTTTTCCCTGCTGTATTGAAAATGGTACTGAATGCTGATATTTTTCAAGGTATTGTATTGAAGTTAGACATTCCAGTATTGTGATAAAGTTTGGACCCAGTCTGACCCGAGTCAGGTTCCTCACAGCCCAGAAGACCTGTAAAGACATCTGCTATGAATCTGGACTATAATTAAATGCTTTATTACCACTGATGGCATCTAAAATGTTTCCAAAGTGCTCGATCACTCTTAAAATTTGTAAGAAATCAAAACCAGGAGGCCT
Source organism: Centropristis striata (assembly GCF_030273125.1). Lineage (NCBI taxonomy): Eukaryota > Metazoa > Chordata > Actinopteri > Perciformes > Serranidae > Centropristis > Centropristis striata. The sequence goes on from NC_081539.1 coordinate 14,127,109, forward strand.
TCCAAGTGAATAAATATTTATAAGTCAGCATGGGCTTGTTTGAAAAAAACAAACAACAAAGAAATATGGAGAGAATAAAGTAGTCTGAGGTGAATCCAAACATCAGATGTATGATTTAAGTGTTTCCTTTTTGGCTGTAGATCCCATTAAGTGGATTTGCAAGCTGTCTGATGGGTTCAAACTGAATGTTGTTGTATTTTAAAGTGTTGTTCAAGGACGAGGAGGTAAAAAGAGTGCACATAACAAGCTATTCAAACTGTCTACCTTTCCTCTTTCTATTCATTTGAAGAAAAGTCTACAACTCAGTTAGACCGAAGCAGACTGGACACGTACGGAAATTTTAACAACTACAGGTTCATCTGCAGAGCAGCAGAGTTTAAACACTGAAAAACATAAAGACAAGTAAACATCTCTTTCCAAAAACATTATCCTCCGGGAACCTTTAAACAAACTTGACAAACTGAGACAAAAAAAAACAAAGGAGGAGAAAAAAATAATTTGCATTCACGGCAGGTTCTGAATATGGAGTGTGGTAAGGGTAAAAGCAGCACTGGGAATCAAAGTGAAGTAATGAAAATTAGCAAGACGAGCTGCTTGCTGCCTCGCTGTGTGAATTCTCTCCCTTAAGAAATACACAAATAAACAGTGAATGTAGCGGAGCATGTAACCCCCAAAGAGCCTCCTGAGCTGAGCAGTCCCAGACATCCAGTTACAACCATAAACCACACCCTCGTTACATCAAAGCGAGCTACACAAACACCAATACGCTGTCTGCTTTTAGTGGCAATCTGACATGTCTGACATTGGTTAAATCCTCAGGACGGGACTGTAGATACGCAGGCGGCAGCCAGGCACTAAAACGAGACCATCAAATGTACACATTATTTCAGAGGGAACATAAGGAGTTATGTGTCTCTCTGGGCTTCCCTTGTGGTGTTGTAATATCATGCAGGGTTTTAAAAAGAGAGCGCACTGTCCAATATATCATCCGAGTGGCTGCCGTATGTGTTCGTGCGGTTTGTTTATGCTCCTTACAAAGATCGGATTTAAAACGGAGACACCTGACAGCTGTAAGCTACCTCGAAAGCAGTTTCTCAAAGAGGTCAGGACCTCGTGTTGGCTCGCTTGGTATGCAGACAGGGTTTCCAGGTGATTTCTCAGACTGAGCCAGTGTACCAAGCCCAAGAAAAAACACTTTTTAAAAACATATGCAAGAGTCTCTACTGGAGGCAAGGCTCAACAAAATGCATTCGATTGCAACTGATGCAAGATTGTCCCAGAAATAAACAATATTATTATCATTTTAAGACCAATTTATGCCATTGGTATAATGCCAATATAAAAGGATTATAATGGAAATACACCCTTTTAAAGAGGAATTAACTTTTGATTATTAGGAATATTCAGAAATCAATGTGAAACATATTAAAATAACAGACTAATGATTACAGTAAAATGTGTCTCAGTGTTTGTTTTCATTCTTATAGATCTTATAATAGTAGGTAATACTCTCATGTTTGTCGGACATCATTTTGGCAAAAGTGTTGGTAAGTTAACACACCTGCATGTAAACACAACAGTCACTGTCAGCCAAAATTATCATAGTCATGTCTATTGATCATACGATAAGTCGATATTGTAATAATCGTTACAGGCTCACAGGCAAAGGAGAGTAACATGTGCACCCCAAAATATATAAATACATTTTTTTAATTTGTATAAGTGCCATTTAAATATTGCCCTTGCAAATTACAAATTTCAACCCAAGTGTTATATAAATGATATAACAAGGATTTTTTATTTTCATTTTTACACTGAAAGTCAAGGTCAATAAATGTATTATTATTATTATTATTATTATACTGATTGGTCAGTGTCACTTTCTGGGACGTAGCCTGATGTTCACTGGGAGAAGTCCACGTGATCCTACGACCTCATGGAGAGCGGGGGGACCCAATTTCGGATGTCCGCTGAAGTGCGAATGTGGTTCTACGCCCGATAAAGGGTTAAAGTCAGAACTGGAACTGCTGCACATGCATTGGTGAATTGACCCGACAGTGGCGAAGCATTTGACTGTGGAGTGAAAAGTGTGATCACAAATGATTTCACTAACAAAAGGACCAGATAAACCTAACAAAAAAAAAATTGTGAAGTCTTGGGAGATGAAGTACCACAGTCTTTCTTTCTTTCTTTTCATCTTTGAGTTGGATGAAAAGTTAAACTGCAAAGAACATTCAACAAACACCTTGATAAGTGACACATCACACTTCAAGTTTGAACATTCAACAGAAGCACGAGGCGAGACAAACACTGAAGGTCGAAGTAAACGTACGTCAAAGCAGGCTGTGAGATTTTTCTTATCTTTCTTATTCTTCAGCAAACTGTTCTGTTGAATTCAGTGTATGTCTAATGCACCAAACCGTGTTTAAATTATGTTGAATCTGAGATGTTTATGTTTAAATAGTCAAAATATACGATAACTAAAAATGACAACTACATTTTCAGCTTCTGCAACCAAAAACAAAGTGAATTTGAGTGATACAAGCAAGATTTTGGGGGGTTTATCAAAACCCAAAAGACTCCACAGTAGTCAAAAAACAGTGTTATGTACAGAATGGACTGGATTTACAACTCTTCAAAGTTATCAAGGTCATTTTTTGAATAATTTTATCCACTGTCTTTGCCATTTACAGTGCAAGCAATACTCAAGGAATGTGCACTTCCATTGAAAGTGAAGCCTTTTTTGCTTAATGACCCAGCGGTTTGTTTGTTTTTCTGTTTTGTTTTCCCCGATCCCTCTGCGTGTGCACTTGAGCTGTGCCAATACAGTGTTCTCACTGACATGAATGAGGAGATTGGGCTTTCTGTGGCAGTAATTAGTACTTAGCAGCAATGATACTTTGGGGAGCAGCTCAAGATGTTCACAGCGATCAAGCCATTAATTTACACCAACGTAATTTTCTTCTGAGAGCAGTAAAGTGCTCTTGTTTCCTTCAAATTGAAAAATCACAGTGGAAATTATTGTTTTTCAATATTTATTCACATTTGGTAGTCAAGACAGGAAACCCCACCATCTGTTCAGGGTGCAATGATATGCTATCAATATGTAGAAAAAGTTTCAATTTCAGATCAAGGCCTGAAGTGTCTTCTACAAGCCTACTTTACTTCACAAGTGAAAGGGACATACAGCAATAGAAATTGTTTGGTTAGGAGCACTTCCTGGACTCAAATGGAGTTTGTTTGAGATCATCTTCGGATAAGGATACATATGGGTTCAACACAGTGGTGGAAAGTAACTAAGTACATTTATTTAAGTACTGTACTAAAGTACAAATTTGAGGTACGTGTACTTTACTTGAGTATTTCCATTTTATGTAATTCTACACTTCTATTCCATTGCATTTCAGGCAAATATTGTACTTTTTACTCCATTACATTCAGCTGGCCACTTTAGTTACTTTTCAGGTCAAGATTTAACATAAAAAACATGATAAATTTAAAATGATTACACCTTTTTTATTTTTATTAAACCTTATAGTAACTGTATCCCACACCTGACACCGTTCGGCACTTACTACATCCCTGATCGAACACATCTGCAAACTTTCCAGTGTTTCACGGTCATTTCGAATATGATGCCCACCACCAGTGTAGGTTTAATTGATTTATACATATTTAACAATCTACGTGTGAAATTTAGTTTATGTACATGGAGATATACATGTCTAAGTACAATACAAAAGTAACTGAGAGAAAGCAGGCCACTCAGGCCACGATCTTAAAAGTACATCTTTATTTTTACTGTACTGTATTTTATTGTGAAGGTCAGAAGTATGGTCCGGGTGTGTTGATAACGATGGTTGATAACGGTGATATTTATTTGACTTACGCAGAAACATCCAATTTCCCCCGAAAAACTCAGTAGTCCACATTGTTTTACAGCGAGGAGATCCAAGTGTCTGACATGGGAAACAGTTAGCACACAGCTTATTCACTGGTGTTAGCCTCCTTTTGCCGACTCTGGTAAACCCTAAGGCTAAAGTACACGGTTAAAACAATATACAGTCTGAAAGATAAGAAGTTAGACTCTATTTTCACACCACTTAATTAAATTGGAAACACATTTATATTAGTAGTTAATGTGAAATTTTGATAGAATGTTAGCCAAAAGCTGTCCGATGTGGGAAAATCTTATATATTTATTGGAATATATAAAGATCGGAGAGGGGACATTCAGCGTAATGAGTACTTTTATTTTGATTATTTTGATGCTGATACTTTTGTACTTTTACTTTAATTTTGAATGCAGGACTTTTTCTTGTAGTGGAGTAATTTCACAGTGTGGTCTTAGTACTTTTATTTAAATAAGAGATCTGAATAGTTTTTTCACCACTGGTCTATCATCCCATAACCATAAAGAAGTCACCAAAATTAATTTGAAACACTTATCAACAGTAATGAGTGTTTGACATGAAAACAGATATTCATTAATAGTAATTTGAAGCTTTCTAGTATCAAATTAAATCATTACATGTTGGCTCCAGTATCAGTTGTTGTCATGAAACTAAAACCAGGTTAAAAACCTGCTCCAGTTTGGGAGATACAGTAACAAACCACAATAACATGAAAAACAGCCACAAGCCATTACTGACAACACGTCTAGACTGGTACAAGCCTTTCCTGAAGGTGATGAGATTTGGCTTGAATTCAGTGATAGTTTCTTGTTCCCACAGTTTGATCCAACTTTGCCTTTCTCTACCTCACAGTGACCTGAAGCCGAGAGGCTGTTTCATCTGATAGCGAACACAGTGAGTCACAGTCATCCAGGGCGTCAGAGTGTCTGCTGTTAAGGCCTGCTCTTATAAACCTGCATGTCGAGGTGAGATGAATCTATTGTTGGAAACTCGCGTTACGGCACCACTTAACCAAAACACAGACTGACCTCAAAGCAAAGACAATGAGGCAGATGGAGAGAAATGGAAACCTGATTTATGGAAATGAAAACAATTGGTGTTTTCCTTGTTCTGACATATATCTGGCCTTCCTTCAAACTCTAGTGTCAAACTGCAGGAATAATGGTTTTCTAGTTGAGAGTTAGGAATGATACCACTGGAGCCAGCAGTCGGTTAGCTTAGCTTCGCCTAGCATGAAGCTAGCCTGAAACAGCTGGCATGCAGAGCCAGGCTAGCTGTTTCAGGCTAGCTTCATGCTAGGCGAAGCTAAACTAACCGAAGCTAAGCCCACCTCTAAAGCTCACTAATTAAAGGTATAATACGTAAACGTTCCTCATTTAAATGTCTAAAAATTACTAAACCTATTTTAAATACACTAGTGCTCAAAAGTTTGGGGTCACCCAGAAAATGTCTGTGTTGTTTTGCATTAAAAATTAACTGTTTTATTCGTGAAACAAGTTACAAAATGAATTAAAAATATAGAAAAGACATTGACAAGGGTAAAAATAATAATTTTAACCTGTGAACCTCCAACTTTACCTCTAGATACTCAACTAGCTTGAGGAAGGATCACTGTATTGCTTCTCAAATCAGCACAAAACAGTTTCAGCGGTGCTAACATAATGCTCAGGTGTTTTAATGATCAATCAGCCTTTCAACACTATAATGGATTAACACAATGTGCCACTGGAACACAGGAGTGATGTTTGCTGACAATATATAATAGATATTTCATAAGAAAAATCAGCCGTTTTCCAGCTTTAATGGTCATTTATCACATTAACAATGTCAATTGAAATGGGCTTATCTTAAAAAAAAGGACATTTCTAAGTGACCCCAAACTTTTGAGTGGTAGTATATGTTGTTGAGTTGTGTACTTACATAATAATATAGAGAAATTTGTAGTTTAATCAATAACGGATAACGAATAACAGTCCATTTCCACCCATCATCATGTGTCAGTGTTGTGGTTGTCTGACAGAAGCTGTTATAAATTAACTATTCATCCAGTTTAAGTCACATTTTTACCTGGTGAAGGATTTTAGTCAGTTGAAGTTTAAAAGCTGAGCAAACGTTAGCAGCAGCTTGCAGATAAAATTATCAATAATTAACATTAACATCAATAATTAACAAGTTTTTGTTGTCAGTTGGGGTGTAACACTACATTGATCTCGAGCGATATATCAGTCAAAAGATCAACAATCCAATATCGATGCAGAGTGGAAATATTGATACATGACACCTTTATTTTGATATCCCTCCTTTAAATTAATTCTTCCTATTAAAAAAAACAGATTGTTTTTCATTTAGGTGTCCTGAAGAGCTCAATAATAAAATGTCAAATCATATTTTAATTGCTTTTTGTGAGTTGACTTGGACTGATGGTGTTAAATGGGCATCTGATATCATCTCATATCGATCGCAGGCCATTAAAATAAATCAAAACTTTATCTTGGCAGACTTTGTGATATCAGAAAATATCGTATTGCTGTCCAAAGAATTGATCAAATATCGGATTATGAAGAAACTTGTGATTTACACGTCTGGATGTCAGTCTGACTTCCTTCTAAACTCACTATTTTTCAGCATGAAATATAAAAACAAATCAATAAATGAGAGTCTGTTTCTACACAGGAAGTAGCTTCAACAGACACGAGAGACACAGTAAGAGATTCTAATGTTTCTTTAGCTGCACATCACTAACTGAAATAGACATAACACACAATAAAAATACAATTATATACCGATATTGAAAGTGTCTATGTGTATATTTTCCTTTAAGTGGACACACTGTCCCTGCTCTGTCTCCCTCAGTTAAAGCTCCTTCAGATCAGAGAAGAAAGTCTTTAAATCCATTCAGCTCACTGCTGGCTGGAAGATTCCAGCTCAGTCTCGACTGTTTCTGCCCTCTGAATATGAAGGCTCCTCTCATGTCAACAAAGTGTGTGTGAGGCAGGTGAGGGAATGTGTGTGTGTGTGTGTGTGTGTGTTGAGTAACGACAGAAGGAAACGGGGCTGTTTGTACTGTGAAATGCTTCTCCGTTCTGCAACAACAAATGAGCCCCAGAAAGCGAAAAACAATGATTGTGTCCCTACATGAACGCGTGTAAGCGCGTCCATGAGTGTGTGAAAGATTACAGCTGATGATCAAAGCTGCCTACCTCCTCTCTGAGAGACGCGAGGCTGTGAACCTGAGATGATTAGAAGCCACTGAAAAACTTAACGAGCTGTCTAAGCCCTGGCGGCCGCCGTCATTATGACTGAATGCCTGGATGCTGTCCGCAGGGCCACGGCGGAAAAAAACAAGGAGACACGGGCGATGCCTTTCATTTACATAGACGCAAACACAGGCAGAACCCTCTATTAATCTCCAGCAGCTCCACTAACCCCTCAAATCTGTGGGAGACCCGGTTAATTTCCTGTTCTGGTCTCTCCGAGGTCAAGTTTAAGAGGATCCAACCCCACGAAGAAGGTAGATGAACACCTGAGGGCTCAGCTTAATTTGATATAAAATATTAATCCTCAAAGGCCCCTCCTAGTCCTCTTTTTCATTACTAAACATTCACTCTACCAGGGAGATTTATAATTGCTTCAGGGGAAGCAACCGGGTATATTTAGGTCCGGCTCAACAGAGGACTTTATCGATTCATTCTCTTTATATTAGTTGGCTTCTTTACTAGACAGGAGGGTTTACTGCGCGGAGCTGCTCTGATCTCAACTGAGTCACAATACAGTCTAAATTCATCCAGCAGGAACACGATGATGGCAAACTTTAGTTCTGTTAAACTTATTACAGGGAGTTTTTAACTTGTTATGAAACATTTTAATGCTGATGTGTCCATCAATACATTAGAATATCATAGAAAAGTCTATTTCCAGTAGTTCAAGTCAAATAGCCCCAACCAAGTATTGAGTGCATATAGATGGACATACTTTCTAGAAGCCAACATTTTCATATTAAACATACTTTTTAAAATGGGTCTTTTGTAATATATATTTTTTTGAGACACTAAATTTAGGTCGTCATTAAATGTAAGCCATAATCATTATAATTAGAAGAAATTTTGTGTGTAATGGATCTATATAATGTGTTATTTCCACCTTTTGAATTGAATTACTAACATAAATAAACTTTTCTATGATATTCTAATTTATTGAGATGCACCTGTACATGACATACATAAGCAAACAAGCCCTACAGCAAGAAGATTTCTTTCTTAGTTATTATTGAGGCCCGTCACCAGGTCCATTTCCCTGTAAAAACAGACAAAACGGTTTATGACGCGCAGACAGGAAAAGTCGATGTTTGAATTCTTCTGGCATGTTAAAAAGGAGGAGGAGCAGGAGGAGATTTGTCTTATATTTGTGTTTATGGCTGATACTGGGGCATGATCAGCAACTATTTTAAGAAAATAATTGACTGCAAAACAAAAAAAAGCTAAAAGAAGCAGTAATAGAGTAGTGGAGAAAACATGAGTCAACCTTGGTCGCAACAGATTGAGGGAATTGAGGGATTTTTAAATGGATTTAAAACTGATACTGGATTGGCGATCTAGATTCCGATTTGTCATTTGTGATCAGTTTAGCTAAATAACGCCTTATTAGAAATTAGCACCAACGTTATTTTATAAGCCGTGAGGAGCTGCAGGCTGTGTGAGACCAGCTGGTCGGCAAACTAAAGCACATGTTGACAATGTTTTTGTGATTACTCTCGCTGGCAGAACGGGTCTTAAAGCTCTAAACATGAAAGCTAAAAGAACAAATACAAATGGGTTAGAACCAGGAGAGAAAAAATGGTGGGGCAGCACGAGGTGAATAACCATCACATTTAGGTTTGACCAAAATGATGAATCATGGATGATGTAAGGAATCCATGTCTGCTCAATTTTCAGATACCTCCATATTAAACTGCACCAGGTTCAGAGATTGCATTTTGGCCAATGAATTACGCCTCTTTTTTTCACAGACTACAACCCAGAGCGCTTATGGAACCAAAATATTCTAATGTTGCCTACAGATTCTGCATTCATATGCAGATATCTGTTTACAAAGATTACTCCTCCTCACCATAACATCCCCAAAAAACCCAGAAAGAGCAGACAGATATCATGCACAGTTGATACATTCCCACACAGCCATTAGATGAGGCAAAATAACTGATAACACCTGTGTGGGAGGACTATGGGTTTGTATATTGCTACACAATTCAATGGGTGCTCCAGTGATTTACTGTAGCATGGCACCTCCATAAATTTGGCGAACTTATGTGGGTAACTAATAGAGGTGGGGGGGAATCGATACAGCATAGTATTGCGGTATTTTGCCTGTCAATATTAAATTGATTCATGGCCGCCAAGTATCAATATTTAGTGATCCGACGGCCGGCGGGCTGTCTGTCTTTTCTTTTCTTTTTTACCGGAGGCCGTAGCGGGCTCACTTTTATGAATATACTGGAGATACTGGTATGATATGAAACTAGAAGATCTAAGGAATCTATAGGCACCATATCCGTCATATCGTGTTGGGAGGTTAAAGTTGAGGAAAGTTTGAGAAAATGCTGCAGTTGTTGTTGTCGATACATGTTTGATATCAGTTCAGTTCAGTTTGACTGAATACTTTGTAGGTCAGTCTGTGGGTTTGACTCTCAATGTGGAGAAATAAAGAGACTGAAGTGAGATGAATAGACTGAGAATTTTCTCTTATTCAATTCTTGATTGAATTAAATTTCGTGGACACAAAATATAGTTAAACTGTTAAATTGCAATATATTGTACCACAATACTCACCGTATCGCAAAATGCTTAAAATCACAATACTATCGTATCGTGACTCAAGTATCGGGATAAAATCTTATTGTAGGGCCTCTGCTGATTCCCACCTCTAGTAACTTAAGCCCAAAAATCCTGCATGCCACACCAAAATACAACTGTCTTTCATTAAACTCCACACATTAAGTTTGTAAAGCAAACTTTCTGTGAAACATCTTCCCTGGACTTTAGAAAACTCTCCCAGAGCCACAGAGGACAATTCCAATCCTCTATTCTTCTCTCTAACAGTGAAAACACAAAATGACATAGAGGTACAGTTCTCCCTGTTACAACCTTGTGGCTGTGAATCAGCACCTACCTCTATCTGGGAGCTGTTGTCTGTTTCCTCTGCAGACAGCAGGCCCGGGAAGCCCTCGGGCTCCTCTTGCTCTGGAACCTGCTCCTGCTCCTGACTGGCCCTGTTACTGTCCATGTTACGAGGTTTCGGGGGAAGCCATCTCCTCCACCGGTGACTGTACAGCTTCACATCCACGTCTGTGTCCTCATCTGCCGCCTGCCCCTGCACGTACGAGTAAGAGACCCCTGGGGAGACAGGGAAAGAGTGTGAGTTACAAAATAAAACGTCAGTGCAGCTTGGCCTAAAGCCAAATCACCTTAAAGCTGTAATGCATGTCGATAAATGATGCACAGTGGGTCACAAGAAATATACTTTAATAAAGCATGCTTATTATTTAATATCCAACCTAATGAAGTGGATTAAAGCCTCTGTAGTCTGAGAGGAAAATGTTTCCATGTATTGCAAATTAGCAAAATAATTACATGGGACACTAATATTTGTACTTTCGCTGAGGCAATAGTGAAATCACAGAGGCGGGGACTATTCAAGCCATTAATCTTATGCCGCTCCCTCATAACTCACTGTCTCTGCGGACTTCTCATTGCACTGGGGAGAAATCTCCCCGGCTGAAACAGATGTGCATTAGCAATGACTCAGCAGCCATCACACAGACCAGTGGGCCACAGTCACACACAACCATCCCCATCCCTGAGTCTGAAATGAGACGCCGCTGACAGGTGAAAAATGGTTCTGTTTTAATGTAAACACTGACCGGATTAACCGAGCCTGAGACAGACTGCCGGATCTGAGGTGAAATCTGTGATAAGGAACAGGATTTCTGAATTGAAACGAGTCCAAAAAAAGGCATCAAACAGAATATCACAAGTTCTAAAACACTTTGATGATTCCGACCAGAATTATTTTGTTCAAATATTTAAGCATCACCTGTGAATGCTTTACCACTTTATCTGTTGGCTTTAAACCACTCAGCTGTGTTTGCACGTTTGATTCAGTTTGTTTAGATTGATGTAAAAGCCAATAATCAAACTCAGGTGTGACTGAACCAAGACCTTCTGTTTGCACCTATAGTTTGTTCACCACTTGATGGTTTCCAAAAGTTTGAGTGTTTTCCTCTTGGTTTGGTTTCTTTTCACAAAGACAGGAGAAGGTCCTGACAAGTGCATATTTCTGTTAGAACACTGCTCTGAAATTCTCCGGCTAGCTGCTACTACCACTAATACACAAGCTGTGCACTGCAGCAGCCCAGAATTCAAAGCAAACCTGGCTATGGGAGCTTTTTAGCTCAAACTTGCAGCTGGTTGGATCAAGTCGGGTCACCTTACCAGCACAAATGAACATACGCTCCAGAGTAGGGATGGGTTTTTGGAAGAAACCTGCCAACTCGAGCATCTATAAAGTTGCATGCATGGGCAAAATAAAAGATATATATATATATACACCATGCAAAAGCCTGCTTTGATAACGGACACTTTTATTTTTGAAAGGACGAAAAGAGACTTCCTGTTGAACTCAAGTGAGATTATATTGTAAAGATAATGTCAAGGAGTTCAATGTTTTATGTTTTAGCCCCCGAAGAGGCATGAGGTTAGTTTTTACAGTTATCTTGCATATTTAAGTGTGTTTTGTGTTTAAATAAGTTTTGGATAAAATGAAACCTAGTAATTCATGCTAGCAAGGTTTAAAAGATAGTTTTGCTCAAAATACTCTTGTATTTCTGTGTGTTTTATAATTGTTATTGCAGCTTTCAGTTTGCAAACTGTAGCTTTATCCAACTTAATTCTCAGCTCATTGGCTTATTCAGTTCAGTGAGTTCAGTTAGGTTGTGTTACTTTATTTAAATAAATCTATTTTTATATCTGCTATTCGCCAGGTCTCTCCCATTTTTGTCATCTCCTTTGAGCCGGGTCATGACAGCACTGATACACAGTCATAGATTAAATTAAAAAATGTATGTGATCGCCCAAATTCTTAACGACCATTAATCGATCAACGATTAATTATTCCCATCCCATCCCTACTCCAGAGTTTGTTAGGGACCGGACTGCGACCACATCTGTACAGTGTCTCTGTGTGGTTATTTTGGTCCACACCCAAACTAATCCCTGTGTTCATACCTGCTCAAACAGACAGGACCATATGGGAACATGAACCAGGGTCAGATTTGACTAAAAAGCGCTGGTGTCAAAACATCCACTACTAAACTACTAAATTCATCTGCTGATCATGAGCTGTCAAAGAAGCCATCTTACAATGGTTAGTCAATCACAAAGTAAAAAGGAGACAAAAGAGAGGCGCTTTGCTTATGTCCTCGGGTTATATCTAGTCCACTTCAGAATAATATTGTCCTTTTTACTCCACTACAATAACTTGACAGCTTTAGATACTAGTAACTTTCCAAATGAATATATAATGCTCTCTTATAAATTAAACTACACATATGTACAGCTTAAGCAATTTACAGAAAATGAATCAGCAACTGTTTTAATTGTTTAAGTCAAGTAAGTTAAGTATTACGGTGAAAGATATTGGACCTGTTTCTACCTTATTATTCTCAACATTCTAGCTGCAATCGTGACTAATATTGCTCATAATCAGTTATATGTGTGTGACGTCAGAGAAGAAGAATAAACACGTAAGCAGTAAATTCACCATGATTGCATTTAGATTATGTAATTCTGACGAAGCAGGATGACCTTCGCTAAAACTGTCCCATCAATAAATCGTTTTTCAGCCCATTTTACTGCTCTTGTTTTGCCTGTGACAAGTCACGACATGAAACAGACCAAACCCAAAACTTTTTTTTTTTAATGACGAAGTGAACCAAACTACAAGTGTGAAAGTGAGTTCAGTCTAAACCTGCATAAGAGCCTTTTATAAGCTCTGTTTACACTGTTTAACCAGCCACCTGTCTGCAACACATTTATAGCGTCCTGTTTATCCGTGTGGGCTTTGCAGTCTTACACACTGGTATATTTATTTAAGCACCATTTTGAGATGCTTTACTTTAGGTTTTTTGTATATGCTACCATCATTTACAGGGAAATAGTGTACTTGACAGCTGGAGTTGCTCTACAGATTAAGATTTTACAAAAGTACAATGAATTTATAAAATATGATACTGTGCTATGTATTAAACTGTAAATCAAACTCACAGTATATGACATGCTTAAAATGTGCCCCACCTCCACAAGCATGAGTAATAATATTCGAATAATATGATGTACAGTACTGTGCAAAAGTCTTGGCAGGTATGAAAAAATGCCTGGAAGAATTGAAGCTGGGTTGAAGGATTTTTCTTCTGTTCACTCACTTTGCATTATGTTTATTGATAAAAATGAACTATTAACATTTCTATTTTTTAAAAGCATTCTTATTTTACAGCATTTTTTCACACCTGCCTAAAACTATTGCACATGACTGCATATGACATGACTATTATTTTTACTTTAATACTTTAAGTAAATTTTTCTTGTTTCTAATTTGTTTGTACTTTTACTGAAGTAAAAACTTGACTGGAGGGCTTTTTCTTGCAACAGAGTATTTTTAAGTATTAGAATTTTTGCTTTTATTCAAGTAAAAGATATGTATATGAAGTAGGAAGTAACTATATCTAGGCTCCAATGCAAAGGCTGAATCCTGCCTACCAGTGCAATATATACGGTTTATATATGATTAAATCTGACCTGGAGTGCATTTTTCCATTTTTCATTTGCTTACATGGGTTTCACCAACTCAACAATAACAGATACAAGGTCTATGAATGAGAGCATCACAGACATCTGTTTATCTGTTTGTCCTGATGAACTGCAGACATGTTTTTCTGGCTTCGGGTTAACGCCTGATAACCTCCCTCTCCCCATAAATCCTAATCGAATTAAGCTTTTGATGACAATTAGTAATAAACTTGGTTGTTATAGCATTCATACAAACACAAAGTTTACATTGTGCTTGCATGCCTTTGCATCAGTGCAAATTATTTTGGCTTTAGGACAAAAAAACTGCTGATTCCTCTGTCATTACTACACATACCTTCTTTTTTATGAGACAGGGGTCACTGGGTTTATTAACCAGCAGAGCTCGTTTTTTCCACTCCTTTCCAGTCCCTTTTCTCTAACGCTCAAATTTCCTTCTCCTCTCTCATCCTCCTCTTTCTGGGCCCCCGACCAGAGGCTCTCATGAGACGAGGAGAGAGCAAGTGGAGGGGCTTCAGATGCTAATTCGCCCCAAAAGTGGAGGCTGACAGATTCACTTTATAATGAGCATCGGCAAAGCAAGAAGAAAAGAGACCAATCTGCTTGAAGAGATAGGTGTTGATGTACATTCATGGAAGGATTTAACCGAGCAGAAGGCACAAGAGTATGAAAGAGGGCTGAGTGCAATTTGCAGCTAATTGTTTTTGGAGCCAAAGAAGTAGAACGATTAAAAGTTAGTGTTCACCTTCTATAAGTAATGTTAAAGACCACACACCAAGCCAGAAATCTTATGCAATTTTGCATCCAGGCTTGCACTGTAACATTCACTATTAGACAAATTACATTACTAAAAATTAAAAGACTTAATGGTCTTGTTCATGCTTTTATCTTTAGTAGCCTCTGTGACTGTAATGCTGCCTTTACAGGTTACAGAGAAAGCTGAGTATGCACCAGATCATATTTTACTTCTTTTAAATCCAGCTGGATTAAAACTTTTATGTGTACCACTGCTTTTTATTAAATCAACCGCAGCAGTATTCATTCTTGTCTTGCACAAGGGTGTCATTTTTTATTCTCCTCATTAATCAGTTTCAGCCATTTTTAGTATATAGTCCTTTATTTATAACTCTTTTTGAATTGTTCCGTCTCACCCATAAAGTTGGGAAAAAATATTTTTTACCCCTTACTATGAAATAATTGTTACAATGTGATTTATTCTTGACAGATAAAGTGCATATCTCATCACAATGGAAATGAAACCACAATTTACAAAGGATTGTGTCTGAAAACAAAATTATTCCAATTTTACGGGCAATCTTGTATTTGTGTCTTTATACTGTTCCTTTTATATTTCATCTTTGTGCCTTTTATGTCTTATGTTGAGCACTTTGAATAGCATTTGTGCCATTATCCTTAGAAATATACTCATAAAAATACTTCCGTGCATTCTAAAAACCTGGATCTTCAAAAAAATACCCGGATCTTCCACACCTATTAGTGGGGCGGATTAGCTGAACAATCGTTCACTTTGTGATAAAAGCATGAAATTTGGTAGATGTGTTGGTGAATATGTTTCAAACAAATCTGGATATTGGGCCACCTCAAAAGCGCCCCCTAGTGGCCGTGGCAGGCATTTGTTATACAAATAAATCAATGATGAATAAAAACTGCCCTTTTAATAATACCAACTGGTGATGAATTGTATATTGTTGGAAAGCCTGATTAGTCACCTTTACAACGAGGTACAGCTTGTAAGGATCGTGCATTCATGGAATGAGCAACGGGGCTAAACGTGTGGGTAGCAACCCCCAAAAATGTGCATCCCCTGTGGGGCGGATTAGCTCAATAAATCACAAGAATTGTTTATTTTGTGATAGAAGCACACAATTTGGTGGATGTGTTGGTGGATATGTTTCAAACAAATCTGTATATTAGGCCATCGCAAATTCGCCCCCTAGTGGCCATAGCAGTCATTTTCTTCGTTAAAATTACAAAAAATATTTAAATTATTTCTTAAAATATTACAAAAATGTAAACTAAATATATAAATGTAAATTAAAAAATGTAAATACACATATTAAATTAACAAAAATCCAGTTAGACACTCTTTCAGTTATTTTTCCTGCCCCACCACAATCGGGCTAGCCATTGAGCTAGCTAGCAAATGAGCTAGCTAGCATTTGCTTCCTGGGACAAGCAGTGCAGTGGACTGTCCATCAAGGTATGTCTAAATATTTTATTTCACCTGTTATAATTATGAATAAAATATGCTATGAACATCATAAAGGCTAAAGAGAAAAACAATCATCATGGACCTTGGCGGAAAAGTAAATTAGCAAGATAGCAAAAATAGGTACTTAAGCTAGCTAGTTAGCTTCGAACATGTATCAGTGGCTGTTGTGTGTGAAAGCTTAATAAGACACTGTTAAATTATGTCCTGTGGAATGTGGACATCCCTCTCTGCACACACACACACACACACACACACTATATGTAATGTCTCCTTTGCCCATGTGGTTCTTTTTTTCTTTTTTTAAATGTATTTTATAACTCCATCACAGTTAGTCAGGCGGCTTAGGACCAGATTTGAGAAGAAAGGGGACACGCCGGACAAAAGCACCAACATTTTTCCACATGCTCTCTATCACCAAAGGTTTCAACTTTTGGTAGGAGCCACTTCATCAAGATTGCAGATAGGAGATGGCAGCCATATAAGCCATAAGTCTATGAGAACCAATATATCTTCCAAGCCACTAAGAAGGTCAATCTTGGTGTCAAAATATACATTTTCTGGGTCAAAGAATCATTTAAAGCTATTGAGAATATCACTGGATGACTCACTGTAAATAATTTGTTGATCAAGATCTGACATGAGATGAAAGCGTACCCTTGATTTTTTTGAGCAGTGTACATGGCAGCTAATCCTCACTCTCCCGTGAACATTGATTCCAAACAGTTTTAACTCAGGATACCCTGCTGCAGCACTTGAAGCGAGTTGCTCAGTCTGAGTGAAAATGAACATATCTATTTGATCAAATAATCATCTAGTGATATTCTCAATAGCTTTAAATGATTCCTGGACCCAGAAAATGTATATTTTGACACCAAGATTGACCTTCTAAGTGGCTTGGAAGATATAGCATTTCTCATAGACTTTATATGGCTGCCATCACCGCAATCTTGATGAAGTGGCTCCTACTAAAAATTGAAACCTATAATGATAGAGAGTATGTGGAAAAAATGTGGTGCTTTTGTCCGGCGTGTCCCCTTTATTTGGCGAAGCCGCCTGACTAAGTCACACACCTCAGTACAAGGATTTTGCCAGAAAGAGTAACCTGCTACAAGTAACCCTAGTAGAATTTTTAAAATGTATGATTTTTTTCTCTGTCTAAATGTGTTTTGTTTTTATTGTTGCAGGTCATACAATATTAAAAATTATTTTTCTTTTTAAGGAGCAACAGAAGAATACAAGCCAAAGAGGAGGCCGTAGCCTGTGAATGGGAATATCAAGACCTAATAAAATGTTATACAAAATAATGTTCTTTTCTATTAGACTGTAATAAAGCTTTTGTCACTTTAACATGTCTCTAAATTATATTTGTGGTGCTGAAAACATGAAACAGCAGCTGTAGGGTAGGCAAAGCATTCCTCGCCAGTAACCACCGGCTTTTAAATGGCCATTTTTAAAAATGGCCACCACAGCCATCAGAATTTTTTTTGCGATGGCCCAATATCCAGATTCATTAAACATGTATTCAGCAATGAGTGTACCAAATTTGATGCTTTTATCACAAAATGAACGATTGTTCAGCTAATCCACCCCACTACACAGGGGATGCACATTTTTGGGGGTTGCTACCCACATGTTTAGCCCCGTTGCTCATTCCATGAATGCACGATCCTTACAAGCTGTACCTCGTTGTAAAGGTGACTAATCAGGCTTTCCAACAATATACAATTCATCACCAGTTGGTATTATTAAAAGGGCAGTTTTTATTCACTATTGATTTATTCGTATAACAAATGCCTGCCACGGCCACTAGGGGGCGCTTTTGAGGTGGCCCAATATCCAGATTTGTTCGAAACATATTCACCAACACATCTACCAAATTTCATGCTTTTATCACAAAGTGAACGATTGTTGTAAAATATTGAGCTAATCCGCCCCACTATATTGGGTCCATATCAGCTTTAGTCTTGATTTAAAAGAGTTGAGATTTATGTGTTAAAACCACTGACCTAGGTTTAGGGCAAAAAATCTTCCTGGTAAGGCGTTATAAAAGTCAGTTTAAACAGTAAATAAATGTATGTTAATGCCGGAAGTGAAGTAGTTAAAAGGGTCACGTGGTTACGGCAAGTTACGTTAAAAACATAAGTTACATTCAAAAATGTGATTCACGTAAACAACGTAAGTTAAATTAAAAATTGTTTATTTCTGTTTTCACACGGGATGCGACCCCCGCTCTCCATCCACCGCCCCAGTCTCCACCAAGACGCGGAAATCTGCCATTTTAACTTCGCTTCGCCGTCAATCACTACTACGTCATGAAAGATGGCGGCAGACACATTGCAGCGGAAGGTGAAATATAGTTCGTATTTTACCACCTGTACACACGACCTATAATCCCATTAGGTTGAATCCCAACAACCTGGTGGTCAGAACTTCCTTCAGGCACCTTTAGGTTACCCATAGATGAGACAGTCTTTGCAGAACATAAGTGTTTCTCTGTGCATCATCTCAGCTCTCCTGGCCAACTATTCACTCACTGTCTCATTCTCACCATCCCACTAACGATCCCTGACTCACTCTATCCCTAACGGTCATTAGTCACACCCGTGCGGACAAAGTAGCCCAGGCAAAACTTCCCGTCAACAGCAGTGATATACGCTAATCCGAGAGGCACCTACACACAGCATTCTTCGATCACGTAAACATCTATTTTCATCCTTTAAAGGATCTTTGTCAGTTCCTCAATATACGGTGGAAAGCTGGCAAACAGCGGATGCTTTAAAACACACCATGACCAAAACATAGGGGCCTTGAATAAATGGCTGCTCTTTTTCCCAGCATGTCCCTCTGTGAGCAGCCATGATGAGTCACCCATTAAAGGAGCACATGCACCTGCATTTCTCTTGCACCACTTCTAGGATTCAGAGGCAGCGAATTCTGTTATTATCCAGGGGAAACTCTGGGTCTTTTGTCAAGCATTTGAAAGGGCACTGAGGTCAGACCCCTGAGGGACACCTAAAATAACCCCCCAGCAGGAGTGGACCGCTCCACAGTGCGAGGCTGTTCCTCAGCTTTTGTGTGAAAGGAAATCTGTCCCCTCTACTTTTCTTTCAGTGCGTCTGAAAGCCCCCGCATACCTTCACCCTGACTCTGTCGAGCAGCCTTGTTGGCTGGAATCACGCCTGTCAACACCTCTGATTCACAAACACCAGAGGGACCGTAATTTGGTTCCACCTAAAACCTTTCAAGGACGTTTAGGAGGTCATAAAACCGCAGAATAAAGGTGCTGTCTGCACCCGTTCTTTCACTCAGTTTCTGCTTGTTTTCCCCTCTTTTCTCTCCGTTCCCACCTGACTCAGTGTTGCTGACAGGAGACTGCCACACATGGCTGCAAAGTAGAGGAGGTGGAACGCTTCGTTGCATTTGCGCATGCAGGGAAAAGGATAAAGAAAAAGTCACATCCCTCTTCGGTTTCCTCGACTTTCTATCTCTGTGTGTCAGAGTGCCTAATTTAGTGCCCACTGAAAGCTGCTTTATCAGTGTACCAGCAGACCCTGCCAAGCACGCTGGAGGACCTTCTCTCTCTGGCTCTCTGCAGATCAACTCACCAGGGTCAACACGGATTAAGTTGACGTAGCTATTGCTGAATCCCCCTGTTTTTTTTTTAAGAATTGCACTCATTTTAGCTTCCAAACAACAGTAGAAAAACTCAATTACAGCTTTGATAATCTGTGCTCCTCTTGTTAGAGCAGAACTCAACAGATTCTTACATAAAGAACAGACAACATGATTAACAGCATGGCTCCAGATCATGAGGGAGAACGTCGCAATTTTTCCTCCATTCAGCGCGCCTTGTCTCGTTCATTAGCAATGATTCATTGGGGACATTTGTCAGGAGAAGCACTCTGTCACTCTCGCTCTCACACACACATGCATGCACGCACACACACACACACACTTTGAGAGAGCTTGGTAATGCCAAAATAAAAATGATGCTCTCAGCAAAACTTGAGCATAACAACACAACGTCTTTAAGTACTTTTCATTTACAGGGTCAGCAGCTTTTCTTTCCAGAAACTTTGTTCATTGAACAGACATTTCAAATATTAAAGAGAGAACTTTTGAGTGCACTTAGGAAAGATTTGTTGCAGTAAAACTTAAAATCAAAACTGCAACAAATGGAAACGAAAAATCATTGAGTTAATTTTGGTTGCTTCAGGTGCATATACATTTATTCTCTTATTTTTTTCTTTGCAATAAACTAGAAATATGCAATTTTATGCCACTAGGGGTCTCTCAATCAAAATCTAAATAAAAGACGGGTCTGGGGGTGATGTTACAACGTAGCGTGGGATTATGGGAGTTGTTTTTCTTCACCATCATGGCGCTCATTACAATCCGGGTTAGGATTCCTTCAGTACTCATCTTTCAGGAGGTTTCCAAATCATTGTTTTTTATGCTAACAAATGCTATCCACTAATTCAATAATTTTATTTTAAGCTCCCATATTGTACTCTTTTAATAATAAAGCAGGTCTAGGTGCTATATGAATACCGTGAATGTATCCAAACACACCAAATTAGCTGTAAGGACTTCCATAAGGTTGTGACATTAATGGTAGAAATTATCGCCACAGTCATTCCCCGGCTGCATGGTGATGGTGCAGAAACCCTGACTAATCAGAGCAGAGGACTGGAGGGGGGCTTAAAGAGACAGAGCGTTATGGAGGGTGAATACAAGTATATTTAGACTGACAGTGTGAGAAAAATTATGTTTTTTTCATCAAATTAAACATATTTAATGGAAACCCAAAAATATAACATAAGCACGTCCCCTTCAAGGTACTTAGATCACACATACATTTGTGTAGCCTTAAGAAGTGCTTTAATCTTATTTCAGATTATCAGTAACATGTACACAAAATACCCGTATGAACCTGAAAATGACCATATAATGTCTCCTTTAACATTTATTCGTATAGGGACAAGTACTTACCATGAATAAATGCCACACACCAAACCATTAATAGCCTTAGCAAATCTGTAATTCAATCAAATCTTTGTTTCAGCACTGGGCTACAGTCACACATACAGAAACTCGACATTGGCGAATATAAGTTGAACTGTGGTGAACTCTGACTGGTGATGCGCAGCCTCAACCAATAACAAAGATGTGCGTATGTGTGTGTGCGCGCGCGTGTGTGTGTGTGTGTGTGTGCGTGTGTTTGTGTGTGTGTGTGTGTGTTTGTGTGTGTGTGTGTGTGTGTGTGTGTTTGATCCCACTTGGCTGTCGGACTACTAGAATGAATCGGCTCTCTAAGCAAACAAATTTAAAACAACTAAAGTCAACACAGGGTCGAGTTTGTGCCTGAAGTAGTGTTTGACATTGACCCACAAGCAAGCAGACTGTTTTAAATTTACAGCCCTTCACAAGCCAAATGATGTTCAGAGTCATCTCAGAGCACCAAACACTGAGGCTCAGAAACCCTGACAGCGTGTCATCAGCCTTGGATGATGCTAAAATGCAGAGACAGAGACAGCGAACCTCAGATATTTAATATGACTGATTTGTTAATAAAGTGGGTTTAGTAGGAGATGGCTGCTGGTTTGACAGACAAGATGAGAGATTTTTAAACAAGCTTCTCTTACTGTGTCTAAGTAGATTATAGATTATACACAGCAAATTAACTACAACTGGACATGCTTCATTTTCATATTAATTGAATTATTTAAACGCGTAGCATGTGTGACGCCATGTAATCCGTCTGCAGACCCTTTAAACGTCTGTCGCCTGGAGTGGAGACACACATTAACCATTACGCCACATAAATTCCAGACATGCAACCGTCTGAGATGATTATGCACAAAGCAAAGTGTGTTTTCCAAACCTGCCGTAGCTTGCTTTTTACACATCCTCCTTTAAAAAACCCGCAGCCTGTCATTAGGCAAACACATAAAGCCGAAAAGCTGACTGCAAGAGAAAGTTAAACACAGGTAGACGGAGAGGCAGCACCGAGAGGTCCAGGTTCAAACAACCCTCATAAAGTTTAGATGAACACGATGAAAGAGAAATTTTAAATAGATTAAATGTGAGATGCATCTAAATCTTAAATCGTCGACAGAAAATTAGATAGTGCAGGAGTGTGAGCATGAACAGAGCCCTCCAGACAGAAGCATTGAGTGAGCGTCCTGCCTGTCGTGAACGCTCCATTACACCAGAGATTTTGTTTTGCCAACAATTAGTCACATCTTTCCAAGTCAAAGCACTGCAACACAAGCATCCCCTGAGGTTCAGATTAGCTCTGCAGATAGAGACGTGTGTGTTTCTTTCTAAAGCTTGTTGACGATTTTATATTGAACAATGCTGATTTCTCACTTCAGGAGCCTGGGTGATCTAGGCCTCCTTCTGATGAGAGACAAAGCACAGAGATATGTTTGAATTTGAGCACAAATGCTACATGACACCTGAATGTGCCACATTATCATGTAAACAGTGTCTTAACACTGAACTTTGACCCTTCTATAAACAGTGTTGTGCATGAATGCTTACAAAGATTGACCGTGTTTTTGGTGAACGGTTGACTGAATGTGTCCGTTTGCTGCCTGCGAATGAGAATGTGAACATTGTTAACTCACACACGTTTTTTAAGCCTCTGAATCCCACAATGTTTTCTTTTTTTAAATCACCAAAATGACACCATTTATTCATGCCAGAAAGTGATTATTATTGGATTTTTAAATTTCAACAATCCTTGAACAAATGTTGTGCGATTAACGCTCCTGTCCAGACAAAACCCAAATCTAAGCTTAAAATAGTGATATCTTCAGGAAAATCACCTTATTCTACATGTATCATTTAAAATTTTGCCAAAAATTAACCATTTGCACTGAACAGATTCTGCAAAAATAAAATAAAATAAAAAAATAAAAAAAATCTGTGATCCTCTGTGCAACTGTATAGCCATGAATGACTTGGATGAGAATAGCAGTCAAGTGGCAAAAATTCTGTGAATCTTGGACTGAACTTCATGCTGTTTACACAGAGCAGAGAGGAGAGGACAAGAGAGGTTGGATGTAGAGGCTGTAAAAATGTAATTAGTTCAATATGTATGGCATGTAACCCTTTGTTTCTTTCAGATATTGGTAACTCCTGTAGGCACTTGGAAAAACGTTGTATATATAGATTCTATTTCTGTTGTTTCCCAACAACAAGCAGGACAAAACAGACTTTTTTAGATTGTGGATGAATGGATTAGGAGGAGGTTCCACTGAAAAAGAATAGCTCGGAGCAACTTATTTAAAAAAAAATGATAGTGAACTAGTTCATTTTAAACTGTGTGATCTAAACTTTGAGCCAACTCTTGTGAAGTGTGAACTTGCACAACACTATATGTAACTATATTAAAAAGGGTCCTGGCAAACATCTGAATAAATAAACAAAAGAGGAACAAAATAATATCTCACTCACTGTGTAGCGAGCCGGCTCTCTTGTGTGTCGCCCAAATGAGAAAAGAGGCAGGTGTGAAAAAGGGGGCTATAAATAAAAGCCAATTTTTGAAGTCTCAAAAGTGTTAATTACAATCTGCAGAGCATGGAAGGTGGAGGGAATTCATTAGAAGGAGAGTAATGTTGCGTTCGCTGTGCCTGGGGTAAGACGGCGCTATGAAGACGACAGGTGTCAGGACTTCATGTTAGAGGAAGGAAAGAGGTCGCAGGCAAACAGACTGAAGGAGAATCAGGAGGTAGAGAGAGTCTGGCTTCAGGTCCAGTGATTTTTAATCAAGGCTTTAACCTTGAAGAACATAATTGTTTTTTAAGCAGAATTATTTCCCTTCCAAGCGTCTGCTGAAAACAACTAAATACACTGGACACAAAATCCAAGCAGGCGAAGCCACAAAGCACCAAGTAACAACCCCGAGCACAGAAAGTCAAACCCCAAAACACAGGGTTCGAAGTGCTGCAGCAAACCATCATGGAGTCCGCTGTCACCGCCGCGGCTTTCTTCGTGTAATTGGTGGTTATCTTGGCTCCGGCGTTGGTCAGCGCAGGAAGCGTATACAAAAAAATGATTTGGCAAAGAGACAGGCACAGAGGGCTGCAGGCGGTCAGGAGACAGCGGGATCACAAAGAGAAATGTGCTTCCTGAGTGACACAGGCGTTTAGGAATTCAGGATTCCAGTCAGGCACAGTGTCTGTCTCATATTTCAGCAGATTGAGTGATTGACTGCAGGAGGATGGAGCGCTGCTGTTGGCTCTCATTCCACTTCTCAACTCGGCGAATGAGCAGGAGTCCCGGGGCCTTGAATGGCTCTGCCATGAGAGAGCTCGGGCCTGGCAGGCGATGTATCACTGGACCCTGGACCTCCTGTAACAGATTATTTCTCCTCCCTCGAGTGCAGACCATTACCTGTGGTCACATTACTGTAGTCTCACAGGTCAACAGAGAGCCCAAAAGTGTCTTTGCACAGAAAATGTCCCACCACCTCTCACTCTCTGCCTAAATCTCTCCATGAAAACACAAAATCTGTTCTTTCACTCTTCCCACACTCCTCTTAGTGCTTGCCTAACAGACCTTAAAATTGGAAATGGTCACATCTGCACCGGTGAATGGAGAGGGATCGGCAGGACAAAAGCCTGCACTTTTATTCTGACACGCCACATCACAAACAATAGCCTCGACTTTATCCTTCGGGTTTCACACACTCTTCAGCTGAGCTTCTGCGGAAAAGAAACACACCTACGCACATAAGATCTGAGGCACTCTCGACACAATAATCGCCCCTTTTTGTTCACTTTTGCTTCTCCAAGAGTTGATCTCTCCATCATTTCAGGTTACAGACTCACTCAACTTATTTTTGGCCAACTACACATCTCCTACCACAACTGGGGCGATCAATACTTGTAGATAAATCTCACAAAGCTTAAAAACTCCAATGTTCCAATGTTACTTTGTCAGTCCAAAAGCAAAGTCAGAATCTTTTTGGCAAGGTACCATATTTTGGTATTGGAAGCGCTCTGGTTTCTGGTCTGGTTTGAGCGAGCTTTAGTTGACTGAAGGTAAATAGTTCTAATGGAGTTCAAAAGAGTCAGAACACATTGTTCAAAATACAATCTTTGAACCCATCAGCTCTGATAGCTAACTTTGTAGCTACTTGCTAAACGGACTGTAAGCATGATCCAGACCTCCACTCGTTACAAAGAAACCTCAGAAATATTAGCCTTTAAGATCGACCTTTTACTGTACGGTGAGCCAGATGAAACTGTAGAGTCTAGAGGACTACAACTATTTTGTGCTCAGTTGGGTCCGCAACCTCAGAACCACAGTAGGACTGAATGACTGTCTTGTTTTTGCCAGAGTAAAGGTGCTTGAGAATATCTGGCTTTTTATACTTGAATTCCAACTTTTATATGTACATGGATGCACTGTTTATATGTACATGGATGCACCCGGTATTTTTAAGCAGGATGTCGATATACAATATATATATTGGTATTTTAAACAACACGTGCAAAGTGTTTAGTTTTAACTCAACGTCACTAGTAATCATCATCAACCTGTTTTATTTCAATACTTTATCAAATTCAAAACTTTCCCCCTTTTGAAGCAATTTATGCGCTTCATGTTTTGCAAACAATGTTGTGTTGCTCTTCATCTGCAATCCGAAATCTGAAACGGCCGTAACAAATAGCGGTCCTAAGTTCAGGCAACATCAAAAGGTATTATATATTGGTATGGGGGTATTGTCTCAACTACAAATCTCTTTCTAAATATTGGTATGTGTGATATCGGTATAACTCCTTATATGTATAACCTTGGCGTCAGACTACAATTGAACCACTACAGAGGTCTGGTTAAACACCATTAAGAACCTGGTCGTGGCTAAAAACACCCCAGAGAAGTTGTCATAGCACACTGTGATATTTGATACCAACTTGAGGCATATTAATGTTACGATTGACATACATTGACTCTGCTCCTCCAGACTTAAAACAAAGGTTTCTGATGCCACTATTTCCCTTCATGTACGACTATTTCTAGCCCTTGTTATTCCCTGATTTGATTCTTTGGAGCAGCCATAAACCAATCATATGCATTTGAACAGTGCTGGTGGTTGCTGCCTCCAGTTGCCTGCCCTCCAGCTTATGTATTTCTTCTTTCAGTATCAAAGCAACCCACTGACACAATAATGGTACAGTGCAAACAGGACCTGCTAATAGCTAATTGAGCAATTTAGACGGGGCCAATTTTGCCAAAATACAAACAAATGTAAGCTAAAATAACAAAAAAAACATTAACCACAGCTGCAACATCATATTTATCTCAATTTTAGAACACAGCCTCTAATTTCACTTTGAAAACATATTAATCACTCCCAATTCACACAAAAAATGAGAAGAAATATGAAGAAAACTCTTTTCCTGACACCATAATCACAACAACATTCGGGTTAAATTATGACGATCTTAAACGTATCGATCAGCATGGGTGCTTTAGGCTAATTGACTGCTTCTATATTTCTGTCACCCTAAAAGCGATCGATGTGCTGTGCGACTCATAAGATGTGGGAGAAGTAGCACAGTGAGTCCAGGCAGCGCCGCTTCAACTGAAGATTGATTCCCTGCAGTGTGGACAGGCTCGTTCTAAAGGGTGTGTGTGTGGCTGTGTCCGCAGCATGTTCACTGTCTATGTGCAGCTTGTCCTGCAGGTGGAGATTGATTGACTGAATGCTGGTGTGAGTGTATTAACCGTGGGGTTTTTTTCCTCCTTTCTTTGTGGGCAGAGGGCGACAGGAGAGGCCAGACGGAGCACTCGGGTCTGTTTTCATCCTTCCTGCTAATCCATCAGCATCAGCGAGGCTCTCGCCCCGCCACCCTGCCAAACCTCGCCACACTCCAATGTCCTTTGGGTTTAACTCTGTGTAAACACACACACACAGACGACTCTTAACCCAGTGGACCTGCTGTCATTTCCAACGAGTCTGCTTTTTTGTGATTTCCTTTTCTTAACGTGTGCATGTTTTTTGCATATATCCACTGGCTATTATTACCAGTGACGTGCTGCTGACATAATCTATGGATTCAATTATTCAACAAAGTCTGTAGTCAATATGGCTGTCCTTGGTCTCTTCACACTCCTCCTACAACAGCTGGAATTTCCTTTAGCCCATCTGCCTCACACCAGTGACACCACAAACTAAAAACTGTTATAAATTTAGGCCCAGGGGTCTGTGGTTTTTTACCGCTGTGCTTATCAAGATGTAGAAGGTATGTGATGATGTGAACGGTTTTGCCATTAAGCATGTCCTAGTTATTGTCAAATCCAAATGCACATGTTTGAAATAGGCCTGTTGCAATATCAGATGTACATCAAACGATCATCGTGGCTAAAATAATTCATGGTAACAAATAGAGCTGATACTGATTTCAGAGGGGGAAATTCATTGATAACCCATATGGTGGCTAATATAATACTTTTTTGAGCTGGAATGAAAATAAACCCTTTTTAATGGATTGTGCACTGATTTTTCACCACTCTGCAAATATACCCAGAGGGCTACTTTGTCAAACTTAAACTTTAGGAAATAATATTTCACATTGTTATACATTATTCAAACAATGTATTACATTGCCAGCCATTTGATAAATGATAACTGAGAAAATAAAGAATAAATAGGAATAAAATAAATAGCTAATTAAACATAATTACTGTTCAGTTTCAGTCAATTGCTGATCATTTTTAAAAGAATAAATAATTCAAAGCTAATACCATTTCTAAATCATGTTAAACATCATTTTCTGCATTATTTATATTGTAAAAAAAAGTTTTAGGTTTTTAATTATTATTATTATTATTATTATTATTATTGTCTTTCTCTTTGTACTGTTGTATGTTTGTATATTAGTTTTTGATGCTTGAAAAAGAGAACATTTTTGGGAAAAAAATGAAAATACTGATATGCCTTTGATAGGCCAATATCTTTTTTTTTGCAACTTAAGTGTAGGCAGTTGGAAGCAGAGTCTGTAACCATGACTACAGAAGTGAACAAAAATAACAATAAACCATTGTCACACTGCTGCCATTTTGCTCTTATGTAGTGCTCAGGGTGAGAAGAATCTTCTGGAAACTATAGTCAGATTTCCATTTAGGTAGGCCAAATAGGTGGAAATTCCCCCTCTATAAAAGGTGGGTGTTCAAAGGCAAACTAACAACTTTCCTCTGGTCCACCGTCTCACTCCTGCAGTCAGTTACAATATCTGTTTACTGTGCCATTGAAGAAGACGTGTTTTTTATGGTTTAGTTTTGTAATGATTCTGCCATCAGCCTCAAGAATCTAGTATCCACCAGGCTCTACTTTTTATTCCTCATAAATCAGCTGATATTAATCTCTGAATGTTTAGTCAGTGATGCCTCCCTCTTTCTCAGCACAGTGTCGACTTAATCCATCGCAAGAAATCCGACCAACAACACGTAGTGTGGTTTTTGCAGCACTAAGCGCAGCCCTCATATCCACTTATGAAATTCCTTATAATCAAGTTAATTTGCTTCAAATACTGAACATGTGAGTAATAAAGAACCTCTTAAGTAAAAACATGCATTACATATGTTTTTCTCCAAGATCTGGATGGCTTCCAAGTGAGCAGATGTAAACAGATTTTTAATCTTTTGCAGGAACATATCTAAAAAAGAAATATGTGGGGAAACGTATAACAAACTCCTTAAAAACTTGCCAAATCCCTTATCCTCCCACCTACATCCTCCAGGCACCCACACCCACGAACCAGCTACAGCAAAAAGACTGAACGTACCGAAAAATCTACAGCACCAGCATCCCACGAGCACGCCGGGAAAATATATATTTTCAGACTCTCTTCTTCTTCTCTACATACTGAGCGGGAAGGGAGAGACAAAGAGAAAGAGGAGACCATTCCCCAGGCTTATGGCTGCCAAACCCGGCCCCGCACATTTCTTCTATCTGTTGACAAACTCTGAGCCACATCCAAGTCACACAGCCTGTAATTGCTTCAATCTCTTCCCATTCAGCGGTGGAGACTTCAGCCACTCACAGGAAATCAATATTAAATATTGTTTACAACATGACGCCGCTCGCATCGCCGGGAGTTTTGCTGTGCAGAATGAGACCTACAGAGCAGCGTGTCACCGAACAGATGGCTGACTCCCTCCAAAAAAAAAAACAATTATAGAGGGAATCGTGTACTGTATGTAGGAAAGTGTGCTTTGTTAAGACCCTCCAACTTCCATTCAATCAGAAATGACGCTGCCAAATATTTGCAATGCCAGAATAACAACATTTCCTCTTTTACCTCCTGAGAAAATGTCTAATTATGCAGAGAAAATATTCCATCTGAGCTCTGCCTCGACAGTGAAAAGCAGACAGGTTTCCCTACTTAAGCAGCTTAATTAATTTCATTAGATACACAATTCATAAGATTTCCCTTTTATTTTACTCCTTGTACTTTTCCCGGTAATTGTAATGGCACCTAAAATGACACCGGCGACTGCAAGAAAATGTTCAGCAGTCTTGAACAATCTAATAAACAGCTCCGCTATTAAATCTTCCAGCAGTGTCTGTAAGTCAGATGATTTCCCCCGATGTGATTTAAATTGCTGTCCCGCAGATAAGATGTCTAAGTATTTAATTCACTTCAGCAGTTTTTTCTCAAATTGTGTTATTTGGAAAGACAGATACAGAGCTGGAGGAAAAAAAAGAGGCAGCCGGATGGGAGGTTTATTGGTGTTAACCAGGGTTGTGAACAAACTGGTGGAAGAGAAGAGCAGGTTGTTTGGGTTTATTGCCCCCAGTTGCAGCTCTGGACAGCTGTGTGGTGCAGCTGCAGGGTCTGGGGTCCTAGTGCAGCTTGTTAACAGGTATGAGTGTCTAGGGTCAGTGTATTTTAAAGCGAGGGACAAACTGCCCGTTTTCCAAGGGGTCTCTTAACCCTCCTGTAATGTTGAGGGTCAAATTTACCAATTTCAAAGTTAAAAAATCTAAAACAAATAGTTAAAAGTATGTTTTAATAAAGTAAAATACATTTTTCAAAAATCAATGTCATGTAAAACCAGTCTTTCCAATGTACATAAAAAAACTATGAAACCATTGAACCATGATCTGTTAGAGGTAAAAAGCATCATTGCACTAAATATTGATTGAGATGGTTAGTAATGGAGTTAATAATACAATATATACAATGTTTATTGGGATTTTTGGGTTTCTGACAATTAAACATGCCCCGGGTTAAACTGACCAACGAACAGTATTGTTGTTTCTGATAAACAAACATAACAGGAGGGTTAACCTTAGACCTAAAGATATCTGAATAAAAACAGGTACCCACAAATCTCCCTTATACAGGCATGCCCACACTATGCCAATCCCATTTCATCCCATTTCCATCTATTGCATTTTATGCATAAATTCGGTATGAGACTCTTGTGGATTCATGTGTGATGATGTTAATCCCCCATAGTGATTCTATGTTGTGACCTCTAGGATAATCCCAGCCTCATATAACTTTCCAAACACAAACTAGAGCATTCATAGAATGTGCAGTTTTTCCAAGGTATTTCTAAGTGGGTTTCTCAGCAGTTTGCAGAACAGAAGTGCTCGCCATCCAATCTCCCCAAAAATGCAATTCTTGCAGAAATCTTCAAATGTCAAAAGTTTTATAATAGCAAATCAACTGTTGAATCTAGCACACATCTCCCTGGGAGGGTTGGGGCTGAGGGGGCTGGGAAGGGGTAAGTTTGTTCTCCTTAAGATGGCATGTTACCCTCTTCTTCCATTAAAATGGTCTACAGGGCTTACTGTTCTCAGGCACTGGCCATAGATCAGTTTTAAATCCGTATATCACTTAATTCAATACATTGTGCACATTTCCTCCTGGGTAGCTTTTCAAGCTCACAAATATTTTCTTGCTAGAATGAAAAATAAGGCAACGTAGGGAAGTGGGAGTTAAGTAGGAGATCCTTCCAGTTTAATTTACGAGGATCCAACACTTGCTGTTTTGTGAAGGCATGTGAAAAACTTTACTTTCTGGTGTGCCCGGGCCTTTAAGGTCCCAGGTTGGGTGAGGTTGCCTGCTGGAGCTTGCCCCAAACACTCAGCGGACAGCCGTCCATCACCTCAGCTGCATGTTGACATCGTGTGGCGACATGCATGTTGGTGGTAAAAGCCCCTCAGCGTTAATGAAGGGTGAAATTAGAGAACATGTTTCTGCTTCTTTCTGCACCATCGATCCCTCAAATAGGCCTATTGATCCAACCCAAACATATTTGTGACCCCTGCTGAGGACACAGGAGTAATTGTTCACTTCAGGACTGATGGCACCATTTGTCTTGTACAGCTGAGCATGGCTGCACTGAGTCTTTAATAGAAACAGACAGTTCGCTGCCCTCTGACAAACAGCCTGGGAGACACTGGCTTTGAATGCAAATGGGAAACACTTGTTCTAAAATATCCTCCAACTTTCCCTCTCCTTTTGTTTGTCCCTTGCTGCTTCTTTCTTTGGCAGTCAGTGCAGATGAGAGTTAGTTTGCAGCTCCGGAGGTGATGATGAAGAGGGGAGGAGGAGGAGTGGCTGGGTTGTTATTTGGGTGGAGAGATGGATGAGCCTTGGCAGACTACACCCATACTTACAAACCCTTGTGATTTTCCCAGGAGGAGAAACGACTAACACGACTGCCTTTGTTTTGGCTCGGAGTCAGCGTGAGAGTCACCTAATCAGCCTGTGAGAGATTCATATTCACACCTGTTTGAGCCGCAGGCTTTCTTGATTTATTTATAAGGGCAGGGTGAGATCATCGAGTCCAGTGAGGGAAAAACAATTTTGTTTAACGGCTGCTTCTACTTTGCAAGTGCATACTGCACATGCATCTTAATATTTATTAGCAATTAGCGAGGGCAGTAACCTAAGACATGTTTATAATAATGATTATGTTCGCTTGTACTCATTTAATAGGGGAAACGCTGCAGATAAATAGGGGGAAGAGTAAAACTAATTCCCACGTTAATTACTAACATTAAGACAATTCGTTTTTTTATTACATGATTTCTGAAATCTTGTGTTTTTGTATGCAAATGAGGCATAAACCTAGTAAATATGTGCTAATTTGTAGGGGTGGGAATCGCCACAGTTATGCAATGTTTAATTTATGTTTATTGAATTTACATATATTGCAATATGTTGAGATTTTTCTACATTTTTCTCAAATGCAAATAAAGTACACAAAGGAAAACATCTTTTTTTATCTAATAAGATAAAATGTTCAGTCTGTTCATCTAACTTCAACCCTTTTTATTGAAGCAAAAATGTTATCAGACACTGGGGTTTTGCATCCTGTTAAGTATGAAACTGTTCACTAAATACAAAACTACAGCCAGCAGCCGGTTAGCTTAGCTTAGCATAAAGACTGTAAACAGGAGGTGTTCAAATAAAAAAAAGGAAAGCAGTCGCAAGAAGCTGAATTAAAGTAATTCCTAAAACAATTTTTGGTCTTTTTCAGCCGTCATTATGACTTTAATGTGTCTAAAACATTGTTGAAAGCTTTGTTTTAAGAACCTTTCTACACTAAAATAACATCAGTTTGTGTGATACACTGCACTGTAGAAATGTTGCAGTGTGGTTGCACAATCCTGACATTTCATGGGAAAGCTAAGCTCCAAACCCACTCTGCCTTTGAAAATCTCCTTGTTTTGGGACTTTCAAGTGTGACTCGCCCGTCCCCCGTCCCCCCCCCCCCCCCCCCCCTCACTTCATGCCATGCTTCTGGGCACCCTGCCATCAGCACTGGGCCCCATGTTCTGCCTCTCCGGGCTCCATTGATCAAACTTAGGTCCCCACAGCACCGACAGAGCTCTGGCTCGCTTCTCGTAGCAGCAAGAACAAGGAAAGGAAAGGTAGCACTCATTCCTTTACACTCTTCTGGTGGAGGAGGTATTCAGGTCAATATTTGATGTGAAAATACTGCATTTGAAAGCACTTCACTGAAAGAAATTACTCGTATGAGCAAAAGTTCAAAGTTTTTTAAATAAAATGACTGATTCTGCAGAAAGAAATACCTCTATGGCTGATTTATGAACAAACTTACTCTGTCTTTATTTAACCTAAATCATGACTTTTTTCTAAACCTAACCAAGCGGTTTCATTTCACAACCTTAAACAGAACTATATTTGATGTTTTGGGAGCCAACGGCAAACAACCTATTCTGATGTTTGGGTATGATGAAATGTTGTTTATTTTTTTATAGAATCTTAATGGGATACTTCACCCCAAACATTATCATTTGTATATAATTTACTGTCCACATTTCACCTTGGATTATGAAAGAAAACTTTCTTTTTCTTGCATGACTCCACAGTGAATAACGAATCCTAAAACATAATTTTGAATTGAAATAAATGGGGGCCAGAAAACATATACTGTACTACTAGATATAAACAACTTGTGTATTAAAATTCAAGTCTGATTTATTCTTCACTCATATGCTCCTATTTGCTCCCAAACATACGTTAAAACTTTACTATTTAAAATATTTCTGCAAAAATGGTCTCACACTTGTGCAGCCGTGCTTCGCTTAGTGCAATAAGGAGGTGTCTAAAATTGGCATGCAAAAATAAAATTTCTTCAAGAATTCTAGGCAACATGGAGTGGATTAATGATCTACAACTGATCATTTTGGGGGTGAGGTATTCCTTTAACCTGAAATAGAAGTAACTAGTAAATAAAGCTGTTAAATAAATGAGTAAAAAGTTCAATATTTCCTTTCGTAATGAGCTGGAGGTGCAAAATGAGGTAGGTTCAAAGTATAAAAAACAAACTTTCTGCCCTTCTCACAATTTACTGTTGCTATATGGCAGCAAATCCTCACAAACAAACCCCAAGAGGTGGTGACACATGAATAAAACATGAAAATGTCCCTGCGGCTATATCCTTAAAACACTCAGCCTCTTTTTAACGCATCAGATCAGATGCATACTGCCCGACTCTGGAAACAGGTGAGAAAACATACATTTCATTTCATCATACATTTTGTGTTTGAAGTTTTTTTTTTTTACAGGAGCGAGAAGCAGGTAGCACAGACGAGGCAGAAGGTGTTTAAAAAAGGGGGCCTTGTCTGCAACAGTTCAGTGTGTACAATTATCATAAAGGAGGGGAGCTGTGCAGGGGGGGGAAAGGCCCTGAGGGGGTTGAACGCTGGGCTGAGTCACTCTGCTGTAGCAGGAGCTGCAGTAGACACTATCCTCCGACTTCACACTACCTGTCTCAGAGGATTCAACCACAGGAGATGGACTGCCCGGGGCTCTACAGGCAGAAAACACAGGCTCTATTACACTTACACACACAGGGAGACTCTGCAGGACTGTACCTGGTGGCTAGGCACACTTCTGATGCTCCAGTTCATCATATCTTTAATAATTGGCAAGTCTTGGAAGTGAGCAGGCAAAATTTGTCAAGAGCAAATGATTAGTGTGAGGTAATGACGGCCATTTGGGCAGCGGTTTTCGCAATCCTTCATCTGCTTTCCGAAACGTCTCGTGTAATTCTGTCCTTGGAAACAGAAGAGAAAGTTTGTTGTTTGACAAGGGGAAATAATTACAGCATTAGCATAATATTACAGGCTGGCACGGAGACAATAGATCAACAAGACTTCTCTTTGGTTCTTCTCCAAATGTCGCCATAATATCTGCCAGATAGCGAGATTACATCCCTTTCTCTAAATGATTTCCTGTCATGCTCTGACTGGCCTTCAAAACTCCGTATGAAAAATGACTTTAGAAAAAAAAAACCCTCCATCAAAATAAAAAGTATTTCACTTTCAAGGGAGCAAAACTCAAACATGAAAAGTAAGGATTCAGTAAATGCAGCTTTATCTGTTACACCAGGTTTCATCAAAAATAAACCCACAGTGGGAATGCAGCCACACAGAAGCCAGATTTGATGATTTGTCTTCTGTTCTCCGCAGGCCACTTAAAGTGCAGACGATAGGTCCAGGTATAGGTTTTGTACAGACCTGTCCCACGGCAGCACATGACTGTGTAAAACTGCATGATCACGCCCCTGGCTCTTTAACAGAGTCTATAAAGACAGTGCAGTCGTGTGTTGCTGTGTTTATGACCCTGTCAGCTGAGGAACTGGGTCACCGTCCAGACACAAACATGCAGGAACACGTTGCAGAGAGCTCTGCTGCGTCTCTCCATGTTGTCAGTTAAGTGCAGAAAATGACCTTGACTAACAAGCTTGTCCTCGCACGTAAACATATTCAGATTATCTGCCCTTTGTCTCCTCTCGTCTGTGTGCCAGTTGACTTTGAGGAAAATCGAGTATCAGTTATTTCACGCTAATTATCTTTAATCCAGACGGTGTACACCTGCTCAATCACTTGAGGATTTCTGCAAGAAACAGCTGCACGTGCTGCAAAAAATGCATTGACAGTATCTCCCATTCATATATGTTATAAAGTGCACACAGTGCACCAGACCGTCATGTATTGTTATCATCTTTCCTTTCAAGGTAATTGGCAGGCAGACTGGAGACATGGAGACCTTGACATCCAAATAAATTACTGCACTGTCAACATATTCAAGCACCATCAAGCATAAAAAGAGGATACAATTTCCATTAAAGAGATGATGGAAATCGAAAAATGAGATGCTCTTTGAAGTGAGTGCTTTCTCACCAAACTTAAATGATTTCCACTTATCGCTAAAACGACATTCATTCTGAACAGCATTGACAAAACATAACTCAGGGACAGACCAGGGCCTTGAAAACCAGGGCTGCAAGAGAATATCTATACACTTTAGAGTATAGTGTGACTTTATATCTTGTCATATTGGATAAATTATCAAAAGCAATGCACCTATTTTAAATTACAGTTCACGTGCAAAGATTCGTAGCATATAGACTGCACATAAAGTAGTGCAACAGTGGTGGACTGGGGTAAATGCAAATGCTGATCTTACTGTTCTGCATGAAAAGTAATTTTTTTTTACCTCAGGTTTTATGTTGGTGGTGCTGTGTCCTTTAGGCTACAACTTTCCTCCTGAAACTAGATTTAAAAAGCTCAATATATCTGCTTCCTATATAATCCCTCTATCATACACAGCCCTAATAAAAACACCGGTGATGCACAACCATAAGAACTGAAGCTAAGTCACCATTTTCCAAAATTCTTCCACTAATTTGCCCACAAAAAAAGTAACTCACAAGCGAATACCTACAACAGCCATTGCCTTAATTCCCCATTTTACTCTCACATGAACCTCTGATGAGAATCTGTAGCAGTCACAGTGTAGGTACAGTAAAGGTACATAAAAAAAATAAATAAATAAATTTAGCAATTCAGCAAGTCCATACATTTCAATGTTAACCATAAATGTCAACCTATGTTGATGTTTTCATTCCAAGTGTTGAAATGTTCAACAAATAACCACAAAAATGTTAATCTGTGTGTGTTCACACAATTCACAAAGACGTGCACGGTTTCATCAGAAAAAAAATCCCAGATTTAATAGCATATTTACAGTAAAGACCATGCCAGTAAACTATGAGGACAAAAAAAGAAAACAACAAATTCTTAATCGAGGTAAAATGTTGAATTAATTGTGATATTGATTTGAGTTCATATCACCCAACCCTCTGTCAACCTCAAGGTGTCATTAGACCAAATGTCAAGAGTTCACCATCGTCAGTGGGATTCATCCTCTTGAGACCACGAATGTCTGAACAGAATTTCATGGTAATCCATCAAAAAGTTGTTAAGATATTTGGTTTCCTCCTGGGTGAAAGTCCTGTGTTTGTTTGATCTGTCTGTCCCTACTAACCTCCTCCCTTCAGGGACGTTGTCACTCTTTATACTAAGTCACGTCACTTCCACTTTTACCCCTGTTATTATAGGTCACTACCTAAAATAAACATAAAT
Source organism: Centropristis striata (assembly GCF_030273125.1). NCBI lineage: Eukaryota > Metazoa > Chordata > Actinopteri > Perciformes > Serranidae > Centropristis > Centropristis striata. The sequence continues at coordinate 14,164,051 of NC_081539.1, forward strand.
ATGGGTCGTAATAAGACTTACAGAGACAACTTTCATGTCTCTTTGGGGGCGATGGTGCTCTGCAATAAAAAACTCTGAAGAAAATATTTCCTCTTCCCCCTCCACTGGAAGGTCAGAGGTCAAACTAGCTGTTTTGGAGCTCAGTGTTTTGCTCAGTGAGACTCACGCAGGACAGATGCTAGTCATCCTCAGGGCTTGAACCAGATATTTTCCTTTCTCCAAATACAACCTTAATGCAGGCGCCATGCCATCCTTTCAAAAACCTTTATTTATAATGAAACACCTACACTCTCCGTGCTCTTCAATAAAAAATAAATGAATGCATTCCTGGCCAACACAGCTGAAGCTATCCAGAGCTGCAGAAAGGCCGGGATGTTCAGTGACTAACAAAAGCCTTCACATCTGCAGGAGAGGAAAAGGGGGAGTAGTGGAAAAATAAGGCGAGAAGAAAACAAGACATCTGCACAAAATTCAGATTTTGGAGGCTGTGGAGCGTGGGCTCTGTTTACGTACGTGGCATAATGTGTCTCTAGTGTTTTTGTTGACTAAACACAGAGGAAAGGAGTTGGAGCTAAAAGAGAGAAGGCGGTGAAATCACTTTTAAGTCAAGAAGGTGAGGGAATAGTGCTGACACATGAGGAACAGTTTGCTCTGCTAACAAGCTCATGATAGGAAGCTCCAGCCTGAACTTTGGCCTCTTCGAACACACCCGACACTCTCCCTGTAATGCAACATTCAGAGCCTATATACAGTGTGTTCTCTTCAGGCGACCTTTCAAAAGTTGCAGCCATTAAATATTTATTTCACAGAAGTTGCTGTGCTTAGTATCTTTCATAGCTCACAACTCTTGCAGCTGAATTTTAAAGGTTGTTTATGTGTGTGGTGGCTGAAAGGAAGCTCCAGCTGTTCGACCCGTGAAGTCCATGAGATCAGACTCTGGTGCATGTAGTTCCTCCACCGCCTGCCCTCTGCAACCTTTCTCCACCTCCTCCTCTGTTCATTGTCCTCCTTCCAAGGTCAGACCGTTTTTTTCCCTTCAAGACAGATGTGCAGTCCCACATGGTATTCCCATCGCTCTCTCTTTTTGAATACCGGGACGTTCAACTGAGCAGAAAACTGAAACAGCTGAGAGAAGGGAGCACATCAACCAGAAAGAGCAAAATATGCTGAACAATATCTGACGGCTGGATGGTTAATGGACAATTACAATTTTGGCTTCAAACTATTATGAAAACAAGATCAATTGATTATTGTGCCGCATTCTGTTTCACAATGATGCTCTCATTATGTGTATAAATCCTCATATAAACCCTGTTCCTTTAAAGAGATGTGCTTTCACCCATGAATTATTATTATTATTATTATATCGCTTATTATTTTTATATGTATATTTATTTTATATTATTTATCATTTTATGTTGATCTTTTTTTTAACATTTATTTAGTTCAATAACAACATATTACATAATATGTATTTGGTCAATTTTTTTGTTTTGTTTTTCAGTTTAATTATATTGAAAGTTCAAGGAAATCTACTGTTAAAAAGCTAAAAAGTTTAATAAATGTATAAAGGTTAATGATAAATCTTGATAAATTATTGTGTATATGATTTTGCCATTTGGTGTAATTTATTTTTATTTTTCAATATTATTTAAAGTATGTGAATATATTTATTATAATATACATTTTTTAAACTATTTTCCATTTTTTTAGTTGAATTATATTTAAAGTAAAAAAAAAAAAAAAAGTTTGAAAGTTTGATAAATGCATGATGCGCTCAAAGTCAATGAGTATTTGTTACGAATAATCGTGTTTATGTTCTTTGCAATAATCAAAAAGCCCTACAATATCTGACCAGAAAATCTCATCTCAGAGATACTGAATCTTCAAGAAAATTACAATAAACCTTCAAATATAAACTGTAGTGCAACCCCCCCATTTGACGGATTAAGTGCATCTACAATTTGAGCAGATAACCTCAGACCACCGAGACAATCAGGGCCTCGTTGTGGTACGGCTCCATAAAGAGAGACGCCCAGACAGACAGGGTCAAATTATCACCGTCAATCACTCTGCAATCCACTCCAGCACCGGCACCGATCGGGACAGCCGGGGTGTCAGGGAAGACGGGGCCTTTCATTACCTCCCTGTCAGCCCGATTGTAGCCTCATATCAAGCCGGATGTGTCGCCTGTCATGTCTCGGCAGTGGGCTGTCACCGCAAATCTGCCACAGGACGCAAAACACCCGGGGTGATGCACCGAAATCCACATGTCAGCCGGGGCCCGGAGGAAGTGATTTACCTGCCAGCATGTATGTTAGACTGAGATACGACCTGAGGGGCTGCAGCATGCACAAACAACACCAAAGCATGCAAAGTCTAAAGCTATGACCTGTGATTTAAAGCTGATGTGTTATTCAACAAGAGGGATGAAATGAGTCACCTTTCTGCGCTTAACCAAACATTTTAATCTCTGTTTGTTATTGAACACTGACCTTATGGGTTGAGTCAGATGCTGCCTGAATGTGTTTTTGCTTTTTATGGACCCTTTGCTGCCAATTTGAACCAAAGTGATGCATCTTGTTTTTGAAATGCTTGAGTGCGGAGCTATAAAGCTGCAAAGTATAGAGGAAATGCTCATCGTTGTAGGATGTGTTGAATCCAAAGTCATTGTCTAATCTAGAACGTAATACTTAGGAGCCAAATATTAAACAATTGGCATTCGGAAACTAAAGTTTTCCCACAAAGATTAAGTGCAAAAATAGCCGACTGGATAACAGATTTGTCCCGAAGCTTAACAGATCTGAGTATTTTCTAAAGCTGAATCCAATATGGATCCGAGCATCGGCCCACTGCCAGCTGAACTGATCTTCACCATGTGGATTATGTCAGCATTAATGTAAAAATATTGGCTTGGCACATTTTAAGCTTTTGGGAGTCAGTGGGATATTAGATTATTTGCTCATTAGCACGGCAGAAAATTAAAAACAGTTCTTAAAGTCACTATAATCAATATTTTCAGTTTAACAATGCGGAATGTGAAAGGGGTCATTTGTAGTAATTAACCTACAGATAATTATCACCTGAATCTGCAGCTCCACTCAGCTTGATGGAGCTTTGTAGCGCTTTAAAACAACTTTACTGTGTTGTTTCACTTTCACTGCTTTCACAGCGTTGTTTTCAACTGTGATAAACCTTAATCAGGTTCATCAGGTAAAACGTAAAATAAATGTTATGCATCATGTTAATTAGGTTTTACCTGATAAACCTGATGAAGGTCTAAGGACAAAATGTTCTACTTAATTAAAGTTTATTGCAAATGTGCAGGATTTCTGTATTCTTTTGTTGATATTGTTGAGACTTCATGTGAGTAACCAGCATCAGTGTATTAACAACTTGTTTCCTCCGCCAGCAAGCAGCCATGAAGTCAATAACATTTATTTTTAGTACATTTAATGATTAACATGCGGAAAAAACATGTGTTGTTTGGCCTCCAAGCCTTTGAATATGCAGGCCAGTGTACATGTGTGATTAACAGCTGAGGCAGCAAACACACGGACACTCAAAGTGAACAAAGTGTTCAAAGGAACTTAGAGGCCGCAGACCTCCACCAAGGCCACGCTGTGTTCACATGCACCTCGGATGGTTTCATTTCATGAGTTGGGAAGTCGCTCTTCCAACTTCATTAGGTTTAAGTCGTAATGTGGAAACAACATGGACGCTAACAAACAACACGTTGATGGCTGTTTCCTGTATTTGTGTGACAATGTAGAGCAAACTGAGGTGAGCCATGATGTATGATTTCCTTTTTCAGATTTTTCCGACACTGCATGAATGCAGCGCAAGTGCCCAAGCTCACAACAGAGAGTCAACAAAATTATTTTTTGTAGGCCAACCTAGAAGTGAGCATCATCAAGGAGTCTATTGAGAATACGTCTGTAGGTGTGTTTCCACAATAGACGAATACCTGTTATGAGGCGGGTCTCCCTCCCCAAAACGCCCCTAATTTGAATGTGAGCCGCCCCTAGCGACCGTTTGACCACAGCAACATGTGCCATTTTTAAAAGCCAGCACAGTAGCGAGTAGTCACAACAATAATATCATTATCAGGAAGAAGAACAAGATGGAGCAGCAGAAGAAAACAACAACCTAGGGCCTTCCATCTCGGAGTCCCCTTCCTTATTGTTTATGTTTGGCGCGTCTCCTGTGTTAAATCTGTCGCAAATGTGACGTCACGGTCGAAACTGTCGCTTAACCATTATGCGACGATCGAAAAACCATATGTCACATCCGAAGTCTCGTAAATCCCTCTGTGGCCTTTTTTTGTAATGGAGACACGCCGAGTGAGCGGACATTTGAGAGGGCGTGGCCTAAAACTTTCCCAGCAGCCACATTTTAACTTAATGGAAATGTGCCTTATGGGCTGATTTGCAGAAAATAAGTTCTGTGGCAAACACACGTTTCTGATGCTGACACGATTTGTTCAGCAGTAAAATCTTCACAATTGAACACCACTTTAATGATGTTTGAGGCATGAATGCAGGCGACAGAACTAAAAAGCTAACGTTATGCTATAGTGAACTATTCTACGGTCACAAGACTTGAACATCACTACTGTTAGCTTCAGACGCTCTCAAACAAGCTAATCGGATGTTTGACAAGCTAGCGAATCTGTAGCCTAATAAATTGTTTATAAAACCTAATCTACAGTCTACAAGAATTTGAAAACACGACTAGAAGCTGTAAGGCGGAACAATGAGAGAGTTCCCTCCGTGTCCGGCGTGATGATGCTTAATGTCCACGGCAACCACTGTAGTCTCATTTAGCTGCTTGTTAGCAACCGCCTTTTTTAAGGACACTTAAATCTTCAAAATTCACAACTGGGGGTATTTACTAACGTATTTTATGTCTTACAACAAAACACAAACATCTCTTAAGCTTATTTCCGGTATCTAACCACTAACCCCTTCAAAATCCCCACTGAGTTTGAGAGGTTAGACCCCAGGGCGCCAAAATGCTAACTTAATTCCTGGTTTGAGAACTCATTCCTGTGGCGCCGTATGTCATTGAAAGTGAAATATAATTTGTCTATACACCCCGTAATTCAGATCCGCTCCAAATTTTAACATTATTCCTTGGCCCATGCTACACCCTTCCACCAAGCTTCATGAACATCAGGCTGAGTTTCTCTGTTTACCTGCTGACAAACAAACTGAACCAAAAACATGGCGAAAGTAACAAACTTGCCCTGGTAACTGACATTTAACTGACAAACAATAAACAGGTTGCATTTTAGCAGCATTGAATAATAATTAAGCATCTAAAGTTATCAATCTTTCCACTGTTCAGTGTGCTGCAGGTGACTCAGCTAGATCTGTTTGCTATAAGAGAAACAATATAACTTAATTTGAGTTGGACCTAAACCTTTCAACTACTGTATCCTTCTTGCAGGGTGTCCCACTTTTTTTAACACATCTACACTTGACCTTACTGTTATTCTTAATAGTGCACTAAAAGAGGGCAGAGGGGAAAGTATTTACTTATTATATTGTCAAATTTATCTCTTCTGATAAAGCAGAGTCATAAACTTTTATGTGTTAGGTGTTCTGAGAAAACTCATTGTGCGACTGATTTACACTCGGACGTTTCTGAGGTTGAAGAGTCCAAACACAAGCGGAGAGAGCGTGTGTGTGTTTGTGTGTTTTGTCTCTGAAAAATGACGATCTTTATGAGGCTCTACTGACCTTAACAACCCTAAAAGCCCCCCAAAGCTTTCCTCTGTCAGTGGCATTGTGCTGTAAACAAAGATTTATCGCTGAATCTTCTGAAAGTGTTCCTTGCAAATGCCAGGATGAAAAAATAGACAACATCTTGCTGAAACTGCCAAACAATAAGTTGATGAAATGCAGCTAACGCCACTTGAAAAGCCTCTGTGGGCTTATGGTGTCTCGTTCCATACTGACACTCAGCAGAAAAACACACAAATGTTAATCATTTGTGTGTTTTTTCGATAACAGAAAATAATTTAAAGCTTTTAAGCTGTCCTATCAACTCCTCAGTCAATGTAATTACACAGGACATATTTAAAGTATTAAAACGTCTCATTCTAAAAAGCATTTCCTGGAGTTTCTGTGATTTAGTTTTCCTTTTAAATCAATTAGTCTCATGTGGGACTACTTTTTCAGCTCTGACTGAAAGTCTGCAGTGTAAATGTCAACTCGTCTGAACTATAAGGTTGAAGGTTTATGTGCCCATTCAATCATGTATTTACTCATTGATTAGAAACCTTTTCCAGTGTCTGCATGTCCGTGTTTATATTTGCCTACTCGTAGGGGTATTTGTCCACGGTCTGTTGGCCCAGTGCTTTATTTGGCCGAGGGCCGACACCACAGTGTTAATGTGTTTGCCTCCCTCACGCCCAGACAGATGAATTTAGCCGTAGAATCAGGGAGTCAGATGGAGGTATTTTCTTGCTGCAAGAGAAAGGTTAAAGGTCAAGATCTCATTCCTACTGCCTGCTCTGTCTCACTCTGTTTGTCCACTCTTTGACTCATTGATATTTAAAGAGAGTTGTTCCACTTAGCCCTCAAAACATGCACGGACAAGGTTGTTTCGCTAAGTTCACCAGGGGCAGGAGGGAGGATTGGTGGTCAAACAAACAGGACTTGCAACCAGGACACCTGTTTTAATAACCAGTGAGAAACCAAAAGTAGACTTTGTTATTGGAAGAAATGTTTTTATATATACTGTATTTCTATTTGCTCAATCAGAAGATTTTGTCATGTTTTGTCTTGTCTGATATCTTATTCATGTAGGTTTTGATATTTTATGGGTTTAAAAAAAAAAAAAAACCATCTCCGGGTTCAGATACTTTTGAAGCATATTATTTGAAGTAACGTAACTTAACTTTATCTCTATCTCTCCAGCTACCCCATACATATGAAATATGTATATAAGATTATATATGCAGTCATGGAAAAAATTATTAGATCAGCTCTTAAATTAAACTCCTATTAGCTATTTTTGTTGTTATCATTATATTTGTCCAAACAAATGTACCTTTACTTGTACCAGGCATTAAAATGAACAAGAAATTGAAGAAAACAATGGTCTAATATTTTTTTTCAAGAATGTATTTATCTATCTATAGATCTATCTATCTATCTATTTGTAGCTGGAGAGAGAGTCTCTTCAGTCAGAGAACCAAGGCTACAATGTAACCATACATTACTGCATCACACTTTACATCACCAACTATCTCACTTCTGGCAGTTCATGCATATATTTTACTCTTTAGCTGTCTTTTGTTTCATCTAAATGTGTACTTTTTACTCCTAACTTTAAGGAAGTGGTTTTACTGCCGAAACCTCAGGAAACTGCCATCATTACACATTAGGTTACATTTAGGTAAGAGGAAATGTCGATCTCCTGCCACCAGTAAAGGCATTACACTAGATTTGTATTCCGTCTGGCAGATGAGTTTGGCCACTCTTCCACTCTGATGCTAAAACTGATTTCCGGGCCAACCAGCATTCAAACCGTCAAACTAGGCAGATCTGATCAAATATGAATCATGATTCTGTTACTACATTGTTTATTTCTAACCTGAAATGCTTTCAAAAACACATTTTAGTGGCTGTTCAGCTGTAATTTCGGAAAGTTTGCCATCCAGCCGCCATGTTTGTCCTGCTTGAAAATAGACCAAGAACGACCCCAACCTGCATGTGTCAATATCAATCTGCATGACTCATGCTCTGTGTTTTTCCGAACGTTTCAGTACTCTGATTAGTTTTAGGTCTATGTTGGTGTCATAGCTGTCTGCACCCTTGGAAATAGGAACAAACAAAATACGTGGTTGTATGTGTTGGAGGAAGATAGCAACATTATGTAATGTCATCCAACGTTGTTATGATCCTCAACGTAACTTCACCCCCTTCAGATGGCAGTGATATCCATTTTTAAAGAGATTTTATCAATAGAGTAGTAGTAGTTTATTCTCAGCTATAGGAAAATGCTGAAATGATTTTACTTTTTTACTTTTTCTCTAATTTCCCATGTGATTTAATGGAAACTTGATTACAGAACAAGGGGGAACTCTGTAAACATTTAATTAAATAATCGAAAGAAAATCAATAATGAACATAATCATTAATTGCAGCCTTAAAAGGGGAGTAAATCCCTACAATCAGGTTCTAAAATGTTGTGTAAAGCCTTCCCACCAGAGTGTTCGCTGTTACTGTATAGGAGCATGCATATTTATCTGATGGTTTAAGAACTAGATCAGGTGTCCACATGCTTTTGCCTATGTACTATGTACACACACACAGATGTCACGGTGACCTGGTGTGATTTCAGCGTGATATTGATCCACATCTTGTTTCTTCAGGTGCAAACTCAATGTTATCAGTGAGGTATCGATTTCTGAGCTCTTCATGAGGCGGGGCCGGCAGCCGGTGAACGACAGGCTACACAACTAAAGTGAGATGATGGATGACACAGCTAAAGACTCCTAACACTGTTCATCTTTTACAGAGCTCTTGTGTATTAAAAAGAAAACTGGGGCAGGAAGAGAAATGAGAATAAGAAGGTGGGTGGGAGGGGAAATGAAGAAGCACAGATACGAGTGAAAGGATAGAGCGTATGATAAGGCGTACAGGATGTTTGAATGCTCATAATGCCTTTCTCCAGGTCCTCCAGGAAGGACTGACTGTGGTCTGATCTCAGCAGCAGATTACTGTGACCTCCAGCTTATTAAAAACACATCGTCATTTACACATTCGAGGTCAATCTGTAGCAAAGCAGGCAGCACAAGGCCAATCATCGGAGCTCCATGGCTAATCACATGTGACACGTGAATATTAACCTGGAAATGAGCAGCAGGACATTATGATTATATACAGGTAGAATGGAGCTCCTGTACTGCAGCTCTGCATTAGTTCAGTTTGGAGATCTCACTGATGTTAAGATTAAAAAAAACTTTGGCTAAAAGTTAAATAAAATACAGTTCATATCCTGACGCTGCAGCTTTTGCGCAATTTCAGGACATACTTTTGGAAACAGCAGCAGCGAAATTTTTAATTGATGCATTAAATAAAAAGCGAATTAGGGATGTTTCCATTAACTGGTTTAGAGCAAATAAACAAAGTTAAAGTTAAACGTACTTTGGTCAAAAGATGGCAGTGTAATGTACTGCTGTAGGCTAATCCGTCAGTAAACAGTAGAAGAAGTAGAGATTGCGTGAGAGGAAAAAAAAGGGAAAGAGGTCGCTAATTGGACACAAAATGGAGAGAAGTCATCAGGAATTGGATTGCATAGAAAGGGAACAATTTTACACCACATGTATGCATATCACCTTATTTAATTATCTGAAAATAGATGCTATTGGATTTGCAACATAGTTAGAGGGCCGTTTCACCCTTTGAGAATTACAAAGTTTCTTTTGGTCGTATTTGTGCAGGTAAAAGCTGCACAATCCTTTTGTGAATTCACCCGTTTGTGTTTGTCTCACTTTTTACAGAGGGTGCATTACTAGAATTAGCCGTCTGTTTCATCTGGTGAGTGCAAATGATCACACTGTCAAAACTGTTTTCACACGCCCTGGGGGACATGCTGTCTGCTGCAGGAACATTTATATAAAAATTTGCTTTTTGGTACAATTTTAACCAAAAATCTACATGTATCTGCCTTTAAAGTGTCTCCTGAGCTTCATCTTTATTCTTGCATCAATGATTGTTCTTGTTCTGCAAAGAACAATCACAAAACAAACCCCTCTGTTCCATCTGTTTTCTCACAAGACACAATCACCAGCTGGCAGCTGCTGTGAAGTGGCTGCTCAATAACCTCAAACAGAGGCAGGAACTCACATATGCACAAATATACAAATAAATACACACATGCACATTGAAAAGCTTAAACATGCACAGCGGGATGTAACCATGTATCGTCCCTGACCTTTCAACAGACTCTTCAATTCATCGCTTCAGTTAATTGATTGCAGAAATGATGTGTAAACAATAAAACGCTTCAACATAAGACCTGATGAGCCGATCTCCCCCATGTTTCTAAGCTGATCCTCTGAGCTATTGAGGAAAAACACTCCCACAAATTCTCTGCATGTGGCTCTCTATCCACAAAGACCAAAAAAGCCCTGAAGCAGGGGGGCTTTTTTACAGTAAACACATAAACTGAAGTTCAGGGAAAAGCTGTTTTTTTAACCAGCTTTGTCTCGTTAGCTTCTATCATAACTTGCTTTTCTTTTTAGATGAGTTCTGATTGTGTTCGGGTGAATAAACGTCACTTTAAATATCACTTTTCTCAAGTAATTCCAGATTTAGTTTGGCACTTTTACAAGTTGGATGTCTAATCTCTAATAAGCATCAAAAATCATGAATGATTCTCTAAATCCAGTGGACATGCAGCTCTGCTCGGACCAGAACTGTCAGGAGGCTATTTAATTGCTTCTATTAGCAGAAAAAAAGCAATGTGACTTTGAATGACATATTAAAAATCATGTTATGTCAAATAAGCAGCACAACTGGCTTTGTAGCGGCGTGGAAATGATAGATTACTGAAGCACTGAGTAACGGGGACACGCCCTCAAAAGAAAACCATCACTTCTGTCGGCCATTTGGGGCAAACTCGTGGCAAAAAAAAGGACATCAAATAACTCATTTATATTCATGTCACCGCCTCTCATTTTCACATTTTGGCTGCTTGTCGATAGATGGGATTTTCAGGACATATATCATTGGTTTGGCAGCTGTCTGGAGATGGGGCATTTCATTTTTGATCCCCATTCAATATGTGCAGGGAAGCAGGTCTTTCATTTTCTCAGGCCAAAAACAAAAAGCAGAAAATTTATTGCATCACAGATGTCAAATTACGTGCCCCCAACTCCTTATTTATGACTTAAATAAATGTGTTTAGATGAAGTTGGGTTGGCAGCGAGCAGGTCCCAGTTGCGATGATGCACAGCACGTTGGCACCTTGACCACTTCAGCGTCTGTGATAGCAGAGGCCTTTGGGTGAATGGGGAGCCGGCCAGACATTTAATCAATATCTGGACCTCCTCTGCCAGAGACATGGATCAGCTTTTGGCTGCTGCGGGATACCGGTGAAATGATAAACTCCTTAACCATACCTCTGGGTCAAACAATTACATCAAAATGAGCCAGAAAGTTCTGAAATAAGGATTTTTTATTTCAGATTTTTGGTTTATTTTTCTTTTATACCACTGCTCTATATGGTAGCCGACAAGTGCAAATGCTTTACAACAGTACACCAAGCCAATTCACAAACAAAACAAATACAAATATGGAAACTTGCTGCTATAGTAAACAATGCTTCAAATGTGGATGTTACTGCACAGAAGCTACAATTTCCAGGAAGCTCAAAAAAATTGTTACAAATGTTCACTTAAGGATGAGCTGATTACATTTTGAAGGTCAAAGGTCACCTCACCTCACACATTTTTTGGTCATAACTCAAGAATTCACACACTAGTCATGACATATTTTGCATAAAATATCTAGTGGGATAAAATTATGCCATTTTATATCCAAAGGTGAAAGATCAACTTCTGTGTGACGTCACAATGTTTTGCAATAAAACACTTTGGCCATAATTCAACGCCATAACAGAAGAGGAGACATCTGGTCAGATTCTGAATGGGTGACACAAATCTTGAAACTGTGGTGATTGTAAAGATCTTCTGGGCTGATGTGTTGAACATGTGTGTGGAGAATCCAATAATGGCTACATGAGTCTGGACAGACATCTAGTATGAAATCTGCAACTTGGCTGGTTTGCTCAGGTATGAAAACGCAGGGGGAGATTCTAGTTTTCATTCATTTCATTTGCAATCTTGTTGTTGTATCTGATTTGGATTTCCTTGAATTGGCATCATTTCTAAAGCTGCGTCATGTGTCTACTGCAAACCTCATTCCAGAAAAGTTGGGATGCTGTAAAAGACATATTAAAAACAGAATGCAATGATTTGCAAATCCCTTTGCAACCTGCATTCAGTTGAATACAGAGCAAATACAAAATATTTAATGCTCAAACTTGGAACTTTTTTGATTTTTTGTTCACTCAAATACATTCTGTATTTGATGCAAACAGAACAACTTTGCAGAAAACACATTAAACACTATTCAAAAACAAGTGTCAGTTACAAATCCCTGGCCGTCTGTCGCTCAGACTGAATTCATGGTTTTACATTGTTCCCTTATCATTCACTCCCTCCCCGCCGGTTTGAGAGAAGGGCACATTTATTACCTTTGTGCACCGGTATGAATAACATATTCATAATTAAACTGCTCACATTAATTTACTTGCCATCTAATTAAAGCATTCAGGGGCACGGGAGACAAAGGCCTTTAAATGGGAGTCAATTACCACTTTATGATGTTAGGGCCCCTCTCACCACCTGACAAAAGAGCTCTTGCATAAATACCTTTTAATGGATGCAAACACTAAAACATTAAGAATTCCCTCCATAACAAACGCCGTTCATCACATTCTTTGGACGGGACATCATTAGCTGCCTAAAATGGAAGTCATTTACAATTTTAATATAACACCCCACTGCTAGGTTGTAATACATTTCTAACACAGAACAGTTCTTCAGCAAGATGAGCATACTGTATATCTGAAGAGCATTCATTCTCACTGACACTGAGTGGGCAAATACTGCATGTTCGGAGACGAGACGGAAGACCTATCAGCCCTAAGGACGGAAATTATTGAGAGGGCGAGAAAGTGGTTGATACTCAGCTGTATGAGCAGCCACTTTCTCCTCCTCGCACTTTCTCCGTCAAAGACAAAAAGGACAAGAGGGGAGAGATAAATGCTAAATATTCCAAGCACAAATTGACAAATTCATTAATATTCACTGGATATTCTGGGCCTTTGCCAATATTAGGAAGAAAGAAATCTTATATATCAGCCAATATACATGTAACACTTCTGTTCCTATTTATGGTATAATGTAAAGGCAGAATGGCCTATGTCTTAGGTATCAATCTATTTTTAGTTAATAGGCCACATACAGCCTGATATGACCTCAGGATTCCCATTTGGACAATTAGTTTTGTCTCCCCCTACCTGTCAAGTATGACACTTCTGAAATTTGTTTTTGTTTACACAGCCATGTGTTTTAGTCATGTGCCCCGGGCCTCGCCCATATCCTTGTTCGTTACTTCCTGTCTTCGTTCTTTTCCCACCATTTTCTCTGTTCACCTGTCTCTCATTTGGGCCAGTTGAGTATTTAAACCCTGTCTTTTCAGTTGAGTTTGTCTGATCGTCATGGGGTGCATGTTGCCTGAAATCCATGTGAGTGAGACTAGTACTTAGTTAAAGTATATATTGGAGAGATTTAAGAAAGTTTTTGTTCGGTTTTTGAATCTGGCCTGGTTTTTGAAGTTATCTGCCTGTCGTGTCTGGGTTATCTGCCTGTCTGCCTGCACCTGGACTCTGTTTTTTCCTACTGGACTGTCATTGAATAAAATCCAATCATACAAGTATTCTGATCTGCTCTTGATTCCCCACCTGAGATCTGACAATAATCTCCAAACACCAACCGATCCAAAATGTTCTTGAAAGCCTGATGCTCTGTGCCAAAACATCTTTTTCTGCATTATATTCTGTAAAAACAAACATTTATATTGGCGACAACAATGAATGCAGATATTTAAATGTCTATGATAGGCCAATATCGGCAGATCAAATTGTCTGCCCGATCCATCAGGCTCTGATTCATACCCTGTAATACATAACAAATACCTGTCGTCAATAGAGATGCTGTAAGCAGTCAGGTTGAGGCTTGCAGACCAGCCAATTTACTGCTCACAAAGCCAAACCACAGACTTTGATCTATTGTGCCCATTAAATTAATGTGTTGCTGCCATCTGGATCATAACATGTGTACACTTTACAACGTTTCTTGATATCAGGATGCTTTTTCTTCCTCGACTGTACAAGAAAACCCAATTAACTCCCACAGTCGGCGCAGGACATACCACTGGATCAAGACTCCAGAGTCTCTAGTTACCTGTGCAGAGATTCCCACTTTCTCTGTCTTCCCATAAAGTAGACTCATACAAAGGCTGCTGTTACACCTTGCAATTCATCACCACAAAGCCTCAAAGCAGGCCTTTGTTCCTGGCTCTGTGCTGATCTCTGGGAGAAACTCTCGGCTAGTAAAGCACTGGCGAGCAGACAGAAACCTGAACACCTGGCACAAACTAAACCTCATTTACCAGAATCACTTGTTGGCTTTGGTTTAATCAAGCATGTTTGATCAAGTCAGAAGAAAGAAAAGAAGCGGTAAACAGGACAGAAATGAAAATGTGCTGCGAGTGCAACTCCTATTATAAATGAGCTGCCAACTGGCCTCCTGTTTACAGCTTCGGGATGAGCTCAGCGCCGACTTAGGAGGTAGACAGCTGGGAGGCACTGGAACAAGTTTGTCCAAAGCTGCATGCTCCAAACAAAGATCACCCTGACCTCCGGAAACCTTTGCTTGCTTCTGGGAAAAGTCTTTTTTTCCTCTCATTCCTGGCAGTCCTGATTCCTGAAGGGTCAAGTGATGAACAGGAAAGCTGAGCAAGAACCCTTGCAGATGTATTACAAAAACTGTGTTGAGTCAACATGACTCATTCGAAGAGCGAATTAGCCAAAACAAGTCTCAGAACAATGTTGACCATTCTCTTTCCAACACACACAGAGACAGATGACCAAGTTTAATTCCCGAACGCTGCGGGGCCAATAAATCTCAGTTTGGTTTTAGTGTTACAAGACATATATTCAACCCACTAGAAGTCCCAACAAGTATATAGAACAATATGTTCACCAGGAAGGCACATGGCAGCAGCAATATCCAGTTTATACATCCTCAAGATGTGTTCTGTCCGTATGAATTATTGATGTGAGGTGGCAAACAGAAAACAACTTTAATGGAGTCGTCAAAGTCAAAATCTATTCTCTGCCTTCTCATGCAGAAACACACTTGTGGCTGTAAATCTTTTCATTCCCACCCAAAAAAATGCAACCAAAAAAAATGTTGCACTGTGAGGAGCAGTTGCTGCAGGGCATGCTTGTTCTTTGTCAGGATGAGTTTGGTGGGGAAAAAGAAACTTCTGGACAGGGGACATGGAGACATTTTCCGGGCAGAGTAACAAAGGCAGTGCTGTTGGACTCACTAGCAAGGAAAACACATCAATGTCTGCGAGGGTTCGCTTGGCACGGCTCAAAACACCGTTTGAACATATTCAAGTGCGTGCAGCATTAGCAGGCTAATCATGGCAAAGGGTGTACGTTACACCAGGGTTATTTAAAGGAAAGAGCAACAACTGCATGTAATAAAACTGTAATTGATGGTCTTTTAGAGTCAGCATGCTATTAACATGATAAACAGACCAATAAACAGATCAATCTGAGGTTGGAGGGCAGGTTAAATGCTATTGCACTAACTGAAATATATGAAGGTGTTTTACATTTTGCTGACACAATCTGCCTCAAATAAACACGGAAATCACTCACAGATACAGCAACCAGGGTAGCTATTGCTCCAAATTGCTTATTGTTTAACCCTTGGCCCATTTTTTAACGCTACTGTTGCTATGCCTGCCAAGCTTCTCATCTTATCATGCAAATTCAGGGTGTCACAATATCGATACTAGAGCAAAAAAATTGCTCTCAATGATCATTTAACCCGTCCTTAACTAACAAAACACTTAAGACACAACACAGCGTAGCTTACTGGTTGACTGCGGCTGCACTTTTCCGGACACCGTGGCCACTGCTGGAGTCAGAGATTACGTAAAAACAACAACAAAGCTGGAAAATCCTCCCACTTCACTGAAATCACCGGTGTGGCAACATTTTGCCTTCCCATTGAGTTATATAAATAATGAGAGAAAACTGACTCAGTGTTGCCAACTAAGTGACTTTGTTGCTAGATTTAGCGACTTTTAAGACCCCCTAGCGACTATTTTTCAAATAAAAAATCAATCTAGTGACTTTTTCTGGTGTTATTGGAGACTTTTGGAGACTCGTTCTAACTCTTCTTAATGAGGCACAGGGCCTGCTAGCTGCCCCTCCCTCGTACCAAAGCACTCACAAGCGGCACAGTTCTCCCGCAGGAGTCCTTCCCAGCTGCAGTCAGAGAGCCTGAGGGGATGTTAACCCCTTAGCGTCCAGTCTGCAAACCGCGCATGTGCAAAGTCGCTGCTGGCTGGTTTACAGTCAGTGTCTCTTTTTGGTCACTTTTGCCGGTCCGAGGCTGGATTAAGGAGGAGGGTTGGAATGCACTTGCAGTTCTAAACATATTTAGGGTGTTTTTTACTCACTTTTTATTCTTCCCACAACGTTATTCCTCTCTCCTACAGCATCCATTACAAGAACATGCACATGGTAAATTATGTAAATTAGGTGATGATGTCATTTAGTGACTTCTAGCGACTTATGGACGGCCAATAGCTACTTTCTTTACTGAGGAGTTGGCAACACTGAACTGACTTAGTACAAATGCTCCTAGGCCTCAGAAATTACAATTTACTGTAGGTAGAAAGCTAGTTAGCCAGACATGCAAACAATTGGAACTCATGTTAGAGCTGAAAACACATTGCTCAAGCTATTCCTTGCACTTTTGATTGTGTGTTTTTGATTTTCGAAAAGACCCTTCAACCTCCCTCTTACTCCACACCCATGTGCATGCTGCTTCAGCATGTGAGTCCAAAGCTTACTGTTACTAAACCATGAGGGGTTTAGTGAACGGTCAGTTCAACATTTCAAAACGAAATACTGACACAGACGCCAAAACATAACTTATCCAATAACTCAATTTCACAGAAACCATGCAAAGGCCAGTTTTTCTTTTTCAGAAAATAAGACAAACTTCTGAAGTGCTTCCACCAGACCTTTACATCTGACAAGAGAATAAGTAAACAGGAATCTGACCAAACACTCAGTGCCAAATTTCAGTCTGGGCTCAAAAAACGTACTGAGGTTTGAAACTCGGCCCTAATAGCTACAAGCTGATCCTGCCTTCACTCGCCGCTGTCTGATTTTTAAAAGTAAAAGCATGAAAATAACAGTGAAAGAGAGTGCATGGGAACTGACAAGACACTGACAGAGAGTGTGAGAGAGAAAACTTTCACACACAGTTGCACATATAGGCAAAGGCATGTAGCAGCATGCCGTAAACCCCGTGAGTGACACTTGCTTTTGTGGGACAAAGCCAGGCCGGCGCTCCTGCTGGGCTCAGGATATGAAGCCTGCTTCAGGGTGGGGTGACAGACTCCACTGGCACCTTATCTTCTTTCAGCAAGACTGGACAGCCTGACACACCACGGTCTCTCCGCTCCTTCATGATAGCCATGCATGTAACACTTTGTTCCCCTTCGGAGAGCCGCCTCTTTCAACTTTCTTTAGCGAGCGCATCAAATCTTTGGATTCTTTTCATCATTTCGGTGCAGGCGCCACGTGGAAAACAGGCAGGCACCGTAGGTAATTCCCACATTTGCAGAGGCTGGTTTGTGTTATGATGCACGGCTACAATATAAGCACCTGCAGGGGTTTGTGTGGGGAAGAAAACGGCAATGCAGCTAAATAATTTAAAATTGTTCTTTAACACCTGCAAGTAATTTCTATCTTTCCTGCTCTTTCATCAGATACAAAAACAAGCCGCCAACAGGTCGGCTGTGTATGAAGCATGAAATCATCCCATCTGTATTTCACATCATTACGTCTTTGAGATGTTTTAACAGGCTTCAGCCAACGGGGACCTATGTTGAAGGCCGCACAGCTGAGTGCCAACCAGCGAGCCATTTTATGCAGTGTTACCCATAAAATTCAGCACTGTGAACTTTAGGTTACTTTCGTCAAATACCAGGCACTTACTGGTGTGCATCAAGCTTATAGGTGCCAGAGTTCAACCCCACTGAGGTCTAATGAGACACTAAAAAGATCCTGCATGAAACTCAGTCGAAGTGAAGACATTTTTACCCATAATTCAACCGTCCAGGAGCCCTCAGCAGACAGAAAGACGAGACAAAAAGGAAAGGAAAGATTTTGCATGTGACTGGTGTTAACATAAGCCAGACCGGACGACTTCAAAGGAGAAATGCTCCCTAAAAAAGTTTTACAATGTGATGGTCAAATAAAGTATGCTGCTTTTCTTACCACATTGTTGTTTGGTGGTGTGTTGGTGATATTCCTGCACATTTTTGTCATGAACTCTGATATTTCCTGTGTAACTTCTGCAGCTATAATCTAGTTCAATAGGAGAAGGTGAATAGAAAGTCAATGTCAGAATTGGAGTCAGTGTTTCACATCAAAGAACTTCCTTTTTTTGCACCAGTGTTCGACTATAATAGGGAAAGAAATCCTTCAGAGACAAAGCTGATCATATGGGCAACTTTGCATCCAAATGTGGTGCAAATTTCAATCAATTTTTTGGGAAAATCTTCAAAAGAAAAAGCAATTCAATGCGCATTTAACACTTCTTTCTATCTAGATGCAATGCAAAGCGAATATCTTACAACATTTTTTCATACACCTGCTCCACATCCGGCCTATTTTCATTCATCAAAACCATAGACTGAAAATGAAGATATTTATATGCAGTCCTTGGTAAAAATTGACGCTGACATTTCCATTTCCTGAGACTCATTTGTGAGGTTGAGAAGCGGCTCACCTTAAATGATCCACAGCATCCTGTCACCCATATCTGGCTCGGGAAATGCTTACAACTTAAGAAAATGACGTTAGGTATGAATAAATAAGTTAGACACTTAGTCATTTGCAGATGGAGAAATCACAACGGCAGCAAAAAAGTAGATATTGTACAGCAACAACTCATCACAAAATTACTCCCGGATCTCCAGCAAAGAGCATCCTTTAATATTCCTACCATTTATTAATCCATAACCTGTGCTGTTAATGATCACCCTTTACTTTAGAGCGTAATATTTTCATTATGCATTTCTTTTCTCTTGCGCTGTGAGGCTGCTTAGCCAAGTCGCTGTGTTTCTAAGCCTCCTCCCACTCCTCATTATCCCCCCAAACTTTCCCCTCCAGGCAAAAGAAAAGCCAACTCCTCCCACCTAAATGAAAAACATTTTACTCATTTCAGCCCTTAGCATCTCTTATGTGGCAGCATCCCTCAGCGGAGTCAGCAGGAGGAGGAGATAACAGCCCGGCTGCAGACGATGCTGCGGTCTACTGGCAGCTTTGCAATCATCTGTGGAGAAGGGATGTTTATCATGGACGGAAAATGCTCGTCATCTCTCGCTGAACCGCTGACGTTCAGATCTGTAACACTTCATAACGAGGCCACTTCTACCATCTCTGACCTTTTTAAACCTGCTTGACGGACAAGATCCATAATTGTGCTGATCTGGATAAACTAAATAAATCACACGGAAAATGCCAGGGAGTGATTACTGATAACTCTGCTTGAACTCTGTAACAATTGGAAGTGAAGGAGCTTTTGAACCACATGAAAGACAATGAGCAAAAGCTAAAGAGGAGCTTAAGTGCGCTGGGTTTCATTAACTAGTGGCCTCTTTGCTCTTTGTCTCTGAGCCCATTGAACTCTGTGTGGAGCTCCGGCCCTCTCCAGCCGTCAGACTGAGCTTCTTCCCGGAGTAGAAAGGGGCAGGGAGCTCAGCGCCGAGGGCCAGGCGTGACTAATGTAGGAGCCTGGTGCTGCTGTTGCATGCTGGTACGGGGGGACGACCCTGCCTCCCTGCCTCCACCATGTATGGCACGGCCCACTGTGGCTGCATACAGGGCACATAAACCCCAGCCGCCGCCGTCGCCGCCCCTCCTTGTCTCTCACCCCCTCTTATACTACCCCACCCCCGTCATCCATTCATGGCAGATCCTTTCAGCAGGTCATTCAGAGGGCCAATAAAGAGGCTAGCTCATTCTGTCCGTTCTGAAATGTGCAATGTCAGAAAGAAGGAGAGATGGGGGGGAGGGAGGGCAGATTCCAAGAAGGCTTACAATCTCTTCACTAAAGTAGACTGAGCCGGACCTCCCATTCTGCTCTCTTTAGACAGTCTGTGTCGGGAACCATCCCTTATGCCCCCTTTACAATGTACAACTTTCAATGTTGTCAGATTGCGTATCACATTTCACAATTGTCTTATTGTCTTATAATGGGGTATCTTGAAGTTGTTTGCACAATATACAAGTTATGGGAAACAGGGGGGTCACACATTACAAAACATTTCATAAGGAGAAATCCCCGAAGACTATCTGGTCTTCAAACTATAAAAAAAAAAAAGTGAGAAAGAGATGCAGGAATAGACGCCTGACCATGCACAATACAAATCATCCAAAAATGGATGTCTGCAAAAGCTAATCCAAAAATGTTTTGCCCATGTGCAAGGATCAAAATTAAGCACTATCCAGATGACATAAATTATCCCATAACGCAAAACACACTGTGAAAAGGTAAAAGTTCAAAGATGAAAACACTGTTGTAGCGACTGTCAATCACAAGGTATCCCAACCCTTAGGCACTGCTTTAGCTTCTATTTTACTCTAAATTTGACCATGTTTTGCTAAATGAACATCACGCTGTATTGAAGAAGACCTGACACTAGCGATTAAAAACCATAAGCTCATTATAAGAATGTTTACTGAGGTAATAAATCAAGTCTGAAGTAGGGTCCTTTTTCTATGGATTTTCACACAAACAGACTTCTTTTTACAACCAGTGGAGTCGCCCCCTGCTGGCCATTAAAAAGAATGCAGGTTTAAAGCATTGGCTTCACTTTCCAGACCCAGAGGTCGCTGGATGGTTAAAAAAAAGCGGTTATCACATGTAAATTGCTTCACCTAGAACCTTTAAAGTCCTAGAATAAGGAACATGTTTGTAAATTCGATAATGGATGACTTGAAACTGAATCCAGTGTGACACCTGCGAACCACTGTCATGAAGGTCAGACTTCAGTCAGTCTGCATGTTTCTCTGCAGCTCACACTCCTTTGAGAGCGTGTGTTTGTATGATTGCCGAGGTGGCTGCTGGCAGCATGATGGATGAAGGAGCTGGAGACGTCCATATCGCTGCCTGCGAGCGGGTTAACCCTCTGCCAACCAGAGAAACACAACTCTGAGCATCTACAGCGAATTAAATTCCACACACAAACCGCAATCTTAGCACATTAACAGCCCTCAGCGCAGGCTTTTAAATCAGACCACATCATTACACAAGGCAAGACTCTCTCTCTCTCTTTCTCTCTCTCTCTCTCTCTCTCTCTCTCTCTCATGCTCTCTCTCCCTTTCATTCTCCCATCGAACATTCAGACACACTCCAGACTGTAGTGGAACATCTCTTTTTCCACTCTGAGAGGAGCACCGGAGTGCAAATTAACCCCCAAATCGGCCCCAATTTTGTGAGTGTGCCACTGGTGAGTGTATCAACGGCTGAGCATCACAGAGCAGCACAGTCTGAAAGCTTATAAAAAAAAGAAAAATGATGCACCGAGCTCACAGGATGTTGTGTAATTTCACCCAGATGTGCTTCACAGCTCATCTAACTAATAAATCCAAGCAGTGCAAGCAGTCTCGGGCTGTCTTGGAGCCGCTGAGACACTTTCTAAGAGTATGAAAGCTTCTTTAATAGTGAATGCTTCATTTTTATTCCCACCTCCAGAGAGTGGAAGAGTCCACCTGCGCTCTATTAATAAAAGCCTCTCTAAGGACAGGGGGCTGCTCCTTACAGCAGAGTGGAGGTCAGTCTACAGCAAGGGAAGCTCCTCGCCCAGATGTCTAAAAATACTGTCCTACATACTAAATGTGTCCGGCTTGAAGAGAAGATACGGAGATGGAGCTCTTTGAGAGGAAAAGTCCCATTTTGTTTATAGATGTTTAGAGGAGTTTTCCTCTAAAACAAGTCTCATTCTTATGGGTTTGCAACAAAAAACCAACACAAGCTTTTGTTTTCTACAATAGCATTGATGTGAAATGAGCCAGAGTGCAGCAGCAGCAGCAGCAGCAGCAGCAGCAGCCCGGCAGATTGATTGAATTCATAAACAAGAGCGAGTACGACTGTGTGAAGCTAAAAAGTGTGTGCGAGCGGTCACACACGACTGATAGCATCTCTCTACCAAACAGAGCCATACATTCCAGTAACTCTGTGGTCTGCTCTCTCACACACACACACACACACATGGTTTAATTTACAGTCACTGTCAGCAGCCGAACATTTCTCTAACCACTATCTGATACGTGATGAAAATCCACTGCCAGCAATAAAAGCTCCGGGAAACAAGAGCTCGCCTGTGTGAACAGGAGCAACACTGGCATGAACTTATTCCAACGTGTGTCAGAGGGCAAGCTGAGAGTGTGTGTGTGTGTGTGTGTGTGTGTGTGTGTGTGTGTTTGTGTGTGTGTGTGTGTGTGTGTGTGATGGACTAGATTTGAGATTAGTGGACTTTAGGTGCACACGCTGTGGCTTTACAGTAGGGATATTGTTCACACTGGAGTCCTCATCCTCCAGTGTTGACTGTGTCTTATAATCAAGGACATCACGATGGACAGAGCCAGCATTTCCTCTGCAGGAATATAACAGGGAGAAAAGCACCTGCACTACATGCATGCAATGCTTACTGATCTCAAATCTGCAGAAAAGTTGCAGAAGCATGTTCCATGCCATACCAGAGAGGGCAAGCATGCACATAAATAAGCCAGAAGGGACACAAAGAGACATTTTCAGAGGCAGTTTGAGATTTCAATTCCCTGCACTGATTGCTGAGAGTGTTTTTACTACAATATACAGTAATAATCAGCTCTGCCTGAGGGGGGGATGCATGTGCAAAGACGAAAAAAAGAGGCAATTAACTCAAACACGTAGTGAAAATATGATAATTAGGATAAAACAAAGTCTTTGATCTAGACAGAAATAAGGAAGTTAGTAGGTCATGACGTCCTCTTCAACACAGACTGTTCCTAAAAATAAGATAATGAACGAAAAACAGCCTCAGGGGTGTCTGACTTCTATTTCTTGCACGCATTAATTTAGATATGATAAATAGAGGTGTAAAGGATGCTATTTGAGCGTAAAACAAAGTCATTCGCGTGCAAAAGCAACGCTCCACCTGTGTCTGATAGTTGCATGTTTTGCAGACTTGTGCATTAAGAAAGGGACCAGATCTCAGGTCTGGTTGGTGTTTCAGGTGCTGTTTCTTACCGTTACTGTCCGTGATCTCGGCTCGGGCATCCACCACACACTGCAAAACTAAAACAACTCCAACGAGAAGGTCGAACGTCTTCACACCCGCCGCCATATCCAAGTTTCGCCGCTGATTTCTTCGCAAAATCCCGGGCTCCGTCTTCCTCATGCACAGGCACCGCTTCCCCGCGGACTCCGCAACTCTCCCGCCTCTCCTGCTGCTTTTAAAACGGAAACCTGCCTGCGCTGCACTCGCTGCACTGAGCTGCTTTTTGTTCCAGCGTGTGGCACACTGCGCGCTCCTGGAGAGTGTAAACGCGCTCGTCCTAACAGGTCTCCACCTCCTGAATAAACATGATAACAGAAGAAGAACAAGAAGAAGAAAAAGTTACGCTCCACTTAAACATGCATCCCAGTCCGACACACTGGTCTCATCCCACTAGCAGGAGGTGCAGACTGTGTGTTGTGGTGCTGCTGCGCTCCTGGAGAAGACAGTGCGCTCCCTCCGTCATCAGCTCCTCGGAGCCAATGGATTCTTCTTCCTCTTCTTCTGTTTGATGCTGCGTGTGTGTGCAGAAGAAGAAGAAGAAGAAGAAGCGGAGGAGACAAACACACAAAGCGTTTCTCCAGCTGCCGGGGAGACAGGCAGGATTTTTGCCTTGGGATATTCTCTGCACGGTCTGAGTGATGTGGATAGAAGCGTTTGGAGCTTCAGGAGCTGCTGCTGTAGGCCTCCTGTTTGCCAACAGACAAAAGATGTTCAACATGCTGGACTCATTCCTCAGAGGGCTTTGTTTTTACTGAGCATGGGGGCCGTGTTTGTTAAAGGAAAAACAAGAGCTTTATGTTGTTTATGTGCTGTTTAGAAGTCAGTTTTTGTTCATTTTTGTTGATTATTAGGCTATTTTGCATCTTTTCTACCTCTCTGAGTGTTCGATGTGGTTATTTTGTGGTGATCTATCTATCTATCTATCTATCTATCTATCTATCTATCTATCTATCTATCTATCTATCTATCTATCTATCTATCTATCTATCTCTTCATTGCACATACAGGTGATTGAACTCTAAGGGCGCCCTCTTCAGGTCCAAGTGATAATACATTAACCCTTCTGTCTCATTGCTCTATCCATCAACAAAATTATAATAATCGCAAAATAAACCACATTGTTTTCTTTAAATATCTGCCTTTGACCTTAATAAACTTAATGACCTATGTAGGGAAAATATAGCAGAGGGAATGCAATTAATAACCTTTATTTATTTATTTTTATTGCACTACAATTAGACACAGAAACATGGTATGTTGCAATAAAATAATACCAATCTATCCAGTAACCACAACATTTAAATGCTGTTACCTTCTTTTGTTCATGATAACTATTAATAATAGAATATTTAATAATAACACAGTGAAAGGAGCTATTCTGTATGAAGAGTACTTTTACTTTTGGTTCTTTAAGTGCAACTTGCTGGTCACATTTATGTACCTTTACTTAAGCAACACTTCGAATCAGCATTTTTACTTGTAAGGAAGTATTTTTAGACCGTGGTGTTTCTACTTTCACTGAAGTAAAATGTCTGAGTTCTTCTTCCTCCATCTTCTTTGGGGTCAGTTGGATCCAGGAGAGGTCTAACTTCCTGTTAGATCTTTTAAAAATCTAGAAACATAATTCCAGATAGACTTGTTTGAGATTTGGAGGAGCTAGAGCTGCATAAAAAGTATCATCAACACTATTTACATATATGGTGCATCTGAAAATACACAATATTTAACCATGTTTGACACCCAACAGAAGTAGAAGTGAAGTTTTCTGTAGCAGACAGAGACATGTCATCTGTTTGAAGTCATATTTATAAGCAAATCTCTTCAAATTTAGCAATAATTTACAATTAAAGTTTGTGCATTTTGAGCTGTTAAAGAGGATCTCCAGGTCACAACGCAGAACAAAAGGGTTAATAGATTGATGGGAATTTTGGAAAACTCCCATGTAAATTATTCCCCCTCTAATGGCAAAACCCCAAACCAGAATCTAGAGAAGACATTCGTTCCCCTCGTTTCCCCCTGTGTGTTGTCAGTTTTCTCAGCAGCAGCCAGAGATTGAAGAGGGAGAACTTGGAAACCTTTCATGAGAGAGAACATTTCCTTTTTCTTCCTCATTGCTTAGTTTGCGCTCATTTTGCACAGGAAGGATAACTTGGACCACATGCTTGTTCCAATTAAGACACTCGCTGTGGGAATTCAGGAGCTCCACCACAAGTCATGGAAAAGCTTAACATGGAGAGGAAACTCTTGCAGAAAGGACCACTTTTGTAATTAACTTGGCTGCTTATTGAACATTCAAAGTGGATTTTTTTTTGTGCTAAATGGATTTTCAAACTTTTTAGTACTTAAAAGGTAATAAAAGTCATCAAAATCCAGACCTGAGGGCACAAATATTGTGTGAATTTCTGACAGCTACACCAGTCTGGAAAACAAATCAATAAATAGCAATTACTTCACTTGCTGTGTCAGTAATTAGTCATTCCCTTGATTATGTTCACCGACCACTAAAATTCATCTGTCCCATTATCTTTACAGAGTGGCGACTGCCAACAAAGTGGCTGCAGCAGGGACTTGTTTCTGCACAAAATGAATACAGCTGCCGCTTTGTGCCAGATACTGTAAAGTGTCAGTGATGGTGCAACATGACCTCAGCAAGAGCATTCAGTTTGTTAATTTTTCTCTTTAACATTTTGGAAAACAGAGTCCTTTTATTCTGACAAGGACACAGAAAAGGAGAGAGCATGGCAAAATGTGACAAAAATCTAACATTAAATTCACTTAAGGACTTTCCCAAACCATAAAACACAGCAGAGAACGAGACTGTCTTCCCCGAAAAATACAACCCCACTAGTCATTGGTACAACAGCTTATTACAGTTTTTCTCAGTCGCTTTAACATTTGCAGTTAACAGTTAGTTCAACCTCAGCAACATTGTGCACATCATAGTAGCAGTTTCTCATTCCTTACAACAATTTACAAATGCTTTTGGACATGCATCAATTGCTTTCATACAACTCTCTGCTGTTTTATAACATTATCATTGCTTATGTCATGTCAGTCAAAATAACTATACTTGTGAATGCTGGATAGTCATTCCATATAAAACTAATAGTCCTCATTTCATTGCTTGAGTCATTACATACAAAAATGTTCAACTAGTTGTCAAATCTGTCAAGCAAATTTTATAAATTTTTTTAAATCTGTATTTTTTTTATTGAAAATGTGTCAGGAATTGAACAATTTCTCTCAGTTGAACCTCAGCTTTCACTGATGAGAAGGGCTGTGTGAAGCATTATTTGCAACCTATTATAAACCACTTCTCTACTATCACTCAGAGCTGAATCCCATAAACACTTTACAAGCATATATGAACCAAGCAGGACATAGTGTACCATTTCTACAACACTGACACTGTACTGTGCACAGCTCCCAAAGGGAGTTTATGTTTGTTGTAAATAAGGGTGTTTTTTTCCCTTTTGCACAATGCTGTACCCAAATTAGAATTGCAAAGAGCATATGCAATAAAAATGTGAAACACACATATTCAGTGTCTTGTACTCAGTTACCTCCCTAAATACATTAATGTGTATCTTTACTGTAGTTTTCAAATGGCTGTGCAAATAGTATATAGTGCTGTCTTGAGCATTTTCAGGTAATGTCACCAAGATCTGACTTTTTTGCATTGGAAAACATTTACAGAGTAAAGTGTCATAATGAAAACATGACAGAGCCATTTGACTATCTTGTTCATAAACATGATGTCAGGACTTTTCATCTTGATGACATTGACACTTTATTGACATGAATACTTGCTTTTGAGGAATGAGCTATCCATTTGAGCAAGTGACACACTTTTACAGGTTATCAACTAGGTTTTGCAGTTTGTACTAATTGTTTTGAGAAATGCATTAACTGTTGTGCAAATGTTGATGTGATGTGAGAAATGCACCAAAGCGACTGAAAAAAAACTGCACTTCCTATAGTGGCCCTCCAGTGGCCATAGCCAACTCCAAGGCAAAATCAACAAGTGTAAAAAAACACAAGGGGGAAAGGAGGAAACAAAACATAAAGACGGAAGATCTCGACTTCAGACTTTCACCCAGGACTGTGGCGTTCCATGTCCCATTTGGAAAAAAGAGTAAACAATATTATTTGAAGTAACATAATTTAACTTCTGTCAAGTTTTTACACCACAGACACAAATACCTCACTTCTGTCAGTTACATGCATCTATTTTACTTTCATAACCATCTTTTATAACATCTAACTTTAGGTATTCTGTTGCCTAAACTTAACAAAACTGCAAGAGTTTCACAAAATTGACAACATAACCGTTACATTTATGCAAAAGGCAAATTGATCCATCTCAACTGGGACATGGTGCTAATTTTGAGGGAAGAAATAACATGTAGAACTGCTGGTCGCAGCTAAAAAAAAAGAAGCTCCTTGTAATTGCAGAACTTGCCCAAGAATCATAAATTTATTAAGCTTTCGTCAGTATCAAGACAGTCCAGTGATTGTTGTCTGTACATCCATGGCAACATTGGAAACAGGAACTTCTAATCGCTAATTCAGCATACTTCAATGGTGCCAAAGTGTAAACAAAAAAAAAGAGGGATCAAGCTGCAATAACTGACTCCTTGGCAATATTTTTCTTCTTGCTTACATTCCTCACGGCCCCTAAACATTGTACGGTATTAAAGATTATGTGAACTTTTTAAAATGGCCTACTTTTCTGTATTAATTTGTCATAAAATGTGATCTGATCTGCATCTAAAGGTGGACTGGTAAATACCTAAAGTCTTTGAGATTACTTTGTAACCCTTCCAGTCCTACGCAAATCAACAATTTTTGATCACAGTTTTGTTTTTGTTTTGTTTTTTAAGGTCAAAGTTGCTCTACACCTCACTCAAATATAGTTTCATTGATTGAACTCCAGGTTTACTAACTCTTGGCTTCAATTAGCTCTTGTTGGAGTCCTAGCCTTAAGGGTTAACTTACTTTTTCCACCAGCGCTATAAATGTTTAATGATCACGTGATCAATAGACATGAAATATTATAATTGTTTGTGTTGTATTAGGCTTAAGCACATTGTGTTTGTCTATACTTCAGTTCAGACCACATTTTTTGACAAATTAATGCAGAAAACGAGGACATTTCAATAGGCGCTCATACTTTTTCTTGACACTTTATGTTTTTTCTTTACCACTATTAAGGCTCAAGTTCTTATATTCCTTGAACACTTTCACTCCTGATCCATTCACAGATATTTTCCCTATGTTTTAAACTTTTGGACATGAATACAAAAACTAAAATGACATGTCCTGGTAGAATCAAAAAAGTTTTTAAGTTTTTAGGATCAAGGATGTCTCTTGGGAACAACATAGTCGCTGACTTAATATATTGTCAATATAAACATCCGGAAGGCTCTTAATTTGCCATTATTCCTCAGAGCCTTTAGGTCTTGAGGATGAAGCGTTTAGGGATGTGTGAAAACTCCTCGCCCAGATTTCAGAAATAGAGGAAGTGATCGAGTGACGTGCCTTTTTTCTCCACTTCCCTTCAAAATAGCTCGGGGAGACGTTGTTAAGATCATAAGACTCAAATAAATATCTGCTGACAGCGCCTGTCCATGATAGTGTCACATCCACTTTCTCACATAAATCTGGAATCACCCTGAGTGTAATTCAGTCAACACACAACTCTTGTGCACCCAAAGGGACGTATATCAAACGTGTGTACATACGATCCCACCCAGATAGGCATAAAAATATGCTGCCCCTTGATGTATTACCTTCATAAAAGCAGATTGTTGTTGACAAATGCAGTGCAGCCATTTAAACCATAAAGCATCTTTCAATCGGCTCACGCAGTCTAGTTTCAGGATGAAATAGGATTTAGTCTGGGAAAGCATCCTCCATCCGCACACATGCACTTCCACTCCCCTTTCTTTTTCTTCTCTCTCTGTCTGCAACTCTTTCCAAGCACTTTAATCATCACAGTAGTTGAGACTCAGCGGCCACAGCTCCCCATGCCGTCTGCTGCTCTAATCACCTTGTTCCACAACTCCAGCAAAAAGCTAGTCCTCTGATGACCACTCTGAAAATCTCTCTCTTCATCCATTTTTTTCTCAAATCATCCTCTTTCACTCTGAACCCTCTCAAAGCCTTTCCGTCTCCTTCCCGGTGTGACGTAAAGCAGGATCAGCCACAGATGCCGTGAACTTTTGCTTGGCTGGAGACCACGCCGCACTCCCCAGGGTGACCTTAAAGAGCATCAAAAACGTCTGTGATGAAATTAATGAATTGAGATGGGAGCGACATCAAGGGATTAAGATCAGAAGGGCGGTGGCAAGTGTAAATTTTCCATAGAGTGCTTATGCGTGGATTTTTGTCCCACTTGTTGAGTTGCAGAGCAGCGTGTCACCGCAGCATTTATGAAGCTTGGCCTCTTAATAAACAGAGAACAGAGTGAAGTCATAAACTGAACACACTGAGGAGAACAAGCTCCGCTCTGTTTCTGTCTTTCCATTATACCATTGCCGATTATTAGCTTTTCCCCTTCGCTATTATATTAACAAGACCTAAAAGCTCAAATCTTTTAGTTTGGCTTTGAGTGAGAGCTTGAGAAAAGGCAGCTTACCTCCATAATTGGTCAATTTTTTAAAAAACTTTTTCTGACTTCAAGCTTCTCCGTCACTTCAGCATCATATCCGTCCAATCATTTCATTTAATTCTTGCTGAGTCGTGAACCAGTTGGTTGTTTGATGCTGTTCCTATTGCACGTTAAAGCTGCTATAATCACTATTTTTAGATTAACAGACAGAGAGAGAATATGCAGTATTTTCCAACTTACTTCACTCTACCAGCCAGGGGAACTTTTTCTATGTTTTATCTATATAAAGATTCTAACATCATCAGTCTTTAATATATTGCCAGGTGGTGCAACATATTACATACTCACACCCATATTGACATTTGTTTCTTTGGCAGTGACCTGGAGCGACTGGAGACAAATCCAGCGACTTTTTCTGGTGTTATTGGAGACTCCTTCTTACTCTTCTTCGACTTTCCTGGTGGCCACTTTTCCCCCTAGTGGAAACACGGCTATAAAGAGCAACAAAATCCGCATAAGGAGAAGGTCGGGGTGGATGATAGGCCAAACAAACACAGGACTTCTACAGACGAGACCGCTGTCTGTGCCCACTGTGAAACCTAAAGTCAGCGTAGTTATTTTAAGTTATGTACTTGAGTTACCTTCCATATGTAGCTTTACAAAGTGACATGTGTTTATTTTAACTAGGCCTGTCAATTAATTACATTGCAATTAATGGCATGATTGTTAAGGAGGGCTTAGATCTTAAAGGAAGGTTTCTGAAGTACCCAATGCCCTTATCAGCATGGGAATGGACAAATGTGCTTGCTTTTTGCAAATGTTTACAGATTTATTTTGAGAAATCAATTAACAACTATGGTAAATGGAGTGCACTTATATAGCGCTTTTATCCAAAACGCTTTACACTACAGACTTCACTCATTCACCCGTTCACACACACATTTATGCTGGTGGCAGAGGCTACCAGGGTACACTGGTGCCACCTGCCACCATTGGGAATTAATTCATTCACCGATGAACGCAGCATCGGGAGCAATTTGGGGTTCAGTATCTTGCCTAAGGATACTTCGACATGTAGGCTGCCATGGTCAGGGATCGAACCACCGACCTTCCGATCAGTAGGCGACCGCCCAACAACAAAGCCGTTAGAGGGCTATGCGCATATTTCACATCCACTAGCTACAATTTCCCACCGCTGGTCAAAATAAAACACCCTAAAGGTCTGTCCACTAGTTTAATAAACAGGAAAGATTGAACTAAACATCTTAAATCAGTGACTGTAGGACTGTTTCACAATGTTTAAATAACATATTTTATAGGCTACAGGAACAATTGTATTTGGATAATGTAAACTGTTTAAATCTTAACTGAACACCTACAATCAAACAGAAAGATGCGGGGTCATTTGCTAGAACAAATCTCGACAGAAGAAGACATTACTTAATAAATAATGGACATTGGACAATATGACCACTAAAGCTAAATAGGACACAGGAGCAATACAGTGCAACATGCCTGGTCCAGCAGCTCTGAAATCACCCTCACACATGTGAAAACTGCCAAGCTACACAAGGTTTATAAGCAACCGTCATATATTGATCAAACTCTCATGACTAATTTGTTGTATTTCCAGTCCAAGGCAGAATAAATTACCCTGCAGAGGTTGTTTATCTCTTCACAATCATTCTCAAAGACCTCATTTAAGTATCTCATGAAGCAAACAAGAAATAATAAATTTAAGAACCTCATTAATTCAGCCATATTTGATGATAAATTGACTTCTCCGTCTGTAATGAGGTAACAGTCTATTTGGTAATTGGTATTAAAAGGTGCATAAAACACCTTTTACAATTTCTTTCAAGTCATAATGGAGCTTTGCAGTACAACACAGGAAGCAGTTAAGATGCAGATAAAATGGTTTTACAGCCGAAAAACCACAAAAGATCAAATCAGAAGCAGCTAAGTGGTGCCTCCTCCCCCTCAGCCTCCGGAGGCCGAGACCTGCGGTGCTTTTCTGAAGAACGGTCAGAGGACGGCCCCCCCTGGGCTGATCGCCATCCACTCTCACCAAATTCAGAGAGAAGAAACAGACATTTTCCTCTGCACTGAGCCAGACAGGATGAGGGAATTCAGAGCTATCATTACAAGGAAAGGGGGTATATTTCACCTTGACCTGACGGGGCCGGTTGGGTAACCTCCGTCCCTGGCTGCAGCGGGAGGAAATTGGGTTTGAGTGCTGTGATAGGAGGTTGACAGCACAGGATAGGAGAGGGACTCAGGTGAGCAGTTATGTAAATTAAAGAAATGTTATTTTGACAGGAAGAGTCCTTAAAGGCTGTCACTGCTGAGCATATACAGGAACCTTTCCGAGTGGCACATAAACAAAACAGTGACCTTTAGATGGACTCTGTGATTAACAAAACCGTGACAACAATAGCTCCGGTGAGAAAAGCTGACTAACGCTGCCTTTACCAACAGCAACACAAGGACAAAGGCTGGCGGCGTGTAGCAGCTCTCCTGTGTGCCATTCAACAGCGCGAATAACGAAGCTACCAGAAAAACGGGACAAAAAACATTGATAGCTGCACATTCTCAGTCAGCAGGCCGTCGTGTGAGAGAGCGTGGCATTGTTTTTCATGGTGGCATGTTAGTGGAAAAGGTTTTTGTGTCCGACATTGATTGTAATCGTGTTGGGTCAAATGTCACGGGGTTGAAACAAACAAACACTGATGGAGAGGCTGTGGAAAGGCTGAGTTGGTGTTTTGGATGTTTAACAGAAAGGTGTCCTTCTATAGGATTGATGGCGTTGCAATAATGATAAAAACTAATAAAAGTACACAAATAGAAAGAATGACCAGAACTGTAAACACCAGAGTCTCATTTTGTTGATAATCTGATTATCTCTTCCCCCCCTTTTGTTTACATGATAAATAAGCTGAATGGGTTTAAGCAGTTCAAGGAGCTTAATGTTTATTCACTGCTGCTTTGTAAAGGCACAGAGCAGTAACTACAGAAGCAGGGAGTAAAATTTGTTTTCAGGCCGGTAGAGAAAAAGCATAACAAATACTGTACTAAAGATGGTAATGCCTTCATATCACGCCTGTCCACACTGATTAAGAAGCCAGATAGCTGTAATAAAACCTACATTAGATGTAGAAAATGCAGATACTGGTCACATTCAAACAACTTTCAAGGGAAAAAACAAACAAAATATCTTCTTCCACCTTTCCTGTCCATTGAAACTTGTTAATTTTGATCATTTACAGTCCATAGGCAATAAATGTATCTCTATTTTGCTGTCTAGATAATATATTGACATCAGAAGTAAATTTATCCAAAATTTAGAGTCAAAACAAGCTGACAATTATTTTACCATTAGCACAAGTTTATCAAGTTTATTTCCCTTTATGACTGGATTTTGCCTGATAAGTTATGAGGAATAATACACTTTATTATCAGGATGCTGGGTCACTAAATTGATTCATTGTTTACAGATAACAGTCAAGGAAAAAAACAATAATTGAAATAACTTTAAGCTTTAGCTAACAAATGCTAGCTGTGTGGCTATCTCCATAGGTAGCTGTCACTTGATCTCTCCTACTTTCTGTTCCTCTGTGATAGTTTACACACTATTTTTGTGTTCAATACATGTAATTAAAGGCATCATAGCAACAGACTACATCGATTCTACCTGAGTCAACAGCTGAAATGGCAATTGCTGCTACTGCTGTCAGCTGTCTGCATCTATGTGATGATTTGACATGTTTTTGTTATTTTTTTCTTGGAATTGTGCATTTTAATGGCATGAAACTTATCCAGAGAAGTCAGCTTCCAGTCTAAACTCTGTTCTTCGTGAATATGTAGTTTCTGCTTTTTGGCTTAGTAGGGCAGAATACTGGGTCAGAGGAAAAGGCGGTGAGCCAATATAAGGCGAGGGCACAAACAATAAAACAATGGAGCAGCTCAAAGGCTGAAATTGATCCTGTGGCTCTTTGATAAATCTCTGACCCAGAATCCACCTACAGACTCAGCAAAGACTCTACAGTGATGGAGAACGAGACTAAACAGTAATGACACTGGAGATTGTGTTCATCCACAGTCTGAAATTAAAGATTCATAACTTGAACTTGAACCAATACCAATGAGTGGGAGTGTGTTTTGACGTGTTTTTGACTAAGTGCAGTGCTCTCAGAGCACTCACATGAAACAACAGATTTACCTGACATTTATTATAAATGGGATGGAGACTCCAACGCCCTATAAACGCCACAACTTCTACCACCATATTAGAAAACCGACCAAAGGAAGAAAAACAACTTTATTTTTGTTCCCACCTAGAATACAGAGTTTTTGATCATTATTAAACCATCAGTAATCCAATTGGCCTTTTTAAAAGCAGACATACTGAGTTAAAGTATCATAAAAGGCAATGCAGGTGTTAATAATAACATTAACGATGGCTCTGTTCTCCTTCAGGCACTCATTTTATTATTTACACCTGTGCTTTAATTGATCAAAAACGTCTTCTGTGAAAATGACCTATTGAGGGTTAGTTTATGACAAAATGTCTGAGTAATTGTAGCATCCCTTGGTTTTGCAAGTCAAATGGGCATTGCGATGTTGGGCTCATCAGCAGGGAATGAAATGTTAATCGCAACAAGCCATTATTGGTTTGTAAGTGTAATGTGTCAACAAAGAAACAATGTGACCTTTTCTCTCCTCCTCAATGCAGCAGTGTAGTAGTGACACATATCAGTTTGCAAAATGTCAGAAAAACACAAAAAACTTATGATTATATATTGAAGACATTAGGCCTATTTATGCAGCATTGGACATAATTGCATTGCCTAACATAACATTAAAGGAATAGGTTTAGGAAATGCATTTATTCACTTTCTGCTGAGAGTTAGATGATTCTACTCATGTCTGTGTGGTTAATATGAAGTTAGAGCTTTAGAGATGCTAGTTAGCAGATATTTTTTCCACTTTGTACAGAGCAAGGCTAACTGTTTCCACCGGTTTACGGTCTTTATGCTTAACTAGGGAAAGTTGATTGGTATCACTCTTCTTGCATAACTCTTGGCAAGAAAGAACAAAGAGCATATTTCTCTCAAACGTAAGCAATCTCTTTAAACTACATTTCAACCTGAAATATAATCTGTACTCTTATCTAGCCAGCAGAGTCCAACTTGTCCTGCAAGTCTAAGATCTCTCCCTGCTCCAACACAGCTGATTCAAATGATCAGCTTCGTTGTAAAGCAGCTTCAGGAGTTCAAAATGATTTGCCTGGAGTGACCATATTTAGACAAGACGGTGGAGCTGGGCACTATCGCTAAGTGCTAGCTTCACTAGCACTAGCTTGGTTAGCATGGTGCATCTGCAATTCTTGTTAACATATCAAATGGGATGATAGTTTTGTCTAGTGAAAAATAAAAACGGAATATTTGAGCAGTAAAGGCTTTGCATTTGATTGGATCATGAAAAAGTGGGCAGGTTTAGAGTTTAGCGGAGCTACTGCTAACCTGATAGCTACTTTTTCGGGGCAGTCCGTGGCCTAGAGGTTAGGAATCGGGCTTGTAACTGGAGAGTCGCCGGTTCGAATCCCGGTACTGACAGGTCTAGGACTGAAGTGCCCTTGAGCAAGGCACCTAACCCCCCCTTCCACAGCTCCCCGGGCGCAGTAATGTGCTGCCCACTGCTCCTTGCATGGTGTGTTCACTTGTGTGTAAAAAAAAAAAAAGGATGGGTTAAATGCAGAGGTTGAATTTCCCCATTGTGCGATTAATAAAGTACTCTTCTTCTCCTTCTTCTTCTTCTACTTTTATCAGAAAAGAGTTAACAACACTGGAGATACACACATCCACCTACCTCGTCTGTTGTTAGATCAGCAGGAGGACGAGGTAGAGATCTTCAACTGACTCCGCGTCACTGCAGCACGGCCATGTGATGGTGAACAGTGGCCAGAGGCTCCGGAGCTTCTCCGCTCACTCGCTGGTAGTTGCCGCCATCATCCAGCGGTTGTGACTGTTGCACCGCAGTGACACAAAGATTGGTAAAAAAAAAAAAAAAGACCTCAACCACATTGTTATTTAAAAGTAGTTTTGAATACTTTACCACATTTTTATGTCTGTGGACAGATTTTGTCACCACTATAGCATCACAACTGATGTCACTGTAGTTGCTAGCTCGTAGCTAATGAATCTTGGCTCTGTACTACAGATTGACTGACAGATGGATGTTGTGTAATTATTGGTTGAAAGTGGTTTGTACCAGCTTACCTAAGCATACGCTATATTTTGTTTAACAGAAAACTCACCATGGTAGCAACTTGTCAATTACAAGGTAGCCACGCCCTAAAGCATATCATGCTTTATTGTCCATTTTACTCTAAATGGGACCAGAATTTACAAAATGAACATCATGCAGTGTTGAAGAAGACTTAAACCTAAGATTGAGATCAGACTCATTAAGAAAATGTTTATTGAGATAATCAATCAAGTGGGAAGTAGGGTCATATTCTCATAGACTTCTCTACAATCAGAATTCTTTTTGCTACCAGTGGAGTTGCCCCCTGGTGGCCATGAGAAAGAATGCAGGTTTAAGACACTTTCACATTTGCTTCACTTTTTGGATCAGATGTTGCAGCTACATACTTGCTGAGGCCTGATCTTGTAAATCATCATATTAACTGTTAAATATGAAGCCATTTATGATGGCATCGTTGACGAGACACAGCTGAGAGGAGCCATGACTGAAAACTCATCAAATTTATAACAGACTGGCTTAACTGTGCTGTTTATGATCCATCTGCTCATCGCAGGTTCATACAGAGAGTTTGAGAGTCAGTTCACACCACATAGTAAGCAGCAGCAGGACCAAAACTTGTAATGGATTTTAATTTGCAAATAAAACAGGGGCAAACTATTTTATTTGCACTTGTGGGGATTAAAAAGGATCACTAATGAAGTCAGGACTCCATTTGGAAGCTCTGTGTGTTCAGTGGAGTCTTTCAGTTCAATGAACTGGAGGTTTTCTGCTTTTGCCAGCAGTAAAGAAAACCTTTAATCACCATGCACAAGACACTCACAAACATTCCTGCAAGTTAGAGTCCTGAAGTACTGCAACACTGGCTGTATTTAGTGTACAAAATGGCCCAAACTTCTTTTTTTGGATATCTTCTAAAGCCCAGTTTGACTTTTTTCCCTCTTTTACAAAAATGGGCAATCTATTTAATTCATTTTTACTGCATCTGTATTCTATCTATTGGGAAGTTGACAACTTAACATCACGTCACCGAACATTACTTGCTTTATTTCGTTAGAATGATACAACATATCGTGTAGAAACATAACGTAAATAAAATTTGAATACGCTAACTTCTCCGTGAACATTATTTCTGCCTGAGGCACCTCAGATAGTGGTGGTTGTTTAACTATGAAGACACCAACTCCCATGATCCCACACTGCTCTGCTAAATATGAAGGTACAGCTCAACTAAGTACCTTAGCTTAACATAAAGACTGGATACAGTGGAAAAACTTTGGCACCTTGCCAAAAAAAAGACTTGTTGTTTTCAAAGTTTGTTTTTTCTACAGATTAAACAAGAGGTGCTTATAAGAGAATTTTGTTACTTTTGGAGAATGTCAGGCTAGCTGTTTCCCTTGCTTCAAGTCTTTAAACTAACTGACCTCATCCTGTAGCTACATATTTACTGTGCAGTGGTATTTCATTGATTGATCGAACTCTCTACAAGACAGAAAATAGGTGTAACCCCCAAAAATTTGAATTATTATATTACTTAAAGGTGCCCCCTTGTAAAACACCTTCATCGTAGTTGTTGCAGATTGTTTGCGATCTGCAGAGAAATCTACATTTCTATTTACCTCTTTGAGTGCTTTTTAAAAATGGTTTATTGGTATTTATATAGACAAAATATGTTTAAGCCCTAAACTCAACAACTATGAGTTAGTGTGGAGGACTTTTAGCTTTTATTTTCACACCAGGTGGGTGAAGGTAACACATCATTCGATTAATTAATAATTTAGTTGTCAATCACGACGGCAACAGCAGTCTAACAGAATTGACATTCATATACTTCCTTACAAAAGAACAAAAAAAAATCCACTCTTTGCTTTGCTTTCTCTCCACTTGACATCTCAGCAGGTCAGGACAAACTCATCAAGTATGTGCACACTCACACAGTGTCAATAAGTTAAGTCCATTGTTTTTATGCTTCAGAGCTTTTGTAGTCAGCGTTATTAGCATCAGGGGAGTAATTGTACAGTGGGTTAGCGAAGGACATCTTGGCATCTTTCCAGGTCGAACCCTGCTGTGGACACAAAGAGACATACATCACGTCACTGACTTCTGCACGGATAATTAGGGTAAAGCCCCGAAGGCTGAGCAGAGACACCTTACCTCCACCTCCCTCCTCCAGGGGTAGACACTGATGGAAAGCCCGCGACCATCACTCCTGCTGGGGTTATGTCGGGGACAACCGCCTGGTCTGTCATGCGGGGACGGGAGCTGAGGGAAAGACAGTCATGTACGCTGGCTTAAAATTAGATGAGCCTTAATGTGCAAGAGCGCATGAAATGCAGGCGCAATTAAAACCAAATTGACCCGTTATGCGTCCATAATTACACCTCTAACCTCCATAAAACATTTCATCATTTTCCAGAGGTGGAATTATCACACAGTGTTTCCACAGCTCAGTTAAACGAGTGTTGAGGCAGATCTGACTCTGTTTCAGACATACCAGTTCACACCTACACCTCTCTATTTATAGCTGCGTCCTCATTGGCAGCACCATGAAAACAAACAGTTACAGACTATACAGAAATATTATATATGTTGTGTGTAAGAACTATAAATGCAAAGTAATCTTCTGTGGGAAAAATCACACATTTTGGAAATACTAAGCACATATTTCTATAATATTCTCTATTAAGATAGTATCACCAGCATTGTGAAACTACTGGATTACACACACACACACACACACACACACACACACACACACCATTAAATCCATGATTATCTCCATTATTGGAGTCATGACAGTTGTGACTCTTAACACTGACACTTACTGCACACCCACGCAGATAAAAATGTGTGAGTGCTCGGACACACAAGAGCCATTATCCAGATGGGATAGATTGTATCGACTCCCATTCTGGTTTATTTTTCAGTGGCCTGACATTTTTCGGAAACATTTACTCAAGTGCTGTACTGCTGTTTGGAGTACTACTTTTTACTCCACTACATTTCCCCTCCATTACATCCCAGCTTTAGTTTTTTTTCAGGTCGAGATTTAACATGAATTTAAAATGATTATGCATTTTTATAAATCAAACCTCATAGGGTATAGTACAGTGTATTAAATAGTTAACCCTGCCTTGACAACAGTAAATGCATCCATATAATAAAACAATAATATATTTAGAATATATAAAACAATCTAAGTGGAGCCATTCTGCATAACAAGGACTTTTGATACTTTAAGTACATTTTGATGATGAAACTTTTGTACTTTTACCGAAGTTAGTTGTGAAAACAGGGCTTTTACTTGTAGCGAAGTAATTCTGCAGTGTGGTAAGTACTTTTACTGAAGTAAAACTGCATCTAGTAGATCTCACTTTCACGTATCCCAAAAACCCCCCCAAAAAACGCCATGTTAATACCTCACTAGGCTTTAACTCTTACATTAATCAGTCACATTTTTCTGTACTTTTAGGTTTGATATTATATTTTGCTGTTATAGTTTAAATGCAGGATTTTTACATGGTTGTACTGGTACTTTTAATTAAGTAAGGGATTTGAGTGTCTTCCACCACTGCACCTGTGTAATGTAATGCAACCCAGTCAAACAGCCTCGCAATTTCTTAAGCCTCTTATCATGTTACAAGACTGCATTAGAAAGCTGTTAATTAAACTGGTTATTTTTGGTGTTGTTGTATATGATCAGATGAGATGGTTCAGTTATTGTTTCTATCTGCTGTAAATTCTCTACAGTGTGTATATAAATCACACGCTGAGGCACAAACACCCACATAAACCAGAAAATCAATAATACTAAATCAAAAAATGTGATCAAGCAGAAAGGCTTGGCGATCACCCTGTGACCTCCTCAAATGTTAGATCCACTTATTGAATTCAAGTAAAGCGAAGGGTAGAAAAATGAGATTTGTATAGCTGAGAAACCTAATGTTGCCCGAACAGAATTTGCTGATGATTGATTGGACATTTCTGCGCGCTGACCTCTGCTCTCCGGTCCAACGCTGGGTTATCCATCACTCCGTACTCCATCGGGCCGGGCTTTCTGTGGATCCAATGAAAAAAATGCAGTCATCATCAACATCATCATCAGCAGCAGCAGAAATGAGTCATTACTGTAGCCAGAACTCACATTAAGCAGCATATTTTTTTGTATAAAGCCAGAGTGCAGACAGCAACTCCGGCCACAAGCAGCAGCAGTCCGATGGCAATGCCAACATACACAGATTCTAAACAAGAAGGGGGTACATTTAATTCTTGCATAGAAAACTTTTAATGAAGTGCATTAACAGGTTATGTAAGGATACAGCGAATAAATTCAGGTGAGACAGTTTAATAGAGCAGGGAGCTGCGTTTCTTAATTACCCAGCTGTGTATCCTCTGGTTTGGGTGTTGAAGTGGAGAGAGATGGTTTCTCTCTCACATGGCAGCGGTTACCTGTCCATCCCGGATAACACCTGTGGAAAAAAAAATAGTACAAGGTTATGACACTGATGTTGGGGGAACATGCAGAGCAAAATGTCGTAATGAAGTAATAAATCAAATGTAGTACATCACTTTTTATACTTTATTCATACTACTACCAATTAGTGTGGCAGAGGCCTGACATGTCAACCAATTATCTCTCTGTTTTATATTGGACTTGTTCATATTGCAATTTTGATAAAATACCAATTAATTTCTCAGCCCTAGTGATGGAGCAGCAGCCAGGGCAATGGCTGAACCAAAAGAAATTCAGTATTGAGAGTAATAGTCTGCTGGAAATGTGTTGGACTCAGCAATGTTGTTTCCTTTGAACCTTTAGGATTGAATAGTTATCTATAGGCTTAGCAGATGAGATTATTTTGATTTGTCTAAGATTTGCAATTAGGATCATAAGAGTTATTATCTAATTAATTACAGGAAACGGGAAATTGCTGTAATTTTGCTCTACTTAACATAGAAAGGTAATTTGGGAGTCTATGTTTGTCCAGAATTGCATCTGTTACAGCAGTCATCCAACCGTCCCTAATTAACATAAATTATGTTAAAATTGGGCAAAAATCAAGAAACTTTTCACTTTTTAATAAACGTATAAAGGTGATCTTAGAATCTAACTTTAAAGCAAGGCCCCAAACAAATATGTAATCCTATTTGTGGATGCTTTTTTCCTCCTTAATATAATTATGTGGCTGTGTATATAGGTTTTTTAGCCAAATCACAACTTCTATTTTTTTCAAATAAGCTGATCCACCTCACAATCTTTCCATGTGCACCCTTCTTGTCTGAAACAAAATAAAGAATAATACTGACTTTTTAAATGTGAGTAAAGCCATAACAGTGAAATAAAATAAACTACTTAAATAGATAAAGAACATAAATCCCAGTCTCTATTATCATATACACACATTTATCCTCACACACCATGTAAAAAACCCCAAAACAAAACAAACATCGCTATCTTGACAAATGGTGCAAAATTTCCAACGTCCAGAATGGAAAAACCCCACTAATTGCAAATAGTTTGGCCCGTCTGCTGAGCTGCATCTCTGGGAAAGAAAGCAAGTTCCTCTTCTCCCAAATGAAGACTCTCCTCCAAGTAAACATCTGTTCAGTATCAGCTTGATTTCTGCGCAACATTGAGCTTCTAATGTGAAACACACAGCTTTCAGTAAAGCCAGACTGTGTCATTATCATTCAGAGGGGTTCAGGGTACGTATTGTGTGACGGACTGGCCGTGGCAGTGGGATGTCCCTGGCCTGGTTCCCTGGTGGTTCCTGCTCAGCAGAGTGGTGGAACGTGATGCAAATACTGAGCCAGAGGTGCCCTCCAATGCTGGACTCGGGTTCTGCTACAGCAGGGCTGTTATCAATGCTGGAACAGTTACAGGAGCTCCATACCACACTGCACACTGAATGACGGCAGT
The DNA here is from genome assembly GCF_030273125.1 of Centropristis striata. NCBI lineage: Eukaryota > Metazoa > Chordata > Actinopteri > Perciformes > Serranidae > Centropristis > Centropristis striata. The sequence goes on from NC_081539.1 coordinate 14,206,079, forward strand.
AAAGTCCTGTTACATAATGAGAGGAGGCAGCGGTGGCGCTGCATTGGGGATTGTTGGACAGGAAAATGAACAAAAAGGGCAATCAAACACAAGGAGGCTGACTGAGAGGGAGGGAGCAGTGAAATATCTTCGTGTTGCAGAAGCACAAATTTCAAAGTCCAGCTGAAATCATGTTTAGTCATTCATTTTGCATTCAAAAACAATTGTCAATGTCTGCATTTGATTGACAGCAGCCTGCAGGCTAAGCTCCAGTACCAGCAGCAAGGGTAACAAGAGACAGAGTAAACAAATAAGTTACTTATGAGGCATGAGCAGACTGTGTGTCTGTAGGTATGAAGGTATGTTTACGTCCTCTTTAATGTGCTGCAGCTGAACGACTAATTGGCTATTTAGCTTAAGTTGGAAGTGCACCTTAGCTTGTTGAAGCTAAAGTGCAGGAAATCAAGAAGAAGATGATGATTTGCTAAATTTGAAGGTGATTTGCTATATGGAAACAAGTTTTCTATCTGTGTAGACAGGGAACTGACTTTTTTATTGCAAAAAGATAGACGAATAAAAACAACAAAAAAATATGAAATATAAATGTGTTGCCTTTGCAGTGGCAGGATGTGATTTACAGAACATAGACTCAACATCATGGACTGCACTGACATCATCTACTGGTTTGCTGACTACCGTTTTGAAGCCTCGGCGTTTGCCGTTTTAGCTGTTACCATCAGCCACATTTGAAGTGACGATATTTGGATGAAAGATGGCGGCGTAAAATTATAAGAAACGGCCCACTTGCTTGGTGAGCAAGGTGCAAAAAGTGACCAGCTAGCCAACTTTTGAAGTTATTTTTGTACCTCATGAAACTGTAAAAGGGTTAAAAATCTAAGATGAAAACACAACAAGACTTTTAAGAAGACTCAAAAACCCGCAATCGAGACCATAAACTCAAAAGAAAATGTTTGCTGAGGTAACAAATCCAGTCAGAAGTAAGGTAATTTTCTCAGACTTCTCTACATTCTAACTTCCTTTTGCAACCATTGGAGTCGCCCCCCTGCTGGTTATAGGATAGAATGCAGGTTCAAGGCACTTCCGCTTCGGCTTTACTGTTGAGACCCAGAGGCTGCTCCTTTGAGCAGATATGCTATAGCAGTCAGCCAATTCAATTTCAGTTGGTCTCAAAATGTGTTTTTTGTTTCAGCCTTGTGCATATCCAATAATATGATATCCTGATTGCATTGTGGACACATTGTACGGTCGGTTGTGTGAACTGCTGCACAAATTCACATCCAGTCTGTGGAAAAAGAAACCTTCTGACTTCAAGATTAAGAAATGTGGATCTTTTCTGAGATGATTCAGTGGAGCATAATGATGTTAGCAGATCCAGCAGCAAGTCTCATAATTGCATTCTTACTTTTATAATGAAATATCTCATTGCAGACATTCCAGGCTGCTGATGCAGACAATTAGATTCATAAGCTTCCTAAAAAAACAACTCCAACAAAGCGTTCACAGTGTGTGTCTGGTCTTTTTTGTGGTTTACCCACTAAGACTATTGGTAGCAGGGTACGTGTTCAAATATTGACCAAGAGGATCCATCAGAGATTCCCAGGAAACACTGTGCTGGTGGATAAATGAAGGCAGAACCCCTCTGGTTAAGCTGTAGGGGATAAGCAGATTCCCACATGCTCCGTGGAGCGTGTCTATTCCAAGGGAAGAAACAAGACTGATGGGATTTCCATGTTTTAAGTCTCACAAAGAGAAATAAAGGATGGGAGGAGAAGAGGGAAGAACAGACATGGTACTTATCTTTGTTTGTGTGTTTACGAGTTTATGACAGAGCTATGTGCTTATAAATGTGCGAGAGGCTGAAGTTCAGCTTACATGCAAACAGGCCCATGTTTCTCCACGAGGCATGAGCCACGATCCAGGCAATACAGCGGAGGACAATCTGAAAATGACATGAAATAAACTGACCATCACTGCTGAATATCTTAAAGAAAATACACACAAAATGAAATTCCTCCAAAGCTTTTCCTCTGCTCTCTTTCTCTGTCACAAGCCATCTTTTATGTATCTCTTCTCCTGACAGGAAACAGGCGCAGGCATGTTACTGCTTGGCCATCAGAACATGAAATCAGTGAATTATGTTGCCAGGGGGGAAATGGTCGCTGTTGAGCATCATCCATTAACCTCTGCAGAGAGGGCCAGCTTGTACGTTAAACCACCATTTTCTCCTTCCATCCTGTACATCCCATGACAAACATCCCTCCCTCCGCAGGTTGTGTGAGGGTTATCAGGGCCGCCTGTTAAATTATCATCATGTTTGAAACTCTGAAGTCCTGTTCAGCTTTGATAAAGTAGCTTTGGCTTGGCACTGAATGCAGGCTAAATGTGAGGTTTGGGCTTACTCCTGAAAATGCAGGAAGGCAGAGGTTTTAATGGATTTTGGCAGCTCGCAGTAACCGTTGAGGTGTGCTTTGAAGACTAAACAGCCACACTTGAAAATGCCCTGGGAGTCACTGCTAAGGCTGGAAATGAGCAGACATGAACAAAGTTTTGGCAACACTTGAGTCAAAACTGACTGGTGACTCATGAGAGTATGATATAGAGAAACGAGGAAACCTATATCTATATATAAGATTAAACAAAATCTTTGCATTTTAAATAATCTTGTTTTTTGCAAACCAACAGATGGAGGAAAGGCAGTGAGTCACACTCATAGAGAGTCATATTTAAAATAACTGCCAGAATACATCAAAGTAGTAAAAGTATAGAATCAAAACATACAGTTGCTAATAAAAATTAAAAATGACATCTCTAAAACCAAAGTGCCCTTTGTGACACGTCTCAGCCTCAAAGTCAGAGAATCATAAAATATTAAAAAGCTTGAAAGGGGAAGGTAAGTTAAAATGTCGCATTACCATCGCAGCTGGACTCATCAGAGTGAAAAGGCAGACAGTCTGCAGAGCCATCACAACGCTCCTGAACTGGGATACAACCAGGCGAATTTTCACACACCAGTTCTCCCAGCTCACACTGCAGCAGAGCTGTGGAAAAAATGACAGGCAGGAAAAGGGAAATTGGTGAAATATGTAGAGGCGTGTCTGAGAGGTGTATTCACAGGTCACTATTAGCAAACCACAGATGTTTCTCAAAACTGACCCTTTACATACAAAGAGTATGCTCTATACATTTTCTGTGCACACATGCTGTAAATCTGAAAAATGTATTCCTGGCTAGAAAAATTGTCCTCATGCCAGAAAACATAAACCTGTGGCCACTCGACCAAGAATACGATGACATGAAGTTGATTTATTTAAAGAGCACATTTACAAATGACAAATGCTGACCAAAGTGCTTGAAAATGTATTTGAAAAATGAAATTACGTGAAACAGAAGAATAAACTACAGTGTTTCCCCTGCTATTATGTTAAAGGGGCAGCCTACACCGCATGTCGAATGTCTCAATTTAATAATGATGCCTCTATATGACCAACATGAGCAAAAGCTTCCCATAGCAAGAATATTGGCTACTGTATATTTATTTTTAATCAGGTCCAATTTGGACCAAATCAGACTAAATTATATAGGTTCTCCAGAACCTCATTTGGCTTGGACTACAGCGGGGCCTCTGGCAGCAACCAGCCTGCAGTGAACAAACCCAAATCTGGCTTCCAAATGGTTTTGCCGTGCCCGCTAGAGGGAAGGAAGGCACTGAAGAACCAGAACCAGGTCTGAGCAGTGCAAACTGCTGCAGACCCTGCTGCAGAAAAATAAGGTAAAGGCATTCTGGAATTACTTGCTTTTGTCCACAGGCGCTGCTGAACTCATCACAAAATAGAGTTTGGCTGCACAAAAACTCCTTGTAGTTGCTTTAAACAATACCGCTAAATTGTGAGGGGAAATGACTTTATTTTCTGATTCTGGGTTGCATACACCTCCCACTGCAACAAGTTCTCCAACATAAACGGCAGAAGAGGTCATGTGTCAGCACCACAAATTACGGCACGTATGTACATATCACGGCTCCCGTTTCACTGCACATATGTACATATTGCGGCTCGAGGATACAATTCGAAAAATAGCACACACGTACGGTCCGCGATTGTAAAAAAGGCTGCAGTTTTGGGGGATTTATGTTGTCAAACAGTTGACATTAGGTTTAGGATAAATAACTTTTGGTAAGACGTTATAAAAGACAGTTTAAACAGTAAATAAATGTAAGTAAATGCCGGAAGTGAAGTAGTTACAAGGGTCAAGTGACTGCCGCAAGTTACGTAAAAAATGTAAGTTAGGTTCTAAAACGTGATCCACGTAACTTAAGTTAAAGATTGTTTACTTTTGTTTTCACACAGAACACGAACCGCTTTCCTAAGTGAAAGTCCGCCACTTGTTCAACCCATCCACTGCCCCAGTCTCCAACCGAAGGCCTGAATACACCGTTTTATACTTCACTTGGCTGTCAATCGCTACTTTGTCAGCAAGATGGCGACTGAAGCATTGCAGCAGACGGTGAAATACGGAGACATAGCTCGTTTTTCTCAGCCTGTACAAATGACCTTTATTGACGTTTTTGACAGGAGAACAGACTGCCCCCATCCTCACCAGACCTCCAAGACAGCTGATCTAAGTGAAACAACGAAGCAGTCCTGTAGTGTTGAGTTGGTTTGCTCTTTTCCCAGTGCTACACCAGTCAAACCCCATCTGACAAAGACGCATGTATACTTACGGCAGCTGTACTCATCCTCTCCATCAGGGCAGTCTGGGACGCCATCACAGCGCAGTAAGGACGGGAGGCAGTGACCATTGGAACACTGGTAATTTCCAGCAGGACATCCCTGAGGAGGAAGAGTACCAGGTACCACAGAGGGACAAAGCTCTTCGTCAGACCGGTCGGCACAGTCCGGCTCTCCGTCACACCTCCAACTCTCTGGGACACACTGGAAGGAGTACGCACACTGGTACTGGTCCACACCACAGGTCAGAGGCTGCGGAGTTACTGGTCCTGAGGTGTGATGTCACAGGGAGGATACATGCACATAGTTACACATGGATGCAGAGCTTCAGACACCTCAAATCTCTTTTCATTGATATCAGTTCACACACAGCCAATAGTAAGAAACCTCAGAGGATTGTTTTAAGACACAGAGTGAACGTGGTGGAAAAAGTCAGCTGAAGAAGCAGTTCAGGGGTGAAAGAAGGACGGCTTGGTGGGAGTGAGGAAACAACACAATATAAATGTAATTGCTTTTTCCCCCCATTGCCCTCAGTGCCATCCCTCAGCGTTGACCCAGTCTCCACAGTGAATTTATATGGACCTACAGGGCAACAATCTCCATTAACTCACTACACTCACCCCGAGGGTCCACACAATTTATATGGAAACGGAGTAAAGGAGCATGGATGTCAGCGGGCAGAAAATGTGGAAAAGGAGGAAACGGGAGAAGGTGAAAATTTAAGGAAGTTGCATGAAAAATGAGCACGGTGCTGAAAGGAAATGAGGGAAAACAAGAAACCAAATGGGAAGGCAAAAAGAGACCAAAGTCAAAAAGGGAAAATGACCTGTTACCCTACACTCTGCAGTGTAGGAGATGTCGTCCAAGGCGATGTCTGTCCACACGTCTCCACCCACCTCTGCCTGGAACGTCACTCTGAAAGGTGCTGGGTTGGACAGGATGACGTTAGCGTATGTCCACTGGCTACCATGGTTACCAGTGGCTGCCCACATCAGCAGACTGGTGCCACTGGGTCCCACAGTGTAGACCTGGTGAGGTGCAAAATGATCATGGAGTCAGTTCAGTTCAGGTGCCATGAAATAACAAAGAAGACTGTGAAGTTTTGTCAAAAACTTCAAATTCAAATTTCCTCTAATTTCTGCCTCATAATCTACAAGGTCTCTAAATTAATTTTAAAGTTTTTTACTTATTATTATTATTATTTTTTTTAAACTTTGTTTATTAAGTTTTTTCACAATAAAACACAGACATACAGGATCCCCACCCCAAAAAGCAAAAATAAATAAATATATAGATAGATAAATAATAATAATAATAATGATCAATAGATGACTAAATCTAAGATAATATAAGTTAAGTATGTTGTAAAAGACGACATATATAATTTGTTTTTTAAAGTTGTTAGATTGTTTTAGGATTTTTAGAATATGTATTTCCATATACCACCCTTACATTAATTAATGTAAGGGAGTATAATGATTGATTATTCTTTATTTATGTGCCATGCCCTAAAAGAGCCCAACCCTCATGGGGTTTACAAGATACTAAAAGTCCAGTTGCAGTGGTCAAACATTTCATTACATTACAACATTAGAGGTTATTTTACAGCTCGGTCTTAAAACTAAATAGTGTACCTTCTTTCCAAAGCTTGGCAAATAAAATCTGCTCCAAAAAATGTTCCTTTCCTGAAGCACAACCAAAACTTTTTCACAGCCAATCAACATAAATCAACATAAATGGAGGTCATATCACTAAAAAGTGCATTCTTCCTTAATTTCACCTTGCTCACACAGAAAAAATCCTTTTAGAATCCTTTGTACAATATTGCAATTAACTTGGGCATTTTTAAATTAAATTATTTAAACTTGTGTTAAACACTGCATAACACATTTATCAGTATCTAGAGGGAAAGTACATGTAGTTTTTGGTAATATTCTCATCACAGCCAATTATAATTATATATTTTTAAACATCTGCTCATTGTTTGTTGTCTTGAAATTAACCCGGCAAACAAAGACACCTTAAAAAAGACATGAAAAGATGGATATGATAATCAAGTTTGCGAGGTGACATGCTTTGATGGATTATATCCTGGCAGGGAGGCTTTCATTCCTTCCTGTGGGTATCAGGTGATTGACAGTAAGCAGAGTGTCACGTCTTGAAAGGCGCAGTAAAATAGGTAAGACACTTCTGTCAAAGCCAAATTAAGCCTTCAGGTTGACTGTGACGGATCATTACAGCAAATGACATGAAAAAAAAAATCATGTTTAGAAGCTAGATGTGTGAGACAAACAAACACATAAAGGCTTTGAATTATTTATGGAAATCTGGCTCAGACTGAATCACCTTCAGCGTTCCCATCCTGTCAGAGCCGTGCATGTAGAACCAGAAGCGCAGGTGACACAGGCCGATGCTGGCTGGAAATGGACTCCGGGTTGTCACCTTGGCGACGTCACCCTCCCTCTGAGTGGCTGAGTGTATGTACAGGAAGTTCCCTCCTCCGCCTTTGGAGATATATGCAGTACACTTTCACATTTGTAGTACATTTATTAAACATTTGAGTTATTTTTGTGCGTGAATGACACAAGTGCAAACATTTAATTCCAGTTTTACTGCAGGCAAGAAATCCAATAACGTTCTCCTGTTGGTTCTAATATACATGATATTTGGACAGAAGACGCATTGGTGCTGTGGTGAAATGTTGTAGCCTGAAGCCAGAGAGCTTCTTCAGCTCGGCGAGGCTCCGAGATGAGAAAGCATCTGTGTGAGGTCAGAACAAAGTGGGAGTTTTCCACATGAGTTAAAGGAGATTTAAGAGTCTGCTCTCACCCACAACACTGGATTATTCCCAAACAAACTGTGCATTCATTCAGATAAAAAACTTCTAGTTTTATGGATATTTAATTTTTCACAACAAGTTTTGCTGCTAACGATTATGAAAACCAGATAGATGAGAAAAAAATTGAGCACCGCTTCCTTAAGAGTGGTGTGCTTTTGTCCATTTTCACTGAGTTACTGACTGGAATATGTTTAATGTAGTTTAGTTTAAGAGTTTTTCGGTTGTGGCAATGCACGAAAACATATTTGGTCTAATTTATTTTTATTTATATTGAATATTTATATACATTTTTCAGAGTTTATCTAATTTATTTATTATTTTATGATTCATTTTTTGTATCAAATTTGTATTATTTATTTCATTAAAACATGTATCCTTTATTTAATTATTTAAAAAAAAATGTTTTTTTTAGTTAATTATACCTAAAGTTTAATAAAATACACAATTAAAAGTAGTTTACTATTTTTAAAGGGAATGGGTAATCCTGTTAACTAATCATGAACTCAACATTCACCAAATGTAATCGTGTTAATACTTTTTCCCTAATTTAGCATCCAAAATGGCTTTAGTAGGTTTTGGCAGTGTACAACAACATATCTGATCTTATTTATAATGTATATTTTATTATAATTTATTCTGATAATTTTTTACTCCAAATAATTGTGATTATAATTTTTGCAGTACACACATATTGCCTCACCATTCAGACATTAACATCGTCTGACATTGTGACTACGTGATGTTTGCAGAGTCATGTGCAGCTCTTGTCCTTTAGCTCTCTTATGAGCATGTGTGTGTAACAGATGGCCGGGTTTATTGATCCGCTCTGTAGTGAGATCATAAGTTCATTCCATGACACGGCGCCCAGTGTCCAGATTCATCTTTCAGATCAATAAACTCAACCGGCCAATCGGACGTTGGAGTGGATTCAGCAAATCACAAACAGCCAATACAAGCAGGCATTACTAGGATCTGTTGGTTCATTGAGTGCAATGTTAACAGTGAAAAACGGCGTCATTACACGTATACTGGAGGACAGATAGCCTGAGTGGCTGGAGACGTGGGGTGATCATGCACCTTTATGTTGTGCTGTTCATGAGAATATAAGGCCAAGATATTCTTTACACGACGAGTCGATATGTTTTTGGGGGATTCATCACCGCTAAGCAACCTTCCTACGCCTGCAGCAAACTGGATTCACACAGAAATGATGTTTAGCTGGAAGATCATTGTTATAGAATGGAAATCTGTTGTTATACATGGTTTTGAAATGTAGCAGCTTATGATAATTAGTTTTAAAGGAATAACCTTCAGGTGGAAAGATGTAGTCTGAAGTGGAAGAGGTAGCTTGGTCACATCAAAAAACCTTGAAACCTCTCACAATCAAATAACAGCACATTCATATGACATGCAGCTTAGGTTAACTGGCGACTCTGCTTCAACTCTAAATTGTCAGTCGGAGTGAATTAGAGTGTGAATGGTTGTCTGTCTCTATTTGTCCGCCCTGTGATCGTCCGGCGACATTGACACTGGCTGAGAGGCGGGGACACCCTGGACAGGTCGACAGACTATCACAGGGCTGACACATAGAGACAGACAACCATTCACACTCTCATTCACTCCTACGGACATGCATGTTTTTGGACTCACTGGGAACTCCAGCTTCCTCCCAGTCCAAAAGCATGTACTTAGGTTTAATTGGTGGCTCTAAATTGCCCGTAGGTGTGAATGAGATCGTGATTGTCTGTCTCTATGTGTCAGCCCTGTGATAGTCTGGTGACCTGTCCAGAGTGCACTCGCCTCTCGCCCAATGTCAGCTGGGATCGGCTCTAGCCCCCCGCAACCCGAGTTCAGATAAACGGTTGAGGATAATGAATTAATTAATATATATAATATGTAAAACTGTAAAAGCAGAAGTTATTGTCAGATTTTTACATTTCCGATTGTCCTTGAACCAATATTGTGTGACGGACGTTCCTGTTTACACAGAGCAGAGGGTTTGTAAGTAGAGGTTTTAAAAAATGTAAATATGTATAGACTATGGAGACTCATTTCCCCCCCTGGTAACTGGTAACACAATTATTTATGGCATTATAACTATATTACACTGCACTAAATACATTTTTGAGTTCGCCCCAATGTCTAGTTTCCTGTGCTGTTTCCATAGAGGTGCAGGACTTATATATTACATTGAAAAACAAGGCCACAGTGAGAGAAATGTGTCAGGAGCAAAAAACTGAGACTGCCTGGGGTTCAGAGGCTAAAGTTCTTTCTGTTTCTACAATCGCCCACCGTTCAGGGTTTTATGCCTGTTTGAAAAGTCATAAATCTAACTACTATTGACAGATTCAGGTGACTCCTTGACCAGGCTCTGCATTTCTTCATTTTCTCTCAACTAAATAAAGCAAACTGTTTATTGTCACATAGTTTCCATTCATGTGATGTCCTGCTGTACAAACTGTAATAAGATTTTTCATTATTTTCACGCTGCTATCTTTTAGCTCTCTCAACATCGAGAGTCATTTATACAAGCAAAGAAAGCTGAAGAGCCAAGGTATAAAAACAAAAATGAATGAATGCAAGCATTGAAATTGAATGTTTACATTGCTTGGTATGTGTAACCTTAGCACCAAAGAGGTGATTCAGACTCCAGGATTATTATTCACTTTATCAGCAGCAAAAATCATGTTTTGATACAACAGCATCACTGTACACAAGACAAACAACAAGTCCAATGCTGTTAAGCTCAGTTTGACTCCGGCTGACATTGATCAGGATGTATTATTAACCCTGCCTTCACATGCCTGTCGGAAGCTCCTATTTCACAGCTGTCAGGTTGTAATTACAAAGGCGACGAGAGCCGCCGGAGAGCTGAAAACATGGAAGATGTAAAGAGGACGAAGGAGTTGTTTGTTCTTTTTTTTGACAGCATTATTAATCTTTTACTAAAGAACGAGACAGAAAGCAAACGCATGCAGTGAGTTTGAACATAAACAAGACCCTTAGTGGGAATTTATAGTTGTGTTTTGGCAATCTGTCATGATGAAGAGGTTAAAGGGCAGAAAATCTAACAAAACTTTTGCAGCAAAATTCTTTCTAAAGCTGCCATTTTTAATTAAAACCTGAAAGGAAATGTGGGGTTAGATGTCTTTCCTAGGTATACTATATACTATAAAAAAGGGTTTTTTTCAGCAGTTTAAAAACAGAAGAGCTCTCAATCCAGTCATCAAAAAATCTCAGAAAATTTCTTGATATCAAATCACGGCATGGGTTTTTCTATGGTGTTCCTCAAGGTCCTAGTATAGGGCCTTTTTGGAGAGATATCTGATTACACTGTTTTCCTAACGAAACTTTGTGCCTAAACCAGATCATAGCCACTTAGGTTTTTGCAGACTTATTTCTTGCCCCAAAACCCAGGGGCATAACATCAGAAATTTGATTATTTGTCAATATTTGTGGCAAATGATGCCACCCTGCTCATAGGTACATCGGACCAGAAAATGCTTATACTGTTGGTCATGGACATTAATTAGTTTAGTTTAGAGGACTTCTTGTTCATATAACAGGGACAGGGTTGGTAGCAGAGCGGGTACTGACCAGGACTGTGGTCTTCATGAGGTCCAGCTCCTGGTGTCTCACTCCGATAACCAATCCTCCAGTCAAAGTCATCATCAGCGTCCTGAGAAAGCTGGCAGGTGTCTTCCCACTGGTTTTCATCCATGTTGAAATGACAAGCGCCTGGCGAGCCGACTATGTGTTCTACAAGAGACAGAAGGAAAAGAGTGAGAAGTCTGGACGAAAAGTTGTTTTTCTGCTATCTGCAATAAGATGGATTTACTCCCACTTCCAAGGAAACCCATTTCTCATTTCTACTCACCGCAGTCTATCTCATCGGATTCATCAGCACAGTCGGCCTTGTTGTCGCACACCAGGTGGGACTCAATGCAGTGGCCGCTGTGACACACAAAGTCTGTGACTGCAGGGCAACTCAGTGGCTCCACAACATCTAAAGACACACAGAAAAAAACATGGAAACAGGCCTGAGGGAGAAACCATCATAAATCGTGTTTATATATTACAGGTTACATTACATAAAGATATAATGTGTAACTTTTCCACAATAAAATGTTTTAAAACAACTAGACCACACTAGAGTTAAGTACTTACATTAGAGAAATATGTCATTTTAATCAAGGTAATGGCCAGGTTTTATTTGGGTCGCCTGTTAATGGCATCATATCCTCTTTGCACATGCGTCAGAGTTGTCTGCTACAGCGAGAAGCTGCAATAAATTGACTTTTTATCTAGTTTTAGGCAGAGTTGGGTCATGTTCTGGCAAAATAAAAAGTAGCCAAGATCAGCAACTTTTGCAGACAGCATCATGGATGGATGATGAAGGACTTTAGTCATCGCACATCTGGATCTTTAGTTATCAGAGAAACAAGCTGAGCAAACGTTAGCCGCAGTTTGGCTCGCGGCCTTGCAAGGGCGTCTTGTGTCTGACGAACAGCATCAAGGATTTTTATTGTGACACTGCATCGCTCAGTGGCTTTGTTTTGAAGAGGAGAGGGTCCTGAACGATGGACGCTGGAAAAATCCTGACTAGCAGAAGTAGCTGACAGCAAAAACTGCTGCGAGAACAACAACCTCCGTGTTCTTACACCAATTCACAACTTTACCAAACGCCGTCTTTTATTATTGTTTTGATTGAGAGACTCCTACGGGAGAAAATTGCATATTGTGCATTTAATCTTTTTTAGGATTGACCCGTTAGACAGGAAACGATCTCCTTTCCTCCATTCAGATGAATCAAATCAGGCTGCAGGGGAAATTTTTTTACGATGAACAACTGTGTCTTATTAAAACTTCCCGTTCTCTGCACCAAAGGACATGAGCGACGGAGGAGACAGTAAACAAAAGCAGACAAAGGCCTGTCAGGGAAATCAAAGCCTCCCTCTTCCAGCTCGGCCTTGTTTGAAACGGAACAGAGAGGAAGGAAAAGAGATCAGGTGGAACAGAGACAGCACGCATATATCTACATTACGGCATGTGGATGTTTTAAACTTCAAAAGGCGGAGACATTAAATGACTGAAACGAGGAAAGAGTTGAACTTCATTCCAGGAGTTCAGCGTGGTTAATACCATCATAGAATACATGGAAAATCCACTCAAGCATGCATTTAAAGTTGATGGAAGTTGTTTGTAAGTGTCGTATTGTTTCAGACAGACAGTTAGGTCCTTGCATGCTCTCCTCTTGGTCTCTTTTGATCTATGTCTCAGTTTGTCTGCAGGTCAGTGTTTATGTCTCTCTGTGTAAGAGTGTTTATATTTGTGTGTTGCAGAGGGCCTTGGCAGAGATGGGAAACGTGCCACATGGTGTCCAGCCTTGTTCCAGGTCCTCTTTAATGTGTAACATCTGTCTCGGACATAAACATCAAACAGTGCCTGTCAGCCACTGTCATCCCACAAAAAATCTCTCCCTCTAAGACACTCCTACTGTCTCCTCTCTCTGTTCATACACTGAGTGTGCCATGGCAGAATCAATTTCATACCCCCAACTATCAGTTAGAAAGATCATAAAATAATTTTGCAGGATATTTATATCTTGCTTGTGAAGATGATTGGGCAAAGACAGAGAATAGTAAGAGAGAATGTAATTTAGTCCATAATATGTAATATATAAAGATCTGTTTCAGATTAATTTCCTTGGCTGCTACTTATTCAGGTGAATGACTTCAATAAGTAATTAAACCTCAGATTTGGATTTCTTTCATTAATTCTTAGTGTATTTTTGTCATTTTAGTCTATAGACAGTCAATTCACTGGTAATTCATTAATCTTCAAAGACACATTTGAAGATATTTGCACGGCTTTAAACTTTAGATAAGGACTGGTATGAAAAGCTGACTGACAATAAATTAGTTAATGACAGTGTCTAAAAGCATGAATATTTAAAGTTAGGATAGATAGTAAGTTAGTATAAAGTAAGTTTTAAATTAAAGAAGCAAGAAGTTAGATTTCTTTTGCAACTCTGCACAAAGTGATCTTAATATAGTGTGTGTGCAGAGGTTTTTGCTGAATACCAGAGACTCTGATGACTTTACCAGGTGGTGAGATTCTTGGCTTCAAACTAACTTTCCACTCCAGTGCTCCAATGTCGGACAATGAAATTTCAAGTCATTTCCCATCTTCTTTGCCCACCTACTTGCAATTTTAACACCTCATACATAGATGAAAATACTACAAGGCACAACCTCAATTCCAAAACAGGCTGTGAAAAACTAGAGAAAAGACAGACTGCAATGATTTGCAAATCCTTTGGAACCCACATTCAATTGAAAACAGCACAAAGACAAGATATGCAAATTTCAAATTGGAAAACTTAAAAAAAAAAAAAAATCAATATATGCACTCATTCTGAATTTGATGCATTCTATTTTATTTACTTTTATTTTTTTTAGGAAAAATAAAGGTCGTTGTTTTTGGGTTGTTTTTAAACTGTATACTGATACCTCAACACATATATGATCTACATGAACATACAAGACCATTAGCAATAAGACTAAGGACTAAGGCTTTTTCTGTTAAAATAAGTTTTACTTTTCATTTACTCTCTTCTAAAACAAATACAACACTAGCCAAATCACAATCTTTATAAAAGGAGGAGGTGGTGCTCCAGGAAACACTACTGCTTTTGTCCACAGGGGGCGCCAAAAGCAGCAAAAAAAATCAAGTGATTTGTGGTTGCTTAGAGTGTGAAGCTAGAGCTGGCAGGTTGGTAAGTAGCCTGGGTATACCCAGACTGCCTTGCGCGCTCGATTTAATTTCGAACTGCGAAAGGGTCAGGAAACCAGAGAGGTTTCTTAGCCCTGTTTTAGGGATCCAATCACAGAACGGGGAGGGACGGCAAGACGATGACGCTTACTACCCGGCAGACGGAAGCTTGTAGTTTTCTTACGGATCCAACATGGCTGCAGCAGACGCGAAACTCTCTTTAGCTGTAGATGGTGTTTTAAATAGTTTAGAGCGAAAGTTGAAAGTTGAAAGCTGAAAGGTCTCTCGCTTTCTCTTGCAGAAAGCGAGAACTGGAGAAGCAAAGCAGCAAGCAACACTCTCTCACAGACACACACACAACAAACATCCATTTCTGTTGCTCTACTATGTCATCTGGTATAACTGATCTGATTGGCTAAGAGCTACCTACAGACGCTTTTGATAGACATTCTAAGCGCCCAATAAACGGCTCTGGAGGATTGTAAACCACACCTCCTCAACGGAGAAATAAACTGTTGGTTCCCAGACTACATCTCATTTGAGATTAGTCTGGTGTTAGCCAGGCTAGTTGGTAAGCATAGTTTAGCATACATCCTTCAGAAAATGCTAGGCTAAATACCTGCTGGTACTGAGCTTCTCATCTAGTTCTTGGTAAAAATGCACCATTTCTGAATTGTCAAATTGTCAAAATATTTCTTGAAAAAGCAATTTAAAACGAAACCCCTTTTTGAATATCTAATTACTTTCGTAAAGTTATTTATACTGTTGAAAGATTTTTTTCCCAGTGTTTCCCTAGTGTTTAGCAATGGTAGTTATTAGAGGTGGGGGGAAAATCAATACATCATAGTATCCTGATATTTTGTGTGGCAATATTATATATCTGAAAAAAATTCAGAGCAGTGAAGCTTAAAATTGAGGAAAGTTTGAGAAAATGCTGCAGTTGTTGTCGTCCATACATGTTTGATATCAGTTCAGTTCAGTTTGACTGAATACTTTATTGGTCAGTCTGTGGGTTTGACTATCACTGTGGAGAAATAAAGACTGAAGTGAGATGAATAGACTGAGAATTTTCTCTTATTTGACAAAACAATTCTTGATTTAATTTCATTTTATGGACACAAAATGCAGTTAAACAGTTAAATCGCAATATATAATGCTGCTGCTACACTGGAATTTCCCAGCTTGGGATCAATGAAGTCTATCTATCTCTCTATCTATCTATCTATCTATCTATCTATCTATCTATCTATCTATCTATCTATCTATCTATCTATCTATCTATCTATCTATCTATCTATCTATCTATCTATCTTGTATCACATCGTATAATATCGTATCGTGGCTCAAGTATCGGGATAAAATCGTATAGTGGGGCCTCTGGTGATTCACTCCTCTAGAGTTATTTGCAAAGAGATGGAGAGACAAAGACAGATTAAGTGAGGATAATAAGCAGAACGGTTTAGATTTTTGGGTATTGTTGGTAGTAGTTTATACGCTAAAGTGATTTAGTTTAGTAGCATCTGTACAATGACAAATTTTCCAATGCGGCTTCACAGTTTTATTGCTGTTTATTTTGTTCAGTGTATAAGAAGCACATACACTGCTTAGAATGTGTGAGTGCTGTTCATATCACCTACTTGGGGCACAGTCTATGAACTCCAGGTCGTCCAGGGCAGCTCCTCCACTCACATCCATTGAGCGAATCCCCTCGAATATCACCTCGAACTTCCTCAGCTTCCTCAGGGGGATCTCCACTTGGTTCCACTTATTCCCCTGATGCCCAGTTTTGTTCCACACCTCCCACAAATCGTTCTCTGTCTGTGGAGAAGAAGAGGCAGCGTTGACAAAGCACGATCATGTGGTGGCAGCTCTGGTTACAACGTCAGCTGTAATCATTTCATAGAGCCTCAGAGTGGATTCAAAGCTGCTGCAGTGATTATCATCAGGAACATATATGTCAGAGTATCAGTGAGTCAAGAGTGAAGAACTTTAAGTTAAAATGAGCTGAAATTAACTCTAATGCAGACTGCTGAGAAAAAAGTGTGCCATTAAAGTCTCATTAGCATAAAATTGTAGTAATAAGTTCCTCTGCCTTGAGACCTGCTATTCAGAAAGAAACCATGCTCAGCCTGAGCTATGCTAATGGATTTCTCTCATGCCACATATGGAACATATTAGAATACAGACTGATGTGTATTCCTCTGTAAGTCCTCTCCGTCTTTTCCCATGGTACAAGCCAGGCACTAAATCATGACTAATACAGCTTTAAAACAACGAATGTGACTTTGAAAGGGGTTTAACGGATCCATGTAATAACGAGCCAGCATCTCACCGGCGGTTTTTAATGTTGTGTCAAGAACATGAATGAGACATCTACAAAGTCGCATCACATAACATAAAAGACGCAAGAATATGAAGAAAGTGTATAGTTATTGGTGAAGCAGTTGAAAAATGTTGCTTGTAAAGTTAACTGCTTTCTCTATCCTTTATTAAACTCGAAAAGTACAGTAAATACTGTAGCCCCAGATTAAACCAAGGAACATTGAATTTGTGAGAATTCAGACAAATCCCTTTTCAAAGAGGGATAAAAGTAAATAAAAGAAGCTTTATCTGCAAACACGTTGTTGCAATAATATCATCCTCTCTGCAGCGTTGGCTACAGTCAACAGAAGTTAGCTCTGCAAAAGAAGGAAGCAAAGCAAAAAACTAAACAAAAGGCATTAAAGGATGTAGCGGGTGTTATTATATATTTTTCTTATTGTCAGCAAATCCCATGAAAATCCCAAAACCAACAATAAATTGATCCTCCTAACAGGTATTACCTGTGTAGCCAAAGGTTAATCGTATTCCTTTGTGCCATAGGACTTTATTGTTGTCGCAGAACTATTAAAACACATCAATGAGCCACACTGTTGCCCTGGGAGACATGTTCCTTCATTAGTGTTGTTTATTACAACATACATGATCCCACAGCGGTAATTACTCACATATGCACCAAATGTGTATAAAACCCTAACAAATGCACAATTTACTGCAGTTTGAGTGATTTTTTATAATTTACATTGTCCTTCTTATCGTTCAGATGGCCCTCCAGCAGACTGGTGGACTTCTTCCTTTCAGAAGCTGTTGTGAGCTCAGTATGAATGCTGAATGTGAACGTGGAGATAATGATGTCATATGAAACTTGAAGACGTAAGATTGCTATTAGTACCAAACATGTTGTGTTATCTTGTCAGGAGGGGGGTAAAATTATGCTCCAAAATTAAGCTTAATTTTAATCTATGGTCCCTTAAATTGCATAAATTTGGTATGACTAAAAGCTGAGACTGAGACCCAATTTTATTCATATGGTAATTGAGTGGTAAAAAAGTGTCAATTCCAATCAAATTTAGCACCAAATGTGTGTAACAAATGGTATCAACCAAATATTTGCATGACTTAATTGATTAAATAACTATTTTGATTACACATTTTGTCAGAGTGTTTCTGTTTTAACTGGCAGTGTTTATAGCCTTTACAGCACTAGTTCAGCAGCCCAGGAAACTCACCGATCAATTGCATGCATTGCAAATCATCTCATGTGAAGCTACTCAGCCAATGAAATCCGTGCATTCTGATAAGCATTGCGATCTGAGTAAGATAGTGACACACACACACACACACGTCGATTCTTTGAGTCAAAAATTCAGAGATACTTGTTCTTAAGGGGCAGATCAAAACCAGTATGTCTCATACCAGTAAGCAATATGAGTAGGGATGAGGGTGATAAGGTCGTCCCAAATGTTAAAAACAATTGGCCCGAAGCCCATTGGTTGGAACCAGTAGGCTTGGGGCAGTACTGAGGAAAGAGCTAACAAGTTGGTTTTGGTATTTTTGTGGGATATGCTGACAATAAGAAGAATGCAGAGTTATTGTCCGCCTTATCCTTTACGTTTAACCCCGAAGCAACCTGATGCGTCACATGCTTCTGTAAGCAACCTGACAGCTGGGAGAAGAGGTAATATAGACTGAAAGGGCTTTATTGGGACTTGCATCTAAATTGCATCCATTTTGTGGAAACACACACACACCCAAACGGATTATCTTGTTTCTCGCTTGAGGTGATTGGAGTGATTGTTAAAATCTACTTCAGCTTCAGGTCAATGCAGAGAAGGGCTGCCTGGTTAAACCACAGAGTGTTTAATAGAGGAAAGTATAGATTTAACTACCCATCCTGCAGAAGTTCATGAGTCTAATATTAAGACTGGTACAACGCTGCAATTATTCTAGCCTCCTTGTCCTCTGTTTTGTTTTATTTTTTAAAGGTGACAGGGTGACTGCACGTCTATAACATCACACCATTAACTCAGTTTTAGGACAGCGTCACGATGAGAATCAATCTCAGAACTTTTTTTGGGACACTGCAGGTGAACAGAAGGTACAGTGTATTCTCTAATGATGTAAGACATTAAACTTACTGTACTTGAAGTTGTGAGATGTGGCCAGAGGTTTGACTGCAGTAAAAGAGACCTGGTCTAATGTACTCAAAACCAAAGGACACACAATGTCAAATCCGACTCTGCAGTTTGAAAGCCTATTAAAATGCACCCTTGGGTGAGGCATGCACACGCTGTCTCCTCTGCTTTACACCAGTGGAGCCCTGGCTTGAAATAATCTTGTTACTGTGAGAGTAGAGCATATATTAATAGGCAGCGCTACAGCAGGACTTATCCAGATTTATGTCATGGAGTAAAGGCTCAATCCATAAAAGCCGCCTCAGAGCGACTGACGAGTGTGTGATACTGGCATGTGTAGCTCGCACTTGATGTCTCGGTGACGTATCAGTCGAGGAGTTTATTCGATCAATTTAAAGGTTCATTTCCTTCGCTCACTTTCCGGGCGAGGCAACCACAAATTCAGTTTGCTCAAAGTGAGGAGTGGGTATACGCATTTGCATAAATTCTTTTTATTATCCCCTCGGTGACAGTCAAGAGGCCTGAAAAGAACAAAGAAAGTTGCAATCGCAATAAAATGCTTATTTTATTGAAAATTTTAAATCCCCTGTGTCTTAACCATATAGTGAATGTTCCAGTAAGCTGAAATCCAATTTGTATTCATGGCTTTTTCATTGTACGGAACCGCTGGCAGCTGTTTCTCTGTCAGCTCACCTTCAATTCAGACTGTATCCACTTCTTTTTTTGACTCTGCATAGTTAAAGGCATATTCTGCAGGAATAGCCCCTTACTGTTTGTAAACACAATATTCAAACTTGGCCCCTTCTCCAACAGTCAACAAATGTGACAAACCATAAAGTCTCATTTTGAAACAAACTTTGTCCATTTGGTGTTTCACCTCGCTATATTTGCGCTTTTTTGGCACCATGTCCACTATTTTTTTGCAGCTTTGTGCCCAAAGGGCGATGTCCAGAATAGCCCAGTCAGATTGCAGATAACAGACACTGGAACACACTTTCTACTTCTCCTTTAGACATTTTGACATCACTTTTCATGATTCTACACATCGATTTCTAAGGAAACTCTTGTTGTAATGTTGCAACACTGGTTGATTAGCATATTGTTTGCATAATTGAGTCACTCTACAACTAAGCTTCAAATCAAGAACCCATTGAAGTGATTATCTTTGTCATGCTATATTTTACTTTAGTAGAACATCCTTTCTTTGGCTGACTGGCAGATGTTTGGCTCACCATAATGGCAGGCCACATCTGAACCCATTCCACCATATTTTACTAAATAAATGAGCAAATGACAGGCTGTGTAGCTTTATTCAAACTTGTTTCTCTCAATCATCATAACAGCCTGCTGATTCTAAATGGATGTGTCAGTAAGTGAAGGAAACAAACAGCGTGCTCTCAAAAAAAAAAAAAAAAACATTACATCTACATGATGTCTGAAAGGGAGAATAACATATGCCTTTGAATGAAAATGAAAAGAATATATTTGTGTTTTTCTGGAAGTACCCTATGTGGTTTCTTGCTAAGTAAAAGGAGAACATCAATCCCACTTTCAAGAGTGTATAGTAAACATGAAGCCTAAAACAGCAGTTGAATATATTAGATTAGCATAAAAAAACATGTGTGAATGTCCTTCTCATTCACAATACTCTGTACAGATCATAATGTGAATATAGTCCTTAAATGCATAGTAAAGTCCTTTCTTCACTCTCATATTTCAGGATTTCTGCTATTAGTTTGCTTTTATTTTCTTTGGAATATCTCTCACTGACATGACTACCCAAGGAGGGCGGGACTTAGTGATGTGTCAGTTGTTAAATCTGACTCTAATTCAATCCCTGCCCCAAAGCCTATTATGAATTAATTTGCAAATCTCACATGACAAACCAACCTGGTGTCACAGGAATCCGTGAAATAGCCACGGATTCGCTTAACTCAAAATCCGTGGAATAGCCACGGAATCACTCAAATTTCCATGAAACTGACACGGATTTCGCTACAATGCAAGTTAATGACAGTCATATCCCGTGGCTATTCCAACATACAAAGTGATTATGTACATTCACTGAGTGAATATTTAGAAAATAAAACATATATTTCTCGCAAGAAATGTAATCAAAATCCATTTTTATGCAGAAACAAAGTCAAAATATTGATTTTTTTCACTAAAAATGAAAGAACTGTCCGCCATGTTTTTTGTTCTGACCGCCGGAACCTTGAAAGTCACGTGACTTGATACAAACCAATAGGAAAAAATATTAACTTGCATTGTAGCGAAATCCGTGTCAGTTTCACGGAAATTTTAGTGATTCCGTGGCTATTCCACGGATTTTGAGTGATTCTATGGCTATTCCACAGATTTTGAGTTAAGCAAATCCATGGCTATTTCATGGATTCCTGTGAGACCAGGTTCTGACAAACACTTAAAAAGTATACATCCAATTTTTGTTGTTTTGAGATAATCCCTTTGTGACGCTGGAGCAGAATTTATTCAGACCATCATCCTGGTCAGAGTTTTCACAAAGGTTTCATCCAAAGTCCAAACTTTTGTGAAAGCTATCACCACATGGAGTATATGAGCAGAGTTACTCCCAAAAAGACAGAGGCATATTTTCTGTTTCGGGCTTTCCGTTTTATTTTAAAACAATCACCTGGAGTGGTCAGAGCTGCTGGTTCCTGACACCTCCATCAGCTCCTGATAATAGTTGTGCCTCTGTCTTTTTTAAGGAGTGATTCTACTCTCATGCATTTGAAATATCAGGTGGATCCTTGTGTCACATCCACTGTTGTGAGTTAGGTGCATACATCAAAACGACATATTATTATCAGACTGCATGCAGACATCAAATGGAGTGGTCTGAAAATGGTCTGCTGCACCACCCTCGTGGTCCACGCGGACACCCTGCCAAGTCCAGTCCAGTCCAGTCACTGCCGAGGACAGTTATCATAGTGATGAATAACAACTCGAGCAGTTCACAGGCCTGGTGATATAAATAGGACTGTTGAGCCCTTTGTGAGACTTCACAGAGGGAAATACTTGCCAGGTAAATATAATCCCCTCCCTCCCACTCTGTGTCTGTGCCCATTGAAGTCTCCAGCGTCATTACCATAACTGCCTTTGTTCTTCAATCAACCTTTTAAAGATGGCTCACACTGTATTTACCCTATGATGCTCGCAGAGTGTGTGTATTTGTAGTCATGCCTGTGCAAATGTGTGTTCATGTTTATCTTTATGTTGTTGCTCTGACTTCAGGCAATGCCGAGGCCATGAAAACGCTATAATATTGTAAATTATAGCACAAAGCCATAATCAAGTGGTAATGTCTTTGAACCTTCTAGGTCACACATGCACTCAATATCATTTATGAGTCATGGGAGACTGTATAGGGACATAAAGCTGAACTGAGATATTGTCTCTCTCTCTCTCTCTCTCTCTCTCTCTCTCTCTCTCTCTCTATTACACACGCTGAACACGGATCAGGCAACACTTCAATGTGTAGAATCATATACAATGACCTCCATGACCCGTCTGTGTCTGCGTCCGCGTCACTCCACTGCCTCATTTTCATGTCGAGACCTAACCTCCTTTAAAAGGCCAAATTTTCCATTTCTCATCCATACGTGAACAAGCAGGACATGTAAAACAGTCCACAGGCGTTCAGCATCTCCTGCCTCTCACTGAGTCACATAATCAATCAAATAGCCAGTGGGTGAGACTGAAGAACTCGTGCAAATCCCATGATTTGAATTTCTAAGAGCCGTGTTATCCTGTCTGCAGCAGACTTCTAATGTGGAATCAATAGTCGCAGTACTGTGGTATAGTATTCGTATAATAATTAAACTAAAAAATGCTTGAATAAATATGACATCATTGATGGGTGTCAAGTTAAGTAAATAAGCAGTATACACAGAATAGGAATATTTTAATTCGCTGTACATCCAATACATTTAATGGATACATCTGTCTATATTTCTGATTTTGTCAACAGCTTCCACATTCACCAAAAACAAAAATGTATCAGTACTTTTCTCAGCACTTTCAGACCCCATCATTCCCAATTAAAGCCACAAATCTTTAAAAAAAAAAGCTATATGCATACATTTGCAAACAGGAGTAAATAGTGCATTTGTTGACAGTGGATTGTGAGTATTTACAGCTTCGAAGGCTTGCTTTGAACAACACAGATAATACTTCATGGGATTTGTTGACAATAACATAAAATATGTATCTATTGAGTCTGACTCTTTAATCTCCACTGTTTAATGTTCATATTTCCACTGTCTAAATAGTCTTATTGGTCTGTCATTCACTTGTGAATCACTTTGAACTGCTACTATGAAAGCCGCTATACAAATTAAGTTTGTACTTGACTCGCTGAATAGTTTGTTACAACGAAACCATCCAAGATGTGGTCTTTGGAAACTGTTTGAAACAGGGCAGGCACTTTCAAAAAGTCACCTCTTGTTGTTACCGGATGTTATCAGACACACCTTAATCCCGCCTATAGCTGCTATTAGCTGCTCTGATCGGTCAAACAACTGGCTGTCCAGACACAAACACAGAATTTGAAACGTGACAAGATTTGTGATTTTATGATCCCATGATTTATGTTTATGTTGTTTTTAAGCTTGTTAGCTTGTTACTGACCGCAGATGACACAGTGGTAGTGGTTGTAATTCATATCACAATATCTGCTACGTTGTTCCAATGTGTTTTTGCTCTCTTTACTAACAAGTTTCCTCTGCTCTGCAAGTTTCTGGTTTCTTTTTTAGGCTTTTGCATATTAGACATTGCATATTAGTTCTCAAAGTTATGACGTACCTAATGTAGCTTCCCCAGGGTACGTTTGTGTCTCAGGTTTTAGGGAAGTGTACAAACATCTTTACAGACTTTATTAGATGAATGTGAAAACACCACCTCAAAGTCTGTATAGTCAAGGTCAGACTTTTTAGTGACAAAGACAAACACATTTCTGAGCGGAGGGGATCTTTAAAGTGGTGATAGAGCTTCAACCTACTGAATAAATTAGACTTTCTCTCCTAAAAACAGTCACATCATGAGCTCTGTTGCTTTATCACTTGGCTGCTGCAGCATGAGACAGTAACAGTCGTTTTTTTCAAGAGTAATGATATGCAAATTTAGGAAGGCTGGATACAACCGCTTGCTGTTTGAAGAAAAAAATAACACATATTTGCATGATAACTTGCTGACGTGTTTTGCAAATTGCATAAAACGTTTTCTGCAGCGCAAACAAGGGCACACTAACAATCATGCTCGTGCTGGGCATATGTGAGTCTGCGTGACAAATCTGCACACACAAAGACACACACACACACACACACACACACACACACACAGAGCATCTACTGAATCTACTCAAGCACAGCTCCTGCACCTTGACCTTCAGTCGTACCTGGCAAAGTTAAATGAAGTTGAGACTACACAGACGGCAGGATGGAAGCAGAGTAAATCACAGCAGAATTTCAATGGCAGAAAAGCTGCAAGCAGAAATCTTAATCCCCGAAAGTCAACCATGCATACACAAACTAGCTGGCTGAGTGCCTAACAAGGAAGAAGCCTTGAGAACTGGCAGAGCGGGAGTTTGCCCAGATGGTAGGGTGGGGCTGCTTTGGGCGGAGGGGTAACCACGACCCTCGTTACTCACCTCGACCCCCCACAGATATTAAAAAAACTGCCAGAGATTGACAGCGGCACCTCTCTTTTTTACCAAATCACTGACACCACTAGACAGCGGTGCTAATATGATGTGATTACTGTCGACATTAACATGATTTAATATAATCAGGCGCGCTTGATGGAAAGCGATGGGTCTGCAGGGTTCATCTGATAAGCTATCATGAACTGGACCAGTTAGATTCATCAATTCTCATCATGATTGTTTGCAAACAGAGTTTGGTAACGCTTTATATTAAGGTCCTTGTAATAACCATTAATTAACAAGTAATAAGGCCCTTGTAAGTCCTGACAAGATGCTTATTAACATTATTGTGTGTTTATAAGCTTATATAAGTGTTAATAATGGCATTACAAACACCCATGACCCACCCATTATGTCTTTGCCATGCCTTTATTCATCTTATTTTGTTTGCTTATTGATATTAAAATATAATTATTGCTCATCTATTATAAGTTAACTATCAGTTAACTATGCTTTTTGCAACTACCGGATCTAAAGTGAGAACAATGCCTTATTACTTGTAAATTAATGGTTATTAAGGACCCAGAGTTTGAGTCAAAACACACTCCTGATGATCGTTTACCTTGATCAGCAGACGGATTGTTCCTGTAGCCTTGTGGGAAATATAGTACCAGAAGGAGAGCTTGCAGATGGCGCTTGACTCTTTCCACACTGAGCTTCTAATATGAGCCTTATCACCTTTCAGTCCCACCGGTGTCGCTTCCAGAAAGACGAAATGACCTAAAGAAAGAAGAAAGAAGTGAAAAGAGGAGAAAGCAGTGACGAGGGAGATGAGGGAAAGCGGAATTGATAACTATCTCTGGCTGAGCAGCTCCTGCAGCCGGTGACAAATTACAGCAAGGTCACGACCAGTGTGGTCCGGGAGTGAGGGCAGAGTAATCTCTGACACATCTCCTAATATCTCACTGCCTTTTGACACCCGGGTACCACTCCTGAAGTTTCTCAGTCGCTTATAAAGAAAGAGGAAAAACCTGGGAGAAGGCTGACTGTTCTTTCTGCAAATATGTGGCACTTTTTCCCCTACATTATAAGAAACAATGTTTTATTTTATTTGAACTTGTAGTACTGAAAGTTGTAAACTAGTGCTTCATGATATTTGAAAAAACAACAAGAACAACATTGTAATTTCTTTTCCTGCAATAAATATTGCAATTTTAATTTATGGTCTACATAAATTTTCACCCTCTAGGGCAGGGATGGGCAACTGGCCCGCACCCTCACTTGAAGTGGCCCCCAGTACAACAACATGGATTTGAGCATGAAATCTTGAAAGTGCAGTGTAAAAATGCACAAAATTTCTTCTTGCAATTAATGATGGTCTGCTGTTCTTGCACTGGAAAAAAAAAGAAATCACAGTAAGTGGTTATTTTTTATTTACTCCAACCCTTTTGTATTCCTATTTATACTGTTATACATGAATTTGAGCATGAAATCTGCTCAGTTACTGCTACTTGTTTGTTTTAAAGCAAAATAAAGAGGCCACATACATGAAGGATCTTGTGTTTTTGTAAATTTTTCATCCATAAATACATTGGCTGTATAGATATGAATAGGGATGCCACAGCAAGAAAGTCTCAGCCACAAATCATGAAATATGGCCGCAGGAATCGGCAAGGTCAGGCTGATGGTCGGAGCTGTGGGTCACCTTTTACCTGGGCTTTTTCAAACCGGGTCACGATATACCGCCACGAAGGAAAAGTGACCAGCTTGCTCCAGGGAAACGATGTGGCGATGGTCCTGACACGCCGAGTCAAATGTTCTGGGTCGACTACATAGACCCTGTGACTATTGTACCTCCACACATTGCAATGTTAATGCTGGAACAATACTTCAGCCCTCAGATAAGCCCACATTTTAGAGATATAGTCCTTGAGATCTTCATGAAATCAAACACGGTTTTTGATATAATTTGTGGTTTGCATTTTTCTGCAGTAGCCATTCAAAGTATTTACATTCTGTGATCATCTGTGGTGGAGTCTGTCATTCTTAAATCAGGCTGCCTTCTCACGAAAACATGATTGACAGGAAACAAGGAGGGTTTGTACCCAAGTGTTTCTGTTTTCAATTGTATTTCATCTCATTCCTATCAGCCTCACTGTTTACTGTTCACTCTCGAATCTGTATCAAAATGCTCAGGAGAAGTACCTCCATCAGTTGTGTGTGAGAATTTACATATGTGTTTATTTATTCATGTGAATCACTATTTACCATGCACACTGTATAATGGAATTACAACCCTGCATCGATCACCTGGAGGCTCACCTGCTGTACATTCACATACTGGAAAGTAGCTCATTGATTTAGTCATGAATTAAACATTGTGGAGAGCCACGGCAGCATTTTGGGTCTAACAGGTGGAAATTTGAAAGTCGGCTCAGTTTCATTTACTCTGATTATACAAAACCAGCCACAAGTGAAGGCACACTTGTTCAATTATACAATGGTAATTCAAACAAAAGGCTAAAACTGGAAGGAACTTTAATGAAATACCTAGAGTTAGCACAACTTCACAACTTTTAAATTAGATTAAGTGTGTATGAACAACACACAAAATGTGTGAAGTAAAATTGTGAACACGTACCACTTTCATCCATCAGCGTGTGGTCGTATGGAGGCCGGATGCTCTTCACAGATCCGGTCCCCAGCGTCCAATCAAAATTATCAGCCAGGGAGCTCTTCCAGCCACAGCGCCCGTTCTCGAAGGAGCAGGAAGTGCCACATTCCTTTTCATCAGTGCCGTCACCACAGTCGTCTGTGAAGTCACAGCTCTGCCCCGGAGTGAAACACCCGCCATTTTCACAAGGCAGGAAGCCTGAAGCACACAAGCCTGGAAATAACACACACATAAATTAGGGCTGTCAAAAGTATCGATACTCAAAAAAGTATCAATACTAAAACGTTGTATCTGGATACAATGCTCATTTTCAAAAGTATCGATACCTAGCCAAGGAATGAACAATTAAGTTAAGTTATTGTTTTTTTTTTTTTTTATCAAGCTTGCCTAATATTGTGCACAGCATACAACCTCAAAATATTGTTCTAATTGTTATTGTTTATTGTATTTATTTATTTTTTGCACTACCTCAGACCTGAAGCTTGTTATCATAGTTGCAGTTTCTTTTTGCACAACTGTTTTTTATGATAAATATTTAACCTGTGGTTCTGTTAATTTTTACATGTTGCATTTTTCTTGTTAATAAGAATATTTCTGTTAAATTTTGGGGTCTTTGTTTTTATCCTTGTGGTGTTGAAAATGGTACAGAGTATCGAATATTTTCCTGAGTATCGGTATCGAGTTGAAAATTTTAGTATTGTGACAACCATACACATAAAATATAAATCAGACTCCTTGTGCTTGTTTCTCAACATCCGTCTGTAGCTATGCATGTTCTAATATGTAAAGTAATAGGTTTCCCAGCAGGGACAAGGTATGTTGACACGTGTTTAGGTCTGCTGGCAAACATACTGACATATGTTAACAACATTTTATTGTACAGCGAGAGCCGGGGGTCAGAGGTCAAAATCGTAAAACGGGAAATTATTCCTATTGATTTTCTTTCTGCAAGTAAGATAAAATGACTGATAACACTGTAAATATCAAGCTACTGCAGCAAAGGTGACATGATCTACCAACCAGCACCCCCAAAGCTAACTAATAACATCTTATTTGTTTAATCTGTACAAAAACAAAGATTTTAGGAAGTTACAGCTTCTGGGAAAGCAAGACTCTGCAACTTGTTGCTTTTACAATGTCTGTCTTTGTACAGATTAAACAAACAGACAGTCATGGGAAAATGATTTGACCACACTTGTTTTCTTCAATTTCTTGTTCATTTTAATGCCTGGTAACACTAAAGGTAGATTTGTTTGGACAGATATAATGATAACAACAAAAATAGCTCATAAGAGTTTAATTTAAGAGCTGATATCTAGCCATTTTCCATGGTTTTCTTGATAATAACCAAAATCATTATCCATGACTGTATAACCTGTGAGCTTAAGAGAATGGTAGGTGTTGTTTTTTTTTGTTTGGGGTCAGACAAGCCATTTACCCTCTGGTCCTGGGGACCTCTAGTAATTTGTAATAATTGTGTGTTGTGTCTGATCTTAATCCTGTGTGAATCCACCCTCAAGTCAAGTAAAATTTCCACTGCAAATGACCTAAGCCCTACCATGTTGCGCCAAACACAAAGGCCATGTGGCAATATTTGACCCGTGTGAATCGGCATGTTAGTAATTTCGTTTTTTGTTTTCTTGCCTCTTTCACATGTGATAGTATACAGGTGCATCTCAATACATTGGAATATCATGGAAAAGTCCATTTCCAGTAGTTCAAGTTAAATAGCCCCAACTGAGTATTGAGTGCATATAGATGGACATAATTTTCAGAGGCCAACATTTACGTATTAAACATACTTTTAAAAATTGGTCTTTGTAACGTAAGCCATAATCATTATAATAAGTAAATAATTAAATAAATTAAGACATTAAATGTTTCATTCTGTGTGTAATGGATCTATATAATGTGTTATTTCCACTTTTTGAATTCAATTACTGACAAAAAGAAACTTTTCCATGATATTCTAATTTATTGAGATGCACCTGTATTCAAGAGGCTATAATGCATGGATCCATTCACAGAAAGAGTAAGCTCAAATTCATCAGAAGAGTAAAAACTCGAAAGTTGATGAGATGGATGGAATGCATGCCAGCATGTGGTAAGCAGCATTTTTCAATTTTTCAACAGAATAGTCTTGACACCATATCAGGGGCATAATGTTAGTAAATCTTAGACGGTTATTACATTCAAATGAGACACATGAAACACAGGCATGTGGGGGGTAATTTCTAAATCACAAGGTTCCCTGTTAATACTAGTCAAATGCAAATGACGCCTACGTTTCGACAAGAAAGCAAATGAGCATAGTTCCCTAAATATTTCCTCTAAAAGATTCTGCATCTGTTTTCTCCTCTCTACTGTGTGCTTCACCAGATTTAAAAGCACCACAAGAGTATTAACTTCAGAGCATAGGAAGTCAACTCAAGAGTGGGGAGACCATCTGCATGCAGCATCATGGTCTCTTTAAGAGGCTTAAGAAGACAAGAGAGCATGGGGCTATAAGCTCAAATCAGTGTATCATAGTGTGGCGGTGCTACAGGAGGCTGTAATCTGCTTCTTTAAGTGCCAGGCATTCCAGCAGGGTCAGTGCTTAGTTTTTGGGAGCGTTAGAAAGGGAGATGAGGCGTGATGAAGAGGGGTGGTCCCTGTAAGTAAAGGAGAGAAAGGGCTACAAGTCCCTCCTTAATCCTTTGTTCCTCTTCAGATGCACAGGACCAGAAGCAATGTGTGCCAACAAAGGCACATAGGAAGTCAGGAAGCCAAGACTCCCAGCTGTGAAGTCGAGCTGCTTCCCCACCTGATGTGGAGCGTGCTGAAGCCGTAGGTGGATTAATGTGGCTGCCTGCAAAAGTTAATTTTTTTTACTTGTTTAGAAAGTTTGGTAACACTTTATATTAAGGTCCTTGTAATAACCATTAATTAACAAGTAATAAGGCCCTTGTAAGTCCTTACAAGATGCTTATTAACATTATTCTGTGTTTATAAGCTTATATAAGTGTTAATAATGGCATTACAAACACCCATGACCCACCCATTATGTCTTTGCCATGCCTTTATTAATCTTATTTTGTTTGCTTATTGATATTAAAATATACTTTATTGCTCATCTATTATAAGTTAACTATAAGTTAACTATGCTTTTTGCAACTACCGGATCTAAAGCGAGAACAATGCCTTGTTACTTGTTAATTAATGGTTATTAAGGACCTTATTATAAAGCGTTACCGAAAGTTTAAATGACCTTGCTCCTCCATACATTCTCTTTTATTTTATGTTGCAGCCAGATCACTAAGGTTCTGCAGCGTTTTTCTTTTAAATGTTCCTCATGTGTCCAATAAAAGTACCAGTGAGCGTGCCTTCTGTTTTTATGCCCCTAAACTGTGGAAGTCAGTGCTGCTGCATATTATAACAGCAAACTCTCTCTGTATTTTTAAGAGAAAATTAAAGATCTAGCTTTTTATTCTGGCTACATTTGTAGTAAAGTATCAGCCTTGATTTTTAAGTTTTCATCATAGGTTTTTACATTATTGTTTTCATCCTTGGTGATTAATCATATTTATCCAACTGACTTTGATTCATTTTTTGTATTTATAAAAATAGAATACATTTTAATATTATATGATTGATATTATATGATTTATTTGTGTGTGTGTGTGTGTGTGTGTGTGTGTGTGTGTGTATATATATATATATATACAAACATAATTATAAAAATAATTATAATATAATTATAATTAATATATTTTTTGTTTCCTTTGTCTAAATTCAATTCAGTTCAATTTTGTTATGTAAAGCACTTTGGAAATATGCTATTTAAACAAAGTTGAGTTGAGTTAGACAGAAAAGGTAATGTTTGAAGCTAAAAATATGCCACTTCACCCAGAAAAGCAGAAAAGTCTAAATCTCTTTACATACCACTTCTCATTTGTCCTCATTACTTCCAGAACATATCTTGTTATATGAACAACTTTGGGGCTCTGCATTGTTGTGTAATGTGACCTTCACACCAGGGACTCACCGGTCAGTCACCCTGAGTCACATACTGCCCCCTAGTGCAAACATCTTACTCCAGATCAACTTGAATCAATAAATTCATATTTTTGGAAATTGAAGTTTGACAGAAAAAGTGAAGCAAGTTGCCCAATAATACCAACAAAAGGTGCCGTGTGATCTACTGTATTGTCATCCTTTTCTGATATCTGATGTGATATATTTTATCTGGTTTATCTTGTTTTCTTTTTATAATGTAAACGAAACTGAACACTTCATCATTTTCTGGCTCACTGCCTTTCTTTGCCATGGTGCATGAAACACAGACAGTGATAGCATCAAAACCACGTTGCTTTTATAAGGAATATGCCTTGTGATCAAAAGCTGTCAAATTCACAGCTATTAAATGATTAAATTGAATTTGTGACATCAGAGGCCACTGATGATAAGAGGAGGAAAAGTCTAGTACAGCAACATTGCTTGATTTATCTATCTGTTGTAATAATATTAAGTCAGTGTCAGTTTTTGTTAATTTAATTATATGTTTAAACACTAATACTGTAAGTATAATGTAATCCAGCACAACACCAATCTTTAACTTTGACCTCAATAACAAACCCATGAATAATCATCAAAATGGAACAATTATGTGCTTCGTAAAGGTAGATTTTATAGCAAGACTGATTGTACAGCTGCACCTATTAAAGTGGCTTGTAGGTGACTGTTATATACAGTAAATCTTCCTTACAGCTTTTTTTATACATGAAAGGACATTTACAGAATGAGTGTGCAAAATTATATGGAGGAAGAAGAGGGTTTTTTTTCAGTGTTCTTCTGTTTCCTTGAAGACTTCATTAACCCTCTGAAATCTTCGGCTGTTATGTCTGTTAAAAAATCTGTTAAAAATCTTCACCATACCATGTTGGTATCAGTTTTTTCAGTGTTACCTCACCTATATGTCCTGATAATTACTTATTAACTTTGACTTACTGGATCAAAATGTTGAACCCAAAAGAAACTCAGGAAAACATAAAATCTGATTTTGAAAATTATGTTTCAAAACACAGAATTTTAAATCTTGCAAATATGAATACAGGTTGCAAATATTACATATAACAGGTGAAAATGAGGATAATATCTAGTTCAATGTTTTATACTAAATATATTTGGCAATGTCTCCAGTTTTACTTGGCCAAATATCATTAAAAAAATCTGGCATGTAGTTTCAAGTCAGAACTTTAGAGGGAAGCTGATGTTCAATGTTCATTTTTATGTTTTCACGTCATGAAGTCATGTGCAGGTGATTTCATGGACTCCAGAGGGTTAATGACCTTTATCAGCATAAGGGACATATTTCCATTTCTGTCTCATCACTTTTATTATTCTGTAGGTAAATATTTCTGCTAAATAAAGTCTGATAGTGAAGCCTGGCATTACCAAATAATAACACTCCACTGTCAAGTAATTTTGCATGCTATCACTTCCCGTTTTTTTGCCTTTCGAGTGTCATTTCACAGCATTTAGTCTCCCTTTTGACTTCTATTGTGCAGAAAAGTGCTCTGGAAGTCAGGTGACATAGTATAAAGAGTGGAAAAGTCTGCCTAGGGAGCTGGACTTGTCAAACAAACACATGATTTTCACCCAGGAGATCACTGTTGGTGCCCTATGTAACAAAAGTCATCATTTATGAATTTACGCTCTCTACTTAACTCAAGGATCCAACTTAATAAACATAACAAAAGTATTAGTTTTAACACAAACCATGATCCTTTCCTAAACATGACCAAGTAGTTTTGTTTTAATTCACAACATTAACAATGTGTTTAAAACTGGGTATCATAATTTGATGCATAGGGGTAAAAAGTGATGAAAAGTGGTCCTGAACTGGTATCCGGGGTGTTAAATGACACGTGAAAAGCTTAAATTCATAGACATTAACATGCAAATGACCTTACAAGTGGTGTGCTATTTATACACCTTCCCGTGAGAACATGTTGGACATTGCTCAAGCAGAGAATGGCTAGACGTTAAATTATAACTCTCATTTTAGATTTTATCGCATGCTGTATGTAAAATGTTTGCTTGCTGGACTTTTTTTTCCCACACAATTGGCTTTTCTCTCTTTTTCAGAAACACACCACAGAGCCGCCCTGCCCACATTCAGCTTATAGTAGCTTACATAGTAGTCTGTGTTGATAGCACATCATGTCAAAATAGCTCGCAGGTATTCTAAATCATGTGTTAAAGCCAAGATAAAATCCCAAGCCCTAAAAAAAAGAGCACATGATGGGGGTGCATGCAGTGAATCTCCCCACTTCATCATCATATCCTGTGATATTATTATAAAATGAGGCAGTGGAGGGAAATGCCCCTGAGGCGCTTCACTATATAATTACAGTTCCTGCTGTCTTTGGTCTCATCAGTATTACTGTACGTTCTCTGCAGCCTGCAGCAGCTAAAGAGGCAGTGAGAGCAGACGCTCTTCTCTTACATGGCTCTCTTAATGGTGGGATGAACTTCACTTGGCTGTCAGGGCAGCGGTGTTACTCCCCATCTTAACCTTCGAGATATACTTCCTATCCCTCTATTCTCACACAGACTAACATCCATCTCTATTTCCATCCTGAAGGTTTTGCTCTGTTTTACTTGCTCTGAAAATGATCCTGTCATGTTATAAAAAAGGAAAAAAAACTACTTCTTCTGCCCTTTTCCCCTTGCAATATTCTTCTTTCTGGTATTTCTCAACCTATATATACAGTGGCGGTTCTAGACCAATTTTACTGTGGGGGCCAAGGAGGGGCCAGTGTTTAATCAGAGGGGCACAATAGCACATGAAAAAAAATGATCACAAAATGACCAAAAAAAGACACAAAATAACTAAAACAGACACAAAAAAAGACACATAAATGACACCAATGACAAAAAAAGACACAAAATAACTAAAAAAGACACAAATTACCAAAAAAAGACACGTAAAGACATGAAAGAGATTAAAAAATGGACAAAATAGCCCTATAAGACTCCATAGAGTTGAACTATTATACAATGTAACATTCTGGATTCCTTTTGTGTAAAATGAGATATGGTTTGAACAAAAAAAATGGTTAGAATTGTTCCATTGTTCATTGTTATAAATTGATCATTTTATTATTAATTTGACACAGGGGCCACAGCAGGGGCCAAAGGCTTCTTCACAGGGGCAGTGGCCCCTGTAGGCCCCTGTGTAGAACCGCCACTGTATATATACTAACCTATAGCTAATGTTATAATGCCAGCACCTTTCCTGGTGTTTTTAACTGGTTATGAAACAGTCTCAATTTTTTTCTGATGTCTGTATATGGCCTGCATAAGCAAACAAGACCATCTGGGAGAAGACTGACTATATCTATATAGTTATTCTTAATGGCTACCACCGGGTCAGCTACCCAGTGAAATCAGACAAAATGATTTACAACACACAGGGAGACTGAGAGAGCCTATGTTTACATTAATGCAGAATTTGGCAGTGAGTAGTACATTAGCCAGTTTAAAGGAAGCAGCAGATTTTTTTTCTTTGGACATGGCTGATACTGGAGTAAAGACTCAACTTTGGTTGTTCATTCAACAGATGGGGAGAACTGCAGGATTTTAAAGGATTCAAAACCGGTCTTGAATTGGCCCTCTTCCTCCAAAACAGTTATTTAATATGTCTGTTTTATATATGAGATATACATTGTGAGATGTGGTTTAACATCAATATATGAACGTTGGCAGCTGTCTCACCATCGTCATGTAACAGTTATTAATCTTACATAGCCACAAATTGATACACTACCTCAGTTCTTCTCAGTTTTCTGCAGGGCCACGGTTACAGTAAGCTTGGCGGTCCCTGTCTTGCTTCTCTCTTTGCTTATAGAAAGCCATCGTTACTTATCCACCTTTGCTTTGATCCAGAACATAATTAACTGCTAATATTTACACCGTTTTTCTATTTGTTTGTGAGAGCTTGTGTTGTTGCTTCAAAACATTTTCTAATAATGTAATTTGCAAAGAACAAGCTCGCCAATTTAGCAGCCAAATCAGCCCCAGGAACCTGGATGAGTTAGCTGACATTAACGAGTCAAGAAAGTATTTCTATGATAGCTCGCTAGTATTTTGTCAACAAGTAAGCAAGTTAGCTAAGATTAGCCAGCTAAAAGTACAATGTAACTATATATTCCATATGTGTTGACTCTATGTTGTGGTGGGAGCTAGTTGACAACTATTTAAGCAATGTTAGCTAGTGTTACACATTGTTGGTGCTGTAGAGGAGATGAAAATAGGTCTCTTCATAGAAATAAGTCTACAGGTTGTTAAAGCTGACTGACAAAGTCAGGGAAGATCTCAGTTTTTAAGTTACGTTACAATCTGTTGGCACACTGGTGCTACAAAGTGACTAATGCATGTCAATTGCTTCATGTAGTACCTTTAATGTTACTAACAGCAGGAAAGCATCATTAGCATCTCAGCAAGGCCGTGCTACTTCAGAGCTCTCTAGTGACTGATTGATACTTTGACTCTGGGCGAGTCTCGCTATTCAATGTCATCACTTATACTGACAAATGCAGCGAGACAGCGAGACGGTGAAGAGAAAAAGAGCGAGACAGCTGTAAGGAAAATCCTACACATCACACTTCTGCTGCTGGACAGAAGCTGTCTCCAGCTCATCTCAAAAAGACACTTAAAGACGGTTGCAGAGGCCACACAGACTCACAGTTTCCTCCCTTTCAGAGCACAGACAACCCAGAAACTCTTTCTTCTCCACAACATCCAATAAAAGAGAAAGGCAATAAATTTAATAGGCCAATTATAGTCCCAGTAACAATGGTAATAAATCAGCTCTTGTTGTTTTCTCTCGCCTCTTAAAGGGTTCCCTTATAAAGAATGTAAGGGATGCAGACGAAATTGTAATAGATGAATAGCTCCTCAAATCTGAGATAAAGACAATGATGGGGCTTTCTTTGTCAGTGCTGAGACAGATAAAGACTCTGTGGGACCGCAGGATGTCAAGTAAATGTTTCGGGGCGTTTGAGTTATTCCTTCAGCTTTTAACAGAAAAATTGTTATAATTTTTTAGCTTCTTGTCACAGAAAAAAACCTGCATTTTTGCCATGCTTTTTCTGTGCTTATTCTGACAAAAACAGGACAAAAACAAAGAATGTGATCCACATATTTATTTACATTTACTCCTTCCTGATATCCATATGGTGCTGCTTCATGTTTATTAAGAGACAACTAACGGATCACGTTGGTGTTTTGGTCATGCCCTATAGACTATCTGACTAAATACTGTTTTCTTTATAAATATTGCATTCATTTCTGAAACTACCAATTTTCTCCCTCCAAATGAAGATGAGGTTTATTGTATGCCGGCAGCCAGTAATTCTTTTATTGCTCATATGAGCACAGAACTATAGTAAAAGTAATCAAAACTGCAATGATCTACATTTTAGTAATGTAATATCTTTCCTTAATCAGGAAAATAAATCGAATGTGGCACTGGGGGATCCCAAGCACTGCTCTTCTCAGACTATCAGTCCTTTTGGAACATTTTGAAATATTCTCAGAAGGGAAAACAGGCCTAAAGGGTGCAGTTATTTACGAAAAGCAAGAGGAAGACTGCCATCCCAGCGCTCTCCGCGTCACAGTGGAATTAAAAAGCTGTAATTGACTGGCTAGTTCTTTCAGGAACAATAATAAAAACCAATATGTTCCAGCTTCACACTGGCCTTCATCTGCTCTCCAGTCCTTGGCAGAAATATACTGGCTTTTTATTATTGCTCCGGTATCAACAAGCCAGGCTTTATACTGTAATTCTTCAATGCCTTGTTGGACCACAATCTTTGTCTGCTGAGCTTAACTGCTACTGTGAAATGTTCGAGTTTATATTCTGCTGAAGCTACCAAAGGTCACTTTTGTTATGTAGCAACATTGCACACGTACCACTGTGACTCATTTGGCTTTATAGGGCCGCCAAAATCAACAACAGTTTGTGAACCACCTCTAACAAGACAAGGAAAAAAATCATCCCAAAAAAGCGCACATGGAAAACATGACGCTGCTCTAAAGGCATGCTAGGGAGACTTTGGTGCCAATGCAAAGGTATTTTTAGCAGGCATAACTTTTGATAAATATCTTAGGCTGCTGCAAGTTAGATCTCTAAAACAGACCGTCAACATTGTTACTTGTAATTGATCAGATCCGATTTGTGTGTCCAGACATGACCAACCTATCTGCATGAGTTGGTGTGGTAACTATTAAGGAGTCAGTAACTATGTCACTATAGTGCCGATGCAGCTTTTCAACCTAGGAGCAAGACAAATGGACGTCTATCATGTCACACTCCAAACAATCTAGCTAACAAACTCAGAGAAGGAGACTGGTATGTTCTCCTCCATGTTGTCCTCAAAAGCCCTCCCTCACTCTGGATTTGAAGTTGTTGTTGTGTATCACGTTGTGAGAGGCACAAAAGACACTTTGAAATCTGATTTGAGCATCCAGACTGCATCAAACTACTTCCACATTTTTAATCGATCTGTGTATTTTTTAAAGTTGGATAAAGCTACAGTTTGCAAACTGAAAGTTGCAATAACAATTATAAAACACAAGAGTGTTAATTTAAGCAAAACTAGCTTACTGTATCAAATCTTGCTAGCATGAATTACTAGCTTTAATTTTATCCAAAAATTATTTAAACACAAAACACACGTAAATATGCAAGATTACCGTGAAAACTAACCTCATTCACACGTATCACCTCACTTGAGTTAGTTTTACAATTGACAGGATCAAGTCTCTTTTCGTCCTTTCAAAATAAAAGCATTCGTTATCAAAACAGGCTTTTGCATAGTACTCTATATATCTTTTATTTTGCCCATGTATGCATGCAGCGATTAATAGATTAATTGATAGTTAACATTATAGATAATCCAGTTGGCAGGTTTCTTTCAAACGCCTAGTCCAGACTTTACAAAAATCAACCTGGATACAATCTGGATTAGCTAAAAAACAAACATTTGATGATTAGCACAAAATACAAACTTCAGCTGAGGCGGGAAATGTTATGAGTTTTGCAAGTAATTTCGTTGGTTTAAGTAGAGAAAAAAAGAGCTTAGCATGTATAAATCATGGGGGACAAATTAGAGTGTCTACCTTCAGGAGGCGGAGGAGTGCTGTCCTCTGTGGTAGCTGACGAGGCCAGCAGACACCCTGGAGAGAAAGTGATGTCATCCAGGCAGATGTCACCCTTTTGACTTCGGCCCACCTTGCCCTCAAACATGACCTGAAAGTCCCTGTTGTGGCTCAGCAGGATCTCCTTCATCTGCCAGTAGTTGCCCTGATCCCCCGTCAGGTTGAGAAGGAGATGAGGTTGCCCTTCGCTTTTCCTCAACACGCTGAGGGTCCCGATGCCGTCTCCAGACATGTGAAAATAGAAACGCATCTGGACACAGGACACGAGAAAACGAGAAATTTGACAAAATAAGAGTATGACTGACAAAGTAAATTATACCTTTCAAACATTTCCCACTATAATTTCTTCTCATTCACATCATAACAGAAATATTACATATTGGACAGTATGCAATCAAAATGTTGGTATGGTCTGACAGTCAAATTATATATTGTGAGTACAACGTAGAAATATTCTTCTTTCGCAATCTGAAATTACTTTCTTTTCCATTATCTTTTTTGCTTTCCTTCCTCCATAATATCTATTACTCCGTATTGCAGAATATGGAAAGAAACCCGAAATATGGGCATTTAAAGATAATTAATTCTTAATCTTGTCACTAGATTGATGAACCTTTTCCTTCTAGTCCTCATCTTTATTAAAGCTCAGAGAGAGAATTGTGTCTCTCCATCACACAGCACTGAAACAGTGATTTGTTTTATAGGTTTTCTCTACAAATGGAGGTGTGTCCGTGAGCTACAGCAGCACAACTACACCCTCCATCTCAGGAGAGAGATTGCCCGTCCTTCTCTCCTTCTCACTTCTCCCCTGCACAGCCCTCCCTTCAGTTTAATTGGTGCCTTTTTGCTGACTGAGTGATTGATTGACAGGTCGGGAGTGAGATAAGACAGACACGATGTGCAGAGCAAACCGAGCAGTCAATCAAGACATCGTTCCCGGCAGAGCACCGGGCTGACAGACACACACACACACACACTTTATTAAGTGCACAGCCACATACACTCAATTTGTAATTGCTTGTTTTGTTGCAAGACATTTTAAACTACAGGGATAAAGGGGTAGTTCAACAGAAATCAACAGAAATTTGCATTTTCTTGCTGAGAGTTAAAGAAGTGGATTGATGCCACTCTCATTTCACTATTTATCACAGCCAGAAACTGTAAATATAGGAATTAGATTTCCAAATTGAATGACTTTTTTTCTAGATACTTAATTTAAAAAAGACTTTCTAAAAAATAAACTATTTGCACTAACCAGATCCTGTAAAAAACACTGAATTTAGTAATCCTCAGACCTGGCTGGACTGAGAAGTCATGCAACAAAGATTTAGTGAAACTTGGACGAAACTGAAAACCTGGTTACACAGAGCAGAGAGGAGAGGACAAGAGAGGTTCTAAAACATGTCAGTATCTCAATGTGGGTTCAGAGTCCATTGTCCAACATATCAAACCCACACAAAACCACAATTTGTTTTTACTCCCCACAACTAAAACTTCAAGTGTGAATACAGTAAATATACCTAAAGTGTGAAATTTAGCTCTTCATGATCATTTTATTACACTTTTATAAATATATAATATAAAGAATGCAGTACCCTCAGTATGATGTTAAACTATGCCATACAGAGACCAATGGACATTCACTTTTTTATTTTTTTTTGTCCCTTTAAAACTGAACAAACTGCACGAAGATTTGAAATGAAATTCGCTGAATACAATTTAGCATTCACGTCAGGAAAGCCACGGGAGAGCTATTGTTCTATTACATTTTTTAGTGTGTCTTATTCCATCAATTTCATCGTTTTAGTTTTTTAAATTTCTTTTTTACTACTGAAAGCAGTATTTGTTTATTTTAAGTCATATATTTTATGCTGAACCTTTTCTTCTCAAGGGAGCATCAGTGCAAAAAAAGACAACATCAATATATCGGTCTTGCTCTTCTGGTAGTTACATTTAAAATAATGACATCACTCGCAGAATGCAGTAAACATGATCTTTGATCTTTAGTGTGGTCTTGTTTTTGTTGCACTTTGACTCCACCTCACCTTGCACTGTGAGCTCCTGCGGCTCAGTACGGGTCCTGATATACAGGCGGTGTCTCCTGCTGCCTGGGGGAAGGAGCTCTCCAGATAGAGATAGTGTCCTGAGGGGTCCCTCAGGGTGTGGTCACTCGATGGCCCGGTGCCAACTGTGGGAGTGCTGCCCGCCTTGATCAGCCAATCAAAGTCATCCTGTCGGCACTGACGCCAGGAACAGAGGTCAAACTCGAAACTGCAGCGTCCGCTAAAGCTCTCTGAAAGACAGCAATAAAAAATAAATCAATCCAAGTTATACAATTACATGAGAATGAATCTCTCGCAGGGTGTCATGATGTCATCAATCAGACACAAGAGGAGGCCTCACTGCAGATGAAGGGGTCCTCATCAGAGTTGTCCCCGCAGTGGTTGATGAAGTCACACAGGTTGTCCTGAGGGATGCAGCGGCCGTTAGCGCAGGCGTACTGCTCAGGTGAACACGCCAGCTCTGCAGGAAGAGGAGAGGAGCAGTGCAGGAAGCTGACATCATCTATCACCACATCGCCCATGTAGCTGATCCCTCGCTTCGCCCTGAACACCACCTGATAAAGGACAATAAACCGGAGATCAACTCTTCATTCTGTCTGTCATATAAACATAATCACATTTTTAGACACCAGGGTCGACGCTCAACCTCTTGAAGTCCCTGTGAAACAAATTTCCCAGTGCAAAGGAATATTTCAGCAGTGTACAGATACAAGATGGATTTAAATCAAGCCCTTTGCATTTATTTATC
This sequence comes from Centropristis striata, assembly GCF_030273125.1. NCBI lineage: Eukaryota > Metazoa > Chordata > Actinopteri > Perciformes > Serranidae > Centropristis > Centropristis striata. The sequence goes on from NC_081539.1 coordinate 14,247,222, forward strand.
ACCATAGAGAGGGGCAGAGGCTCAACACACACCTTCCTCACCTGTTGTGAGATCAGGAGGACAAAGGAGAGATTAGCCTCACTGAACCAGGAAATTAAAACATTGGTTATGTACTGTAACCTCAGATTCTATAAATATAGGTGTTTTTGCCTACTGATATAATCACACGTCTCTTCCCTTCCCAGACTGCTTTGTTAGCTATTATACGACCATGAATATGACCCACATACAGTAAAGTACTGTTTTATATGACCCGTGTGGCTTTCTACTAGCCCAAAGTCTCATTTGATTGGATTCATTTTGGTGCAGGATGATAAATCAAACATTTAAAACCCTTTTACATGGTTTCACCGGAAGAAAGAAGACAGGGACTTTGATGTTAGTATGTATGATGATTTTTGACGTATATTTGGCATATATCAAGAGATAAATAAACAATGAAAACAGTTGGCACAGGATTAAAACCCAAAACATATATTTGTAATTTCACTAGACCATTAAAACTCACCTGCCCACCAACAACCATCTTCTTTAATATTATGTATTTTTTGCTGTATATATTGACCCTATATCTGCTGTTTCACACCCTGTGGTCCATTACCTTTTAAATTAAGCCTTATATGTGCATTTTGCACTTACAGTTTAAATGTATTAAATTTTATTAATTTCATCAGACAAGGCACTGAAACATAGCTGATGTTTTATTGAGTTATGATATTCTGCAGTCAGCTGATGAAGCTCTCAGAGAAAAGAGGAAAAGGGCACTTGGCTGATAGCTGCTCGGTGTGAAAAAGCTGCAGATTGACCCATCAGCACAGATCCAATTCTGTCTGGTCTGACAAAGGTTAATGTGCATCAGTGAAAATGCGCAAAGGCCGCGGTATTTGGTCAAAGAAAAGGCTGCTCCCGTGTAATGACACGGGACCTCTGTCTGCGTCATCACACTGACCTGGAATAAAGTCATGAAGGGATTACACCTCTGATTACTGTCACATTCACAAGTTAAGACTCATCAGAATGAATTAGACTCAATCAATTCATTGATCATCAAGTCTGCGTGTCCAATTTAGCCTGCCGCAAATGAAATTAGTGCGATTAAACTGATGTGCACCGTCACCTAAGAGGCTGTCCTTCAAAATGAATGTTATAAACTGAACTGCATGTCTGTTTATGACACTGGAATATGCATCATGTCAAAAGGGCTCTTCACTTCTTATTTTATCTCCTGTGTAGCCAAAATTGCAAATAATCTTCCCTTATTATTTGCTTATTGCAGCTAAAAAATTCAGAAAAGTAAGCGATGAATGGCTGTTTATTTGTATTATACTCCATATTGAAAAAAATGTCAAGTGACTCTTGAAAGAGCAAAATTAATGTTTGGTGCGGTATGAATGAATACAAAAGCATTTGATTGTATTTCACCTCTTTCTATAACACATTTGAAAGTATCTCCAATAACCTACAGACCTGGAAGTTGTTTGATAACCCCAAAAACACTTCTCCCCGTCTCCATTTGTTGCCTTGGTTACCAGTCTGAGACCAAATCTCATGAGTGACGTTTCCGTACTTCAACAGCACCTGCAAATAAAGTGAGAGCAATAGATGTGATTTTTCCGTTTTATTCTCCCACTGAATGTGGTGTTTTCACTCGTTTTACCTGTAGTGATCCCACTGTGAATCCACTCATGTGGTACCAGAAGACCAGGGTGCACTGTGGCCCAGTGGAGGAAATGGCAGGTGTCTGGATGTCAGTGGTTTGACCGTAGCCACCGTTTGAACTGTCTGCACACATGTACCAACCCTCTGCACTGCCTCTGTCAGAGGAGAGACCAGCAGAGAATTGTAGACTCAACTGAGAGTCAGTGTTTTTACTCAAGTACTATACACTGTAATAAATTATTCTGTAGTCATTTCATTTTACTTAATATATTTGATAAAATGTATGAAATATAAATGCGTCCTTGATGTTGAGGCAGTTGTTTAAGTAACTTTAATATAAAAATGTTTGAGATAGAATCTACATATTTTGATCACATTAAATATAATCTTTATGTGTAAATAATTCTAAATCAAGAGAATTTTGAATGAATCCAACACAATAGATTTGTTGTTATTAGTTGTTATTAACTCAACTTGTAACGTAGTTAGATTCAATAAATAACATTGCGTGCAATCTGTTGCCTCAATTTTATTGAGGCAACAGATTGCACGCATTTATAGTATTGCATTTATAGTAGCTATTGTTTATCTTTTTTACAGTGTACTTTATACTTATAACCTACTACATTTTGAGGGTCATATTTTACTCCACTATATTTAGCTGCCATTAGTTACTTTCTAGGTTGAGATTTTACATGAAAAACATGATTCATTTAAAGTAATTAGACATTTTTTTAAATGAAACCACATAACAGTATATCAAGTAGTTAAAATGAGCCCTACTCCACTACATTTAGCTGCAAGCTTTAGTTATGTTTCAGGTCAAGATTTTACATGAAAAATAAGATTAAATTTAAGTCTTTAGACATTATAACAGTATCAGACTCATAACAGTATCTTAAATAGTGAAAATGAGCCCTGTCTTTACAAAATAAAATTGCTGTTTAGATAAATACATTAAGAAAAATAATCTTATGATATATTTGTGATATATATAAAACAATCTGAGTGGGTCCATTCTGCATAACAAATATTTTTACTTTTGATACTTTAAGTCCATTTTGATGCTGATCCTTTTGTACTTTTAATTAAGTAAGGGATCTGAATACTTTTTCCACCACTGCTGAGAGTTTGCATCATTATTGGGTAGTTAATATTCTTGTCGAAACTACTTGGTACTGGATTGCCAAAACCCAGCCATAGCTGTAATTGCCTTCACAGACCTCATCTGCATCTTTCACTCTCAGTACGGTGCCTATATCTCCATCCCTTTCTGATTCACTTTTTAAAAAATCCCCATAAGAGATGCAATACCACTTAAATAAGACACCGCTTTCCCCTCTCCATTTCACTCTGCCTTATCGATTGAGAGCCAGTCAAGGGCACTGAAGTGGCGAGGAGCGTAGACTTTCAGACAGAAAAATAATAGTGACTGCAGTTCAGACTGGGGGAAGAAATGACTGAAATCTACTGGTCAGTGTCATTTTCTGCTCTCACTGGCCACTCAATAAAACATAGATAAGGACAATCAGGTCACTGTCTATCCGCTATAGATGGGCCGTACTCACTTAGCTCACAGTGCATATAATGAACATGAGGACACATGAGGAAGAGAAATAATTGGTTTGTCTGCCACCTTTCCTTCACTTTTTTTGAAATTGAACCCCCACTGTGTGTGTACTTTTGCATGTATGGACTGGCAATAAAGTTCTCTTGAGTCTAGTGCTCATTTCAGGGACATTTTATTCATTTATTTCCATCATTTATTAATCTGCCCATTATATTTCTTCTTTAATCATTCATCTTTTTGACTATAAAATGTCCAAAAATAGTTTGAACTTTATAATGTCTGAAATCTATTTAATATACTTGCATAAAGTCCTCATAGTTTGAAAAGGTGGAATTAGAGGATATTTGCCTTTTTTTATTACATTACATTATATTTATTTAATTAGTCTCTATTTGATATTACTGTGACATGAATAGTTTTGCTGGTACTCACAGGGTGTGGTCAATAATAGGACGGTGGTACTGCTCTCCATCGTGAATGCTCTCCCCTTGGTCAGGTGACCAGCGAAAAGCGTGGATCGGGACTAAAGAAGAGTCGACGCCCTTCCAACCACAAGTGTCACCGCCTTCAAAATCACATCGTTCTTTCACTGGAGAAAGAGAAAGATGAATGAGTGAATGAAAATGCTAAAGTGAAAGCTTTCAATGCAGAAATTCTGATCAATAAAATAAAAATGTTTTACCACAGTTTAGTTCATCTGAGCCATCAGAACAATCCAGTCTGAAGTCACACACTTTGCTGTTGGCAACACACTCCCCGTCCGCCCCACACACAAACTGCCCCTCAGGGCAGCTGTGGGGCTGGACTGTGGGGGCAGGAGGGGTCACTGTAGGGATTGTGGTATTTGCATGCGGGAGCTCACCTGGAACAAACACAAATCAACAGGTGAAATTGAAAATAAGGGAGCACAGACATTCTCTAAAAAGTTCATATTTTCTGTTATTCTTTAATAATAATTAACCTTCATATGGGTCACAGTCCAGGAAGGAAAGATCATCAATGGCAATGTCTCCATTAAAATCATCTCCAACTGTCCCTTCAATTACAATCTGACAAAAGAGAAAGAAAATGGAAAGACTTAAGATACTCAGATACGATCACAGGCCAGATTTCTTATGTTAATAAGGTGCCAGAGAGTGTATTAAAAAAGCATCATAAGAGAGCATGTTTCTCAAAAAAGGGAACCATTCGGTAACACTTTACCATAACCATCTAAGTGATGTTTATAGATGGTTTATAGACCAATTATTAACCATTTACAAAGTGCTATACATATTTAATCATTAAATGTTTTAAACCAATTTCTTAAAGATATATGAATCATTTCAAAATCATTAACTTACTTAATATGGTGTTAAAATGTTAGAATGAGTGCAACTAAAACTATTGATAAACTATTAATTATAATTGAATTGTTTGTTAATGGTAAAGTAACTATAAACTTACATTATTATACCATCTATTTGCCATTTATACATGATTTAGTTAGTTAAACATTCATAAATTATGTATTTAACATTATAAATGTCTTCATACGGTTCATAAATGATGATTAAACATTAGCAAACTATCTGTTTAGCATTTATAAATTACGGTTATTGTAAAGTGTTATCAGCCTTTCTTGCTCAACAGATATTTTGACACACATATGGGACAGATAACATAAAAAATGCTGTTTTTTCCCTGGAACACCTGGACATTATGCAATCATCATTAACTACATTTATTGATTGCACATGTGTGAAAATGAGCTTCAGGTGGACAGCTTTTTATTTGCCTTTAAAAATTATATATAAAACATTTGAACATACCTTGATGTGCTGATGTTTATCATTTCTAACCTTGCTGAAGTGTTTGAGAGTATTTTCTTGCCTGCTTTCCAGTAAATGTTGCTACATACAGTGGATTTTAAGATTTGTCAGCAGCTTCCCAATGCAACAAATCATTAGCTAAAAGATTAGTGCTTCAGATGAGTTGTGTCAGCAGCCACCAGGTCCGTTGACTTTGTGCCAAGAAGTGGAACATAATTTGGAAATATTGAACGAATAGTGTCTGATATTAGCTTTGAAAGAAAACAGCTTGGAAATGTTTTCTGCTGATGTTGTTCCTGCAGTAATCAGAGAGCACATGTGTGCACTGCAGAATGAAGCATATCTAATAAACAAAGAAAGCCTGTTAAATGTTTATTTGAAGTACTGTCTGGAGAGGCACCATTCAAGTATTAACTGTAGGTTTTTTTAGAATGCCACATTAGCATGATTTAAGCAGCTGTGTTTTGCAAATATGTTTTGAAATATTTCTCCAATAATCAGCCATTTTAATTTGCTGCTTGTCACGGAAGCAATTTAATTAACTTTAATGCTGCTAAGCTCATTGCTGCTTTTTTCATGCATTTTTTGTGCATTAGATGTGGTTGCACTGGTCATATGAAACCTCAGATTCAGGAGTGAGTTGATTTCAGCTCATTTTACGTTGTCATTTTGTGGCAACGAGCCCACTATGGGAGCAAATGGACCAGCCTGAGCCTGAATTCAATTCATCAGTGTCTCTTCTTTTTTTCACATTTACCCTTTCTGCAGTCAATTAACTTGACAAACAGAGCTCCTGTTTTCAATGCCATAATGGAGAAAAAGTCTTTAACTGCCTGTCAAGTTATACTCACTCATGAGTAATGACAACAGAACATCCATCTTGAGGGATCGATGTCGAGCAGAGAAGCTATTAAATAGATCTTCATCATGCAACGCTGGGGTGCACTCTTATACAGACTCTTTGCTTCACTGCCGTTTCATTGTTGCCTGCTGGGGAACTTTGTTTACCTGTAGCTCATTTGTGCCTGTCTGTCTTTAATTACACAATGAGACTGAATGCAAATTATTTAAAGCAGGATGTGATGTGACTACAAGTGCTTTTATAGTAACTACCCAACAGTATATCATGGAATTAAAGCTAACTCCACTGTAACAAGTAGCAACATTACAATCATGTTGGAAACACCAGTAATACAGTAATAATCCATTATTGTTCTCAACTAAATGATGTAAGCAACATTTTTTTAAAGAATGCAAGTGATGTACTGTATGTCCAGGGGTGCACATAACTGTTTTGGTCTAGTTCTGAAGGGAGCACTTGGAGATGTTGCTTGGTGCTCTCACCCTTTGGGCGGCAGTTATCCTACACTGAAATAAGCCAACTTATATTTTTTGGCAATTTAAGTTGGTAAAACTTGGAAATATAAATTATTGACATTTAGGGCAATAATGTAAGTTAGCACAACAAAGGAAGCCAGTTGTCTGCTCAAAAACAAGTTTGTGAGTTGTTGTTACTTATATCTTTAAGTTGGGCGGCTAACTGATGCTAGCGGCCAACTGATGCTAGCGGCGCTGCTTGTTACAGCTACAAGAGTAGCCATTAGCGTATCAATGCTAACTCAAAATTGTGGTCGCAACATTAGCCGACATTTCATAGCGGCGGTACAGTCGTTCCAATTCATCACATTGCATAGTAAGCAGAAGTAAGGAGTTGACAAAAATCTGAATTCAGAGTTGAGCAAACACAAAACTTAAAATATTTTGTTTAATCGTCCAACTTAAAATTTTATCGTAGTTTGTTGCGATGAAATTTTGAGTTCACCCAACTTTTCTTTTTTTGCAGTGTACAAGCTGTCGTCATCACCACCCTCCAGACTGCTCTCCTCACTAGCTTCCTCTCTTTCAAACATGGTAGATGATGTAGGCCTAGCTTTTTCACCCTGGTTGAGCCTGCGATAAGCTGTTTGCTTCCATAAGTCAACAGCTTGCTTTGGGTCAAAAGTCTCTGTTGTCATCTTTGACAAGTGGATGTGCATCAGAGATGAGAGGCAGGAGTCCAACAGGCAGTTTTTGCATATACACCTGTTTAAATCACCCAAATATCCCGATGTATATGTGTTTTGTACTTATTAACCAAATCTACATTCACTGATCAACGCTGCCACTCTGTCTGTGTTCCAGTTTCACTACACACAGATTCCCCTCGCCTGCAACAATGGGCGGAGAATTAATTTAAAAATGTCCGAAAAGTATGTTGTTCCGCAAAAGTGCTTTTTCTACATATAATCAGGTGTGTCTAATTTATTTTGACTACGCATGCACACCTGCGCACCAGTTATGTGCTACTCCGTGTATGTCCCTGAAATTATTTTCCAACCTGTTAGTAGTTTCTGGCACAACACACAAAAAAGACAACAGTAAAATTCGATTAAGACCATTTTTGGGAGACATACAATTTTTTTAGAGGGAACTTTAAGAAGTATAAACTTGTAACGTGGCTAAATCTGGATAACTCACAGAGCTAAGAGTAACTTTTCTACCCTGTGACATCTGTCATACAAAAAAACATTACGACATAACAGAATTGGGCAGTCTGTGGCCTAGAGGTTAGGAATTGGGCTTGTAACTGGAGAGTCGCCGGTTTGTATCCCGGTACTGACAGGTCTAGGACTGAAGTGCCCTTGAGCAAGGCACCTAACCCCCCTGCACAGCTCCCCGGGCGCAGTAATGTGCTGCCCACTGCTCCTTGCATGGTGCGTTCACTTGTGTGTAAAAAAGGATGGGTTAAATGCAGAGGCTGAATTTCCCCATTGTGGGATTAATAAAGTAATCTTATTATCTTATTATTTATTTAAATGGCCCTTATAGTTACCTGGAACGGCCGAGCGCTGGTGAGGTAGAGAGTCTTCCTGTGCCACAAGTTTCCTTGGTCTCCATAGCGTACCCACAGCATGTGCCCACGACCTGTCGCGGTGGTCCTGAGGTACACCGCCAGGCAGAACACGTGTGAGCCGAACATGTGGTAATGGAAGCGGAAAGCACAGTGGTGGCGGGACTTGAACGGGTCCTTGCCGCGTTGGTGGGTGGGCTGGAAGGCTCTGCTCAGCAACACAGCTGTGTCCTTGAACTCCTGAGGGACAGAGGACTCGATGTAGAGGTAGTGGCCGTAGCTGTTGCCCAGTGTGTGGTCCTTCCAGGGCCCCGTGTTGGTGGTCGGAGTGGGGCCTCGGATGCGGGTCCAATCAAACACATCTCCTCCACTCAGTTCTTGTTTCCAGCTGCACAGCCCGTGTTCAAAGTTGCACTGCAGCTCTGGAGCTGTGAGACATGACAGGAAATTAACAAACACTGGAGCCAGAAAACAACATTTCAAAGTGTTTGTACTTTACTTGACTTTTTCAATTTTCTGCCACTCTATAGTTTAAATCTACTACTGTGACTAGCACTAATAGCTCTTATTGCACTATACCTTGATTGTTTGCTTTTTACTCTTCCTGTAAGTCGCTTTGGATAAAAGCGTCTGCTAAATGACTAAATGTAAATGTAAATGTACTACATTTCAGTGGGGTATATTGGACTTTTTTCTACACTACAGTTATTAAAACCTATAATCACAAGTTATTTTTCAGATTAAGATTTTAAAAACTAAGCGTAAAATGAGATGATGAAATATATGCACAGATATAGAGTTTTATATTGCAAATACAAGGTCCTTAAATGGTAAATGGAAAAGCCTTTAATTTATTTGGTGATAGAGACTTAATTAACAGACATTCTTTAAATTTTGCTCCACATCAATGTATCGCTTACAATATTGTCTATTGGCAATTTTTACTTTGATACTTTAAGGTAATTTAGTATGAAATACTTAGGTTTAGTGACATTTTCAATTCATAACTTGTAATGGTGTATTCTAGTGCAGCAGTCTTTGGCTTAGAAGAATTGATGTAGCATTGCACATCTATAACATCTCTACAAAAATGTTTCTTTCTCATCAAAACCTATGGTCAAAACGTGCCGCCTACGATAACTTCAATGCAACTCGGCCCCCATGAGATTAACAAACAGTTAAGTTGTCGCTCTGCTGCTCTTTCTCCTCAGACAAAGTGCCCAAAGTATGCTGCCACTGAGAGTGTCGAGCGCTGAATAACTGAATGGTATATTATTACTACAGCACTCCAAATTTACTTTCCGAGTGCGCTTTGGCACTTGGCATGACAACTTTAAGATTTGAGTATTTTATGCTCGTAGCTGCTAATGTAGCCTCCAGCTGCTAGCCTCAGGCAAAGATAAGGAGCAAGCTACAGAGGTCTGTTGAACTAACTTCTTTCTAACTCCAAACCCTCAGATTTTTTTCATTTTCAAAATAGTTTTCAGCCCTAGCTGATGCAAGTGACATCACCTGAGGCAATTTATTTTCTTCTAGAGCCACAAAAAGCTTTATGCGTGGTTTTAGTAGTACTCAAAACATGTAAACACATTTTGACGTGTAAAATCGGTGGAGTTCCTCTTAAGTAAAGTATTTGTTCTACCACTGAATATTTGTAACCAAAAGAGACACTCACAACATTCCTCCTCATCGGATCCATCCCCACAGTTATCCACAAGGTCACAGAGCTGCAAGTGCTCCACACATGCCTTGGTATGCACGCAGTGGAAATGTGTGTGTGCTGGGCACTCTGCCACTGCAGGGGGCATCGAGCAGTTCTTGAAGGTGACATCATCCAAGGCGGAGACCCCATCAAACACACCGAGGCTGATCTTAGCCAGAGCGATCTGGAAGGGCTGGGTGATACGACCAAGCTGTACGGTGACCTGGTTCCAACGAGCTCCCTGGTCGTACAAGGTCCTCCATATGACAGTGTTGTTTGGGACTCCGTTGATTCGAAGGTACATGTCTGCAGCACCCACTGACATACCTGAGTTATAATGCCTGGAGGAGATGAGGGAGAGATAGAGGCTTAAATTTTACCGATAATAACATTCCAGCACATAAATGCGTGCATTCTGTGGTATTATACTTGTTTCTTCACACCACATACTGTAAATCAAAGATTCCTCTTGTGGTAATGCATATGCTTGCTGGATATAATACATGAGATCTCTTGATTACTCTGCAAAAAAATAATAATTCATAAACCTCCCTGCCAGGAGAAACCCCCAAATCATCCAGCGGAAATATAAAATCTGTCATTTGACATAAACTTTTAGGGGCCATAAAGCTGTCAAAACATGACAGATTCAGATGCGTTATCTTCCCATTGTGTTTGGCTGTGAAATAAGAGATGCTGAGAGAGCAGAGCCGAGACAGGTGAAATGATGGTTGGAGGAAAGGGAAAAAGATCAAGAAAAACACAAAGGAAGAGAGACAGCGAATGGAAAAAGTCTGAAAATCCAGGTGGATCTACAGATTGTGGTTATGATAACGAGACATGTTGAACAACTTTACAGAGCAGAGACGGAGGCTACAATGTGACGCTCACCAGAAGGTCATGGTACACCCGGAGGCCGACTGTTTGAACCAGGGTCCTCGGAGGACAGCCCTTGGATAAAGACTGCTGCTGTTCTTCAGTATAAACATAAAGTGGCCTGCAGTGAGTGAGACGACAATTACTATTCAAACCATAATTAGCGTCTGTTTTATTACACACAGCCCCACATTGCGGCAAACATCTTGTTCCGACAGACAGTGAATCACCTTTGAAAAAGCTGAAACTGTTACAGATGCAGACAGTGGAGAGTTTTATTTACTATTCGACTCAACGCCTTCGCTCATTATTGTTGTTGCCAGATGGGTCAATTTCATCCTCTGAGAAAAATCTCTCCCTCTGGGATTTTTTGTTTTTGCACAGCAATGCCAAGTGAGTGTATTAAGAATCATGGAATAAACAAAACATATCTTGTCAATTGCAGTCGCCATGCCGACCGAGCCTTGTTGATGAGGCAGGTCAGAGGACAATGGCGAGGCTTGTTTGTTAACAGCCGGGCTGCAAATGTGCAAATAGCTGCTCGGTGCTGCAGTGATGTGCAGAGGGGCCATTTCGTTTCACACAACTCATCACACCATGCTGCGTTACACTGCTGCACACAACACAGTACACCTCCATATAAACAATGTTGGATTTAATATTTTCAGGCTGATAGAGGGCAAACTCACAACACAGTTTCTAACATTTACCTAGACAGCTAGCTAACCATGGACCAATGGTGGAAAAAGTATTCAGATTTTTTACTTAAGTAAAAGTACCAATACCACACTGTGAAATTACTCCACTACAAGAAAGTACTTAAGTAAAAGTACAAAAGTATCAGTTTTTTATACCTGAAAAAGTAACTAATGCTGACAGCTAAATGTAGTGGAGTAGAAGTGTTAAGTTACATAATGTGGAAATACTCAAGTAAAGTACACATACCAAAAAACTGTACTTAAGTACAGTGTTTGAGTAAATGAACTTAGTTAAATTCCACCGCTGCAAATTACATAACAGTTATTTTAATGGCATCATTATATATTCCAGTGTAATATTTAAACTTGTATGTACACAGTTGCCCCTAAAGTTGTAAAACCTTTGTTTTCAGACACAATCCTCCGTTAGTTGTGGTTTCATTTTTATTGTGATATGTCTGGAAGATATTTATTAAAAACTTTTGAGAAGATATACACTTTATCCATCAATAATAAATCATCATTTCATGGAAAGAGGTAAAAAATATTTTATTCTAACATTATGGGCAACCGTGTAGATTAGATAAAATAAGACTTAATTGATCCCTGGGGTGAAATTCACATGTTTCAGTGCTTTTTTATCCGTGCCTGACGCTGCACAGTATGAGGTGGTGGTGTGTTGAAGTTGGAAAGTTTACTTGGCTCCTATTGCGTGGCTAACTGCCAAATAAACACAGTTTGAACACCACCACATACCTGCGCATTGTTTTCAATCTTTCAGTGGTCACAGTCATATCTTCTAAACCTGCAAACAGATGCTCCCACCAGGATATTTGTCATTTCACAAAGCTTGAAGCATATGAAGAAGCTTCCGAGGATCAGAACAGGGACTATAGCTCACTGCCTGCACCGTCTCCAAATCTCAATTTAACCGAGCATAACGGAGATTTTCACAGCATGTTCACACGATGTACATGACAAAATAACAGATGGTGATGCTAAAAGAAAAAAACTGCAAAATGTTATCAAATCAACTAACAATGAGAGTCCTTGTTAAATCTAAAAATCCATCCTAAAATGTTTTTGCAGGTTAGTTGTGTAGAAAAGCCTGAGTATATGAGGCATAATATATACAGTGGCATGTTGTGGAACATAAACCTTGGAGAGACCAGCATAGTATTGAATGATGGGGTGTTAATATGCAGAATGGGTACAGCACAGCATTATGTCGATTTCCTTTCTATTATTCAGATGGCTGAGAAAGCATTTCTCCATGAAGCGCTTGTATCTCCCAAAAAACCCACAGACAAGGGATTTTCTTTCCTTCCACAAAACCTTGAATTGATCTTTAGATAGTATTATCTTTTGCCACTTATTTCTGACCAAACACCTCGGACATCCTATCAGTTAATCATATTTCTATTCTCATTCCAGTGATTGGTGGTCGCAGCAGCATATTGCAGACAGCAGCATTGCTACTGAACATATGTGGTTGTGTTTGTTTCTTTACCCTCAGTGCTGTTTGTAGAGTGGTCCAGAGGAGGTGGGTGGTAGTATGGAGGAACCTCCACAGAGGAGCCCCTGACCCAGTCAAAGCCATCGCCAAGGGTGAACTCATACCAGCCGCAATTACCTCCCTCAAAGTCACACTCAGATGCTGAATTAGTGGAGAGAAAATGATTTAAATAAAGATGAGACAGAAAGGTATTTTTTCTATGTGATAAAGGCTTCTTTTACCAAGGTCAAGAATGCATTTCAATCTTTTAAATCAACATGGATGAGAAGTACTTGAACTGCAATGAAAAATGGGAATTTGATTTAACATGTTCGCAGTTACATCTAAATAAAGTAATGCACTATGCACTTGTTGTGAGACAGCGACCTCTAGGAGCTGTAATAATTATGATGAGATGGGAGGAAAGCAAGACAGAAGCCCCTTTCAGACTGCTGTTTCAAGCCGTGATTTTTATGCCTCTATGACGTATCGCCTTCAATCGTAATGCGGGGACCAAGTTATCCCGGCTCTGTACTGTCTTTGCAGGTAGTAACAGGCGCTAAATTGGCGAGACTGTTCGAGCCACCAAAAAGGAAAATATGTGGCATATTATTATTTGTGCGACCAACACTTGGGTAATAAGAAAGGAAGTGGGCAATATCATCAGAAACACGCCTCTCACTTGAGTCCAACAGTAATCGGAGCATGTTCAGCAAAATGCAGAACAACTTTGCTTGAGTCTGTAGAATCTCTACAGAGAGAAACAGCACGACGTGCAGTACTTCCATCATCATTATTTTGAATGCATTTGCTGCTGCCGTCGCTTATTGTACATGTACTGCCTCTGCTCTGTTACACAGCACTACAGTCTCCTCCCACTTTGTTCCACATGGATGGTCGCCAATACTGAATCAGTATGAATGTTCTAAGGCGAAATGACGGCAGAGCTTCGTTACAGCAGTTTTGCTAAATTGCAGCATGAAAAGGGCTTGAGTAAGGCCATTCAACCAGCTCTTATAAAGGCTGCCACTTATACACTTACAGGTCATTTCACTGCTTCGTCATACTGGCAGATAAATATATTTCATAAAAACTGCTCTCAGTCGAACGTACAAATAGGATGTGGATTATTTGAAAGGGTTACTTGGCAACAAGGTTCTTACGGCAGCTGGCTTCGTCCTCTCCGTGGGGACAATGTGGGGTGAAGTCACACACTTTGCTCTCCTCGATGCATTCTCCACTGCCACAGGCAAAAAACGAGGGAGGGCAAACAGGAGGAAGGGGTACACTGCTCCCTGACACAAAAGATTAAAATTAAATTAAAAGATTAATACAATCGATATCACAGTGTTCAGTTGCAAGAGATACTTTGATAACCGAGTGCTACCGAATCAGATGTAGACCAACCTGATACAAAGAGCTACAGTCGTTATCACTGAGTCCTATAAAGTGATTTTATCATTAAAGAGCACTCGCTGGGAGATCATGGTGGATTTATATAGACGAGCTCTGCTGCATCCAGAGAGGAGTACATTAGCTCTGTGTTATGGAAGATTACACTCAACTGTGAAGTAATAAAGTTCAGATATTTTTATCAATAGTATGTCCAAGACACCCATCTATTGAATGAATTTCATTCTGCTTATGTGGAGTATTGGAAACATAAATGAAAAATCATCCATTTTTTGAACGGCTTTTGGCTGGCTATTGAAAATGAGACTTTAAATGGTGTCTACTTTATGATTTCTGCAGTAACTAACTTTTTGAACATGAGCTGAGCCATACTGGCAATTATGTGAGGTCACCAAACTGATGTTCTAATAGAGTAAAAGTTGCCCCACTCTAACAGATGGCTAAAACATTATAACGGGGTCAAAGGGGTTTCAAAGCAGAATTTATTGATTTTTTGGGCCACTTTTGGGGCAGTGGAACAAGCTGTTCTTATAGCTAATAAGATAGCAAACAGTTGCCTATTTACACATCAGGCAACCAACATGCAACCCCTTTTACATTACATACAGTCATTTAATCCAATGTTCAAGGTTGGGTGCATGACATTCAGAACATTAATACATTAATCTGTTCTTTGTTTTGGTAGCCAGTCCAGCTGTGCGTGGATGTTAGTGTATGTAAGTCTGTGATTTTGAAACTGCTGGCGATCCCAGTGCTCACGTTCCACTAGCTGGCTAATTTCTAACGGTGACGGGATGGCAATGTCGCAGAAGCCGAAAGTAGGGATGTCACAATTTCAATTCTGAATGGAAAAGTGATAAGAAAATGAGCTTGATTGTGAAAATCGAAAGATTGATGAACCATATGGGTGTGGTAGATTCTGGAAAAATATGGCAGTTATATCCCACTTATTACCATGTAGCCTATCTTTTCAAAGAATAATTTGAAAGTATGAATGCCAGTTGTCACAGCGTAAAACCAATGATTGCTCAATCTTTACAAATCAACACTCGACAACCTAACAGTGACGTAGCCTTTAGGGCAGAAAAAACAGTGTAAATTGAGATTTGAATCAAATCTTGACCTCAAAATTGAAAGTGTAATCTAAATGTGTTCACCTGCTGCTGCTGGTTCCTGAACATTTGCACAATTGTTTGTTGCTGTATGTTTTTATAGGTGTATAGTGTATTGCTAGTGTATTTATTTATGACTTTTGTGTATTTATATATTCATAGATTGTATGTGTTTTATGTGTGTCATGTTTGCATCTTCCACCACCACAGTCTATCTATCTATCTATCTATCTATCTATCTATCTATCTATCTATCTACCTATCCATCCATCCATCCATCCATCCACCCGTCCATCCATCGGTTGGGAGACGTGTGGAGGCAATCCCAGCCCAGACTGAATTTCGTTTTGAACATCATGTACAGCACCTTTCATGTGAAAATACTGATTATTTTAGCTTTAATAACTGTATATTGTCTATATATTGTCTTTGTACCAACCCTGTCTCCTAGAAATTATATTTAAATACAAATAATTTGAAACAATCGAAACATTTGATAAGAGACGAAAAGACTGCACTGCTTTCATGCATACAACATAATGAGAAAATGTTAATTAACATACCTGGCACTGTATTTAAGCATAACTTCTAAGAGACAGGGTTATCTCTACAGTATATTGGGATATTAAACCGCTAAATAGTGTCTTCCTCGCTGACTCAGCAAGATAAATTATCTGATAAAATGATTAAGCTACAGTAGGGCAGATGAAATGACTGGGAATATCAATTAGCCAAATAAAAGCTTAACTGTAATAGATTATATGTTGGCCAGCTCATTCCTAAAAACCTGCGCAGAGTGTGATTTATGGTAGCAGGGTGTAATCGAGCTTTGGCTGAAAATACAATTTACAGTTACATGTTTCTGTCTTACAAACATTAAATTATAGGCCTCAGCTTATAATGTTATTATTTTAATTGTAATGTGATTTGATGTTATGAATCCATAACTGAACAAATACAATGTGCAACAAACTAAATATCTATGTAAACAGGATAAATAACAAAGAGCGGGACATGAAGACAGTGTAAGTAACTGTAATGGCATCAGTAATAGATGATAATAGATGTGAGCCACATTCAAACAATGACCTTGTCTTCTCCACATATATAGGTCAGCCTGCATATATGTTATATACATAATAACCCTTTGCCTGTGTAGTAAAGTGTTATTGGTATTTTACTGTGACGCCCATTGGTTGTTTCTCCTGTAGTGGAGCTTGTTTTATAAGATAACATGGACCATGCTTTTAGAGGCCTGGAGCATTTCATAAAGCTACTGTTGGGGGAAGAAAACAGATGGAAGCTGAGGGACCAAGTGCCAAGGTGACAGAGTGTCCAACAGACTCTCAAGTAGGGCTGGGCAATATATCGATATTATAAATATTGCAATATGAGACTATATATCGTTTTAACATAAATCTTGGCATAAAAGCAGTCTTTTCTTGATTTATTTGATTTGGGATTTGGTTTAAAATTTGGTTTATTTTAAGACAAGATATTTTTGTTTCACTTTACAAAAAAGAAAATACGTACTGCATAGGTTATACCCTTCCTTCTTAAGTAAAAAAGTTTTTTAAATTAAAAAATAGAAGAAAATATCTTGTAGATCTTTGTCTGAGAAACAAAGGAATCTTTTTCTCAAATTGTCCTCAATCTTGTCAAAAAAAGTTCAGTGGCAAGTGATCACATCAGATTTAAGGAAGGATATTAACAGACTAGTTTGTGTATGTTAGCAGTGTGTTTTATGAATAAAATATCGCTTCTTAAACTATAAAAAAAGGCACTTACTGAACTGTACAATAAAAAAAAAGAATATATTTTCTAATTTGAACTCAGTATTGTGAATTGTAGAGACCTAAAAAATCGGAAGGCCACAGGTAGCAGCCTACACAAGACAATCAATAAAGCTCAGCTTGTTTTACAGGCAGATAGCAGCAACATCATCCTATATTGGATGAAAAACAGCAGCTGTAAAGGTGCTATAGCTTGTGCTTGCAGCTGAAAAATCTGTATATCACTAAGACAACATGTAAAAAAAAGATGTCCAAAATATCAAGAGAACAGCGCTTTATCAAAGGCTCCCAGCCAAGATGTTCAGCTGTATCATATTCATCATTGAGCTGCAGGCAGCGCACTAACGCACACATAAATAAACCCATACACTGTAGCACTGACTGCCCCTTGTTCAGCGAGGGAAAATGTGTAGCAAGCACTATTTTAATGATCCAGTTATTCTGTTATGAATCCCATCCATTAGTGTCTTCCCCTGTTATCAGTATTCAAAACAGGTTTGTGGTGGTCTGTTTATGTGTGGCGATATTTTAAAATGTCAAGGTGTGAACTTGTCCCGTTTGTGGAGTGAGATGTTAATAAAGGTATCTGTACCAGCCCCAGTCACACAGCCGAGACCAAAGGATAGGTCATCGAGGGCCAGGACCTCAGAGGCTCTGCTGTCAGCTGAAAACTGCCCTCGAATCACCACCTGATGGAAACACAGAAAACAAAAGAAATCAAGAAAATCACTCAGTTGTCTCTTTTTATTACTTTTCTACACAGTCTGTTCATCTTTTTGTATTCTGGCTTGTGTGTACCATCAATATGTGTGTGCATTAGTGCATTTGCTTGTAGTAAGTGACTACTATGTGTGTGTTAACACTGACACTCATACCTAAATGGCAGAATTATTCATTTGCCAATGTCTTCCAACAACATATATGACCATTCTTCTGTTGTTGTGAAATGAAACTAACTGGTAAGGTTTAAGAAAATATCATGGTTTGGGTTAAAGATACCTTGTGATGTTGCATTACTAGAACATGACGCGGTTTTATACTAACATTGTTACATTTATTGTCCACTTTTTTAAGACGCTGACTAAAGCTTTCACACAGGACTAGAAAAGCATTCTCCTGGATCAAAGTCCTGTTTGACCCAACCGTCCACCCAACCTCCTTTATATGTGCACTTTGTTGCTCTTTATACAATGTAGGGTTTTCATGATACTAAAATTTTCAACTCGATACCGATACTCAGGAAAATATTTGATACTCGATACCATTTTCGATACCACAAGGATAAAAACAAAGACCCCTTTAACAGAAATATTTTTATTAACAAGAAAAATGCAACATGTAAAAATTAACACAACCACCGGTTAAATATTTATAATAAAAAACAGTTGAGCAAAAAGAAACTGCAACTATGATAACAAGCTTCAGATACTCGATACTTTTGAAAATGAGTACTGTATCCGGATACAACGTTTTAGTATCGATACTTTTTTGAGTATCGATACTTTTGACAACCCTAATATAATGTCAAATGACTTGCTCCTTTGCTCCAGTCATAACATTGGCACACAAATATGTGCAGTGGCTGAATACAAACAAAAAATACCCTAATTAAGCAGTTGCATGACATGATCATGGTCTGACTCTAAAAGTCTACAGCTAGTATCTAATTGAATTCATTTTGTAGGTGAATACTGAATTACTGAACAAAATGAAATTTTAACATGATAATGGCTCCAGACCAAAAGAAAGCAGATCACCAAAGTCACTACAATTCATCCCGAGGAGGACATGAATGTCTGGACAACATTTCATGACAATCCCTCAAATAGTTACAATTACAGACAGACATTGCCATCTCCAGAGTCGCAATGCTTGCTGGTGATAAACATCACATATTCTGTGACAGTCACTGTGCTAATGATATGAAATCTGCACTGATCAAAGTCCACTGAACAGCTTTATCTACACCCCTGTAGTTTTATAGCCCATCATTTATGACTGATCTAAACAATAGATTGTGTCATTGTGGGTGATGGGAAAATGCATCCAACCAATTGTAATTGGTCATACTTGTCATCTGGTGTTTCTTTTTTCTAAAACTGGACTTTGAGCCCAGAAAATAATACAATCTATCGAATGATAGCAGTGAGTGTATATATAACTGTTTATTTAAGATTTTACAGCTAAACCAGTGTGTTTATCTGATTCAGACAATGTACCCTTACTCTCAGAAAATATTGGGTATTTTTATCCACAGAGTTATTGTTGTTAGTAGCAGCAGGTTAATCACATCACTCTGATTAGATCTTCTGTGATTCTGTTTCAAGCTTTAGACCAAATGTGTATACATATATATATATATATATATATATATATATATATATATATAATATAAATATACATATAATATATATTAATATTATATTAATATATATTATATATTATATATACATATATATATATATATATATATATACATGTATATATATACACATATATATATACATATGCAGACATATCCGAAGAAAAAAACCCTGAGGATATTTAAGCAGGCGAAAAAGTGGAAATCATCAAGTGGACTGGGCTAAAGACTAAATTAAAATCGCCCAGAATCACTGTGGTAAACTATCCAGTTAACTCAGCTGCCTTTAAAACATGAAGTAGATTAATGGAGGGGAAAGTGGATGTTAGCAGAGAGCTGACCTGTCTTTACCATCTTATGAAAGTGATCAGGCTGAAGTCAGTGACAGATGGCGAGGGCAGAGAGGAGGAGAAGGGTGACACACTGACATTGTCTGAGGATATACTTTAGGAAGGACACAAACAGCAGGCTTCACAGGGCTCCAGATGGCCTCTGAAGGGTCTAGTTGAGTCAGTAGCCCCTCATTGCACAGAAACAGCTCTTGTTGTGCGGCTCATTTCTGCTGTGATGACTTGATCAGTCGCAGGAAAACTCATAGGTTATATCTTAAATTGTATATCGTAAAGGTCCCATATTGCAAAAAGAAACTGCGCCTTTCAATGAGCCATCAGGAGGTCCATAAGGTTCTGATGTCACAACTTAACTATACGTATGCAGAAAGTGCTGCTAGAGTGCTGTTAACAGTTACTACCTAGCTGAAATGACGGTGCACAGACACAGAGAGCGTCTCAACAACAGAGCATCTCAGATAGGGAGTGAATACACGTAAATTAAGACAGACGGTATCAGAAAAAAAAAATTCAAACATAAAAGCATGTAAACATGTTCTAGTAGAAATCCAACATGAGCCTGAAAATTAGCATTAGTCTGTTCAACATGTAATAAAAATATCAATAATACAATATGGTATAGTTCAATAAGATGAAGCTTGGCCAAATGCACTATGACATAAACTACTTAATGATTTAAAACTGCATTATCAATGCAACAAACTGTGATGTATGTCAGATATCAGATTTGAATCAATTTAGTATTGATATACTTGATATACAGCTCTATATAGTAAACTCTATTATAGTAAATTGTAAATGTTACAGACCTGAAAACTGTGATTGCTGGAGAACTTAATCACTGTCCGCTGCCACGTTTCAATCTGTGTGGAGTGTTTCCACACCTCTGCGCTCTGATCCAGAGTATGAGCCTGAACCAAGACCTGAAGATCTCCATGTTTTGCGCCAACATAGTGGTAGAAACTCATCTGTTGAATGAAAGTGAAATGAAGATATCACCTGTTGTTGTAATGTGGTTGTTGATTGTTTTGTGTGCATGCCAATAGGGGATTTTTGGGTAACGCTTTATATTAAGGTCCTTGTAATAACCATTAATTAACAAGTAATAAGGCCCTTGTAAGTCCTTACATTAACATTATTCTGTGTTTATAAGCTTATATAAGTGTTAATAATGGCATTACAAACACCCATGACCCACCCATTATGTCTTTGCCATGCCTTTATTAATCTTATTTTGTTTGCTTATTGATATTAAAATATACTTTATTGCTCATCTATTATAAGTTAACTATAAGTTAACTATGCTTTTTGCAACTACCGGATCTAAAGCGAGAACAATGCCTTATTACTTGTTAATTAATGGTTATTAAGGACCTTATTATAAAGCGTTACCGATTTTTGTTACCTGGCAGGTCTGACTGGGCAGGAAAACGGGGCTGCTCAGGTCTGCAGTGGTTCTGTTTCCACTGACAGGTACAAGTGACAGGAAATGTGCTAAAGGAGAGGGAGACATGGGGGTGTGCATGTATATAAAATATGAATAAACCAGATACAGTGAAGGTTGTGAATTTAAAATTGATTTACAGTATGTCCCACATGACAGATGTCAGATCTTCCTACCTGATGTGTTGTTGTTGTGGTCTTGTGAAGGTCGCAGGAGCTCAGTTGTTCTGGTCCATCCAGAGAGCGTCTCTGAGCTCTGGATCAGGTCACAGAATCCCTCCTCAAAGTCACACCTCTTATATCTGGAGCCTTCAACAACAAAAAACACTTTCCACTAGTGCTTTTTTGTGTTTCATCCTGAAATATAGTTTACTGTGAATCTGTGTATTGGGATTTAGCTTTGGGTTCAACAAACAGTAAAAATTCAGTCAGCAGAGTCAGCAAAATGGCTTCTCATTATATGCATCTTCTCTAAATCTATTTTGACTTTATGGTCAAATGTGTCACAAGGGATGGTGAATAATTAGTAATCATACTGCTGAGGTATGCCAGACAGGATCAGCACTGATGCAACACAGAATTACATTTTATGAGTTCATATTTTAAGATATAATTACAACTGAATATTCTCACAGAAACCTCTATTATCGCTAACTTGTATATGTTGTGTTAGAAAATGGGCATACATTAAGAATGCTTTAATACTTTATGTGTAAACTGTTATTCCAATTCAGACCTCTATTTTTTGTTATTTGCACCAAATGCTGCCAAAAAAAATTTAATAAAAGTAAAATAAAAATTTTACTTCACTGCTCACATGGAGAATGGACTTGTCTAGCACAATGTGCAAGTAAGTATTAATGTATGAAGTAAACAAGTAAATATGTAAACGAGTGTGCATGCAAGTGCATACATCTGTGATGGTTAAAAATGATCATCTTGATCATTTTGTAAGTGGGTAATTAACACTTAACTGCCTCGGTCAACATTTTCTTAATTATCTAAGAAAAGCTGGTAAGCAGGGTAAGAAAAGCAGTTAATACAAAACAATAATAATAATGTACTGTACAGCTACAGACTGTTAAATACATGTCATCTCAGCTGGAAAAAAGCTTGATGATATTGAGTAAACGCCATAATGGTACATCATGTTGTATTCACCCTGCATACCAGCGTTACAGAGAGGTATTTCATCTCAATCTCAGTGACAATACCATGAAAAATCAGTCAAATTTCAGTCAAAGTCAATTTACTGGTGCATCTCAATGAATTAGAATATCATAGAAAAGTTTATTTATGTCAGTATTTCAATCCAAAAAGTGGAAATAACACATGATATAGATCCATTACACAATGAGAATGAAACATTTCATGTCTTAATTTATTTAATTTCTTCTAATTAAAATGATTATGGCTTACATTTAATGAAGACCTAAAATTCAGTATCTCCAAAAAATTGTAATATTACAAAGGACCAATTTTAAAAAGTGTGTTTGATATGGAAATGTTGGCCTCTGAAAAGTATGTACGTCCACCTATATGCTCTAAATACTTGGTTGGGGCTATTTGACTTGAACTACTGGAAATTTACTTTTCCATGATGAGGCCGGCTCTACGCAGGGGCAAGAGGGGGCCGAGCCCCCTTAAATAAATGTCTTGCCCCCTCAAATCTAAATTTTAGAAATTGAGAAATCACATTTTAATATACTCACAAAATGGATATACATTACAATTTGACAAAATATTTTCAGTAGCGGAAAAATCTGACGAATAAGGGACACACGATACACGATTGTTGGCTGAAATCTGTATGAAGGATGTTTTATTTTATTTTATTCATTTATTTTATTTTTATTTTTCAGTTTCCCCCCCCTGAGGGATTGCCACCTTATTGTGGTCAGGGGGTTTGTATGCCTCAGTGACCTTAAGAGCTGAAGACCAGCAGGAGCCTAGTCTTCAGGTGGGACACCTGGACAGGTCAGCCTGGACAGAAGTGTAATCCACTTCTCCAGGTTGGGGTTGGACACATAGACCCCTTTCAATGAAGAAAGCATCGTTACTAGCACAGAAAAAAAGTGCTGGAGCATGATGTGTACACATGATGCCCCCTCATATATGCTGCCTAGAACCGCCCTTGTCCCATGATATTCTAATTTATTGAGATGCACCTGTATTATTCTCCTATCAAGATTATATACTTATTGTAGTGTATGTTTCCTGCTTTACTCACAGTCTTCCTCGTCGCTGCCATCTCCACAGTCGTCAGTGAAGTCGCACACACAGTCCTCCGGCACACATAACCCCTGGGAGCAGCTAAACTCCTGAGTTAAACAAGCTCCGACAGACACAGGGGTAAACAGCAGAGAGAAGGCCAGCAGTAGCCACACTGAACCCAGCAGCAACGTCATCAGCCTGGTTATTGTTTGTCCTTTAACTACAACTCCTTCTCTTCAATCCCGAGTAAAAGCATTTTGTTGTTAGGACATGAGGAAGAACTTCAATCGAGGTAGTGCTTTCTTTACCGTGTACAGTTTGCTTGGATCTTGGAAGCTGTTAGCATGTTGTAAAAGGCAATAAATGGCTTTTATGGCTGTTACTCAATAAGGTCACTTTGTTGGTTGGTGTGTTCATTCTAGTGCTTTTAGCTAAATGCTAACACCAGCATGCTAATATTATGCCATTTAGCTAGTTTACTATGGTCAACATATAAGCTCAGCTTGCTAATTAGCACTTAACACAAAGTAGATAATAAACTTTGACAATTCATCCTCAGGGAAACCTAAATGTCTGTTCCAAATTCGGTGGCAATAAGTATAAAGGATAGAATAAAAATAAATAAATGACTTGATAAATACATTAATGTGCTATTATTAACAATAACAATGTTAGAATTAAATGTAGGCATTACTTGTGACATGGGGTGCACTTATATAGCGCTTTTATCCAAAGCACTTTACACTACACACTACGCTCATTCACCCATTCACACACACACATGCATACACACATACTGGTGGCCGAGGCTACCAGGGCACACTGGTGCCACCTGCCACCATTGGGAATTCATTCACACACCGATGAACGCAGCATCGGGAGCAGTTTGGGGTTCAGTATCTTGCTCAAGGATACTTTGACATGTAGCTGCCATGGTCGGGGATCGATCCACCAACCTTCCGGTTACTCTACCAACTGAGCCACAGGCGCCCCCATATATATATTTGTCTAAATTTCCTTAGTTTATTTTCACTTTAATTAATCTCCCTATTTACTTGTTTCCCTACTAATTTTCCCTTTTTATTTTTAAATAAATTTCAATTATTTCTATTTATTGGCTATTTTCTCATCTATTTATCTTATTTATCTATGCATTATTACACAAGTAAGTGGAATTAATAGAAGTGAATAAAGAAGCAAAGTAAAACACATCTATCACAAACACAATCTATGTCACATTTTATAAATTATGAACACATTTTAAGAATATTAATATTTTTACTACATTTATTGTATTCTTTATTTTTTTTATTTTGGCAGCTTCTTCCTCCACAAGTTACGTGTTTGTTTCTGTATGTGTGTATTTGAGCTGTAACCGAAACAGCTATTTACAATCCTATCCTTGAGCACAAAAAGCTTTTAGAATAATCACAGCTAATAACGCATTACTCAATTGGAAAACGATGTCTGTCTGTACAGGTGAAAATTGTGAAGAGCCTCCAGACAGCCTGCTGTTTTCAACAAGATAAACTGCATTTGCTCTAAATACAAGTTGGTGTATTGAACCAATAAAAGAAGGGAAAGAAAAGATGAGGTTGGGAATATGAACTGCTATGAGGGGATCATTAACTGTGTCGGGGCTAGGTCCCACTTTACAGGGAGGCATAATTTCATTTCACAGCAATCAATAAAGACAGGGCCTTAAAACAGACAAGCAGCAAGCCAGTACAAGAGCTGGTGTAGTTCAAATGAAATTAACCTTGAGAGAAAAGGCGAACTCGGCGGCTCCGTGAGGGACGAGGAACCAACGGAACAAGGAAAAGATCACGTCTGTATTGACCTCTATTGGCAGTGGTAGTGAGAGTGAGAGTGAACTGAGTGCAGCTGGCAGCAAGTTAAGACGGAGCTTCATATAGTATGAATGTGTCCTGTTGAGTTTTGTTTCTAAGTACCTCAACCAGTTAATTTGAATAGCAGTGTCAGGTTGCAAAAATACATGAAATGTGAGGTAATCTGAGGTCAGGATGATAACAACAACAGACAGACTAATCATCTTATTCTAATTTTACATGTGACAGGAAGTTCAATCATGGTGACTAATCACCATAATAAGCCAATATCAACCAGGGAGAGTCATTAACATCTGCCAGCAAAGAGCTGAGCAGCAATGTACATGTTGAAGTTTCTTTGGGCAAGATACTGAACCCCAAATTGCTCCTGATGCTGCGTTTATTGGTGTGTGAATTAATTTATTGATGGTGGAACCTGGTCTCACAGGAATCTGTGAAATAGCCACGGATTCGCTTAACTCAAAATCCATGGAATAGCCACGGAATCACTCAAATTTCTGTGAAACTGACACGGATTTCGCTACAATGCAAGTTAATGACAGTCATATCCCGTGGCTATTCCATGGATATTTTTTCCTATTGGTTTGTTCCAAGTCACGTGACTTTCGAGGTCCCGGCGGTCAGAACAAAAAACATGGCGGACAGTTCTCTCATTTTTAGTGAAAAAAATCAATATTTTGATTTTGATCACATTTCTAGCGGTAAATATATGTTTTATTTTCTAAATCTTCACTCTGCGAATGTACATAATCACTTTGTATGTTGGAATAGCCACGGGATATGACTGTCATTAACTTGCATTGTGGCGAAATCCGTGTCAGTTTCACAGAAATTTGAGTGATTCCGTGGCTATTCCACGGATTTTGAGTTAAGCAAATCTGTGGCTATTTCACGGATTCCTGTGAGACCATGTTGGATGGTGGCATGTTTACAACGTATGTGCTTGTATGGTTTGGACACTCATTGGTACAGTACACAGTGTTCACACTAGTCACACAAACTGGACTTTGGAGTCGAGTGTACTTGGATCCTGCGCCTGATGTGGAAGCCCCCGAGAGTTTACAGCAATGCTAGCAGCTAAATTCTAATCCAGCATACTCACAATGACGATGCTAACAAGTTGATGCTAATGTCAATACAAGATCATGAATTGATCTAATGCACCTCTGCAAGTAAAGCAAATGTGCTACTTTCTCATAAAATCTTCCCTCTACAGCTCATCCTGTTCATTTGAGTTCACGTCTTTCCTTTCCTTCCAGCTTATGAATTCTTAACAACAATTGTGATTCAGTTCACCTTCATGAGAAAAATAGAGGTAAAAGCTAAGCAGCACATTAAGTGACTAGAATAAGACAAATGTATCACTGAAGTCCCAAGGGCTGGCGTGACCAGAGCAGCCATTTGTCAAAGATTTGAAATAATCTATTTCGCACAGAGTTTTGTTCTTATTAAAACAAAGATGTGATTAAATCCTGTTCCCGTTTGTACCCACACTGATTGTCTGTGACCTCAATTTTTTTGCCCTTCTGTTGATGTTTCATCTGAGTAATGGTGAATGGGAGGTTACCTTCACACACTCGGACATGAGCTGAAATGGAAAAATTGAGTTAGAAATCCCATTATCTCACAAGTTTAAAAATAAATACAGGACTAGAAAGAAATGCTGCTTGGTGTCATTTTTTAATGCACAGCCAAAACAAATCAGGTTATGCCCTGCTGTAGCAGAGACACAGAAAGGCAAAAAAACCCAAAAAACAATCAATGAAATCTCTGAAAATTTCAGCACACACTTTATGTTCCCAGACATATTTTCATTCAGCAGCAGTAGGTAAGCTGAAGTGATTTTATAGGAAATGTAGCTCTAAGAGAAAAAAGAAAACCGAGTTAAGTTCAGCTGCCTCGTCATTCATCTTCATAATCCCTTTCCCCTACCCTTGCACCTTTCGACAGTTTGTTAATTAGAACATATTGACAGCAGAGAACATTTGCATCCCGATTTGAATGCGGCCAATCTGCTTTCACAATTGTACTCAAGCTGTGGCATTGTGCAGCACCTGCTAATTTTCCACCAACCTGAATCCAGTGATTCACTACTGAGTGAAGTGATCAGAACAGCTGGGGTTTAATCTTGGAAGCGTACCTGTAGGAGACACTGCACTCAACATCTCCAATCAACACAGTGTGAGTCTGAAGATCCTGCCGCGCTGTGACGTGTGATTGTTCACAAAGCAGCCAACAAAGTGTTGACAAATGAGCTACAGTATATAGGAGCAATGAGACAGAAACACAGACTCAAGAGAGCTGAATCTTATGCATCCCATTAACTGGAGCCTGATCCTGATCCTGCCACAATGCTGCCACCTGTCTGCATTCAAGAGGCACTCAGCCAGAATACTCAAACCAGGTAACATACAGAATGCCAGTACCTTTTTTTTTTTTAAATAGCTGGAGTGCCTCATCAGTCATGCTATTCATCTGAAGACCCCTCAGGCAACCACGTTTTATTTTTAAAAGTGTATACTTCACAACGACAACAAGACAGTGGTGCAGAAGGTATTCGAATAACTTCCATAAGTAAAAGTGGCAATACTGCAGTATAAAAAATACTCCATTACCCAGAAGTACAAGCCATGCAGGAAAAAATATTACATAGGTAACAATAAGTATCATGAGCAAACTGTACAAAGTATCAAAAGTACTCATAATGCAAATAAATGGCCAGTGGCGGTTCTACACAGGGGCATATAGGGGCCACTGCCCCTGTGAAGAAGCCCTAGGCCCCTGTTGTGGCCCCTGTGTCAAATCAATAATAAAATGATCAATTTATAACGATGAACGACGGTATATATATATATAAAGATCATTCTCACTATACTGCACTTTCAAAATAAAAAAAGTAATTGTGCACAAAAATGTCAGTGTATTTGTATCTTCCAAATATACTTAAATGACCAAATATACTGAAATTAGATTTTTAAATGAGCTAAAATAAAGGTTTTGAATGCCCAAATATAATCTTTTGCTTAGTTTTTTATTGTTCCCCTCTGATTAAACACTGGCCCCTGCTTGGCCCCCACAGTAAAATTAGTCTAGAACCGCCACTGTAAATGACCCTGTGACTGATGTGGCATAATCACACTACAGTGTAAAAACAAGGATAATTCACAGTATTACCACTCCTGAACTACTGTTGCCAAGATGGCACTGTACTTAATGGCAAGTGAGCAACAATGCTGATGTTTTAAAGCAGTAGATCCAAAAAACCCTGAAGAGAGCCATGTCATAGTGACCAAAATGTGAAAATACAGCTAGAAACAGTGGGAAAGAGAGGTCTGTAAATGTCACACCCTCAACAGAGTGACTAATTTTAGAATTTGATTAATTCGGTCCCACAACATTTGGAAAGTCTCGGAGAGCCTTACAATTAAATCATTCAAGTTAGTGAGGCGCTAAATCAAGAGAAGTTGGCTTCGACGGTGGAATCTCCCGATAAGAGGCCAATTTATTGTTGTATAGTTCTAGACATTCAGTAGCATACATTTGTTTTTCATCCATCTTTCAGTTCAGGCAACTGAACGGCATGGATTTGTATCTAATTGCATGTTTCTCTTGATTTCAAATGCAATCACACTGTCTAACTTGATTGAATGGATTTAATTGCATTCCAGTTGACTGCAATAAAGGGATGAACCTGCCCTCACATCTAATTACTAATTAACTTATAAATTGCTCCAGATTAGAATGACAGATTCTGTAAATATTGCATCAGATTATGATTAAGTATTTTGAGAGCAAAGACCTTGTCTTTCTCTCCTTCTGGTCATTAGCTCTCAAAGCAAATCACCTGATTAATTACAGCTTGAGTAATGACTAAGAGAGAGAGGAGGTTCATTAGACAGGAGGAGAGGACAGGTTTTCTTGTGGCAATCCAGAATGATCAAAAAGATGAAAATCTGACCTGAATTTGCGAGCCTTTTCTTTCACTGTAAATTTCACCTTTAAACCTTTTTCAGTGTTGTCTATTTGTATATGTTATCTCTAAGTATGATTGTACAGCTACAAAATAAAAGGAGTATGACAACTTGGAGCTTTCTGATATTCAAGTGTTGCAACCTATAACTATAGAGTGGAAATGGCAGAAATCTTGACCATGACAGCCTTGTGAGTGTGAATAATGAGCTGACATCAGGGCATGAAATCATGTCGCCTTTACTGTAATTGAGGTATTTATTTGCATTAATTGTGGCAGTGAGTCTATGTTGTAATAAACATTTGCAGGTCAACATACATCAGTATGTACAACACCAGCCAATTATTTGAATGACAACTGCTACTTATAGGACTACTCCAGTACATGATAAACAATACAGATATGATGATATAAATGCGGCCATAATACAGCAAAATGTCATGGCTTGTGGCTGTGTTTCAGTTTGATAGCTGCTATGTTAAAATCATGCTTATCATGTCCATCCACAAATTGAATTGAGATCACATATTTTAAAAAGGTATATCTTAAATTCTAAAATTTTACATTTGACACAATGCTCAATTTTAGGCTAGTTTTTCAACACAGTTTAACACAAGTAATAATCAGACTTAGCACATACCTGCTGAGTTTGCTCAATCCCAGACTGTTGTTAGCTGTTTGCGCTGCCAAGCAAGTCCAGATTTTACTGCGTTGTCCTGTTGCTTTCTTGTTTGATAATCCTCTAAGAAAGATGCTTCAGATCCCAATATCTGATCTGGAAAAGTTAACTTCCCCTCAGAAAAACACCAGAGGCACACAAAAAAACAAAAAAGCATTTTCTCCGACAAGCTAGCAGTTAGCCATTTTCTCCCAGAGAACACCTCGACATTAAATCTGATTATTTCTTACCAGAGGCTTGGTTTATAACAATAACACACAATTGGAGAGCCCAGCGAAATTTAATGGCAGGTTTTTCTACAAAAAGCAGACTTTAATGTGCTGTAGAAAAATGTCCACATCTATGCCAACTATAAGCCAATCACAGAATTTGGCAAACAGCCAATCAAATTGCAGCGTGGCAAAAGGCAATCAGCTTTGCGCATGCGGATTGCTGATTTACCCACGCTGGTTGGACTTTATGTCCTGCGCACATTGTTCAAGCCATTATATTTACCACTCCATTAAATTGTAGAAACATGATGAACAACAGCAGGAACTAAGGATGTTTTATGTCGGACATTAATACAATTATAGTATTATGTTAATTTCTATGTTATTATGTTAATGTTCTATGTCTATGTTATTCAGCACCACTAAAACATTTTTTTCTGCTGCTAGCAAGTTTCGCTTGACTTACACCAAAAAGATCCATCACCTCTAGGTGTATGCCTCCGGGGTCAGTTCTTATCTGGTCTTCTTTGACATCATAAGGGGGCAGCAGTATTTCAATCCATGGGCACTTGGCTTCTGAACCAGAGGGTCACTGTTTCAAGTCCAAGGTACAAATCGCTCTGGTCGGGGTGCCCATAGGCAGCTGAGTACAATAACAGAAGGATAAAAACTAAGGATAAAATAAAAAATATCTCAAAACTTTTGTTGCAACTCAACAAAACAAATGTTCTTTTCTTTCTTAGCCTAGAAACTGTTTTGCACAATTATTCCAACGTAATCACACATGTTGAACAGAAATTTTAAAAGATATGCTGTGTGGGGTTTTTACATTTCAGCTGTTCCAGAGTTTATTTCAACTAAAAATATTGCAAACATGAACTACTTTTTTTCCCATCTCAAACATGCCTTTATAACATCTAACCAGTCTCCATTTTCTTTGTCCAACTGGTCCAGAACTTTAACAAAGCAAGACATAGCTCAAAAATTACACCTCAGGTCTTTCTTCAAGAAAAAGATTTAACCTTTGACATAAAGCATTCATCTCTCACTTCTGGGAGAAGAAGTAGTGTATGATTTACAACATTTTTATCGCTACAACTGGGTATTAAACTTCTGTTTTTACCACTGTGAGCACAGAGACGGTGTAGCAATAGATTGCAATGCCTTTCACCCAGAACACAGTTTAGACAAAATAAGTCAAAATGTCACGGCACTATTAGATGTGTCTTTGCTCCACTGGTTTGGATGATTTGGGTGATGCACTCTACACAGCCGGAGAGTTCAGAAGGTTCTCTTTATGTGTGAAGTTCATGGGGACAAGTTCAAGGAGTTTCTGACAGAGTCTGGCGGAGACACTGCTTCCTCTCCTGAATACCCTCGATGTGCCCCGCCAGGAGGAGTTGCTTTTAACTTGTCAAAGTCAATATATCACTTTTCTTACCGCCTCATTTCAAGGGCACTGCTTACAAAGATGAAACACATGGACAACTCTAACATGAGGCTGACAAATGATCAATTTAACATGATGAGGTTTTGTACTTTTAAGAAATAGTTGCAATGGATATTCTCATAGACTTACAAAACTATAAATCAACTGTGAAGGTTTTCAATGCCAATTGAAAAAAAAAAAAAAAAAACAACTTATACGAGAAGTAAAAACCACCAGCTCGATGATAACTATTTTCCATGTTACTCCAAAGTCAGACACCCATGAGGACACATATGAATCACCTAATTATTTTTGGGTGTCTAAACTCTGTTTCCAGTTTCCTGCACCATACAAAGTCCTCTGCCAGACCACATCAAATCATGCTGCTATTTTGACCTCATCTTGTGAAAAGAATTGACAGAAAATGGCCAATGTACACTCACCGGCCACTACATTAGGTACACCTTGCTAGCACTGGGTCTGGCCCCCCTTTGCCATCAGAATTGCCTTAATTCTTTATGGCATAGATTCAACAAGGTGCTGGTAAGATTCCTCACAGATTTTGGTTCATATTGACATGATAGCATCACGCAGCTTCTGCAGATTTGTCGGCTTCACATCCTGCAATCTCCCGCTCCACCACATCCCAAAGGTGCTCTATGGATTGAGATCTGGTTAATGTGGAGGCCATTGGAGTGAACATTGTTATGTTCATGTCATGTCAGGTTCTGAAATATTCAGAGCAGCACCAACAACCATGCCATGTTCAAAGTTGCTTAAATCACCTTTCTTCTCCATTCTGATACTCACTTTGAACTTCAACAGGTCTTCTTCACCATGTCAACATGCCTAAATGCATTGAGTTGCTGCCATGTGATTGGCTGATTAGATATTTGCGTTAACAAGCAGTGTAAAAGTTGTACCTAATGAAGGTTCCGATATGTGTATGTATCTTGCCATTTGAAAGGGAAATGAATATGGTTTGGAGAGATTTTGAAGAGGATTGTTGATAACCTGCTGTCATACTGTTTTAATGGCTTACTGAACCAAAGATGTTTTACACCTTTATTAGTGTGTTGTGTTTTAATTGAGAAACAATAATCCTCAAGGACAACATTCACTTCACATTTTCACATTTACTTTTTCTTTTTTGTAAGGGATTCCGCTTATTTTTAGACAAATTTACTATGAGACATTGGGCTGATCCCCCTTTAGTCTTCTCTCTTTATCATCATAAGGCAAAAATCAATATAACTTGGAAGCAGGAAGCCCATAAATCAACATCCACTAGAGGGAGTAATATGCTTTAATTTTGCAATCACACAGGGAAAAAATATATCTAGGTATGCAGAAGGTAATTAGAGTGAAAAAAATGCAACAATTTATTCATTTTTTTGTAACAGTTTAAGTGGCAGCATGAAATTTTCTACTGTAGTTTATCAAAAGGGTCTGTCTTATGTGATTTTTCTTAGAGTGCAACATGAAAGCTATCACATTACTAAAAGTTTTTTTAAAGAAGTTTTACAAACTAAAGTAAACAACTATTTAATCAACGAGTTAGATGCATTAATTCTGTTTGGGAACAAAAAGGTTAATCCCTTGCTCTCCGGAACCATTAGCACTACCATTATTTCTGGGGACAAACTGAAAATGTCTGGCATTTTTCCTAGACTGCAGGTGAAATATTGCACACAGTTAAAACCTGAAAACAAAAAGCAAATAGATGGGAAATTTGGCTTTGGCGGCACACAGTAATTTAAAGGAAGTATAGGGCTAGTTTGCTGCAATTGCATGCTCGGAACATCTCTACATGGAGTATATTTATGTTCTGAAAGGCTTTGACGTAAAGATGACATCTTGTATAACCTGCTATCTGATACAAGCATGCTATAGTGGGTGTATATGGGATGGAAGTGTAGGGGGGTTGAGGAGGTCATGGTTCAGTGATGAAGCATCCTTGTAAAATGCAAATTAAAGTGCAGAATGTATAAGCAGACAGGCTTAAACTGACACTTATATGACAAGGGAAATGTCATGAGAGTGTTCGCTGCAAAGCACATCTAGAAAATTGAATTTTTCTGTGGAATAATCAGCAGCCCGGGCACTGCAATTATCTCTGAGCAGAGAATATTGCTCAAGTGAACATCAGTATTAATATGAATGAATAATTCTAAATCCAACTGGTTTGAATTGGGAAGATATTGGATCCCTGAGAGTGGATATTTCTATTCGAGGATTCAAAGACTGCAGAAAGAATTGTATTTTAAATTAAATTAGACAAGATTAGTAACAAAAGCTGCAAGATCAACATCTTTTCAGCAACACAAAAGCCTGATGAGAGCCTTGTTTATATGTGCACTATCTAGTATGAATCAGTGTGTGCATATTGTGTTTTTAATGTTTTTAAAAGGCATTACTCTCATTTATAGATTTTTGGAGGCATTGACTACAGGCATAAAATGTATTTTCTTTTAATGTAAAACAATGTTAAAACAAATAACAAGAACAAAAGTTAGTTTTTTCTCTCCCCTGTTTTGTTGTACAAGTGCCCGAGGCTTCGATTCTGCCAGTCTGTTGAGCATATGGTGTTTATTTCACCAAATTTTCCTGCTTAATAAGCTGCCCATTTAACAGTCTACATGTGAAAATAACAAGGCTTACGTACAGAACAGATTTCACATAGAAGGCAATAAACTGCAGGAAAAAATCAGTGGAACAACTCAATAGCAGTGTGACTGAGAACGCATTTTTCACAGAAAACATTTTGACATGTGACAGAAGGAATAATACAGGTGTGAGTAATAAAACGGATTAAAATTGAGTTCAATTTAGCTTCTTCAGTATCTGGGTCTTGGTATTGTTCATGTTGCCTTTCTATCAAGCTGTCTTGGCTTACTGGGACACATAAATAGAACAGAGCAAGTAATGTTATTATGTTATTAGTAGCTGTTATTTTTCCCACAATGGCAACTTTTCATGGTGTCAGAAAAACAGCCGTTTTCAGCTTTGTGATGATGCATTTTCCAGTTGATCAAAGAGGATTTTTGAAGAGCTTATTTCGCTTCAGCAACAGGGAAATTTTGTCAACACATAAAAAAACACTTCATCTAAACTTCATCCTTCAGTTTATCACAAACATCCACATCCAAGTTCACCAAATTTGGTGATATATGGTAAGAGAGAGGGTGAAAAACTGTAATCTTAGAAGTAACTAAAGCTTTTAGACATATTATGTGGAGTAAAAAGTACTTTTTTCCATTCTGGGATGTAATGGAGTAGAAATATAAAGTGGAAATACTCCATTAAAGCAGAAGTACTTTAAATTTGCACTTCAATGCAGTACCTCACTTAATGTACACAGTGATATTCCACTATTTGAAGTGGTATTAAACTGCTTTATATCAAAGGCAAAGAAGATTAGACGAGCAAAGATCTCTGCAGGTCATCTGAGGCGACTGCAGCAATAAATTAAGTAAAAGATTGTTTATTTGTGTGTGTGACTGGTGGGTGTATTAATAGCTGTGTTTACCTGTGTCCTTCAGCCTCTCCAAAAAAAAAAGTGATTAAGTTCACAAACAAAGCAT
The DNA here is from genome assembly GCF_030273125.1 of Centropristis striata. NCBI lineage: Eukaryota > Metazoa > Chordata > Actinopteri > Perciformes > Serranidae > Centropristis > Centropristis striata. The sequence continues at coordinate 14,282,334 of NC_081539.1, forward strand.
CAATTACAGCTAAGACATAAATCTAAAGCCTGAGTGAGCAGCGAAAAATTAGAGTTCCATGCATGACATTAATCCTCTTACTAATGCAATATTCATCATCATAATCATAATTAGACCCAACGGTGTCAAACAAAAACACTTCTAAGGTCAGGTATGGTCAAGGATGAAATATAACCAATAGCTGCTCGGAATATAAAAAGTACTTTATCAATAACAGCGAACAATATACAGGGACGGATAATAGGCACCTTATTAATGATGAAGTGTTGTTTTTATGAATAAAAATAAACCTATGGATATATAAATGTTCTGCTTGGGGGTATAGGGTCTGTTTTGTTGTGCGCAGTCAGCCTGCCTGATCCTTTAGCGCCATCTGCTGATTAATCCACTTATTTTAAGACAAAATAGAGTCTGAGCACAAACTAAATTTTGTTTTGTAAAGTAAATTATTTCTGTTCTTCCTCATAGCTCTTCTGTCCACTTATTTACTTTGTTTCTATTTTATTTTACCAGAATAATCCACTAAGTATTAATACTCCCCAGGGAGTTCTGAATAAAAAGTAAATCCACTTTGGAACTGTACTTAAGATCAAGTTGCACTTTATTTTTTTAGTTTTCAGTTTTATGCTAATTTCTACTTTTACTCCACTACATTCAGATAAATATTGTATTGTTTACTGTACTATATTTATTTCATGACTTCAGCTACTTTACAGATTAAATGTATTATTAGAAAATATAAACCAATTCATAAATTACATTATTATGGATTAAACTCGCTAGTAGTAAATAAAATGATTAAAATGAGTTGGACCTGTACCAGCTGCCTGAACACATTAATGCATCAATAATTGTTATGAAGTAATATAATACATTTTATTCTGAAATGGGTCATTCTGCATCATGAGTTTCGGTACTTTAAGTACATCTTGAAGCTAATAATTTTGTACATTTGCTAAAGTAAGATCGTGAATGCAGGACACTTTGAGAATTTATGTGTTTTAGTAAATCATACTTCATTATTATTGTAAAAATAAATCTATTTCATAATTCTTTATGTCTTTGTAAAGCACTCTGTAACTTGTTTTATGAAGTGTTATATAACTACAACTATTATTTTATTTAAGGCACATTTGTCACATGGATTTGCCAGTGAGTGTGATTTACTGTTTGGGCTGATGCCATTTTCCTTTTTCTTGGACGTCTGTCTCTCCCTTCCTCATCGCCAAACGCATGCTGGCGCAGTCTCCAGCCACCTGTTACCCTGTATAGGAACAAATAAATTAAACTTCATCTATATTTTGCCCATATTCTCAATGTAATGATCCCATCTGTTTGGCTTCTTAGTTTTTTCTCCAGTTAGACATACTGAATAAATAATCCTATCACAATGGGTAGGACTTGGATGTACTTGTGTTGGATTTATTTATGTGGAATGTGCAGTATGGAAAGTAGGAGCTGCCCCCTGTGTGCCATGGAGCAACTAGCTGTGTCCCTATGCTGTTTACATTTACATAATTTATATACATACACACACTAACACACAATTTGACAAACTAGAAATAGGCAGTTTCCCAACATAAACAAATCCAACAAATTAGGGGCTTGACAATTCTACAAATATAAGTCTGGTGTTAATTTTATATGTAATTTAAGTGAGGTTCTCTCTGCCTATTCCATAAAACAGAGTTGTGGTTCAATCTCTACTTTTAGTCTGCTGAATCAATCATTGAAAATAATTGTTGACTAAACAGAAGTTTATGAAGCACAGGTCCTGTGACATTTAATTGGTCCCTGCAGCCGCACCATATGGTGGTTCATTCTAGACCTCTTTCATCATCGACCTGGCAGGCTATTTTTCAGTTTTTACACATTTTGGGAAAACCTCTGCAGGATGCACTCAAAGAAGATTAATACAATCCACAGATATATAGTTTTATTATTATTTCAGTTCATTACAGTTAATAAATAAATAAATAAATAAATAGACTTTCATATAAATAATCAGGTGGACAAAATGTGGAAAATATATCTGTGTCTAATTCATGTCTTATTCTGTGTCTTATTAATAAGACTCCTATTGTTTTTCAGTCAGAGTATACCCATGCTGACAACTATAGAAGGGTAAGGGTCGAGTGCTAAACTTGGCAGCAATGGCAGCGCTTAGTCAACATGTCTTTAGCAAAGTTGAACCCCACTCATGTTTACGGTCAAATACATTTCCAAGGATCATCTCCTCATATAGATACCTCGTTAAGTGGGATATAGTGCACACTGGGATTGTCGAGTCTGAATGCACAGATTCATTTTAAAGTACTGGATGATGATAAAGCTGTTTAACACAGCTGTTATAGAAAATAACTGCAAAAAATCAAGAATAAACAAGCACAAGCGACAACTTTTGTGGTGTAGAGACATTTCCCAATATTCCTGTTGTTGCGTCTGTTGCTCAAAATATCAACACCATTTATATAAAGAGTGCATACTAAGATATAAATCCAGGAAACGCATGGTGCTTTAAAAAAAAAATCCATTTCATTCTTTTATGCCATAAAATAAGATAATATATACCTTATTAATCCCACATTTCTAGTTTTACAGCAGGAAAAGTGTACAGCAAAATAGAAGAGGCATTGTACATTAGACATGTGTTTGGTAACAAAGCTACTTCTTTTAACTTAACAAGAAATGCTTTATTAAAAAGCCTCATATTTTGATAGTTCCACAAAATCCAATCCATGCTTGAATTTCTACAGACATGACGTCACGCCTGTACGTGCAGCGTCACTAGCGTGCGTCAGTGTAGAATGTAAACACTCCTCCGGGCAGCAGTTTCCTCAGTGATAGTTTGTTGAGTTAGCTAGCGTGATGTTCCAGCGTTTAATATTTCACCGGCGAAAGTTTCCATCTTAGTTTATTGCTGTTACTAATCCACGAAGATATCAGATGATGTTATAAATATTTTTTGGGGCTTTACAAGACCACTTCACGTTACTATCATAAAGTTAATCTTAGTGTTGGAGCTAGTTTTTGCTAGCTAGCTCTCATACGTCTGCTTCTTCTGCAAAGGAATCAGGCGCAACATAATTTCTGCTGCTTTATTTTACCTTTCTCGGTGCTGAAATGGTGCTTTCCTTGGTGAGCCTTTGTGCCAGGGAGGTGGTGAGTGACCACAGCTCGTCACCCTGCTGGCTGAGGTGGGTGCCCAGGGAGCTGTACAGAGCGCTGCTGGAGGCCTCCTTCACCAGCTGCAGACCTCTGGCTGTGGGTGAACTGGTGCAGAAGTGGCCAGAGCGCACACTGCGTGTCGGTGGAAGGAGGAAACTAGGACAGACTAAGCCAAATCGACTCTGCATCCAGGCTTTGTTACTTGCAGTTGTCAGAGGACTTGCGGACCAAAGGTAAGAAGATACAGTGCTTGCATGCCTGCTCTGTAATCTGTGAGTAACAAACACTATTGAGACACTAAAGCCAAAAATATCTTTGACCGGTGCATGAAAATAATGTTGGTCAAGTTTGAGACTTGAGCGATATTTCCCTTCCATAACATTTCTTCTTCGAGACTAGTGGAAGTAAAACGTCCAAAATACACATTTAGATATTTATTTTACTAACATTACATTCACTTTGTATATTTTATGTATATATATTTATGTATATATATTTATTGTATATTTGTATATTTTGTATATTCCTCCAAAAATCATCAAAAGTAAACATTCGTTTGTGCCTCTTTTACGTATGTAAGTCTATATGTGAAACTTCAACTGTAGCAATTTCATGATGATATCTATTTTTTTAACCCATTTTGGAAGTTGCCAAAATAAAAAAAATAAACGACTCTATAAACAAATGTATATGCCAATAAACAGTAACAAAAAGATAAAAATATAAAAATATATAGGCATTAAATAACTGATAAAATGTGAAATAAATGTATATTTGTATTTTAAATGTATTTTTTAGATGTATTTATTCATTTTTTGCATTTATTTATATATTTCCCCTCTGTTTAATTCTCCAAACAATTCATTTCTTTATTATTTTCCCTTGTTAGGAGAATTAATGCAAAGGTAGCAAATAAGGAAGCACTTTATCATTTCATCTGTAAAAACATGGCAAAATATGTTTTTATGACTGTTTACAGTATTTTTATTATTTATGGAGTGATAAAAAAATATTATAGTAAACTGTTGACTCTAATATATCAAATAAATGAAATATGAATTTTTAACCTGGATTTGTTCAATGTTTAATTTTTGTTCTGGAAATGTATGCAATGTTAGCACATATTTAATAAGACAATATGCATGTAATATAACATATAAGAAATCTTTCAAAATACAGAAAATACTTGTCTTAATTAAAATAATCAACTGGGATAGTTTCATGGTGATCTGAGTTAAAATGTTTACCCTATTCACCTGTAGTTTCCCATTCCTCTTTGATAGGTGTGCGCTGCAAGTACTGGACCTCTGTGGAATGCAAGGAGATGAAGGGGAGATTGGAGACTCTATGGGAGGCTGGTCTCTGACTGTAGCTCTCTGCACCATGGTTGTTCAGGCCAGAGCTGGAGCACAGAGGGCACAGCGGGAGAGGAAAAGGTTCTCAGCTCTAGAGAGAGAAAAGGATGTGAAAAGAGAGAGAGGACCTTCGAAGAGGGGAAAGGAAACAAACGGAACAGATAAGGAGCTGGAGGGAAGTGACAGAGAGATGAAGGTATCTTGTGGGAGTGTTGATGAAGAGGAGCTGATTAAAGGTGTCAGGAGAAGGATGGAGGAGAAGAAAAGAGAGACTGTGGTGACAGGTTTAGGAGGCAGTAGAAAGGAGAATGAAGATGTAAACAGTGATGTTTTAGTGCATGTGAGAGCTGATCTTTTTGTAAATGCTCGCTCTTGGGAGCGTGTTCGCGGGGCTCTCAACACACTGGGACCCCTCAAGCTTCAGTGCAGATACCTGCGTGTAGAAGAGATTTCAGTGTCTAGTATCAGGACTCTGCTGGGCCTCCTGCCTCGCAAGGGCCTCCTGGGCATTGATGTTCGCTACAGCAGCCTCGGGGTGGGCGGCTTGGCTGAGCTGCTGCCTCTGCTCTCCACCTTCCCCGCAATGAAGTCTCTTCGCCTGCACTACTGTAACCTGGATTTGCGCAGAGACCACCCTGGCCAGGACGAGACTCTGAAGGACTTGTCTCAGGGTCTGACACAGCTACAAGAACTGCGACGTCTCAGCCTCACTGCACTGCGACTGCCTGGACAACTTCGGGTGCTGCTTAGGTAACCTGCGTCTAATAAATAACACATGCTGTCACAATTTTTTAAAATGTGTTCAACTTTAGATGCAAGAAATGGAAAGGCAACACACTGATCTCTAATGGAGCTGAAACCAATAAGTTGCTGGTTCTAAATCTGCAAATTTAGAAATTGCAGCCTTTATTACTTCCTTTGATAGTACACCAAGGAGTATGGAAGCTGCCAAAATAATATAATATACATACGAGACGATAAATAAATAAACGTATATTTTTAATTTGCTTCTTTATTTATTTATTTAAAGTTTAGTTAATCATTGTATTTAAATGTATTTATTTTGTTATTTAATTTATTTTCAAATGTATTAATTTATGTATTTCTTCATTAATCCGCAATGGAAGTAATAAATCGCAGCCCTAATCCTCCAACTACTGAAATCTGAATTGAACTTATCAAAACTTGAAGACCTATTTTAATCCATTTTAAACTAAAAGTCATATTTAGAATGATGAGATTAAATGTAATGAACATTTCACCTTAATAATAAAGTTAATTGAAATGGTCTTTTGTTACAGCTCACTGCCTCAGCCTCTGGAGATCCTGGAGCTGCCATATTTGAGTCTGAGTCCCACCGACCTCGCCTATCTCTCCTGCAGCCACCATGCGTCCACACTGCAGCAGCTGGATCTGAGTGAGAACCGTTTGGATGAAAACACTCTGACCTCCATCCGCCGCCTCCTCTCGCAGGCTTCCACCAGCCTGCAGCACCTCTCTTTAAGTGGCTGTGGTCTCACTGACGGCCTGCTGGGACTCCTGCTGCCCTCACTGGGAGGCTGCAGGGCCCTCAAGAGCTTGGCTCTGGCACTGAACCCCCTCTCCATCGCTGGCCTCATGGACCTGGTGAGAATGGCTGTAAGAATGCCCTCCCTCCGTCAGTTACTGTACCCCAACCCCCTGGAGGACTACCAGCCGGGCCTCCCCGACCTGCCCTCCAGTGCTCAGCTCTTCGACTGGCCGCTGGATGAAGCCACAGACATTAATGTCACCAGCAGCCAGCTCAAAAGGGTGCTGATAGAGAGCGGACGCACAGACCTCTTTCTGACATGCGACCTGCTGAATTACGATAAAGACTTGGTGGACTAGAGAAGAGGTGAAGGAAAGGACACAGGCGCTTTTTGTTGGCTTACCAAAACATAACAGAGCATTGTATATTCACCTGACAATCAAATTGTCACCTGCATAACGGTTAATTATCGTTTTTTTTTCTTTATCTCTATCGATTTCTGAAGGTCTCATAAAGAAGCCAGAGTTAAAGTTGATGGTGTCAGGGAGAAGTCTTTGTGTCACCAAAACAACAGGTTATTGTTGGGAGATGAGGTTTCCTCCCCTTTGGATGCACCAACTAAAGTTTTTATTATTTGTTTACCAGACAAAGTACACATAGAGGTGATTACAAACGGTAACCTCTACTCCTTTGAGGTGACAATAATAACCCACGCTTCAATAAAATGGTGCTATACTACTTTAATAAGTTCACTTGTTAACTGTATAAACCCTTGTGCCTCACCAGGGACATTTTTGGCTTTTAACTTTTAATTTTTCAAACATTTTGGCTTAATGCATGTGGCATTAATTTGGGCAAGGCTTTTTTTATTTCTCGAATTTTGAAAGCCTTTTATTCTAAACCCCTGGCTTCAAAATTCTAGTTTTTACTATTTTACACCAGAATTAACATTTTTCTCATGTTTTCCCAGTGTGGAAAAAACAAGCTATTTTCAATAGCATTGACTTATCCCATACTGAAAAAAAAAACAAAAAAAACTTGCATTATACAGAAAGATACATTTTCTTTTTTATTAAAACATTGGCATTATGTACTAACTGTAATTCTAATATGTACTGTACTGTAATTAACTGGCATTCAAAGGGTTAAAAATATGAAAATGAATGAATATTGGTCATTATGATAATTTATTACCAATGTAACTAAGAGAAAGTGAAAAATAACATTTATATATAATTTTATGGCAGTTTTTTTTACATTTTACATTTTTGTCCACTGAGGACATCAGAGCAACTTCTAAAAGGTGAGGCACAAGGGTTAAACTCTTAGTGGTTTACTACCAAAAATGACTTCATACTTTACAATCAGGTTACAGGTTAGTTGCGATACAAAGACTATCATCCATCTGGTTGAACATTACAGGCTGTCTGCCCTCATGTCTTTATAACTGTTAGCATTACCGTCATTGTAAAAGCCACTCATTCATGTACAATATCTCATCAGCTATTAGCTGGTTTCCTTTTTTATATTGCTTGTTTGCAAAACATTTGCATAATTATTCTGTAAACAGGAAATGATTGTAACTGCAAATTACTTGTTTGAGTAATGTACTTTCTATGTGTGCTGTTCGTCATAATGCATTTGTTAAATATCTGTTTTTTTTATATTCAACTATTATATCAAGTCAAAAGTCAAAAATCACTGTTATCAGGAAATGCGTGTACCAAATCACCCTCATATCACATGAATGCATTAACATACCGTCAGTCACAGAATAAAACTGTCATAAAGCAAAGTTTCATGTCATTTATTTGTCAAAAATAATGACCATATTTCCAACTAATGTTGTTTTGTGACTCATCTGGTGTTAATGGGAGTGGTGCATCATCTGTAGTACTCTACGTACGACTGCTTATGAATGAAGTAGCGGCGAGGCGAGGCCTTCACCCAGTCCTCATCTGTGTAGATGTGAAAGGGGCTAAGCGTGACCCGGGGTAACGGCAAAGAGATGAAATGAGGAAAGTTCGTGAGGAAGGGACGGTTTCTCAGGGGAGGCAGAATTATACCTGTATGACAAGAATACATCAAACGTAATTAAAACAAACCAGTTCAATTCTATAAGCACAGTTGCATATACAGGTGCATCTCAATAAATTAGAATATCATAGAAAAGTTTATTTATGTCAGTAATTAAATTCCAAAAAGTGGAAATAACACTATGTAGATCCATTACACACAAAATGAAACATTTCATGTCTTAACTCTTTTAATGAAAACCTAAGATTCAGTGTCTCAAAAAATGTAAATATAAGACCAATTTTAAAAAGTATGTTTAATATGGAAATGTTGGCCTCTGAAAAGTATCTCCATCTTTATGCTCTAAATACTTGGTTGGGGCTATTTGACTTGAACTACTGGAAATAGACTTTTCCATGATATTCCAATTTATTGAGATGCACCTGTAGTAGTAGTAGTAATCATATATACGAATCATACCTGGTGGCCTCCACATCCTGGCCATGCTGTAAGTCTCTCCTAGACGAAGGATTGGTTGAGAACTACTACACAAATAAACACAGAAAATTAAAAAAATGGAGTTTAATACCTTTTGCAGAGGAAACTATCATATGTGTCGTATGCTTTTTACATACCAGTCATAAAGGGGCAAAAGCACAGTGTTTTTGCGGCCAGCAGGTGCAACACATCGGGCCTTTCTGTACTCCTCTTTTCTGACAGAGCAGAAATAATTCAGCACATCCACCATGCTGCAGTTTGACAGCTGCCACTGTGCTGTACTCCTGAGGTACAGATACCTGTTATGGTCCTGATGGCATGGAAAGAGAAAGCAGTTAATCACAGTATAGCAACCGCAGATCAGCCACGACACCACCAGCCATGCCAGTCAACAGCACTGTGTCAAGCCCTCATGCATTCCTTATCTAGAGGAGCTAAGGTCACAGTAAAGGACATCAGAAGCGGTGGAAAGCTGATTCAAAGGGAGAGGGCCTCTCAGTTTTCAAACACCTGTTCTGTCCTTTTGTCACACTCAAAAATACTCTGATAGATGGTGATAATGAATGTGAAAGATGTTTCTTTTTTTCTCAAGAAAGAAAAGAATTGAAAATAGAGATTCAAATTTAAATGTCTTTGTTACTTTGTATTTTGAGATCCATAACTCCAGCCAAGAGTCTGCTCTGTCATGGAGGCTCTTCCAGATGTCCGACTGGTCCTGCAGCTCCGAGTCCCAGCTCTCCAGCTCAGGACACAGCCACCGTTCAGCCTTGTTTACAGCTAATGCAGTCAGCATACGCAGCACAGTGTCTCTATTGACACAACAACAAGATAATTCAATCTTTCTGTCACTTAACAAAGTTTAAATAACATTCAGAAAAATCACAGTTTCTTAAAATAAAACTGAAATCACTTTTTGCCTCTTAAGGGCAGTGGTTTTGTTTTAATATATAAATAGAAATTTTGATGACAGCTGCTTTAACTAAGAGGATTAAATGCCTGTATTTTTTTTATCAACTCTCTTAATTTTTTTTATTAACAAATGGAAGAAAATGGTAAAGCACGTGTCAGTGACAATGTGATGTTATAGTGCAGTAGAAAAAAAAAAAATAGAAAATACATAGCAACTACAAGGAAAACACAGCACAAACAGTCAGGTTGGTCATATTTCACATAATGCAGGAAAGATAATAACCTCAACCTTTGGGTCAACATAAAAAGAAAAAAGAAGAAATAAGATGAAATGGGCTGTCATTCAGAGGACAACTGAGAGGGTATTTTTCTCTGCATAGACAAAGAAAGACACCCATATCTTTATAAATATCTTAAAAGAGCCTTTCAAAGCATATTGGACGTTTTCAAGCTGTAAATTACTGAAAATGTCAGTGTGAGATGGCAGTGTTAGATGTCCAGCCAATAATGAGACAAAAGCTATCAATCCCATCATTGACTGTTAGTTCAATATTGATGGACTCACCGGAGTCCCAGTTTTTTAAAAGCCAGGAGAGTGAGAAGCTTTTTCACAAGCTCATAGCTGGCAGAGCGAAGACGCACCAACAGATTTAATGTTTCAACAAGTGCAGCCCGTTCCAAAGGTGACTGAAACACACAGAGGAAAAAAAATTAGACACATCTACTTTTTAAAATGCTTGATAAATCTTAATATACAGACGTACAGTACCATTTGAGGTCTCACAAGTTTGTGCACCAGGTCAATGAGGCCTTGGTAAAGCTTGTCTGTATTTGGTAAGAGTCCCTGGCTGTGCAGCGCCTGCAGAGCAGTGATGATCTTCATCTTAGAGGGAGCGCTGCAGACGTTTAGACTGTCCACCAGCTGCATGGAGAAGTCCCCTGGAGACAGGGTGCTGGGGATACACTGCAAACAAACATATCATAGATAGATAGATAGATAGATGGATGGACGGATGGATGGACGGACGGACGGACGGACGGACGGACGGACGGACAGACAGACAGACAGACAGACAGACAGACAGACAGACAGACAGACAGATAGATAGATAGATAGATAGATAGATAGATAGATAGATAGATTACTTTATTCATCCCCGAAGGGAAATTCGGTTGTCACAGCAGTCCGGTATTCAAGTACAATAAAATACAATAGAATAAAATAAAATACTGAGGTAGCATAAATAAAAACAGCAATAGAAAAAAAAACACAGAATAGAACAAGGACACTTAAGAAGTTAAAAAAAAAGAAGATCAGTTGGTAGGTTGGCAGATATAGGTTACCTTTTTATCAGGATACAGGTCTTTAAACCAGCCTGCATCTGCAAACTGTTTGAGGAACGATGGCATCTCAGGGCTGGGTACCCGCGGTGGAGATGGGGGCGGGGGTGGTGTTGGGGTCTTTAGACGGGGAGGAGGTGGTTTGGGTTTTGGTCGTTCTATTGGAGGAATGATCTCTGGAGGCTACAGATAAACACAAAAATATGCTGTCGTTTTATGTGTTATTTTATCTTCTGTGAAATAAAGACAATGCATGCTCTCTTACCTCCTCATACTTCTCCTTCTCCACTTTGACAGGTTTCTTGGGTACGACTTCAACAGGCCGAGGCTTGACTTTCATCAAGGGCTGTGGTTCTTTGGCTGGGGCTGGTACTGGAGCTTTTTTCTCCTGCAGTTAGAGAAGCTCATTAAAACTCTTCTGCTTATCATTGCTATTCAGCTGTCTAACATATAACAGCTCAACAAGAAAGTCCAGAATGACTGAAAATAAGCTTTTTATTGTTTACCTTCTTTTTCTCCACCTTCACAGGAACATTTAGTTTAGGTTCAGGCTTCTCCTTTAAGGCAGGAAGGCTACGGGGCTTTTTGTAATATGGTTCTGGATCAAATGACTTCATCTCAAAATTATCTGGGACAAAGGTGTCCTCCAAATCAACCTGAAAACACATAATTAACCTATTAATTATATATTTTCCTCATCATATTGAAAATGTTCGTAACCTTCAAATAAAATGGCTGATTTAATAAAGTTGACACATAATAGTACCACATTTGCATCGTGCAGAAGATACTTAAAGAAATATGCCTAAGTGTATTAAAGAAAAGGTGAATGGGGAGCTGATTGTTTGCTAAAGTCTATGTATTCTTGACATTATCAAAAAAAAGCAGGTAAAATGAGTGGGGAAGGATGAAAAACCTTAATAATGGGGGGCAACCCATATAGTATCTTCATGTAGCGATCAAAAGCCTCCTTCCTGGTTGCGTTTGTACTGGGAGGCTTCCCTTTTTGGCATTGTATTGAGCCTTGTATGAGTGCAGAGAGGTCCTTGTTCAAAGACAGTGAGCTCATGTAATCCTGAAATGGGAAAGATATGTTAGGTATTTGAACACAGTTTTCAGTTGTCTAAACATCTACCAGTTCACACACACCTTCTCACTGCTGGCGTTTGCTGGCATTTCCTCTTCCTCATCTTTGCTTGTGCTTGTATTCCTGTTTTCAACATTATTGCTCATACTTCATCAGGGATTTATTTTGTATCATTCTAAGTATGTAGTATAAATTAATCTTACTTTGTTGTGCTGGACTTTTCTTTAGTCTCAATGATAGGCATGTCAGGAAGGGGCTCAGCACAGTAAGTGTAAAGGAGCTGTGAAAATAAAATGGGATTAAATGGTTTAAAATGTCTAAATGTTGGCGCCAGATTTATACAGAATTAGAGACTATATTTGGGGGGACGTATAATTGGGATGAACTCCTTTTTGGCCTTTCAACATCCACAAATTAAAAAACAAACAAACATGTTTGGAATACTGAATTTAGCTGCTACAAAAGCAATTACAAAAAAATGACATAGGCCAGAAACCCCATCTATAAAAGACTGGCATAATGTGATTCATGAAATCTTTGTAATGGAAAAGATCACCTTCTCCACGAGGCTTCAGAAAACTAAATTTGAAGAAATTTGGCAGATGTTGAAAATGTATATTTCCCAGAAACACCATTCTTTTGTTTAAATGTGACTATTCATTTGTTTATTTATGTATCCTTTTTTAAACATCTCAAACATAAAACAATCCATATTCTAGTTTTGTGTTCTATATACACTGTGTAAAAATATAAAAAGATGCATCATTCTGTAAGTGTATCCAATTAAACATGACTAAACTGCTGCTGTAATATGAGCCCAAATATGAAAAAAAAAAAAAAAAAAAGGTAAAAGAAAAGAAAATGGACTAGTTACCATTTGTTGATAGATATGTGGCAGGAACTTTGCACAATTCATCCTGTAGAGATCTCCTCTGATGCCAAAAAATAGTTCTCCTCCAAACCCACCGTAAGCCAGACACTCAGGCACTGCATTCAGCTGCAGCGTCCTGGAGGGATCACAGATACATAAATAGACATAAATTACTGAATTACTGTATGTTTTTCACACCTGCAATGCAAGATATCAGTGGCAGGTCAACAGCTCCAACCTAATGAGGTGATTCTCCTCATTCCAGAAACACACTGTCCCATCTAGACTGCTGGACACAAACACCTCCAGATCAGGACACACACACAAGCCTGCAAGAGCAAACACTCAGTTACACACAGACAATTTATAAGAGATGCAAACTTTCTTATTTTCCTTTTTTTGTGACCTGTGAAATGGTCTGAATGTCCTTCCATGTTTGGGTAATCAGTCTGGCTCTGCTTGAGTAGGTTAAAGTGCATCAGGTTGTAAGTGCCATTGTTGGGCTCCTGAAAGGTCAGGGCCAGCTGGGGCCCCAGAGCTGCCAGGTATACCTGTGGCTGGCCATAGTGCAGGCTCAGCTGTTGGCTGAGACACTCCTGGACATAAGGGTTTACTCTCCACACCACCACTGTCATGTCCTCACCTTTGGAGTTGGAGTAAAGTCATTAAACAGATTTTTTTAAAGTAGGGTCTTATCAGGATGGCTTTCAGTTTGGAGAAACAGGCAGCAGTACAATTTTCCATGGCTTTCTTGATAATGATTTTGGTTATTATCAAGAAAACCATGGAAAATGTCTAGATATCAGCTCTTAAATTAAACTCTTATAAGCTTTGTTTGTTGTTATCGTTATATTTGTCCAAACAAATCTACCTTTAGTTGTACCAGTCATTAAAATCAACAAGCAATTGAAGGAAAAAAGTTGTCTTATAATTCTTTCCATGACTGTATAACTGCATTTATAAACTCCAAACTGCAGGAGAAATAGATAGGAATATGTTGTACTGTAAGTAACACATTGACTATGGATAAGTACTCCACTTGAAAAAAAAACTATCCCATTAAATCATCACTAACAGGCATACAAAGGCTATACAGTTACACTGGGAAATACCTGTGGAGAGGAGGCAACCATTCTCAGGATACACTCGCATTGTGGTGACTCTCTGACCGTTGTGTGCCGGCATCCTTTGCAAGACCTTCCCATTGTCAATTTTCAGAGCACTCACGCAGCCTCCACTTTGGCCAAGAATGATCAAAAACCTGTCAAGTACGATCACATTTGTTGAAGTAAAGATGTTTTTGCACCATAGTATGTTTACATATAATATATTTAACAGCAGACAAAATGCTCACTTATTCCTGGCATCATCAAGAGCTGCCTTATTCCTGTGACTGCATCCTCTTCCTTCCTGCAAACTCCTCCACTCCTCTAAAGCTCCCTGTGTGTCAGTCACAGAACCGTAGAGTATCAGGCAGCATGCCGGGCCGGGGATCTGCAGATTCTGGGCGTCAATCTCAGTCACATGGTCCCTGTGCTGCCAGGGCCCCTGGCCTCTCCCCTTCCACTCTTGCATCAAAGTGATTGGATTAGTGAGTGTGTTGGCTTGGAGCACCGTACCTGTTTCAGTCAGAGCCAGCAGAATCTCTTTTTGCAGGCAGTAGTCAGCACACAGAATTCTCTGCTTTGCCTTGAAAGAAGTCAACACTGCTCCTGTTTCTGCAGCCACAAGCATGATATCACTGTCCCCGCTCACACAGAGGACTCGTGTGGGGTAAGGAGCTAGTGAGGGAGAGGCTAGGATTTGCCTCAGTGGGGCTCCTTCATCCCCTTTGAGTTTACAGTGGAGGGTGTATAAGGTTCTGATGGTCCAGAGGTCAACTCCCCGGTGAGAGAAGGAGAAGAAAGTATCTCCATTTTTAGTGCCCCCTATGCACAATGGAGGGTTTTCCTGTTCTGTGTGGACACACTCGACTGCATCACTTTCTTCAACATTCCAGCAGCGTATCGTACAATCCACAGAGGCTGAAAACAGCATGCTTAATGCAGAGCAGTAGAACAAAGAATTCACCACACCTGGACAGAAATAAAAGAGGAACATTTCCTACATTATGTCTCATTATAAAGAGGGACAAAAGGATATGGATATATGTTATGACTTTACCATTATGTCCTACAAAAGCCACACGAAGATCCCAATCTGGACCCCATATTCTAATGGAGAGCTCTTGAGATGCAGTGATCAAACAGTCCAGTTGAGAGCAGTACACCATTGCAGTGATATTTCTGTAAAAAATTTTTGGTAAAAAAATCAGATTCCATTCTAAAGCAGCAATATCATTTGTATATGATTATTTATCTGGTTTGCAGAACACTTCTGCAGTTATTCTAAAATCTGCTTTGGAGAATGGTTTGGGCCAACAGGAAGATGTCTTAAAGAGTGTACATAAAGCATCTGTATAAACAAAATAAAAAAATACACACCCTGAGCAGAGATCCCTCTTGTGCTCCAAAACTTTCCCAGCATCGAGGTCGACCACCGTCACATCCTGCTTGCACACAACGAAGGCTCTGTGGGGCCTGTCAGATCGAGGGGGAGCTAATGTCATTTGGGTGAAAGTGCTGTGCTGCAGCTTCTCCTGTATCTTCACCTTACACCTCATTAGCATCACTGACCACACACACACGTTCCCCACACCTGCAGTCACCAACTCTGTGGAGTGCTCGGCAGCCTGACATAAGCATATGTCCAGGGCGTCTTGAGCTGCATCTAGGGGGCATAATTCATTGTCCAGAAGTATAAAAACAGGCCCTGGGCCCCAACCCACCAGGCAGCCAGGGATCTTTGTGGCGGTCAGGCCCATGAAAGGGAGGTATGATGAGGAAGTCTGCTTGTGGCCATCAGATTTGTAAAGGCAAACTGTGTTGTCTGAATGGAGGCTAATGAATGCTGCAGCAGCTTCAGAGTACATCATGAAACGCACAGGGCTGTCACAGGAGAAATGCTGCAGGCGATGAAGACCATGCATGTACACCTGCTGCTTGCTTTTAGAGTGTTTTACCTAAAGGAATAAACAAAGAGAGAAAGAATATTAGGTGTTTATGGTGTCTGAAAGTGCACATATCCAGTAGTATCATGTTGGCATGGTATACCTTGCCCATAGCTTGCTTCACATCCTGCCTGATCAAACTCTGCTCTCCAAGCGGCTTCCCATTTGATGTCTCTTGAGAGAACAGCCTCTGGGTGGGACTGGGCAAGAGTACTGTTGTTGTTCTCCTCTCCTCTCCTGGAGCCACCATCTCCACCAATTTCTATCAGGACCGCTGCATCCACGGTCTTTTTCCCCTTTTGCCACACTATTTTCTTTTTTGCTGGCGGCTATGTGACATTTATCTGCGCAAAGCACTCTGGAAAAACACAGCACATTGTTACAAAAGCTGCCATATTAATGAAGTGGAGTAAAAAGTAGGCCTACACATAGGCTTACTGCAAGACAGCACTTGTAAATGTACACTTGAGTAAATGTACTTAATTACACCATTCCACATTCCACAACTACTTGTTGTATATTATCTTTTTGTAAATTCAACAAATAAAGTTATGCTTTTTCATAATTTAGGCAGAGATTTTAGGTAAACTACATAAAACTTAAGCATAACATAAAACATAACACTTCAATATAAGTAATTAGCATAAGACAAATAACAACAAACAGAAATAGCCAGAATGTATAAATAATAACTCGACTTTTAGCTCGTCCCTGAGCTTAAGACTATATAACTTAAATTAGTTTGTATTTAGGTTTATGGAAAAGGAAAAATAAAAACGTATAACGTTAAATATGGTTCTTATATGTGTGCAAACTACGTTGAACTTCCACCAACCACCAGTATTTATAGCAATATAGCAGCAGTAGGTCTGTACTTGAATGAGACAATAATTTGTGTCCAACAAAGAGAAATAACTCGACTTAGCTATGCTACTCCTTGAATTAGAAGACTAACGTTAGCTTAAATTAGTTCGTATTTAGGTTTTCTGTAGTTTTAAAAAGTTAAAACATTTTAAAATGTGTGCAAATTAAGTTAAAATTTGTATTTAACCTTCCACGAACTACCGGTGTGTTGTCCGGATGTAGCAGTTGGTCTCTATAAAATGTTAAGTTGATTTCGATAAAAACAAACTTTTCTCTCTCTCCCAGCGTCAAAGGGCGACGTCTCTGTTGCTAGGCAAACAGTTGCTAGGCAACATGTATCACAACTTGAACTTCAAGCAACGCTCTTGTGTCTCAGAAAATAGTTAGTTTCTCATCTTTTTTAAATGAAATAAATAACATAAAAGTGTCCATATTGTTAAACACAGGCCTGTACCTACTATTGAGGAAACCGCATTTCCTCAGTACTTTTTTGTGTGAAAGTTTAAGTGCCTGTTTATATCCTTGCTTATGGATATTGTATGATGTTTAGAAACAGCATACTACATTTTGACTACTTTTAGGCAATGACAGAAGAAGAATTTAGATCCCTTACTTAAGTAAAATTACTAAAACCACACTGCATAATTACTCAACTACAAGTAAAAGTCCTGTCGGCTATTCGAAGCTTTCCCTTATAAGTTCATTATCATCTCAGAAAAATAAAAAAATAAATATAATGAAATAACACAACTACAGATATTGCCAGTTTATTGTATAAAAAAGAAAGTAGTTAATGCCATACAAATATTAAACATTAATCAAAGAGTAGACATATTTACATCAACTTTTACATTATATGCTTATTTTCATGGAGAATATTACATTTCGTGGCCCCTGTAAAGAATCTTTGGTATTCAGCCACCTTGTTCGAACAGTGATGTTAATGAAAAATTATCTATGAGGAAAAACCTATCACACATCATTAAATATGACAAAGATACAAAGTGACTGTAACAAAATCAGATTTATAAATTGATCTTTATGCTCTTCCAGAGTTTTGAAATGCAGTCAAACACAATCTCATCAGTATAAATGCAGCCATAAGAGATGCAGTGTTTCAGAAGGCTTCAGTCATCATACTCTCCAATTTCTCCTCTTCTGCAATCATGGGCACAGTAAAATCTCTTGCGAAGTACTGCATCTCGATCTTTCCTGACTCATGTGCCAGTGCTATTCCTGAATATGTGTTTTGTTGTCCTGAGTCTCCAAACACAGCCATGGCCATCACTCTGAGGACAGAAAATGACCACCACATATCAATATAACAAATCTAATATCAGTCATAAAAGTCATCCCTAGTGTCTGCCCAGTGTTACCTGTCAGAGTCAAGCTTTTCGGTGACCACAGGCTCTGTGTCATTTTTCAGCAGGTCCCATATGTGGAGGTTAGAGGCTGCATCGAGCACACAGAAGACTGATGGTCGGGTTTGTGTCCACTGTAGTGAGACCACTGGCTCAGAAGCTGGACTGTTCTTCCACTCTGCAACAGGCTGCTCATGGCTGACAGCATGCAGCCTGATGGTGCCGTCTCCACAACCCACCTGGAATAAGAGCAGGGGGGGAAAAAAGGGGGTTTATATGATTTGTTGTTTATGTTTTGATGGTCTTATTAAAAATGCAATCATGTCTTACAGATGCTTAAGACTGGGGCCCTCAAAACTTTTAGTTAAAATCTCAGTTACATCAGAAGCCATTATATCATATCATAGGATAGAACCCCCCCAGCAAGTACTTCTCTTCTCATTTAGGTTCTCAGTCCTGTTGCACCAGTGTAGAAATGTGGGTGTTGTCTTTGATAACAAACTTTACTTTGACCAGAAGGGGAAGTCAGTCGTTCAATCGTACATTTTGCAACTTTGTTACATCTCAAAAACATTTTTTATCTGCAAAGCATTTAGAAACTGTCATCCATGCTTGTATTACATCCTGGTCTTTAAACTTGGTGTTATCTTTGACAAAGCACTGTCTTTTGATGTCCAGGTGACAGAGTAGTGCAGTCCTGCTTTGCCCAACTGAGCGGATAATAAAGAGCAGTTTATTCTTTTCCTCAACAGATTCAGAAAAAGCTCATCCATGTTTTTATCTCCTCCATACTGCAAAGAACTTTATTCTGGTATCGACCGCTTATCTAAACTCAGGTCTTGGGGGGTTGGAGCCAATCCCAGCTGACATTGGGCGAGAGGCGGGGGACACCCTGGACAGGTCGCCAGACTATCACAGGGCCAACACATAGAGACAGATAATCACACTCTCATTCACACCTACGGGCAATTTAGAGTCACCAATTTAACCTAAGTGCATGTTTTTGGACTGTGGGAGGAAGCCGGTGTACCCGGTGAGAACCAACGCTGACATGGGGAGAACATGGAAACTCCACACAGAAGAGTCGAACCAGCGACCCTCTTGATGTGAAGCAAATGTAAAATTTTCTGTGGAACTCTGAGGAACTGGAATTCCTCAGGCTGACAAACTCATTGACCTCTTCTACATCCTTTATAAAAACTTGTCTTTTTGCTTAACTGATGGTATTTATCCTGTTTTATATCTTGTACATGTTTTTAGCTTTATCATTGTTGTTTTTTATAGTGAAGTACTTGATAATAATAACAACAATAACAATATAACAACAGAAGTCATTTTAAGGTTTGAAAAAAAAGCACTCTCACCAAGAACAAGTGTTGCCTGAAGGGAGAAAAGTGGATTGAGGTGACTTCAACAGGTCGGACTCCAGGCTCCTGAAACCTGTAAAACTTTGGTGGAGCCTTCAAACCGTGACTCGTTTCATGATTGACCAGACCCTAGACAGAAATTATATTAATACATTATCAGAAAATGACACAGAAACACTAATAAGTTCCAAATCAGGGGCTCATGCTATGCCGGATGAATTAGTGCTCACCATATTGGTGCCGATAAAGAAATGATTGGAGTCTGTTGGAAGGAACTTTAAAAGAAGCGTCTCTAGCGGCCCTGTTTTCACCGCATCTCGAGGTGACACCCTGAGAGCCAGACGGACCAGGACAGGGAGAAAAATTAGAAATTAGAGGTCAAAGGTTCCCACATTCCCAGCCAAAAACAAACTGTGCAACAGTGGAACACGACACTTCATCGCTTTTGACACTGCACATGTATGACCGCGGATATGTTCCCATCAGATGTTGAGGTGACAAAAACAACAGCCCCAAAGTGCATAACAAACAAGATCGTATGACCACGACAGAGCAGCTGTGTTCCACTGGGGAAAGACATTGTGGGGTATTTTGAGCCCAGTGGTTGGCAGTCAGTGACGGATGATCATCACAAGCTATTTATCAATCTCACCTCTCAGCAGTGAGGAGGTGGGAGCTGTGGAGCAACTTCACTTTGCCCCCAGGCCTGAGCCCTGCACGAGGGAACGACAGAGACAGAGACAGAGAGAGAGAGTGAAGCTGGTACCACATGTGTAGGAAAGACGAGTACGTTCATGGAAAAAGACGACGTGCTGTAAAACGTGTCTGCCTCACCGAGGTCTGTCAGGGAGCCTGCCTCGTCGGCTTTTGGGAGTTCCACCACCACCTAAAGGACACACAGAGAAACACATGCAGGCCCATCGTGACATTACTTTGCTGTTTGTGTACAGTTTTTAAAATCACCATGTCCACAAGTTTTAACACAGGCAGTTATCTGTATATGCATGGGTAGAAGACAGGACCGTTCTTATTCTGCTACAACAAAAGTAAGAATTGAATTGAACAGAATTTTGTGATTTATATCGCCATGATTCTTGCTTTACTTTTAGGACGTAATTATGCTAAAAGTCTTGGAACTACAGTCCATATAATTTTGGTAGATGTAAATGTGAACGGTGATTTTTTAAAAGCCTGAATTTGTTTATATTTTGGCAAAATGGCCTCAAAAAAAATGTGAAAAACTATCTATTCACACTTGCTTTTCCCAACGTACTTATGGATTTCAGAAGTATCAATCAATGACTTTGAAACTGAAGAAAACCTTCAAGTTGCTCTTATTCTCAATACGGCTGGCGTGATTTGGAAAACAATATCTAATTGTGATTATTTTGACTAATATTGCAATGTTTATATGAGATGGACTGTGATCATGGTGTGATTTTTTTGGTGAGAATTTCTTCCAAACAATCTGTAACAAAAAATTTGTGGGCCGAGTCATCTCAAAATTGCTCTTCCTGCAACTTGGATATAACACAAGTCCATATTGCAATTTTAATAAAGTTTTAAGTTCTGGAGTTAGGGACCATATTTTTTTCTATGATTTCTAAGCACATTTATGGTCATTTATTCATCATAAATAACACAATAAATCAGGGACAATGATACCCTCATTAAGTCTAAAAACATGTGTATGTCTGTGTTTAGATTTGACAGTATTATGACTCCAACAAGGAGTGCAATTTTTGATGTGGCAATCAGGCCTGAAGGGTTTCAGACTACATTATTACCTACTATTATATAACAATTATTACCCAACTTCTTGTTTGTTTTTGCACCTGTCACTTCCACCTCACCAGTACCTTCCCCTCAGGTCTTAATCCACTTTGTTTCCCAACTTACCCAGAAATTTAAAACCCCCGTTTCATCCAGAGAAGCCAGCTGGAACGACAGTCCTGACGACTCTGGATCATGAAACAGAATAACAATCAAAGCCAACTGTGAATGTCAGAAACACGTGGTATATTTATAAAATGATGAACTTAAATCAGTGTGTTAACCAGTCCTACACCATTCCATACCTTCTTCAGATGCCAGGAGGGGGACCTCTGGCCTCAGGCCCCCTGCTGCAGCGGAGGGGACGACTTCTACAGACGTCACAGAGGAGAAATGGCCTGAGCCGGCCATCACTGCGTCTGTGTTGACAGGGTGACAAAAGAGAGGATATCAGCACACACTGAATCAGCTCTATGGTAATGTAAGCTTCTGGTCATAAAGTAAGAGAAAGGGCAGAGGCTGTCCTGAATCACTATATACAGTAAATAAGGATGTTTGCCACTTATTGCCTGCTGACATTCATTTCCTAGTAGCGGAAAGAGAAAAACATAACAACAGAGATGACCGAGTGAAAGATCAAGGGGCTTTATATTCTCAAAATGAGGGCAGACAAAAACAGCTCGGTAAACACATGCTTGGTGTCAGGTTGCAGAAATAAGCATGGGTAAATATATAAAACTATATATTTACAAAGCATTGATTAAAATTCACTCAAAAACACCTGAGAAGGTAGAAACTTTCTTTACAAAAGGGCTTAAATATTTTTCTAGCTGGCTTTTCAGCAATAATGCTACTTGTAGATGTATGCGGTATTAGAAAAAACTGGCAGGAATATCCCCTTTAACTTTATGCAAAATTAATATGTTCCTATTTTTTTATCATTATTTTTCTATCAATTAATATTTACATTTTCTGCTGCTTATCCAGGAATTATTGTTAAATACTGCTGGCAAGTACTGACAAAAATGTGCAAATAATAAATATTAATAAATTCAAGCACTTTTAAGTAATTCTAGGCCTTATCATCCCTGCTGGTTTTCATTTATTTTTTCATATTTTGCCTAATATGACTGTGAGACATGTAATCCATTCTATGTGGTATTAAAAATATCTGCCTTCTTTATAAAAAAAAAGACAATATTTGAGGGAAAAGCATAAACATGTGATGGAATGAGTGAAATTGTTAGATATTTGCAAAAATCTCAGTTTCAAACTCTACAGCGTCATCATGAGTTCATCACAGTGGCTTCTTTTAAATCTCTTTTAAAAACTCACTTTTATCGATTGGCCTTCTCTTAATTTCCTTTTATTACTGTTGTATGATTACCTTGTTGTGATTGGTGATTTTCAATTTTACATTTTACATTTTTTTAAAGTTTTTTTTTAATGTAATTTCTTCTTTTTGTTTTATTTTGTTGTTGTCAGTAAATTGTATTTGATATGTTTTATTTCTGTTGTACAGCACCTTGTAACTTGTTTTTGAAAGGTGCTATATAAATAAAGTTATTATTATTATTATTATTATTATTATTATTATTATTATTATTATCAGTGGTTTATCATTCAAGCAAACATTTTTTTTTTTTTCATTTAACCTTTATTTAACCAGATAAAAAACCCATTGAGATCGAGACCTCTTTTACAAGGGTGACCTGGCCAAGAAGGCAGCAGCACACGTCAAAAGTTACAAGACAGACGAACAATAACAATAAACAGGCAGCGAAAAGTCCAACATATTAAAAGTACTAAAGTGCAAGTGAATAGGCGGTATAAATAGGTAGTATAAATAAGCAGTATAAAGTGCAGCAGTGATAAATACAGTAGCAAATTAGGAACATGAGCACTGTGCAAAAGATTTACATTTACGTTTTTTGAGAGTTGTGCGAAATGCTCCCAAAGGAATAAGTTCTGATAGTTTCAGCTCAGATTGAAGGGTATTCCAAGCAGAGGGGGCAGAGAAACTGCATACCCATGTATTTCAAAATTAATGAAATTCTCATCTGTAACATACCGGTGGAGAAGGTCGGCTGTCGGAAAGTCCACTCCTGCTCTCCTATCTTCAAGCGGTAATGGTCACCAGCGTGCTCCCTCAGGTCCCACAGCACCACAGAGCCAACTGATGTTCCTGCAAACACCAGCGTGGCCTTTCCAGGGCTGAAGCAACAACACTGCACCTGCAGCAGTGAGCAATAAAAGAGGTTACTGTCAGAGTTTTGTGGGTGTTAGAGGTGAACTGGCTTTGGTTCCTCTGTGAGTTATTGACAAATTTACTTTCAGGCCAGAATAATGTAATTTGGACTGCCCTTTTTGGGATATTTATGTAATGAAATAAGGAGATTACACTGCAATTTTGATTGTCATTGGTATTTTTGGATGACAAGCAGAACAAGAAGGCAGGCTGATTAATGTTTAGTGTGTTGAACCTATTCTATCTGAGCAAATCAATACAAGCCTAGCTGGTATAAAGTTTTGAAGTGACTATAATGCCTATCTATATATGTATCTATATTTTTGGTGATTTAACAAACTTTAAAATGTCACCTCAGATTCGTAGACGAGGACTTTTTGTGGTTTCGAAGGCTCCCAGATGTTCCAGATGCAGATGATGGTGTAGCTGTCGAGTCGCACTGCGCTGGGCTTAGTTGTCGGGCTGTGGACTGATATCATGGTGTGCCTCTGGACCTGAGAGAAGTGCACCAGGCTGATGGGACGACCTGCAATCAAAAATAGTGCAAATTCACGATAAGAGCTACATAAATAGTGTAATCACATGCATGAACCGGTTTATACAGCTTTTTCTGAGTCCTGTGTACATGAAAAATAATAAATACTAATGAGAACATAGCGGTTTTGCAGTAAAATAATGTTTATTGTTTATTGTATCCTTTTTTTATTTATTATTGTATTTAATGTAAGAATATAATGAATTTCTTGTCCATCGTTAGAAGGAAAAGTACCCTGGTTCGTAGCTACAGAAGTTGAAAAGTTATGTTTTTGTTTTGTTTTTCATTATGATTATTTATAATTTGATTTATTGTCTTTTTTTTGGTTATTTTTTGATTGGTCATAATTTTTGGATGACATTGGATGACTACTATTTCAGTTGCACAATTTTATTGGAGTGAATAAAAATGTAAAGTTATTTTATATCTGATCCAAGATGAAAGATTGAGGAAAGATGGCAAGTGTAATCTGAAGATGCATTATTGGAGGGGTTTGATTTATGTATACCAGATGTATGCAAAATGTTTGTTAAAATGTTCAATAAAAAAAAAAAAAAAGAATATAATGAATTTCTCTGTGTACCATAAAGGAAAGGCAACTTAGTGTTGAGCTGTAAACTTCCATCGCTGAAAGACAGCGTGTCTGTTTGAGACCTGGGCTTCCTCAGGGATCTCCTCTCAGCTCTATCCTCTTCCAACAGGACCACCATCACCTTCATTCAGTCACAAAAGACAACAGTAACACGTTACTTTTGGCCACAAAAAAAAACTCGATACAGGAAGTCAATAAGTGTGACATCTTTAAAACTGGGTATCAGGGTTATAATCTGAACTAAAAGCGAATCTAAAATTAAAATGAGCAGGGAATAATATTGTTGTAATAAAAAACTAAATATAGACAAAACCCTCCAAGAAAACTATGACTAAATGGAAACAATGTTGCCTTGTTAAACAACTTAAACAAATACAGCTAAAATATGTTGATTCATTTAATTTTTAGTCTTTTAGCTACAATATATCTATTTATTGCTTACATATTTGTGTGTGTATAACACATGCTAGTGGAAGTTTCCACTAGAGGGCGAAGCAGAGTCAAAACTAATAGAAATGCTGGATTTGCACATGCAGTAAAGTCTTGTAGAGTAATATAACAAGAACATGATTTAAACAATCTAGTATATCTAGTTCCATGTATTTAAAATATTCAGCTCAAGCCTAATATGAACCAATTTTATGTAAAAATTGGATTTATATAATGTGTTTTTTCCACTTTTTAAATTGAATTACTGACAAAAATAAACTTTTGTATAATATTATAATTCACTGAGATGCACCTGTATATGTATATGTATATATATATATATATATATATATATATATATATATATATATATATATGAGAAATAATTAATTTAAGTATTTTTGGGGGGCAGCTGTAATGTCTCAGGCAGATGTAGCTACATACTATATATAGTATGTAGCTACATAAAAAAGAAAATTAAACTAAACAACAACCAGAAAAGGCACTCTGGCATTGAAGTTATACTTCTAAAATGAAATTAAAAAGCCAAAACAATAATGAAGTAAAAAAATAAATTAAAATGGGTAAAAAGAGGGAGAACCTGTGAGGCTGAGCGCAGAAACGCTGTCAGACGCTGTGAATCAAAGCTCAGTTCACTTCTGTTTCGTGTTTCCTGGGAGAGGTTTGGATCTGAAACAAAAACACTGTTATTGATTTCAACAAGTAAAAGCTGAGCAAATTGGAGAACGATCTTTTTAACGAGCTTTCCCTCACCACCACAGGCTCCCATGTGCTCTGGAGGATGCTGCGTCCACTTCTCACACACCTCGATCTCCTCTGTCTGGATGTCTCTGTCTGCATTGTCCTCATTACACTGAACATAAGCCTGACATGGAAAATGTTATTTAGACAATTTGTACGGTGAGACATAGAATATTTTCCTTTTTACAGATCTCTGTGTAAAGTAAAAGGGAACAAATATGGACCTGCTTAGTGTTTTCAGTTCCAAAGGTTCTGATATACATGTCATATTCATTAACGGGTGGCAGATCCAACAGAGAAGCTGTCATTGAGAAATCCAGATCAATTAAGCGAAGAAGCTCTGCACTGCGTTTCCTGTAGTTAGAAAAAAAGCACACTGAAGCTACAATTAAAGAACACATGCACTCTGTACAAAAGAAAATTCTTGCTCAAGACAAAAGTGCCCTGAATCACAAGAACGGAGGATCCAATAATATTACAAACCACTTAATATTTAGGTTTTTTGCAAGTTAACTTACTTCTGTTTTGTGGCAACTTTTTTGCTGACTTCACGCTGCTTTGCGGCCACAAAGTCGATAAACTTCCCACGCTGGGAAGCTCTCCTCTGGTTGTTTTCTGATCCTATTAACAGAGCAGCAAAGATGCATTAAATCCCCTATAATTCGGCACAAAATATGCAGACATTAACTGGCTGTTCACAGATGACACATGAAGAAACAAATCTGGGTACACAGCAAGGTTATAATAGTTTTGGATTTTTCATTAGTTTTTGTTTTAATTTTGTTGTGAATTTTTGTTTTCAAATTCAGTTAGTTTTAAGAGTGAGTTTTCTAGTTTTAGTTTAGTTTTTAGTTTTTGAAAATGCTTAGTTTTAGTTTAGTTTTTATTAGTTTTAGTTTTTTTGTAATGGGGTATTTGTTGGGTGTGTGATTCAAAGAGGCCATAATAAACTTTGAATTACCTTGTGTTGAATTGTGCTATACAAATAAACTTGCCTTGCCTTGCCTTGCCTTGCCTAAATGTTTCCTTTATTTCCTTTGGTTTATCCATCTCAGCCCCAATAAGGTTATTAACTCTTACAGTTCTGGGTGTTTTGAATTTTGGTTCTAGTGTAGACATCCCAGTCTCAGTCAACATATTTACCATGTGTTGCATGTTCAAATAAATCCACTGAATTATGAATGAAAAAAGTTGACAAAAACGAAAACTAAGGACATTTTCACTATAATTTTAGTTAGTTTTGTAACCACAAAATACAGTTTCAGTTAGTTATCATTTTTTTAAAAAACTCTAGTTTTTATTTTTATTTCAGTTGACGAAAATGTTTTTTCAATTCTAGTTTTCGTTATTTCGTTAGTTTTCGTTAACTATAATAACCTTGGTACACAGTGAAATGCAATAACACCAAGTGCTTTTGTTAATATATATTTTGGGTGGATCGGACAGCAGAAGGAACTGTACCTCTGGACCATTTAGGCCCTTCTTCCTCCTCTCTGCTCGTAATTTGTGTGGACTGAGCTGTTCCCACTCTCTCGTTCTCTTCGTCCATGGCTCTCTGAATTGCTTCAATTTCCTTTCTCCTTTGTGCTGTAAGTTGCTCCCTCTCTTCTCCCTCCTCTGCATGCTGCGGCTCCTCCTCGTCCTCACCTTCACCTTCATTTGCGCTCTCATCCATCTCCTCAAAATCCTCCTCATAATCCTTTCAGTAGAAATATCCCATCACACATTTCTTACCATATTTTTAACCAAACATAAAAAATAAAATGCTATGAGCATGAACTTTGCAAGAATGAAAATGGACACACTTGAGAAAGTTCTGAATACTCACCAGTCTCTTTGAACGTAAATCGATTACAGCATGCAAAAGTAACACAAAAATAAGTGAATGAATATTAAAAAATCTAAATTTTAACACGATGAGAAAACTTAACCCTTGTGCATGCCGTTAAAAATTTGCTCTGATGTCCTTAGAGGACAACGATGTCCACTCAAAAACTGCCATAAAATTATTCATTAATATTACTTTCCATTTTTCACTGAGTCAAATACTTTAATCAACTTCCTACAGTCCTGATCACAACTACCAAATATTCCTTCATTTACATAATTTTAACCCTTTAAATGCTGGATTGTTTACATAATACCACAAAAATTGAATTCTTTTCTATGTACTATTATTGCTAGGGGGATTTTTAAACATTTTTTTAAAAGTCGGGGATATGTCAAACAAACATGAGACAATGGCTCAATCTGCTGGAAAATAGACAAAACTAAAATTCTGAAGCCAAGGCCTGATATAACAGAGTTCATGCTTTATGGTTTTGATGGGATTCAATGGGTAGACCTTCCCCCTTCAATGGTCTGAGTGCCTGTATTTTGGCTACACAGTTTTTTATGGACTTATTTTATGAGCTAAGTTGAACTTTCAAAATTACAAAACTCACACCCTTGCCAAAATATATGCAATCTGAACACAGCCAAAAATGTTGCAAGTGATGCACAAGGATTAAACAGCAAATTTTGGTTCTACAGTCTGTGGCCTATTTCATAATTAAAAGGCTATTTTATTACCTCAAAGTCATCTTCATATTCCTGGTCAGCCAAATCCTCATCGTTGGCAACCTGCAGATGTTACATAAATGCATGAATATGCTGTGCAGAAAGTCTTTGAGAAGATGAGGCACTAGAGTGAAATTGAAGCTGAAAGTATTGTAGAAGACAAGAAAATAATAATGCACAGCATGCAGTACAGACAGTATATGGGTCAGACGCCAAACAAAAACACTAATTTCACCAGCTCAAGCTAATTTTTTTCAGTTTCAGCTCATAACTTCATACATGCAGCTTGAGCATGAGCAGAAGTATGATTTGTTTTCATGCAAGTAAAGGAAATTAAGATGTGAGAGTAAAAATAGTCCCTCAGAAATGTACAGCCAAGACACCAAGCATCTCACAGGTTTCTCTGTGTCTCCCACATCTTTCACAGTAGTTGTCTGGTGCTCAGAGGCCAGTGCTGTATCCTGGATCATAAAAATGACACATTGGGGGGAAAAGCCATATAAACCTTTAGGGACCTACAATGAGAATACATAATAATCTACATGTTGCAGTATACAGGTGCATCTCAATACATTTGAATAGAATAAAAGTAAATTTCCAGTAGTTCAAGTCAAATAGCCCCTACTAAGTATTTAGTGCATATAGATGGACATACTTTTCAGAGGCCAACATTTTCATATTAAACACACTTTTTAAAATTGGTCTTTTGTAATATTACATTTTTTTGAGACACTGAATTTTAGGTCTTCAATAAATGTAAGCCATAATCGTTATAATTAGAAGAAATTAAATAAATTAAGGCATGGAATGTTTCATTCTGTGTGTAATGGACCTATAAAATGTGTTATTTCCACTTTTTGAATTGAATTAGTGACATAAATAAACTTTTCTATGACATTCTAATTTATTGAGATCCACCTGTACTAGCAACTTTATATGCACACAAACCTCAGTTTTAGAGTCTTGCTTATGACTTTTGTCCGATGTTCCCTTCTTGTCTCTGTGGTGATTTCTCTCTGCTTCGTCCTCCTCTCTGTGTCTCCTCTCTTTGTGTTTGTCCCACTCAGCTCGCTCTCTGTCACCGCGGTGACGGCTGACCTCTTCACCTGACCCCTTCAAGTCTCGATGCTCCCTGGATTCGCTGTCATGCTTCCGCCTTTCATCCTGGAGAACAACAACATCCCACAAACAAGTCACGTCACGTGAAATATTCTAGTCGTGGGACAACTTGAGGCAAATGTATTTATTTTGATCTACTTACATGATATTCTCTCTCTTTGTGTCTCCTTTCTCTCTCCTCTTTATGTCTTCTCTGTTCTTCTTTGTGCTCTGAAATCAGAAAAGACATGAATGCTGCCCTCATAGGCAAATAATAAGCTGGAAAATGTGTTAACACTGTTGTGGTCTCACCTCTGTCCTCCTTCCCCTCCAAATGCTTTCTGTCTCCGTGTCTCTCTCGTCTGTCTTTGTCATTCCTCTTGTCTTCATATTCATCTTTGTGTCGCTCTCTCTCTCGATGCCGATCTCTCTTCTCTTTTTCATGTTTTTCCATCCGATCTCGTTCTCCACTTCCCTCGTGTCTCTGTCTCTCAGCCCCGTGTTCTCTGTCCCCTTCTTCTCTCCTTCTTTCCCTGTGTCTTTCTTCCCTCTTTTTGTCCCTGTCCTCCTCATTACGTCTTTCTCTATCCCTTTCTTTCTCCTCATCTCTGTGTCTTTCTTTCTCCCTCTCCCTTTTGTGCTTTTCCGTCTGATCTCTTTCTCTGTCCCGCTCTTCTCTCCTTCTTTCCCTGTGTCTCTCTTCCCTCCTTTTGTCCCTGTCCACCTCATTACGTCTCTCTCCATCCCCTTCTTTCTCTTTATCTCTGTGTCTTTCTTTCTCCCTCTCCGGCTTTTCCATCCTATCTTTTTCTCCACTTCTCTGTTCTTCTGACCGTCTTTCCCTGTGTCTCTCTTCCCTCCTTTTGTCCCTGTCCTCCTCATTTCGTCTCTCTCCATCCCTTTCTTTCTCCTTATCTCTTTTTTTCTCTTTCTCCTTATCCCTTTCATGCTTTTCCTCTCTATCCCGCCTCTTGTAATCCTCATCATACCTCTTTCCATCTGTCAACTTGTCCCTTTCCCTTCTCTTCTCCCTGTCATCTCTTTTGTCTCTTTCATTGTCGCTTCTCCTATCTTGTGAGCCCTGTTTTCGCCGATCTGCATATCTGTCTTTTTCATTTTCATCTTGCCTCTCCCTTGTACTCTCCCTTTCCCTGGGCTTGTCTCTCTCTCTTCTGGACTCCTTCTCTGGGTCTCTGTGGCGTCTCTCTGTTGATTCCCCACCACGGTGCTTTCTCTCATTGTCATCCCGCCTCCTGACATAGCCATCACCATGTCCTCCCTCCTAAAACAAAAACAAAAAAGTATTCAGATCATTTGGATGTCATTATCTCGATGGATAAGGATCCAACTTGAATCACCGTCTGCTTTTTTTGAACTCCCAAAAAACTTACCCTGATGTGTTTTGTTAGTTCAGCTGGCCTCCATGTATCTTCCTTGGTTATTTTCTAAATAAATATATATATTATGCTCACTGGATGACAATACCAACGTTCATTTACAGAAAATATAAACATATTTGTATGACCAAATCATCAGAAAATCAACGGTAATTCCCTCAGACAACACTACATTATATTTTCCTCGAAAAAAACATGACCCAGCGTTAGTCAGCATACGGTAAACTCAAGGATTAAGCACTTACCTTATCACTGTGCATGTTCTCATCTGTGGTTTTATTTTTAAAGTCTTTCAAACGCCGAAAATCAACTCATATTTTTGTAATGACGCCGCCATCATGGTAAATCCCTTGTGCGCAAGCGCAGTAGGTCGAAACCAAGGAGTTCGCGTCACTTCAGCTTGACAACAGGCTTCTTAATCAATGACAGAGCGATCGCTGGAATCAGCAACAGTTGCCTGGCAACAGTCAACGACTTTTATTGCTCAACGGTCTATTTCCATGTGTATTTCGAACAAATCATGTCTTATTGTTTATCATGATAAACAAAATAAATAATGTTTAAGGGGGTTTATTAATATCTAACCCTAATTACTAATTTTAAGTTCAGGCACTCCTGTTTTTCAGTCTTAAAGGATTAAAATGTTATGTAATAATTTTAATTTTTTAAGGTTTAATCAATGTGTAACCCAAGTCATTCAGACTATGTTAGGGCACTCGAATCCTTTTTAAATGCCATAAAACTTGGAGAAACTTTAAAAACAATCACAATCTGTATATAAAATGTCCTCATTGTAAAAATAGTATTATATAAATCTTTAGCATCTTTGTTTTGCAAAAAGCACAAATAAATAATGTTACAGCTGACGATATTTACTATTTTTATGGTTTTATGTTGTGCTGATCGATTTCTCTGTGCTCGTCATTCTACAGCGGTGTGGTGTTCATGTGACTTTAACAAGAAGTGACTTTTCCAAAATATCGATGTGACTGGAAACAGAAATGTGAAGAAGTAGCTAATTTCAAAAACCTTGTTTTTTGTTACGAGGCGAAGTTTAAACCCATTTAACAATTCTATTCCGTTAATAGGGTGTCCTGTATTGCATTTAACTTGTTCTGACCATATTTCCAGAACAAATTAAAGTCACAATTTTGATATATGTTATGGAGATGTTATGCAAACAAAAAGGCAAATGGTTATTTGTTTTTATTTATTATTGATTTATTATTATTTTATTACTTAAAAACAAACCGGAAAAATAATTAGTTGTTAAATAGCACTATTATTGTCACAAATTTGATAAACGGCAATTTATTTATTTAAATAAATATTAAATACAATTTGAAATAAGAAATATTATAAACATAAATACCATAAACGCCCAATGTAACGTTCATGTCACATCGCAGATCTTTTTTACATTTAGGGGTAGTATTTTTAAAAAAACCTTAAATGTGTTCTATGTGATTCACTGGTCTGTGGTTGTTCCCCCATAATTTTCCTTTATGGCTAACTGGTTCTGGGTTCTTAGCGGTTAAGAATAGCTCAGAAGTACTTGAACGTTACAGAAGTGTTAGAATTGATCATTCCAAGCCGTGTTTACCGCTACTGAGCACCAGATGGCGGTGTTTTCTCTTTTTAGCCAGGCACCGCTGGTAGCGCACAGTGCATGATCTCTGTGCGCTTTTGGGTATGAGCATTTCTAATCTGTGTGGAGGCAGAGCGAGGGAGCTGTGGACTGGACTGGACTGGCTCAGCGGCCCTTTTTAATCACGTTGAATGCATTTTCAAGCTTTTCGTCGTTACGGAAACTGATGCCAACGATTCCTAAGGAGGCGATGGGCTGGTGTGCAGGTGAGCCAACGTGAGAACAGGCTCCCCACCGAAAGGAACCGCTTCGCACATGGGAACCGTGTCACCACCAGACCTTATCCGCATTTTAACACTTTAAAAGACGGACTCTGCAGCACAGAGACATGTCTAAAGACAGCATGACAGATGTGCGGGGAGCCCATTCAGCTAAGGAGAATGGACACGTCGCGCCGAGCCCCGCTCAGCCCAGCGCCAACTTTCCCCATCCCTCACCCGACGATACCCCGGTGTCTTCGACCAGCGAGTTGACCCAGACATGGCTCCACGTCGCTAAAACGTTCATTCTAATTTTCCCCATTTACGCACTGGGCTATTTTGAGTTCAGTTTCAGCTGGCTGTTGATTGGACTTGTTATCTTTTTCTGGTGGAGGAGAAACACTGGAGGCAAGCACACTCGACTGAGCCGAGCTCTTGCTTTCTTTGAGCAAGAGGAGAGAAGTATCAAGCAGAGTCTTACCACCTCTGATTTGCCACCATGGGTAAGTCACAATGGGAAATGCAATGCATGAATTAATGCCCACAGTCGTTTATCCCACTTGAGCTGTTTCTCTGAAGAGCATGTGGTATTTTTGTGAACAATATTTTTGAGTTTCCAGGAAGGTACAATCAGCTGACAAGAGCAGGAGGAGCAGAGTTGAGCTGTAAAGCTGTGATGAAGCAGCTGTCCCCCCAGCAGTGACATTAGACTGAGTCCCAGTCTAAATACAGCAGGGTACAATGGTAAACCAGACACCACGCTGCAAGGGAAACATGCCCACAGGGTCTCTGTTATTTTGGGATGCACACTGCTATCTCGCTGGCAGTAACTCACTCTATTACTGCAACACTTTATCTTGGTGTAAGATAACACTGGGGTTCTTGACTTTTTCTTCTGAGGGTTAACAGTGCAGTGTTTAGGGCTTTGTTAGGGATCTCATGAAACCACCTCAAAGACTCTCAGCAGCCAGCAACAACTCAGATCATAAAAATATATACAGTCATGGAAAAAAACATTAGAACACCCTTGTTTTCTTCAATTTCTTGTTAATATTAATGCCTGGTACAACTAAAGGTGCATTTGTTTGGACAAAAATAATGATAAAAACAAAAATAGCTCAAAAGAGTTTAATTTAAGAGCTCATATCTAGCCATTTTCCATGGTTTTCTTGATAATGGTTTTGGTTATTATCAAGAAAACCATGACGTTTTTTTGTGCTATTTTTGTTGTTACCATTATATTTGTCCAAACAAATGTACCTTTAGTTGTACCAGGCATTAAAATGAACACGGAATTGAAGAAAACAATGGTCTAATATTTTTTTCATGACTTTATTTAAAGATAAGCTGCAGGCCAAAATTAGGCTCCAAATGTAATATCTGTAATGTTTGTCACAGAGCCATATGTTGTGTGACTTTTTCTCCAGCACATGTGCCATTAAAGCCCTTTGAGACACTATTCATGTTGTTAACTGCAGTCTTGAGGGAGCTGGATAATAGCATCAAAGGGAAACATTTCAAAGTAAATGGTTAGCCTCTTTTTAAGTTGTTATAATACGTTAATGCAGTTAATTTCTCAGATGAAGGATGTGTAGTGTTTATGTATTACTAATTTCAATTCCATATTCATATATTCAGTCCCTGTCTGTTTGCTGACTCCTGCAATATATTCATTCAACTCCAATGACAGCCCAGTGGACAGAGATAAACTGTGGAAGCACCTTCATATTTATTAATGCAATGTGTATCTACTTAAGTGGAAACATGGTGTGAAATTGGGCAAAATCTATGCACTAAAACCCTTTTTAGGACCCTCACGGGCCCAGTTTGGAAATCACCAAAGAAACAGTTAAGATTGCTTTTAATTGAGTGCTATTCAAGCACAAAATACAGCTCAAATGAACTGCACACTTAAGTAAAGCCTCAAGTCTCTGCTGATTATCTTATCAAACTATAAATTCAACACTTTATCATATCGGACACATCCCAGAGTCACAGCTCAACTAGTTTGTGATGGTCAGTAAAGCCTTTTTACTGTTTAAGAATAGTAAAAAGCTTATTGTGCTGACACATGGCTGAAGAGGCATTGGGGCTATTAAATGGGGTTGGAGTAGCTTGATGTGGTAGAGCTACAGCATCCCACTTAAAGGAAAATAGCATTAATGAATGGCCTCAGCACCCCCTGCCTTAAGTGTGTGGTTTATAAGAGAAACTGCAAGCAAAGCACTACATGTAACTCTGGCCATACCTGTGTGGCTGTGTATCACAAGAAATCACCTTCCAGGGCTTCACAGCAATTGATCAGCTTGCCCCAGACTGACAGGCTCACATATCACTGAATCCATAATGTGCTGTCAAAATGGGAGGACAGTTAGTTTCCCCAGTTATTGCTCCTAAATTTTGGCTAGTGCCAGTTTCTCCCCATGGGGAAGAAGTGAGTCTTAATAGACATGACACTGCTTTCACAAAAGCTTTTAGTCGAGTGCCCCCATTCTCAAACTTATACTTCTAAAGAGCACTATCCCCTGTTCCTGTGTGTACCCTCTGTATTCATCCAGGGTGAGTCATAGGCTGGTTGGTGGAGCAGCTCATGATATGGATCATCATAGTCTAATACCACATGGGAATACATTTTGCACACTGCTGGTGTATTGATTAAAATATGATTTTTTTAATATGCTCTGTCAGGTAAATGGGCAAGCGTCATAACACTTGCAATAAGTCAATATGATAATTTATCTTAATGGCATTGAATTGTGATCAAATCATATGTTGAAGTATCGTGACACAAAATAAGGTTGTCAAATTGATATTGACAGGAACTAGATCAGAGGCGATTCAAGTAAGCCAGAGCAGCAGTTTACATGAAAGAACGGTACAAGTATAATAAAATATAATATCACAGTATAATAAATAAACACACTATATCGGTGGTATGATGACATGTGTCATCAAAGTGGCATGAAAACCTCTATTGTATATATGTGGGTGCGAAGCTGAAGCAAATCAAAGAGATGCGGATTTGTTAACAATGACAATGAAGTATACAGAAATAGGCTTTACCATGTGGTTATTTCATACAGAATTTGTATCTATTGAATAACCAGAAAACATAATATATCATGATGTATATAGTGAAATGACTTGTGTTCGGATGGTGACCATATCGTCGACCATAAGGGTTGACGTAAGCCCAGGGCCCCGTTTTATACTGGCAACCTTTAGCCCTGTGTTTAGTGGATTTCAGGGGACAACCCTGCTCTGGAGCAGGGCCAGCAAACCCCATAGTCTAAAGTCTGGGTTAGCACACGTTGTAATGTGCCAGGATCGTGCCAGTGTGAATTCTTTTTTAGCCCGAGGCGATCAGCTCCCTCAGCCTGGGGCTAGGTACTGTACGTGTGAAAAGCCCTCTTCTTGATGCTGGCTGAATTATCCAGTCAGACGACAGCAGACATTAGTTCAAACAGTGAATGACCTTGAGCAAACACACAGCACACACACGCACACACTGGCTAACAAGGCAAATGGGTACATTTTTAGGCATTTTTTCATCCGTAAGAAAGAAATGATGTGAAAAAGTTTATAAAATTATTAGAAA
Organism: Centropristis striata; assembly: GCF_030273125.1. Taxonomy (NCBI): domain Eukaryota; kingdom Metazoa; phylum Chordata; class Actinopteri; order Perciformes; family Serranidae; genus Centropristis; species Centropristis striata. The sequence continues at coordinate 14,318,569 of NC_081539.1, forward strand.
GTGACAAAGTAAGCAAGGGCATCATCAGTTTTATAATGTAATCAGACAATATAATATTACAAAGAGATGTTCTAGGTATGATAAAATAACACGTCATATATTAGGGCTTGGTATTGGTACTCGATATCTTTAAGGCAACAGGCAAAATAACCCAGTACCAAGTAGTACCGAAACAAGATGTTGTATTGTGCCGAGATAATTCCGATAAATGATATCATTGTCATTTTAAGACAATATAATTCCACTCATGTAATGATAATAAAAATGCGTAGTAAAGCAACTAGACCCTTTCAAATTGTCATTAACTTTTACTTGTGTGTGTGAGTAGAGGAGCTGTTTGAGCCCCACCCATGGTGAAACTCTGACCCAGGAAGCAGACTAGAACAGAACCAGGGGGAGCAGAATAGACAGCAGGCGCTGTAAAAAAAAATGCTAAGGAGTCTTATAACAATAAAAACAATACATGATTTCAGTCATTTTGTATCCAGATCTGAAAAATAGTGACTGTTTGTGTGGTTTTGCCTGCAGCCAATCGATGCAAGCTTTCTCTGATTTAATGTGACGTGTGATTGGGCCACTAGTGCATCAGCAACACTCCATGCAGACTGTGGTGTGGTGAAACGGAGCGGGATGTAATTGCTGGACTTGGCAGTTGAGCTTGTAATATATTTGTGTAAAAGTCATCTGGATAGGGAGGAGTGGTTGTGGCATTTTGCACAACTGAATTATTCCACTCACATGATGGGTATTTAATGAAGTAGAAAAAATCAGATGAAGAACTGTTGGTATTGGTATCACGTTAAGGACACTGGTGTTGTTATTTTTTAAATAAAACCCAGCCTTATCATTACTACCACAACATCACTAGAGCATTACCAAGTGTAAATATGCAAAGTGGTTTTCATTCAAGCTGTCTCTGCTTCGATGCATCTGTCACTACCTGTTTGTGCAGAGATTTTTCCAATTTTCTACTGTCACATGCAACCAGTAGTAAGGAAAGAGGGGGCCAGTATGCTGCCATACAATCTCTGTTCTTTCCAGTCAGTTTTCGTTATAATAGGCACCAGGCCTGGAATTTCGTCATTTTAGGGGCAAGGCCACTTGGCCTTTTGTGTTGTCAGTTTTTTGAGGGCACAAAGGCCAAAAGCCAGGGCACCAAGGCCATAAAATAAAACAATGATTTTAAGTCCACGTTCATATTGAATTTAATTTAAGGACTAGTAATGATGCTTCTGAGGAAAGTCTCGGTTAAAACTGTCAAGCAGGTAAAGAAACATTTCCTTGTAAAGTAAAATGCATCAATCTTGTGCACTTAGAGAGTGCACAAGATTGACTGTGTCATTTGTAATTGCTGTCAACATGCTTTCCACTAGGACATGGAGTAGCCAGCCAGTGTGGAAAAATAGCAGGCTAGAATTTTTTCCATAGAAGCCCAAATTTGGGCGCCTCTCACACATTCTAATGCAACTATTCCATCATATGCGCTCACCTAATCATTGCATATTTTAAGAATTACTTTAAAGGAGAATAAAGGTTCTTGTATATTTTATTCAAGGCATCTTATTTTGACAGTCTTCTTGTAAATTCTGTGGTCGATTCTGTTAACACACTGCGCTCTTATTTTGAAAACTCCATGCATTTAGCGACAGGAAGTTATTCAAAACAGTAAGTCACAGTTTAGTGTGATTAAAACAACTTTAACTGTTAGCTAATGTTAGCTCGCGGCTACCGAACGGCATATGCAACAGTGCATTTGGACCTCTGACCGCCTGGACAGGTTGATAGTATTTAGTTCGGCGTGCGGTGACAGTGACCACGGAGAGATCATGTGGGGACGAGTGCATGTCGTCACCCAAATAATTGCCTAACTCATTTTTTCAAGTTTTGCAGGAAACACAAAAAACTTCACCAAAAGTGTAACATATGACATTTATTGATAATTTCACTCAAAAAGGATGTAACAAAGGATGGCTATTGGCATAGTAATAACACTGTGTGTAAATTATGTAACTTAAGATAAATAATTTTTAAAATAATTTTTTGGACATGCCTTTGTGACTTAAGCAAGATATGGTAACCCTTTATTTTGAAGGTGTCTACATAAGAGTCACACAAACCTGTCAGAAACATGACATGACAAGTATCATGAGCATTAATGTTACTTCAAGTGTCATTAATGTTCATGACACATCCCATGTCATGTTTATGAAATGTCACTGCTCATGTCACTCTTATGTAGACACCTTCAAAATAAAGTGTTACCATATCTTGCTTCACTCACAAAGGCATGTTCAAAAAATTGCCTAAGTCACGTTTTATTTTGATTTAGGCATAATAATCCGCTTAAGTCACACACTTGACATAGGCCATTATCTTAAAGGATGTAGGCGATTTTACCATAGGTGGCCGGCGTCATGAGGAGATGATTTAGGCAAAAAAGAACAATTTTGACAAAAAATGACTTAGGCAATTATTTTAACAGTGTGATGATATGTTTTTTTAAGGGCACAAGGCCAAATTGCTAGGGCACAAGGGCCCTCGTGAAATTCCTGCCCTGGTAGGCACACTTAGATGCTCTTCTGTCAGTGTGATTTATGAAATAAAAGGTGTACGTTTGCATCATGTGTTTGAATTCAGTAGGAGATATTGTATTGAATGGGCTACATTTCTATGTTTCAAGGAATATACAGTGCTTAACAAATTTATTAGACCACCTGTCATAAAAACGAAAAAACATAAATAATTTTAGAAATCGTTCAAAAGCTTGTTTAAAACCTCAAGACGACAAATTGTCGTTATGTACTTGGCAAATAACAAACTGAATTCACCTTTTTATACCCAAATTAAGGCTTCTCTGAGAAGTCCGAAATTATTCAAGCAGAACATTCAACCACTAAAACTAATTTTTATGTTCAGGAATTCAAGTAAATGACTATAATTTGACATCGTAATCAATAAATAATAATGTGCTGCACTATTTTAAAACATTTTTGTAAAACAGTAAATTTGAAAATTAATGGATAACAATAATAATTATATTTCAGCATTAAAAATATCATTTCGGTTAAAGAGATTCTACATACTGCTGTGTTAACCATTAAAGAGACATACATTTTTTTTTGGTAATTACTAATGCTGTTAATTTGGGACAGCTGTGGCATAAACCAGTGGTCTACTAAATTTGTTAAGCACTGTATATATGATGCCTCATCAACTATATCAGGTCTAATTAACAACAAGTTTGTATTTTGAGTTTCTTTACTTTTTAATTACTTTCCAGACTCTGTGTGCTAATTTTAGGCAGTTTGAACTCACCCCGAATAAACCTCTTAGTTTCAGTGACACTGTGAATTAAACTCTCAAGACATAAACTCCAATTAGCTTTTTACAAACACAGCAGCAAGCTGAATAATTAAGATGCTCTACCCCCACTTTTCTGCTGCACAGCTCGGTTTTTACAAGCTAGCGCCAAATACGTCACATAGAGTGCATCACCAATTACTTCACCTACATATTCTGAACAAGGTCACTGTGTCAGGTGCAGTAATGAAGCCTTGTCAGCCTCTTTTGGAGAGGATTATTTTATTTCCACCCCATAACAAAACTAAAGGCCTGAATCTGTCATATTAACTGGAGCTTTCTGTTTGTTGACCTGCTGCTGGTGTCACTGCTTTATCCACACTTTGACAGAAGCGCTGGATAAGCACTTTTGCTGCCTCCATGAGGAATAGTGCAGTCCCTTGTAGCTGTCGCATTGCATGTCATATCTCACCAGCACTGCAGCCAGAAGCATCACTTCATCTCACTGTTGAGATTAAGGAATAAACGCCTTCAATTCACTGTGAACCAGAGACAGGGCGGTTTATCTGTTATTTATTAAGGTGGTTTGTGCATTGCTGCACACCTTTGTGCAAGGTATTGATCCCGGGCATTTCCTCTACCTCATGGTAAATCAATGCTCTATTTACTTTGGTCGTTCAAGAAGATTAGTCAAACTGCAGCACAGGGCACTTGAAGTGTGGAGGTCCGGAAATGTGAGACTGGTTTATATTGAATTCTTTTTGTAATTCAGTCACATTACAAAAGCACAGTATTAGGCTAATCTTAATTCATTTGTTGTCATTTGTCTAACTGCAATAACACGAATGCACTTTGTTCACACTTAAAACGTGAAGAAAAAACTAGGTTTAACTTTTGCACTTATGGCAGTTTTTTATAACACCTATCACAAAAAATAGATGTCTATAAAAGAGATGTGATAAAAGCATTCTTCAGGCAGAAATGAAAGTTGTGATGGAAAAAAACCAATGTCCTTTGCTTGCAGAGCATTTTGAAGCTTCTTTTTCATCTTTCTTTTTTCTTCATCTTCATCTTTTTTTTTTTATCAAGGCTCTGCAACAAATAATCACATTCATCAAAACCCAACAATAGCCCACTCTGCCCTCTCTTCTTTGAGTTGTTTTTGTGTATTCACACTGTTGGATTGCTGCAGTAATGTTGAATGCAATGTTTATATATTTACAATGATAAATGTGACATATTCAAGTTGTCAAAGTAATGTTTGAAAATGAAAATAGTAAAAAATGACATGAAGAGGTTAGACCTGTACTTTGTGATCAGTAAGTTATAACCATATAAAATAGAATCTATTCTACGTAGACATAGATTGTATTCTATTTCTGTGGTCTTAATCAAAAAATACCAGGGCAGACCGCCCTGCAAATGTTTTAAAGCCTTAAATAAAAGACCTTATCATCTACGTGCTTTAAATTCTAAGCCCATTTATCAAAGACTTTTTAACTTTTATCTAACCTTTCTCTTTTTTGGCCACATGAAATGTCCTTGGATTGTTGATACCTGCACTCCTCAGCCAATCTGTTGGCATTTGCTCTTTCTATTCTATTCTGGCACTGTTTGAAATGGAAGAGATGAATGCTCTGCACGCTTTCCAAACATTTAACATGTTAATATGATCATTTGATTTTCATCAGGGCGATTCTTCACATAAGTGTCACGTATTAAGTACAGAGATTTTTTTTTTTAAATGGGGGCTTTTTGAATAAAGAAAAAAGATATCACACCTGTAGATGCAAGTCCATTTGATAAAAAATTGACGTCAAAATGCAAGCATTCTCTTCAAAAATGTTGCATTATCAGCCTTATTGACGCCAACATATACTAGAGGTTATCTGCTCTCTTTTCTCCATTGCAGGTCCACTTCCCAGATGTAGAGCGAGTTGAGTGGCTGAACAAGGTAAAGAACTGAGCAACTGTCACTTGAATTTGTTTGCTTGAGTGAAGCCCTCCTTTTCCCCCTTTTGTAAACTGGAGAAAACGATGTGTCTGTCGCTCTTCTGCTCTGTACCCGTCCCATTGGGGCCGTGAACATTGCCAAACTGCAGCGCAGTGGACTTAACATGCAGCCCTGTTTCTGCAGCAATGTGAAATGCATTAAACCTTGTGAATCCCCATGGCAATGACCTGGATATAAATTGTGAAGCACTCATGAGTACACATTAAAATTGATCTAGCTGGCATCAAAATTTTATTTGCTGGCGTCACTGTTGATGTGTTGGACTCTGACAAGATTGCCCTTAAATAGACATTTTAAATATTTTAAAGTAACTATCATTCACAGTGTGAGAGATGTACCTGTGTGAGCAGCAATAGCCTAAAGAGGGGGAAGTTGATGGAGTGGCATACCCTTTAGAATAATTAACTGATGGAAAAGGGCAACATTTCTTAGCTTGTCTTGACAAGACTCAACTATGATTTCTCTTTAAAAGTTTTCTTCCTGTATCTCCTCAGACAGTGAAGCAGATGTGGCCTTATATCTGCAAGTTTGTGGAGAAATTATTTCACGAGACGATTGAGCCGGCGGTGAAGGAGTCAAACGCCCACCTCAGCACCTTCTGCTTCAGCAAGATCGACATGGGAGACAAAGTGAGTTCCTCTTTTGCCCCTCTTCCACTAACAAGGAATCGGTTTTAGCACCTATTTTAGGACCTTTGGGAGCATTTTGATATAAAATATCTTGCATTGGAACCATAAAAGTTGGCTTCCAGCCAAAAGGGAAAGATATTGGGCTTTCCTTGACCTGAAGTGCAAACAGGGCGTCAAATAGGGCGACACAGTCATGAGTTTTTAAATCAGGAAGTAAGTTAGTATTTTAGCGCCCTTTTCCTCTCAAACTCAATGAGGATTTTGAATGGGCTGGTGGTTAGATGACTGAAATAAGGTCTGTGGTTAACACAAGCTGAAGAGATGTTAACAACATAAAATATGTGTGTAAATATCCCCACTTGTAAATTTTGAAGTTTTTGCAGAGCTTATTTTCTTTAGTGACCCAACAATCCCATGACCACATGGTGATGCTAACTTCTGAGTTGGCCTACAAAAATCCATGATTTTGTTTGTCTCTATTCTACATGTTGGAAATAGGGGATAGTGAACACAGCAATGTCAGTCAACTGAGAAATCATCCTGAAACCAGAGCACACAGTGGCCTCATTAATAGATGGTTAATGATGTTTTTTGGATAAGGACAAATGTCTGTATCTCCATTAATTCCTCTGTGGTGGAAACGCGGGATGGTGGGCTAGATAGTAAAATAGGAACTGGCTCAAGAACCAGATTGGTGGTTTCAGCAGTGACAACACAGACTACTGGCAGCAGGTGCCTCTGGGACAGCTGGTGAGGGTGTGTGGGAGCTTGGACATACATGCACGTCGCTGATACATGTACTTGTTTCATAAATAGTTTCCATGTGGAGGGACAGGAGAAGGGTCGACCTTGTGTTAACCACGTGGGGGTTTAGGAGGGGTGGAGGTGTTGGTGTAGTGTTGATGAACTGGAGTGGTGCAGTCACCATAATGATGCTCTCTGTGTCTTGCGGTGTAGCCTCTTAGGGTCAACGGGGTCAAGGTTTATACGGAAAATGTGGATAAGCGCCAGATCATCATGGACCTACAGATCAGGTGAGCATACAAATCACTGTTTAAATCATTGTTGAATCATGTTATTGTAATTCCTCTGTAGCTTCTTTCTGAGTTTATTTAAAATTTACACAGTTTTCACAAGGCCTTGAAAATTCTACAGATGTAAGAGTGCACTTATGTAACTTAAAAATTGATGGTGCAAAATCAGAGAAATTGTCTTTCTTATTTCTTGTATTCTTCCCTGTCAAACCTAATGCCTACATTTCACATAATGCAGCTCAAACACGAATGCTGCATTCTCACCATATCAAGTAGTTACTGCAGGGTCATGCGGCGACATGGAAGAGTCACTTGAATGGCCCATTTGTGTGACGTCATGTTGCTGCTAGTACTGTCGGGTCCTATGAGTGATTTTCTGTATTGACAGATTACAAAAAACATCTTTACTTTCAATAACTTACCAGGATGCCAACAAAACGGTTGGTTTTAAAACAGTGCTTAAGGCCAAATTGAGTGGCTATGCATGAAACATAATGTTACACTCCATTGTGCTTTAATCGTTCATGCTGCTCTCCTAACTCTGGGCATCTTCCGCTTATGTGGTTTGGCCACTGCAGCGTAACATCGATTGGCATTTCTCAAAGTTTCTCAAAAACTTGATTTTCTTTCAACTTTTCATCACAGGGCCACTGCAAGTTTTTTTTTTGCATCTCCTACACCTGGGTTTCCCAGTTTTCTGGCGACCCACTTGTGAAAAATGACAAATTATTGCATCTCAATTCACAACAGGTTTTATCTCTAAATTCTAAATTCTGAGATGATTGAATTTTTGTATAAATGTTTCTATTGTTGCCATTTCACCGTACTTTACCTTGGATAGGTAAACCTGCCATATTGAAGAGATTTAAGTTTAAAAAGTCACAAAATAGTTTTAAGCATGTGTTATTGAAAACATGTAGGCAGAGTTAACAGGCCTGTTGATGTGACAGGTGGATCTAAATGAGACTGCACTCTGGAAGAAATCCGCAGATTTATTAGGTGACCCAAATAAAATCTCCTGTGGCCTAGATATGGGTCACGACCCAGCCTCTGGGAATAACTGTGGCATAGTTATTCCCATTCTCCATCGCCGCAACCGAAACACGCTTCAAATAAAGTGGAGGACTTGTGTTTTCAGAGTAAAGCTTGCAGCGGCTAATTTCACTTCAGGTAATTTGTCAGATTTTGCACAGCTGCTCTTACAGTCAGAAACAGCTTCATCGACTTTTCTCACAGATGTAGTAGACTCCCCAAGACCTGTAAGCAGATTTTGACGTAAAATCAGTGGGTTTCCCCTTTCTGAGTTGATCTGAGAGAGAAAAGAAATATCTTGCTGAGCAGTTGGCGCTATGCAGCCTGTCGCCTGCAGCTCTTTAACTAACATCTCAGCGGGGCTGCTCCTTCTTGTTCAGTTACTCCCTGAAATATTTAAAACTCATCTACTGTCAAGCTGAACATGTTTAATGGGAAACAGCAACTGTAGGACATGTTCGGCATGTTTTAGTGGTGACTTTAGTGATGATATGGTGTTGGGAGCATGAACAGTAAAAAGTATTGATGAGATAAATTAAAAATGGTAATGATGGATTACACACAGCATTTAGGGCAACTTGAATCCAACCTTTGAATAACAGACTGCCTTTAGCAATAAAAACTACCATATAGAGAGGTAATTACTAAATGAAAGTACATTGAAGGGCCATTATTAGAAAATTGCTGACCATGGATATGTCAAAAACTGAGTTTGAGTTCATAATTATTTTATTTTATTAATTATTTTAAAGTTTGGGAAAGCTCAGGATTTGAAATACTTAATATCACTCACTGACTATAAATATGTCACATCTGGAGGATAACCTGATGATGCATTTGTGTGTTTATACTTAAACAACAGGAGTTTTAAAATAACTACATGAAGATAATGAATAAAACATGATGTCTATATTTATCCATCAGTGGAAGTCCTTTAAATGTATAAAAAAGTGAAGGAACCATTGCACAGGATTTTCATCTACATATTTTGTGTTTTTGTTTCTCAGCTTTGTCGGCAACACAGAGATTGACGTAGACATCAAACGCTACTACTGCAAAGCCGGCATTAAGAGCATCCAGGTGAGGAAATTCCCTTTTTGTCTGATTTGTTTCACATCCTCACAGAGGTACTTTCCTCTGGCATGAGTCTCGGCCTCAGCAACGGCTGTCAGAAAAGGAACATGAAGCGTTGGATATGAAGTGGCACAGTGACTTCAAGTAAAGGTCTGTCCTGTCGGCTCTTATTTTAGAGGCTTTTCCAGCAGTGTATGAACAGCACATAAAAATAGGACACTGAGGGTTTTTAGACAGGAACTTTCCTCTTTCCTCTCCCTCATTATTTCCTATTATTTCTGCACAGTGACAGTTATATGTCTGCATTTATAAAGCTTTTAGCACAAGTGCATGATTTCATCACACACTGATCTGAAAGCACAAATGACTTGTGTAATTTGACTCACGCTGATCAGGCTGCCATGTAATGGTTAGATGAATAATGAGCATTATGAAATACTCAGCAGTATTTTTTTTTAACTTTAGACTCCTTTGAAATAAAGCAATGCGTACTTGCAACCCAATGTCACAGACATATCTTTAAATGTTATCAACAGTTGAACCGAAGATTTTTATCCAGTACTTCCAAAGAAAATAATGCTTGACAAATCTGGGGAACAAAAAACTTGAACTGCAGAAATTTTTTTGCCATTTATAAGCTTGGGAGTTGGGTTCTACCTAGAACTACAAAGATAATCTAATATGGCAGAGTGGCTGAAGAGAAAGCAAATAAAAAACAGAATCGTGATACAAAAAGAGACGATACTGTATATTTTACTGTCAAATATAATATTTAATTATCTATGGATGTAATAAACAACATTTTGAAGAGGGCAACAAAACATAAAAATACATCTCCGTCTAACATTGAAGAAGTTTTTGTCCGTCTGTATGTCCATTGATTTTCTCAACAACTGTTCCTCCAATCAACTTTTTTCTTTGATGGACCTATTGTCTTGTAATTGATTTTGGTTATTATCAAGAAAACCACGAAAAATGGCTAGATATCAGCTCTTAAAATAAACTCTTATGTTCTATTTTTGTTGTTATTATTTTATTTGTCCAAACAAAAGTACCTTTGGTTGTACCAAGCATTAAAATAAACAAGAAATTGAAGAGAATAATGGTCTAATATTTTTTTCCATGACTGTATGTTGTGGCAGGTTTAATGCTTAGGACCCAACGAAGTGCAATATTGACTGTGAAGTTGTTCTCATTCTCTAGAAAGCTGCATGTTCACTTTCTGAACAAACACTGCCCTAGTTTCATAATAAAAATGTTTAACCTTAATTTACATCTTTGTCCCTGAGAACACTCCCCTGCTCTCTGTAGTGCCTGACTATATAAGTGTGTTTTGTTGTTCTTGTATTGCCTTTTGTGTAACTGCAGTGGAACGTAGCAAGCCGAGAAAATAAAAATTTTGCCTCCTTGGAGACCGAGTGCTGTTAAGTCTCTCCCTGGGAGACATTTGCTGCTCGGTGCTCCAATTATGTAACTCAGGAAGACCTACATATCTGCCTGGCTCATTATCAGCCACTAATACATTAGTCCCCATCACTCCTTGAGCTGGATTGCATTACACAGAGCAGGTGCATCCGACTCCATGATAATGCTTAGATTACTGATGGCTTTGTGAGGAGTGGGGTTAAACACTGATGGATATTAGCCTTTTATTATTTATTCAATATCAGCCTGTCGTGTGGTCCTACTACTGTGATGGAGGTCCACTCCTCAGCACAGCTGTTGTGCATAAAAAGCCTGTAAAACAAATAAATTACATTTTCTGATTGATTCCAACTTTAGTCATTTTTGTGAAGGAGAAGTCAATGCTAACAGTAATGATGCATGACTGTGTGATAACACCGGGATGTAAAATGCCTCATGGAGAGGAAACAGATTTCTTTTAATGATTTTTGCACGGAATCTTGCATTTAAAATTAGGTTTGAACCTTTGTTCGTATCCCTTAGAAATGGAAGGATACAAGCCTCATTTTGGTTTGCCAGCTGACTCTGTGTCATTTTCTAAGAAGCTGATTAAATCTCACAGACGAGAATGTGAAAGATCACTTTCCCAGTTTTTAGTTTCAGGAAACAGCGTCTCAAATTGAACTTTCCTTTTCCACAGAAATACCTTTAAGTCTTAAAATGAATGCAATGACATTTACTTGAAAGAGCAGTGTGCAAACGGTAAAAGCCTTTATTAGCTTTGGTTTCAAGACTTCTATTGGTATTACTAGTGCTTTATTAGTATTGGATTTGCTGGTGAAATTGCTGTTTCTCAAAGATTTTATTGCTCCCCATCCTAAAAGTACAAACATAGCCTCCAAACAAATATATTGGTGGTAGAATTTAAACATCCTTTGTTCTCTGGTGTGGATTAGAGCAGCTATGTGGCGTCCACATGACACATGTAAAGCACTTCCAACTCCATAATCCTTGTAATTGTCATAATATGTTATGGAGAAGGTGGAGGATGACACGAGGCAGGTGTGAAGTCGGGCTGTGATCGAGTTTCCAACCTGTCATGTGATACGGCTAAGGGCTCCACTGCTGAGGAATGCAGAGGGCCGGCAGGGTGTGAGTTCCTTTAACTCTCCCATTGTGTTTATATGTGTGTGTTAAAATGTTTCTGTTGTGTTTCCATAGATCCACGGCGTGTTGAGAGTGGTGATGGAGCCGTTGCTGGGCGATATGCCTCTCGTTGGAGCTCTGTCTGTGTTCTTTCTCAAGAAGCCGGTAAGTCTGAGAATATGACACCAGTTAATTCAGTTAAACCTGTTTAATAGAGCAACAGTGGAAGTTATAATGACACTGCAGTCTGGGTAAATGCAATATGCTCACAGTAGAGAATATTAAACTGGGAATTTGTAATGTTGCGAAACAGAAAACAGGTCTGATGCAGCAGTGCAACACACAGCCCATTCACTCTTATACTTTCATTCTACACTTTCCTTTTCACTGGATGCTTTTGTCCTGGTCTCTTTATTTAATATCTGAGCCAAGGTTGGCCCCATTTCTCTGAACATCACAAAACGCCTTTAATGCATCACTTTGGTTCTCTGTGTATCAACAGGGTTGACAGGTGTGTCGGAGAAGACTGTAGGCTATAGCAGAACAAAGAACTCCCACACACTGTCTGTGGGAAAAACTTTTTGGTACGGATTACTTCATCAGGTTATTATTTTTCTCGATATTGCCTGAGACCATCTTAAACAGGTTGAATGAGGCACGTAGACTGTTCAGAATGAAAACACTCATTGAAACATCAAAACCCTCTAGTGAGCTGCCATGGGTGTGGCTTGGGAGAGAGAATCCGCCCAAGATCCGCCCAACTTTACTTGAAAGTAGCTGCCTCCGGTAGAGCAGCTACTGAGCCGCTACTGAGCCTCTACTAGTCAATGCTGATTGGATACGGTTGAGGTGGTGATTTCGCGCATGCGTGATTCATTTGCAGACTGGTACAAACTGGACGCTGAGGGGTTAACATGTCCTGCTCTGCTGACTCCAGCTGGGAGAGACTGCTGCGGGAGGACTGGGCCGCTTGTGTGTGGTTTGGGACGGTGCATGCTACTCGTTAAGAAGAGTAGGAACGAGTCTCCAAAAGTCTCCAATAAAACCAGAAAATGTTGCTAGATTTGTCGCGAGTTGCTTTTTTGAAAAAGAGTCGCTAGAGGGGTCTGAATAGGCGCTAAATATAGCGACAAAGTTGCTAAGTTGGCAACACTGCTTGCTGCGTCGGTCTGTTGTCACATTCAAACACCGTTGGTTAGCCGCTACAAAAGTACCTGTATAGGAACAGAGGCCGAGGGGAACTAACTAGTGGGCCTAGCTAAAACACGCGCTTTGCAAAAAATACTCAATGGAAACACATCATATCACCATAGTTCTACAATATAAGTATGCAAAATACATCATTATGTACAATGCAAATACCTAGCTAACCTATACCTAGCTTAATTTGCACATAATACCAATGAGGGAAATTGGTGGTCACCTGGTAGACCGTGCACAACATGTACAGTACAGGCTGAATACTTGCTGCAGTGGCTGCAGTCTGGACTCTGACCCGCCCTGCAGCCCTTTGCTGCATGTTGTTCCCTCTCTCTCCACCCACTCTCCAGCTGTCCTATCGAATAAAAGCAGAAACGCCCAAACAAAACCCCAAAAACAATGAGAAAAAGCTGCCATGCACACAAACACAACATATTTTCATTACTTTTAATATCTAATTATAATTTGACCTGATTGGTCCACGTGAGTCATCCAACGTATTTATGCTGGTCTCCCCAATTCTCTTAAACATTGTTTCCATTTAATCTCCTTTGATTGTAAGTGTAACAGACAGTGTGTGGGGCTTCTCTCTATATGGAAGCCCATTTCTGTCAATGTGATAGGAAAAAAATTATAATGAGACATTTTCCCAAAATAATGACTCAGTATCTAAAAATAGCGGGAAGGATTCCTAAAATAATGACGTACCTATTCCGAAATAACGAGTATTTAAAAAAATCCAAAAATAATGAGTGACTTTCTCATAATACTGAGTCATTATTTTGAGAGTTATTTTTTTCTTTTACTGGCAGATATGGGCTTCTTTATATGTGTATTTTATATTCTCACTAACTTTTATAACATTCCTCCTCATAAAACGAATCCCTCCATGGTTTGCTGCTTTGTTATGTTTTCCTCTTTCATCCAGAAATAATGCATGTAAATTGGACTTAAAATATTTGTTATGTAAGTCAAATCTCAGTACAAAGCGTTTATTTTTTCCTGTTACAGCCCTAACTTGAAGTTTGTTTTCCTTCTCTGGCATTGCTATAAATACTACTAGCGCTTTTGCAGTTAAACGCTCTACATTACTTTACATAATTTGCATTTCACATTGCCAGTCATTTGCATATCTAATATTTTCCAGTGCACAATCCATCAATCTCCCTGTCCAACCTTTGTGCAGGGCCGCGGTTGCACAGCTTTAAAATGTTTGGCCGATTAATACCAAATGGGAGGACCCAGTGGAACTATAGCAGAGCTTTAAATAGCTGCAGATCAAGCCAGCCCTACTTTAGTAGATTTCTCTACCCCAGGCACTCAGCTAAAGCTCAAGGTGGAGATATTACTGTAGGAGGCTGAGGGAAAAGGCAGCAGCTCTCACCAGTAAATCGCGGTGCAGTCCCACATGTATACACACACACATGCACATACTTATGCATCTCAATCTCCTTCCTGCTTCTAGATGAGGAGTATTACATTGGTATACTGCAGGAGAGAGAATATAAATTGCAAAAGCAATTTCCTGTGGGCAAAAAAAGTCTCGTCATTGTGTACCCTGGAATCCAAATAACTCATCTTCCATCTCTCAGCGTGCCGTACAAGGTCTGATCCCGAGCACCAAATGAAATAGACACATTTCCAGACCATAACAGGTCTTGGCCCCAGTGAAGCTATGGGATCACACCAACGCTACTCAGTGCAGTGTAAATAACATGATGCATCACACAGCTCTTGAAAGAGAGTTCCTGGCTCAGGCTGAAACTGAACAGTCTCAAACTTTAAAGATGGACTTATGAGGCAATGGATTATATCTATTGAGCCTGGTGGAAAAATATGATTTTTTGCATTGACTAATATATTATACTTAGATTGAATGTATTGATTCATCTATTTTTTTTAATCAATCAATTAAGACTTAGGCTGCAAAATATTAAAAATGATGACAAAAATTATTAAAATCGTGAGTTACAAATTTCAGCAAATAAAAGTCATGAGTTATTTTGTCAATATTTAAAAAAAAATAATTATAATATATATATACATACTGTATATATTTGATATATCCCACTAAACGCCCCAACTTTGGCAGGTTAGTTTCCCAAATTTGAGTAATCTGAGTGATCTGTTTTATATTTTGTTTTTTCTGTAGGTAAGAAAAATATAAGCATGTAGTAGTTCATGTCAAAATTGAGCCATTAAATTATTTCTGTAGTGGCAGGCTCTAAAATAATTTTTAAAACATTAAGGAACTGAAAAAAGAAAGAACATTTATATATATTAAAAGAATAGTTTGTCAGTTTGTGAAAACCCCCTATTCGCTTTCTGGCAGAGTCACTTACATTATATGGGACAGTGTGGAAGTGAGCTTCTGACTGGAAGGTCGTCGGTTCAATCCCCGGACAGGCAGGATAAACCTGTGAGGGGAAAGTGAGCTTTAGAGCTTTAGAGGTGCTCGTAGGATTTGTTACCTTTAGACAGAGCCAGGCTAGCTGTTCCCCCCTGTTTCCAGTCTTTATGCTAAGCTAAGCTAACTGCCTTCTGGCTGTGGCTTCATGTAGAGACATGAGAGTGGTGTTGTTTTTCTTATCAGACTCTCAGCAAGCGAGCAAGTGCATACTCCCAAATGAAAACTATTCCTTTAGAGTTTCTAATTTAGTCTTACCAACAGCCCAAAACCCAAAGGTGTTAAATTAATGATTATAACAAACAGAGGAAAGCAGGAAGTCCTGCAAATTCAAAAGCTGAAATCTGCAATGGTTGCTATTTTTTAAGGATTAATCAACTGATTAACATCCTTGGATGCTTTTTTAATAAAAGATTGATTTATGTCTATTTTGGGGGAAAAAAACAAACTACATAATAACATCCGAGGATGCTGAGTTTTCTTTCTGCTTTTTAAATTAAATTAAATTAAATTAATTTAAATTAAACTAAAGGGTGGGTAAATATACTGATTTGGTGGTCAAACTCTAGGCACAAATTGTTATAGCTAATTTTTGTTTGTTTTTTCCAAGCATTCTGTATATCTCCTCTGAATATCCCTTTTTATTATATTTATTTATTTTTATTTGTTTGGTTTGGTTTTATGTGTGTGTGTGTATATATATGTGTGTGTATGTATATATATATATATATATTATTTTTTTTATTTTTTATTTATTTATTATTATTATTCTTTTTTGGTTATTGTTTATTTGGCTACTGTTCACCTCTCTATTTCGTTGAGTGGGAGAGAGTTGTATTTGCTCATTACTATTTATTGTTTTTTGCTTATTTTATGTGAATGTGACTCTCTAGTTCGGGGTGGGGGTGGGGGGTTCCAAAAGGGGGAAAAATGGGTGAATTGTACCCTTACTGATTGAATATGTATTATGTCCTGACAACTCAATAAAGATATATATGAAAAAAAGGGGTGGGTAAATGCAGAGGTTGAATTTTCCCATTGTGGGATTAAAAAAGTAATTAATCTTAATCTCTTAATCGTAATTGTTTTTTTTCTGTGATTGTCATCTTGATTTAGTGACCGATTGTTTCTGACATGATTGCAGACCATTAGTTTTATAGTTGAGACGGTGCTGTTTTTTTTCAGTACATCTTTGCGACCCAAATATAGCGAAGGTCTTGTGACTGCTCCACAGCAGTGATTTGCAGGCAGGGGTGTGTCCCTCCACACCACCTTCCCTCAACACTCAGACATCACACCAGCACCACATCATCCACAGCCCTGCAGTGCTCCTCTCTCCCCTGCTCTGTCAGTGCCTCTGCTGCAGTGTAAGCACCTTGGGCAGAAAAGTAGGGTGGGAAAGACTCATTAAGAAAGCTGCTTCAGCTTGAAGAGAGAAACAGATCAAAGCTCACTGAGAGGCAGGATCTGCCCGCATCTCAGGTCTCAGCTGATGCCATCCCCACTTTCTTTGATTTACCTTCTTTCACTGTCTATTCCCACATCCAATTTGACATACCTGCTGCTGCTTTCACCCACAGAGTGAATGGGAATTGGTAGCTTTTGTATCAGTTTTCAACATAAAGTCTGGTACCTTCAACCATGTAAATGACTTGTCCCTGATCACATTAGACCCTGAAAACTAATGAGACCCAAGAGACTTGCTGCTGCTTTTATAAATATTTTAGATAGCAGGTGTTTTTCTATTCATTTCCATACAAGGATATGTGTTTTCTGGCCTTTTGTTGTGACTGTAGCACACTGTGCCCACACCATCTATTAATATCCTTAGAAAGGTAAAGCGAATTTCGATGTAAAAACTAAAAAAGTAAAAACAATAAGCTTAGATTTAACAAAGCCAGAGAAGGTTGTGGTTTATTTTCTGTTTTTAAACCCTTTTGCCAAACTGTACAGCAAATATATAGCAGGTGAAGTGGTGCTTTGTTTTCAAAATGCACCAAAACAAACAAACTTATCCACAGAAGTTTTGATTTATATTATTTTACTGCAACTTGTGTAGGACTCTTTGTCTCAACACACAAGAGGGTGTGTTGGCCAGGAGCTACTGTAAGTGGCCAAGTGGTAAATGTAGCGCAGGGGGCAGGAAACAATAAAGTTAAGTGTTTGGATCAATTTTAAATCATTCACACTTTCTATTCCTCTGCCTCAACTTATATGTTCTTTTCCCCTTTTTTTCTTCTTCTTTTAGCTTCTGGATATAAACTGGACCGGCCTCACCAATATTCTTGACATTCCTGGGCTCAAGTAAGTCAGCCCAAACTTGCTTTTCTTGCTTATCAAGAAATGTTGCTGTCTGTTAGAGAAAAAGAGATGAATGTTCAGATGTTTTTTTCCAAATAGTTTTAGAACAAGAAGGAGGTTTGAAGGTTGGTTTCAAGAAGCTGGACATATAGCTAGTATTTTTCACGCCATTAATCACTCATAAGGGGTTTGCCAAATGTACTTAGCCCCAGGCTAAGAAAGCTGTTAGCCTAGAGCTAAGAATGATATCAAGCTGCCACAATTCTGACACATGCCAAGTGTTATAACTAGACTTTAGCCCATAGGGTTTGCTGGCCCTGCTCCAAAGGAGGTTAGCCTTGAGTTTGTAGGGTTATCCCCTGGAAATCAATAAATACAGGGCTAAAGGTTGAAATCTGGCTAAAGTAAACAATGTAATTCCAGGAGAAACATTTTCCATATGTTCTAATCTAACAGACATTAGCCCAGGGCTGGTAGTGCAGAGAGAATAGTGAAGCCTTAGGCTCAGGTTAACCCTGAGTTAAAAATGTAACAATGTGTGGGAAACCGGTTGTTCCAGGATCACCTCTGAGCCCAGGGCGAAGAACATGTATTGTTAAAATACCTATTTAGTAGTGTAGAACTGCTACCATATATATATATATATATATATATATATATATATATATATATATATATATATATATATATATATATATATATATATATATATATATATATATATATATATATATTCGTTCTATATATATAATTTTTGTAAGCTCATTTCCAAAATGTGGCTGTTGATTTAGGGACAGAATATAACCAACATATTATGGTTCAGTTAGGAATGACTTTGGAGTCCAGTTTATTGTGTTTCAAAGAACAGTGATTTTTATTATGCACCCCAACACTTTATAACAAACACCAGGAGGTACTTTCAATGGACTTTATGGATGATTTCACTGCATAAATTTCACTAAACGTACTGAAGGTAATTTCATCTTGTACCAGCTGTATGCCAGGGCTTGTCATTGTTAATGTTGTGATTAAGACGTGACTAGACTGAGGTGATGTAATTAAAAACCTCTTTTTGTAAACAAACACTGAGCTCAAGTATGATGTTTTTCCTTTAGATGTATGTGCCATGCAGGTCATTCACATGCCCTCAGTAATGTGAATAACCAGATTAAGATAATAGTCCTGCTCCACTCAGAAATGTGTTTTTCTTATGTCTACGTCCCCTGTCTGACCTTCACTATGCTGACTTGTATTTGGGCAAAATTTGTCACTAGAGGGGTGTGTCCATATTCCTCTACTGAAGGGAAGATATCATGGTGGAAGGCAGGGCACAAGGCCAAGAATTTCTCAGTGAGAGAGACTAGATTTGCTTCCAGACCCTTTTTATGTATTTCTCTTTTTACTTTTTATATGACAAAACCTTGTTAATCAAAATATTCATAGTGGAGAAACAATAATCATAGCATAGAGTATTTTTACATACTGTCTGGAGGGGGACATTAATGATCTTGCTGAGCTAAAACTGGTATGATCAGGAAATGTCCTGCTTGAAGTCGGTTTCCTCATTCTTGCTTAGTTTGTCTTGTTTACATAAGTGTTTTTTCCCCTCGGGTAGTTGCGTGGGCTGATCGGAGAGTAAATAAGTGTCGATTAAGAGATGCCAACAGCCCGACACAATTACTCGCTGCTGTCCTGAGTGGTTCATACATTATTTACACCCCAAATAAAGTGACACATGCATGAATGCACCGTGTGATTTCCTGGGATTACAGCTGCTTGTCATATACCCTGCTGATGTGGACAGACATGTTGGCACAGGCAGGGCTCAGTAGCTGGTCTCTGTCAGCTCTTCTGTTGAGTCCTCCGTGGGGGTGAAATAGATCCGTACAGCTTGTGCAATGCAGTATACTTGTGTGTTTGTGTGTGTGGGTGTGTTGGTTGTGGAGGAAGGGGAGCACGTGCAGGGATAGAGGGGGTTAGCTGCTGTAGGAGAGGCCCAGATGGTGAAATTGTAGCTGCAGTGACAGAGTTCCTTGAATGCACCAGCAGCAGACAGACAGACAGACAGACAGACAGACAGCATCAGCTGCCTACTTGAAGGCTCGCCCAGCGTGTCCCTCTAAACCCTGTTATTAGCATTATGCAACAAATATCGTCAGTGTTTACATGTTGTGATGTGTCATCGCTCTTGAGTTGGTTTTAGAAGCAGAAACAAAACAAGACTGAGAGTCTGCAGCTGTGCCACTGGCTTATAGACACAGCAGTGCTTTTAACAGAAAGAAAGATAGACAGATAGATCTTTATTTGTCACTGTCACCAGTACAATGAAATTAGAAAACATGCTCACCAGTTGGTGTGAATTCCATAAAAATGAATACAATCCCTAAAATATATAAAATAGCTGAAATGCCAGAAGGTAATAAAAAATAGATAAAACGTATAAATAAATAAAAGCAGCATTCATACCAACATTCTGTTAGTTATTGCACAACCACTATCAGAAAACATTTTTTTGTGTTAGTTAATTCTCTGTACTACAGTTGGATAAAAACTGTTCTGGAACCTGTTTGTCCTTGTGTTTATGGATCTGTATCTTTTGCCTGATGGCAACAGTTCAAAAAGTGAGTGTCTGGGGTGAAAATTGTCCTTAATTATGTCCTCTCTGGAGCTAATGCTAATATGGCAACATTCTTTCAGGTCAACAATAACATGCTGATGTTCAGCAGGTCTAGGATCCTATCCCAGATGTGCCCCCATTTATGTCACGACCCAGCTCACAAGGGGAATGCAAAGCAACATAAAACCAGTTGGATTTGGTTAAATAAATTTATTTATCCAGGGCAGAGCTCAGAAATTTACAAATGCAAACTAAAGAGGCAAACTACTAAATGAAAAAGGACATGTGGGTGCTATTCAAATAAAAAAAACAACATCAAATTGGAGTTACTAACTTGGGCTTAATCTACCCAAAAAAGAAATAAAACCTCACAAACTGAAGTGGCAACAGCACCTCTGCACCAAGTGTTTCTTAACAAATGCATTCTGACAGTGTGGGTGTAATCAGTTTTTAAAACACCTGGCTCAGTCCCCAGGTAGTTACAAGTGCCTCAATACTTATTACACATAGTTAACGTAACAGTTAACAATTATTAAATCTGAACCAAGTAATAAAATGCACATTGGCAAGCTGCTCCAGCAAAATCCCAGCTGCATCACAACCTTATGTATACAGCTCCAGCTTCAGAGCCCCCAAATCGCCTCATGTGGATTGGAGGGGCGCAGACATGGAGGGCGTCAGCTGTAGCCGTAGCATTGATATTTAGCATGTTCACCATATTTGGTTAGCATTATAGCATGTTAACATTTAATAATTTTCACTTATCCTCCTGAGACCAAAGCTTTTGTTTGGTATGTATTGTTAATTTCTCCTAAATATTTAGGATTTGTAGGACCTGATTGGTACAAAAACTAAGCATTGTCTTTGAACAGGAAGTAGTTATTGAAAAAAAATAATTGGTTCATTTTACTGTATAACACAATTAATTCACCAGTATATAAAACTTTTTATTTCCTTACATTTACACCCTCGCTTTGGAACGATAATAAAAGTCTGTTCGTTCTCAAATTAGTACTTCCTGATTGGCAGCGTCGTAGCTTGTTGCAATTGCTAAAAATAGTCAAACTTGCACAGATAAAATCTGATCAGCTTTTTTACCTGGTCCACTTTTGTCTGGGGATAAGCTGTTGATTGACTTTACCAAGATGCTGCCATCTGATTTCTACACTGATTGATGTATTGTGCTTTTTCTAGAGTGTGTATTACTAAGGACAACATGTTATAGTTAGGCAGAATTAAGTATAAGGTCCAGAAAACCTCAAATGAAATGTCCACATATGACGATGCAGGGTCACAGGAGGTTAAATCACCAGACTGATAGGAATGTCATTAGTTTTAGTTTTGCAGGTATTAAACCAAAATATTGGACAAGTTACTTAATGACCTGTAGATGGTGGGCGCTATATAAAAACTCTGATACTAAAGGTATAACATCATCAAAATCTTTACCAAATGCCATGTCAATCCAGCCAAAAGTTGTTGAGATTTTTTACTCAAAACCACAAACTTAAATGGCACCAAAGGAAAAGTCAGGGGACAAAGTCATTCAAATTCATCCTCAAGAAACCATCTGCAGACATGTTTGTGCCAATCCATCCAATAACCAATGTTAATATATTTCAGTCTCCAAGTTGTGGATTCACAGACCAACACCTCTACAGTCATAGAGCAAGCAAGCAAGCAAATAACATTACTGTCTGTCAAAGAATAATATGATTGTGTCTGTGACGTAGCTCACGAGAGAGTAAAACACACAGTAAGATATTGTACATACTGTATATTATAAAGCATGAGTCTGCAGTCAGCACTCTTGTCCCAAAATGAATGAATAAACGAAACCACTTTTGTTACTTTGCATGCACACTCACAAGCAGGTGTGTGGGGTGTTCCAGTGTTTACGCCAGGAGAGCGACAAAAATGCAGCTATAAGCGCTGAAGCAGCAGGAATCCCTTTACACCCTCAGCTCTCAGCTGGAGAAAAGCCCCGTCTCTGATCAGTCGGTCCCCCCACCGGAGAATAATAACGTCTCTAATCGGCTCATGGAGAAGAGCTGCAGCTTGCCGCTTCATTGGATGATAAGCTGAGGATTGACCAAATGAATGTTTCTCCTGACTCCAGACACAAACACAGCCGGCTTAATTGGGTTCATTTCAGTGGAGTTTTTGTCAGAGCAGATGTCTGTGCCGCTTCAGCTCTGTTATAGAGCAGCAAAGGAAGTTTCTTTCTGCAAAGTTACCTTCATGACAGGAATAATTGGCAAGTTTGTAATTAACTGCTGGCATTTGTTAAGCATGCATTGTAAATCGAATGATATTGGATTCGCAATTTTAATTCTATTATCCTGAACATGAACCTCCAGCAAACTCTACTAACTATAGCTCTAAAATGTCAAATAGCTGCTGGCTAATTATCTGACATCTGGGTGGTTTGACATTTCCAAACTAGTTCTCATTGCTTGTTAGTATTTGTGTATGAATGCCTGGGGGAAAGAAGTTGTTTTACATAATAATCTCAATATATTTTATTGGACTAGCTGCTAAGTGAGGGTCTGTCAGCCTGACGGATCAGTTGGCCTTTGGTTGGCCGTGTTTGTGGGCCTATTTCAGGGTCAGGTGTTCTCTGAACTATGTGCTGTCGGAGCTGACAGCAGGGAGGAAATTAGTGGGCGTTGTTGAGTGCCCTTGAGCCTAATAATCATAGGAATATATTTCTACTTTTTGCCTTAGGATGGAGGAGAGCAGTAATGCTGAATGGTAAAGGGTTTGGAGTCAAGGGCTCAGTGTAAGCTGTGAAACCTTAATTTGACGTCCTGTTAGGCTGATTAATTATCATTGTTCTAGACTTTACATCAAACTTAAAAATAGAATAGAATAGAATAGAATAGAATATCTTTATTTGTCATTATGCAATGCATAACGAAAACTAAATTAAGTGCAATACTCAGTGCAGGAGAGTACAAATATGTACAATGCAAAAACACATAATATAAAACATAAATTAAACAGATAAAAGGGATTAAAAAAACATGGAGAATTAAAAACAAAAGATACAATAAATATTGCATACATCCACGTCCACATACATACACCATTTCATGAATTACTTCATGTGATCATTTAATGCTGTAATTGCCTTTGCATAAAAGCTGTTTTTTAGTCTGTTTGTATGTGTTTTCATTGTCCTGTACCGCCTGCCTGAGGGTAACAGTTTGAAAAAGTTGTGGCCGGGGTCGGATGAGTCGTTGATATGGTCTGGGCTCTTTTTAGGCAGCGGGAATTGTAAATTTCTTCCAGGGAGGGGCGGGCGCAGCCGATGATTTTTTTTAACTTACTTTAAAATAAACATTTAGACACTGTACTTGATGTTTGGAAAATGTAAATGGTGCTTCAAAACTGGAGTATGTACAAGTAAGTAAATGTAGCTTTCTTTAACTTCCATGCTGTTTTTCAACTAATTAGCTAATTAAATTAATTAATTTTTAATGAAATACATTTAAATATGTGATTTAAAGATAGCTTTACCACATCAGCTTCTTTTTACAACCAACGGAGTCGCCCTCTGCTGGCCATTGGAAAGAATGCAGGTTTAAGGCAAATTTCTCCATTGGCTTTAACTTTCATGCCCAGAGGTTGCTGCTTACTTATCGTTGATCAATTACATAGTTGATGCATTTTGACTTTCTAGGGCAGTACAGGTTACTTTGCACAGCAGCTGAATTCTTGTGATATCACAAGATTGTCCAGGAATTGTGGGATCACGGTATTTAAAATCATCTTGCCAGGCTCCGTGGTGATGCATTTGAGTTGGTCAAGTACAGGAGGTCTAATCAGTGTAGTTCTTGAACATGACGACTTCTTATTGAGCCCCTTGTAAGCGTCCTGGGCCTAATTCAACGAGACACTGAGAAACAGATTTCTAAATTTATAACACCAATTACATACTAGCTTTCACCTAGCTACTGTAATTTGCCACACTGTTGGACAACAAGAAACCACATGGGACAGCCAGTGGATATCAGTAAATATCCGATTTATTAGGCTACTTGTCAACTGACCATGTCGTTGTATCTCTGATGGCAGCACTTAAAGCTTTCCCGCTGCCCGTTTTGTAGATTTAGCTGTTATGTTTCAGAGTCTTGGGATCACTTCAGAGACAACTCTAGAAACCAGTTTACGAACGCCTTTGATTAGGACATCCACATCATGATATATGGACAGTTATACTCTAATCACGACTGTTTTTCTCAGAGGGACAGGCTTAGCAATCACACCAGATGATAAATTTACACTGTAATTCCATTTTTTCCAGCCATGATTGCAATTTTCCAGCTGTGAGTAAAGGGAGGGCTGGCAGTAATGCCATTCCCTGCCCCCATTGTCATTGTTGTTGTCACGAAGTGTTGAATCATTAGTGGATCACATAGACATTCAGAGGGTTGTTGGCTAGCAGCAACAACATGCTTGAACTGCCTCCAATTTTCCTACTATCTCCTCACATGTAAATCAGAAATTCACTGTACTAAGCTGGGATTAAAGGAGAATATTTATAACCCAAGGGCGCCCTTACTGTCTATTAAATAATTCATTGCTTCATTGTGTTTACTCTGCTTTCCTCCCTTTTCTCAACCTTCCTCACAGTGGCTTCTCCGACAATCTGATTCAAGACATTATCTACAGCTATCTGGTTTTACCCAATCGTATCACCATCCCACTGGTCAGGGATGTGGAACTGGCCAAGCTGCGCTTTCCCATGCCAAAGGTACTAATGCACTTGAATATTCAATTAAACAGGTGGTTCAATATGCCTCCTCTGTTTAGGTTCGCTCACTGCTTCATGAGGGAATTCACAGTTACAGGCTCACAGTCCTTAACAGTCTAATCTCAGAGGGTCTGTGTGATGAGTTTTGTGATTCGTTCTCTTATAAAAGAAAGTAGTTATCAATGCTTTGGAGGTAATTCCACATAAAAAAAGGATGAAAAAGAGCCAAAGCAAGAAAAACAGCTTTGAAAAGGCTTTGATGGCAAAACACTTTAGTGTATTTCACTGCAAACAGCGTCCTTGTTAATGAGATATTATTTTTAGGCTTTAATATTTGTATGTCTTTCACTCTTTTCTCATTGTTTAAATCCGTTATCAAGCAACAATGTTTGTTTTTTTTAAATTCAAGCATTAGTTGCCACAGTGTGTGAAGTTATTTAAATTAGGAAATAAGACATAAGAGTCTCTTTCCAGTTTGGACACTTTTATAGACTAAACAATCAATTGGTTGATTGAATTCAGTATTAAAATATTTATCAATGAAAATTGTTAATTGCAGCCTTAGCATGTATACACAAACACACACACTCTCTATTTAAAGTTGGAGTTTTACACTTCAGGGAATAAAAGGGTACAAAAAAGTAAGTCAAGTAAGTTAAGTAAAAGTACTACATTTCAAGTTTACATGCAAACAGAAATGGACATAATTGAGACGTGTCATCATGATGTGCAACAGCTGGTACCACACACAATTTCTGGTCTTAGTTCTTACAATCGTTAACTGTAATTTAAACATTTCTGCAGGAAATAAATACAATGTAAATAATAGATAACATCTTGAGAAATATTTTGTTTCTACCTAACCCTAGTAATAAGCCACAGTTTTCTTCTGTATTGCCTCAAGATACCCAGCAGGTGATATCACATCCTATCAACTCTGCTGTGGCCTCGGAGTGTCAGAGGCTGCTATTTCAGAGTTGCTCCCCTTAATGCTGCGCTCTGCATGTCTCTGCAGGGAGTCCTGAGGATTCACTTCCTGGAGGCTCAGGATCTAGAAGGGAAGGACACATTTCTGGGCGGGCTGATCAAGGGCAAGTCTGACCCATACGGCGTCCTGCAGATCGGCAACCAGCTGTTCCAGAGCAAGGCGGTGAAGGAAAGCCTCCATCCTAAATGGAACGAAGTTTACGAGGTGACAAGTTTGGCATGTCTATTAACAATGTTAACAATGAAGATGACTGTATTATCCCAACCTGTATTAACGAAGAGCATCTGTTTATTGATTGGACACGGCTGCTTGAACACGCATCAATATATCGCTGTCTTCACCAGGCTTTGGTGTACGAGCACTCGGGTCAACACCTGGAGATTGAGCTGTTTGATGAAGATCCTGACAAAGATGATTTCCTGGGGAGGCGAGTTCCTCTCATTTCCTGCTCTGCTCTGATCACCCATACTTAACAACAAACAAAGTCTCAAACCAGCTTTGTTGTAACTGGCTGGCTATACATAGGAAGTCTAAGGGTCTGTTGTTGAACCACACACTGGGTCTCATGCAGCAACGTTGTCTTAAATATATTTTATATTTTCTCTTTCCTTGCTGTTAAGAGGAAAACTAAGAGAAATCAGAACCAGATGCAACAAGCTTTGATCCAGGTGTGCTAAGTGATCAATCCCACTTGTTTCTAATATGTTAATATGATAATATATAATATATAGTCTTCTTTTTTTTTTCAAACTTTTTTTTATTGGGTTTTGCAGATGAGTACAACCGTATTAAAACATTCAAAGAGTAAATTAGTCTTTTTTTTTTTATAGAAAAAACAAACAAACAACAAAAAACAAAAGTGATAATATATAGTCATCTAAACTAATTTTTTCAAAATTAAAAACTGCTTCCTTGCCTCGGACAAACAATTTGTGGACTGTGAAATAGAAGATGTTTTTTTCTTATTTTGGCAAGATTGCTTTAACCTTTAACATTTTGTCTTACCCAAGAGAAAAGCAAAAATATGAAAGCCGTGTTCCTTTTTTTATGAATGGCCATTGCTTTTTGGGATTCAACAAGTCATGGATAAGAACAAAAATAAGAGGAATTATTGATCCCTGCAAGAGGCTCATTGTGTTCTTGAGGCGAAGGTGTGATAAAAGTGTGCTAGTAGACATCATTTAAAGTAAAGAAGAGGTGTTATCTCACAGTTCCGAGCTCAAGGACAGAGTCAATTGATTTTGCCCCAAGACTGTAACACTACACCCAGCGCTGACAAGAGAAAGCAGCTGATCGATAGCTGGACCCCCTCTGTTCACATTAATTGGTGTGATTTCTCTGCTTACTCTTTGCTGTCTCAGTCTGAGTAATTATTTGTCATTATCCGCAGCCTGATGATCGATATGACTGAGCTGCACAAAGAACAGAAAGTTGATGAGGTAAAAAAAAAATGATATGGCAAAATTACAGTGCTTTTGTAATTGCAATTTGTTTTTAAATTATATGTCTTAAAGAAATCGTTTTTCATGTTTGTAAGATAGTTTTCTATCCGACTGTTACAAAAATCAATAGTTTGGCCCCTTCAATGACTTAACTCAATGATTTGTCATTTTCCTATCACTGTTCCAGTGGTTTGATCTGGAAGAAACTCCTACTGGGAAACTCCACTTAAAGCTAGAGTGGTTGTCTCTGCTCTCCACTCCTGCAAAGCTGGACCAGGTACAACATGGAAACAACAAGTTTTATTGCTTTAACAGAGGAAATAGTGTCTGTAATCTCTTTCCTGCATTTTTTTGGGTCTTTTCCGTCCAATCAGGTGCTGCGAAGTGTGCGTGCAGACAGGAGCCTGGCCAATGACGGACTATCGTCAGCACTGCTCGTGGTCAATCTGGACTCAGCAAAGAACCTGCCTGTAAGATACTGCAATGTTCACTTAATATTGACGCTGGCAGTGCTGCTGTTCTGATGCTATAGCTTTTGGTAAAATATAGCATTAGACTCATGCAGGCTTCTTGTTCTCCACCTGAAACCCACACCCCACATGAAGCAACACTCTGAACCAGTTAAGTAAGAAAAACCAGTGTTGCACACTTGTTTGAATAAGGATTATTGGTCAGTGTGCAACAAAGCTCCACTCTGTTACTATTATGGTTGATGCTTTGTGACTTCATCAGTTTGCTTTCCATCTTTTTTGGAATTTGGTTTTCATTGCAGTCTGACCTCCAGGTGAACCTAACAACCAGTACAAGTTCCATTATTTATATTCCTCCCCATCTTGGAGACTACAAACAGCCATTAAAGCAACAACTGGATGTAGCCTCCAGCTGCACCCTTCAGCTTACTTTAAAAAAGTTCCTAGGATACCCCTAGAGAAAAAATGTCCTTGTCAAAAAGCTGCTATATTATATATAAACATTATGTTCTTCTTTCACTGATTTACATCTTTTAACCAACTTCAGTCCTGGTCATAACTACCAAATATTGACAAAATGTAATGCTTTAAATGCCAGTTTGCCTACAAAATGCCCCTACACACATTTAATTACTATCTGTGTACTAAATATTAAGGTTATGATAAGCAAGAATTTGATCTTGATATATTGCAATTTGATTGCACTGCAATGCTCCATAACACAGCAACAATGAACTCAGTTTAAACCAGGAAAACAGCATGTATTGGAGAATTGAGGAAACAGAAAATACTCAGTCTAGTGGAAAATGGTAAAAATTACAATTTTGAAGCTATGGATCTTGATTCAAAACCCGTCATAGTTAATTATATTATGCCGTAATGGCTGTGGGATTTTTTCCCAAAAAAAAGTGGTTTTAATGATTTTCAATGAAGAGAATTTGTCCTTAAGAGTCTGAGAATCTGTTTTTATGCTAGACAGTTTATTCTAGACTTATTAAAGGAGCTGAGGTTGACCTTCCAAAATCGAAAAATAAAAACCCTCGCCAGAAGTTATGCCCTATGCATTAACACAGAACCACAAATAATGGAAGAATAAAAAAGCCCCAAAATATCTTGATAGCTCAGTTTACTACAGCTCAGACATTCTCTCTTATATCAATATTTTTGAAGCTGTGTCAGAGGAGAACCTTGAACCTCAGGACCTTCATGCAGTGTATCTAATAAGATTTAAAAGCTTTTATTTCCCCACGTGTTTAAACCTTTCTGTAACCTGTGAAGAACCATCAGTTACAAAATAACTTTCTTTGCCATTTCATAACTCAACCTTTTTCTCTTTACTCTCTTTCCTCTTGACCCAAGAGCGTCTTCACGGGCAGCTTAGGCTGCGGAAACTTAAGTGAGAGGAGAGCGTCTGGCCTAGTATTTTGTGAGACCAATACTTCAGAGTATAGAACAATATGTGTGAGTCCCCCGGTACTTTTGCATCCTGATAGCATCAGCGGTGTGCAATGACGTGGGTTGAACAGTAACAGGAGTCTTTATAAAGCCTGCATCCTAGAGCATGTGTTAGTTGCACGGTTTCAATGTAATGTCTGATGTAAATTACCCCGAGTGCCCAATAACCATTAACATAAAGCAGACACTTCAGAACAGGCGACTCAGCTATGCCTGCTTGTTAGTCAAACTCATATCTGTTAAATCAGAAGCTGGGTTCAAGGCTGAAATATAAAATATCTCCAGTACAAAGAGCGAGCTGGCAGAGCTCATTATGATCTACAATAGTGATCCAATTAATGTGTCGCTGCATAGATACAGAAAGACTGCAGCTCGTTAAAAAAAGTCGCACAGTCAGTGTCCAAAGTAGCTCCTCAGAATCTCCCCCGAAGAAAACAGCCTCATTATTCTGACCTGTGTTTTCATTGTTAGCTTCCTGCAGTGTCAACAATATCAGCCCCTATGCGTTATTTATTTTTTTTCCACAAAATTTATCATCCATATCGGCACATATTTCAACATGTTTTTCTGGGTTTTTCCTCATGCATCTAAGCCATACCCAACCACTCCCGTCCTACTAACTTGTGGGTGTGATTTTCTCCCCCAAATCTCCTTGTGGCTTAAAGAGCAACCTGTCAGATTTCACCTATGACGGGTTGAAGCAAGTCTCAGTCTTTAAGGCCCTGAAGGTAATGTGGGAAAAATGGCTTGCCTGTTCAGATCACACCCTGTGTTCTCCTTCTGTGTCCTCCAGTGCACCATCCAACGTCATCTGATTGTGATGATTATCAAACAAGCAGAGTGATTTTTTTTTTCTTTTTAAATATGCATGTAGATGGATGATTGCATTGTCTGTTTTGTGCCTTTTGTTGTGCTGTACACTCTTCTCCTTATTTGTAATGACACATGATTCTCCATCTTTCCTAACTCATGTGATCTTGCATGCAAAACTCTAACATGCACTCAAATATTTTTGATCTTTTGATATATTGATGTCTTTGATCTTTGTGGTTGATTTGAACTGCGGCTACTTTTTTAGCTTTGATATTTAAAGAGAAATTGTCATTCTCCTGCCTCCTGCCCGACATGGGCTCATTTTTCCTGCCTTGGAAGGGAATTGGGTGAAAGGTTTTCAAAGGCAAACCTGCAGAGCAACCTAGCCTGTTTCAGCTAATCAAGAAGCTTATCATGTCCACCTCATGTTGGAACTTATGGTATGGAGCAGGAAGTTGCGTCTACCTTAAATATTTCAAATTTCAAGCCTCCAATTGTCACAAATGAAGTGGCACTCCCTCAGTGGAACACCAGTCCATGGTGGCAGCATAGTTGGTCAGTTTTATTGGGCATTATAGGGCAACTAGAGCACATATAGACTAAATATAACACTCTGTTATCTTGACTGCCACCACCTGACTGGGCTTCCTGTTAGTGAGGTGACAGACTGAGCCTCTGCAGCTACATTGTTTTGATCAATTGATAAAAACATGTTGACTATATGTTATTCTTTATTTTCCTGATAGTGTGACTCTATACTGGGAAGTTGTTTAAATGCTTAAAATGAGCCAAATTATCTTGTCAGTAAAGTTTTAGAGAACATTGGCACATTTTTTTGGATTTAGAAAAGTCTTGAAGTTGGAGAATGAGCGCTTTAGTGTAAGTTAATCAAATTAACTCTTGTCTACATACTGTGCTTAAATTTTTTTAACATTAAAACATTTTCAGGTCGCTTGCATTCACCAACTTGATGAAAACATGATTGAAAAATATGATTTACTTGTTACTAGGGCTGTACTAAATAGTCTGAAGCACTATTTATAAAGTTGACATTTTGAATTCTAAATCAACTTGAACATTATAATTAGATTGAAGTAGAGACTGCTTAGGATTGTTTCAGACTTGTGTGATTCAAACATCTCACAGACCACCACAGTGTTATATAGTTCAAAAGAGATAAAAACAAAATAGATTAAATTATTTCCAAAATCCACAACATGCTTTTATCTAGGAAAAATTCTGCATCAATCCATATTGCTTGGTGTTGAGCGTTTATGTAAAAAAACTTTCACTGCCGTCAAAAACTGTTCAATCTCCCCCACCTGTGTTAACTAATAAGCTATATTCATTAAATAATTAATTATAACTTGTCAGATAATTGTTTTAAACCCTTTTTGTATGTGAGATGACATCACATATGATACCAAGCGAAAACCTCAGTAAATGGTAAATGGACGCTTGTTTACCCACTCATTCCTACTGGTGGCCGAGGCTACTCTATATGGTAGCACCATCAGGAATTCATTCATACACCGATGAACTTTGGGGTTCAGTATCTTGCCCAAGGATACTTCGACATGTAGGCTGCCATGGCCGAGGATTGAACCACCGACTTTCCGATCCGCCAACTGAACCACTAATGATTTGATTACTGTTGGACTCAAGACAGGTGTGCTGCAATAGAAGTTTTGAATGAAGAACAATGACATGCTGTACAGTCCCACTTGTTACAGACATGTCAACACAATGGAAATATATGGAAATAAGTGTAAAAGTCAACCAAGTGTTTCATGAAATGTGAGATCACAGATTTGTCTCAGAGGGCTTTGCAGTATGAAGAACATACAACACCTTCTATCCTTAGACCATTGATTCAGGTCAGGAAAAACTCCACTAAGACCTTAACAGGTTAAAAGATATGGATAGACATGTGTGCAATATGTTTTAACATGGTAGACAGAATCAGCACGTGTTGCAATATGGACAGAGACATATTCTCAGGCAAATTATATGCAAACTTATAATATATATAAAACCTTTTTGGATATTAAAGATTTTTGCCGTCTTAGTTCAAGTTACATCATATCAAAGTGTAACATTGTGTTAATCAGCCTGAATGTAGTTGTACAATGTGGAGCTTAATTCAAGTGCTGGTGGGAAATAGATGTTAAATTTAAGCACCATCCTCAAGAGAAAGGACGGGGTGAGTTAAGACTTTTCCCCCTGGCTGGTAGATATGTAGGGTATTATTATTCTGCGAGGAGTACTGAATAATACTTAGCTGTCAAAACCCAGCATGCTAAAATTAGAAAGCAGAGGAGACAAAGCCTGGCAGTCTCCTTGGTAGCCTCTCTGCTTGCTGCCCTGCTTGTCAAAACGTATGGTAATGTTCCTTCCCTTTTGAACTACAGGCTCTTTCCCCATTGTGTGCTTGATACAGAGTCTCAAGAAGCTAATGTTTGAGTTTCAGTGTAATTATGTTGTCAGTTAATGGCGTTTATGGATTGTGTGAGGAGAATCGGTTAACACACCTCTCTCTGATTCTCTATTAGTCTGGAAAGAAGAGCAGCAGCGAGCCCAGTCCTTATGTCCAATTCACTGTTGGACACAAAACACTTGAGAGCAAGGTGAGTCTCAGAAGTACTCATTAGTGTTATCATATTGACAGATTTCCTCCTTTCCTTGTCTGACATTATGGGAAGAAGAACTTAACCTGTGGAATGGATTTCGTTCACAACCTTTTGATTTTAAAGGTGCTATATGAAACTTTCAGAACATCTTTTTTATTGATGACAACAGTGGCCGTTAGTGAACTGTAGAGAGTGAGAATCCTGGTCATCGGCCAAAACAAATTCCTTGAACAAAATCTTTAGACTTTAGAAAGCAACCAGATCAATGCTTAGTGGCTAAGTTACAGCTAGCAGGCTAACCTTAGCTTAGCTTAGGTTACAGTTAGCTAGCTGGCCCTCCATAGCCTGCATTGCTCTTGGCTTGAAAGCAATCGTTAGTTATCCACCTGCTTTGTACCTTTATCTTTCATTTATTATTGGCTAAAATCAACTCTGTCCTAATACACACGTAAGTATCATGGATCATGTTAGATGGTCAAGTTATTTAGCAACCTAGCTAACTAATATATCCACTCAGATTTTGGTAGTAATAACTTTTGCGAGCAAGTAAGCTAAGGTTAGCTAGCTAATAAGCTACAGTAACATTACTTAATGAGGTAATTTGCAAATGGCAAGCTAGCTAATTTGCTAGCCAGATCAGCCATGGAAGTCAGGATATATTAGCATTATCCAGTCAAGACAGCTGCTTTCCACGTTAGTTCACATTAGCAAGCAAGCTAACATTTGCTAACATTAGTCAGTTTAAACCACAATATCGCAGTATATTTCACATGTGGACTTTCCATTAGTGGGCTCTTATTCTTAGCTAGTTTTGCACACCGACGCTGATGTTGGGGAGCTGAAGAGAGGGAGCGTTCATGAACGTCACACCCTTTGGATTTTCCCAGTAAAACCGGCCTGAGACCTTTACATATAAATCAGTCCACAGACAGTTATAGGCAACTGAAAAAGACCTCAGAAGGTCTCAGTTTTAAGTTACATTGCAATCTGTTCTCACATTGGCAATACAAGGTGAGTAATGTATATATAAGCTGTTATACATAGTACTTAAAGTTGTTAATAGCATCTGGACAACTAAAGATTGAATACAGCGGTTATATTTAACAGGATTGCTCTTACATTCTTACAAACACAAAGACATGTTGAGGTCTAACAGCCAACACATCCCAGTCTTAAATTGTCTCTTCCTGCTGAGTTTTATATAACCAAAATGTTTTCCTCTGGCTGTGGTATTTAAAGAGAGACAAACTGAATATTGTTGTACAGGAAAATAAAACGAGGAATTATAACCTCACATATACCATTAAATGTCAGCTAAAGAGCTTCTGCGCTGACATTTAGTGTGTTTACCAGCTATTTCTCTCAAGAAATTTCTATATAGAGTTCAAAAGGGAAATTATTCAGCCCTCAAGTGGACCAAGTTATTGCTGATGCTCAAGTTTTACTGCCTGCATGTAATGGATTTAGGGAGGATTGTTATGTGAGGTCCCTTTTGTAGCAGAGCTATAAGATAGATGAAACAGGATGTAATTGGACAGTGACACTTTATAAAAACATTTTTTTTAATTGGGTTTGTATTCTAGTTCCTGAACATAAAAACACATGTATATTGTTACGTTGCTAAAGATTTATATTGTGGCAATCAGTCTTAATTGGTAATAATAATAATAATAATAATAATAATGACTTGTCACAATGGCAAAAGCACAGGTGTAAATAATGAAAGAATGATGGTTTCAGGTTCCTGGTATCGTGCATGCTGACTCACTGTTGCTCTCATGCGAACACTTGAATAACACTGAGCCATTGTTGGTGTAACAGCAACACCTATCAAATCAAATCAAATCAAACTTTATTTATATAGCGCTTTTCATACATAAAAATGCAACAGCATTTTTAAGTGCTTTACAAAAAATAAGAAAAAACAAACAATAAACAATAAAATCCTGTGTTATTTTACTATAACAAGTCAAAATAAGAACCTGGCGTGAGAAAGGCTTGTCAGATATGGGAACAAACAGGATGCCATAGTTGCTGAATTTATCAAAAATGTATCTAGAATACCACAGTGCTGCAGATTGCAAGATTAGTTTTCTCAACGCCATCAACTTTAGCCTCAGCACACTGTTAGCTGCACAAAAAAGTTCTGCGAAAAGATACATGTTGCTGAAATGCATCTTGGGAGTCGTAGTTAACTTGTGTTCTCTTTATTAAAGAACCATATATTTTTTAATGCAGGTGTTTGCACTAATTATTTAAATTGCATACACATTCTATGTGGTACTCCAACTGTCATATAACATTGTCTGCAGAGAAAAATACATTTTATTCTTACTTCCAGGCAAAGGGAACCAAATTACCTCCTCTCACTTCACAAATATATATACATAAGAGCAGCGGTGGAATGTAACTAAGTATATTTAGTACTGTACAATTTTGAGGTATTTGTACTTTACTCGAGTATTTCCACATATGTTACTTTATATTTGTACTTCACTACATTTTGTGCAGTACTTTTACTTGTAGTGGAGCAATTATGCAGTATGGTATTAGTTTTACTTAAGTAAGGGATCTGAATACTTTTTTCCACCCCTGCATAAAAGTGAGTGATATCAGTCAAGCGCACTCTGTACACACACTGTCCTAAGAGGAGGTCTAATCAGGTTAACCGCTTGGTGAATCAGGATTATTCGACTGCTTGGTTATAAAAACTACTTGCCTATATTATACGTATTATGTATATAATTGTTGTCCAGCTGTGTTGTCCTAAAATTAGGGGACTCCGTATATAAGGGACTATGAGTTTCACACTGTTCACTCCCATTGTTCCATTTAAAATCCAATCTGTTTGAGTATATCACTGTTGTAATTCTTCAGTCTTGTGGGGAAACTTGCTAAGTAAATCAACAGAGCCAATTAGAAATTTTTAACAACATTATTGTCTTAAGTAGAACAGAAGATATGGATATATTACAATAAATAATTGGAAATATTACAATAAAAGCATATACTTTATGTAAGATGTGCAAAAATAACAAGTGCAAACAATAAGTATAACCTGGAAAAATACCAAAAAATTGATAGAATATTCACGTAGTAGTGACTTGTTTCTAATGACTGATGGTGCCATTGACCGATGTCTCAAGATGAAATGTGCTTTTAATTAGCTGCTCTCAAGTGTCTTTTTATTACTAATTAACAAACGACTACCTGTCTGCCCATAAAGATCCGGTACAAGACCAAGGAGCCTCTGTGGGACGATTGTTTCTCATTCTTTGTTCACAATCCCAGGAGGCAGGAGCTCGAGCTGGAGGTAAAGCTGCACAACCTGAATATAAGATCATGCACAAAGTGGTGAAACTATCTGTCTTGCCTTAAAGCACATCCCCTTCTTTCTCAATGCACAGGTAAAAGATGACAAACACAAGTGCACCCTGGGTAATTTGACTGTGCCTTTGAGCGGCCTATTGGCGGAGGAGGACATGACGCTGACTCAGTGCTTTCCACTCAAGAACTCCGGGCCGAGCTCCATCATCCGACTGAAGATGGCCCTGAGGGTAAAGATGGACCGCAACACTTCACACTTTCCTGTATACATTAGTGATGTAAGACTTATTCATTTCAAGCCGAGGAAGCCAGAACAGATGTTCAAGATCTGCTGATTCTAACAGAACGGTTTGTGTGAAGGCTGAGTATTGAGTGTGACAGTGCATTTGAATTAATGTTATGGCAAAGCGAATGTAGCAGTGTCAACAATAAGCTGGAAATTATTGACTGAACAGCCTTAACAGCTTATGGTCGCAGCTCAATTCTAATTTGACCTTTGACCTGGCACCCTTAGGAAGGCATAAAATAGAATACATACTTCATTTGTCCTCATTTGGAAATAGCACGGTCACAACACATTTCATAACAACATCACAAAAGTCCCCAACAGACATAGTCATCACCCAGATGGCAACAATTCAATTGAGGAGGCAACAGGATGTCTCTGGTCGCCTACAGTGTTGTTGCCCTCGTCATCATTCTGTCTCTGCAGATGCATATCGTATTAGGTAACCTAATCCTGAGCACTTTGCTGGCAATTATTACAGTTTTTCTGACAGTTTTTGTGCCTCAGTAGCATTACCAAACCAGTAGATGATGCAGAAGGTTAAAACACTTTCATTAAAGGCACGGTAAAACAATTTTGTGGACATTAAAGGATAGCAAAGTCTTTAAAAGGTGTATTCTTTGTTGTGTCTTAGTGATTATTAGGTCAGTTCACAGGTCCCATTTAAGCTCTTGGTCGAGCACAAAGCCAAGGTACTTATACGCTGTAACAGATTGTATTGGCTCCCCACTATGAAAAGTGAGGTTGGAGGATTGCGGCTTTATTAGATCAATGGACATTTACTTTGTTTCATGGTTTTACTGTTTATTAAGTTTAGGAAGTAGTCAAGTGCTGGCCAAGTTCTTCAGCAGTGCCATCAGTTTACTAAATGAAGTGATAGTTTGTTTGTAAGATAAACAATAAAGATGATAGAAAGCATCCCTGTGAGGGAGCGAGGAATGATCGTACCCCAACCTGCTGGAGCCTACAGCTGAGAAAATCAACAATCTATAAAACTAGAGACGGTCTTGCAATAAGATCACAAAAGCTGCATCCTGCATGGTTTTGATGATATTGTTGTGACAAAATCTGCCCACAGACAGAAATTTAAACATCTGGCAAAGTAATCAAAACTGATTCTGATGTAGCTCCAGCCACAGCAGGTGCCGTCAGGACTACATTTGCCATGATGACTCACACAAACACACATTCTTGCACTTCTAACTTTGTGAGGACTAGTGAGGATTAAATTCCTGACTCGAGCCTAATTCTGATCTTAGCCTATTCCTAACTGTAACATTAACCTTAAAATCAAGTCTTAACCTTCAAACAGGCCTTTAAAGAAGTGAGGACTGGCAAAAATGTCCTCGATTCCCAAAAATGTCCTCATTCTGTTGGTTAAAAACTTGTTCTGGTCCTCACTATGTAGGAAGTGCCAGTTTTCACACACACACACACACACACACACACACACACACACACACACACACACACACACACAAAGACTCACCAGGTGAAAACAACAGCAGCCACAGGCAGTCTTGGCTGGTAAAAATATTCTTGCTTCTCCCTGGTGGGATTTGGCCATTTAGATCCAATTTGAGATATCTGTCACTGAAATGTCACCAACACAAGGAGGTTGAATAGAATTTGGTTTGTGGTACAGCATTTAGAAATTCGTATCATTGTTATTCTGGACAGTCCACATCCACCGAACACAATAACAATTTCTCATTGGAACTACTCTCTAATGAAACTATCATACTAATATTGACTTTCTGTTTCAGACAAGAATAATTTTCAGTTACTGCCTAAAAATACAGGATGCTGTTTCAAGCAAATTGCGTTTCATGACACTAAAGTGCATTCTTTTGTATTGAATCATAAAAACAATGATCAAATAAGAAAATGAATGCAGCTGTATCAAAATATTGACCTTTACTGAAATAGCTTTCCTGTATTGGATCACAACCAGCATATCAAGACTCATAACGGATATTCAAAGAGGGAAATTGCTTTACAGGCTTATTGACCGTTCTGGAACCAAAAGATAGAAAGATAGATAGCTCCATAAGGACAGATTTGGCTGGACAAACACTCTCAAAAATACCTGAAAGTTTTTAGCAGTATCAGCAGTTTCAAAGGGAGGGATAGATCAGTTTTATAAGTGGGGTTGTATAAGGTATTACCCATAGTCAGTGTATTATCTACACTAGATGTCCCCCTACACAGCAGCATATTGCTTAGCTTCTGTGCCTCCATTTACTTTAGGTAATACACTATTGATGTAGCTATTGATAAGTACCTTTTACAACCCCACTTCAATGAATCCAAACTATTCCTTTAAGACCACTTTTCAAGAAAGGATTAGTCCCTCTGTCCATAGTTTTTTAAACCAGTCACTCTAAGGTGGCATTTAAAACCACCAACCTCACCAAATCCTCTTTAAAATACTCCTTTTTCTGGAGATCAGGTAGATTAAGGAAGGTTTTTTACTTGACAGGAAATTATTTGGGTAAAATTCTTAATCTTGCACAGGATATTATTCCAGTACTTAGCTGAAGCTTTCATTCATTACTCCCAGTAATGTCCTTCTGTCTTTCTTTAGATCCTGTCCCTGGAGAAGCAGGTATCCTCAGACCAACCCTCCTCCGTCCAGGTCAGAAAGTCCAGTGTGCCACAGCCAACCAAACCCCCCACGATCCAGAGACGATCAGTCTCTGATTCCCCGCTGCCTCCCCCCACGCCTCCGCCGCCTATCAACGCCTCCACCCTCACCCTCCAGCACAGGGACGGCGAGCCGTACTCAGCCAGCCCTCTCCGCAGCGTCTCCAACCTCAGCACCTGCATGTCCAGCTCCCAGAAACACCTGCCTCATAAGGAGTCCACGCCCAGCCTGGCCTCGGATATCTCCCTGCCCTTTGCCACTTTGGAGCTTCAGCAAAGGCTTCGACAGCTGCAGAAGTAAATAGCACATATCACACTTCATGTTCTTCAATTTACTTATCTAGTTTAAATTCTGTAGTTGTTCCGTAGCCTCTGATTTTGAGTGCCATCTTTTGGAATATGTTTCTTAATGAATATTTCATCTGACTACCTATCCAGCTATCCATCTGTCCCTGCTGTATAATTTTACTGCCATCTCTGGAAGTGACTCTGACGTACTCTGGTGTGTTTATAGTGGCTCGGCCCCCAGCCAGTACCCCCTGGGCGAGGTCCAACTGACTGTCCGACACAGCTCCCAGAGGAACAAACTCATTGTGGTGGCACACGCCTGCCGGTAACGTCCAAAACTGCCATCACACCCTGCATTTAAAGTTGTTTTCTGAAAAGATATATGGCAGTTTGAAGGTGTTCTCATTTCCAAGGACTTTTTCCAACTTTTTGGCCAGTCTCCATCATTTATTATAATGAGCCATTAGCGTTCCTTCAGTGTTCAGATCCTCCTCTGTGGAGCTACTAACATTTAAACAGACACCAATAACTTAAGCAACATGTGACTGGCAACATGTGAGTGAAACAATTTTGTCCTGTGTGTCCTCAGTAACTTGATAGCCTTCACCAAAGACGGCTCGGATCCCTTCATCCGCCTCTATTTGCTGCCTGACAAGAGCCGGACGGGGAGGAGGAAGACCAGCACAGTGAAGAGGACCCTTAACCCTGTTTATGATCAAACGTGGGTTTAGATATTCGTACTATCTCATGTTCGTGATATAAAAGTTATTTATGAATACCGGATGTGTGCTTTTCACACGTGCCCTGTTCTCTGAAGTTTATAGATTTAATAATAGGCTTAATGTTTGTAGTTATAGCAAAGTGTAGGACTGTAAAGATACTATGTGTAACAATTCATATGTATTAATGCTTTTGTATAAGCAATGGTTAAACAGACTGTAAAATCACTTGAAAACTAAGATCTACCCCAAGATTCTTTGTTGCCTATGAGCTTAAAAGTAGACTTGCAATTTTAAAGTACACAGTTTCTGTGATGTAGCATAATAAAAATAACTTCCACTTTTTGCCCTTTTTAAATATAATAGCCACCCAGACATGATCTACCATATCCAAACCCATATGCCCCCTTTTGCTCCCCTGTCAGCTGTGTAAAATTAGCTGATGAAGTAATTTACAAATGGCAAGCTAGTTAGAAGCCAATAGTCCAAATTAAATCAAAGAACATTACAGAAAGTGATGTTATTCTAAATGTGATTGCAATTGAATGTAATTTATTTCCCAGCATTTTATCAACATGATGCCAGTCAGTCACACTCACTTAATGACAATTATATATAACATATTGTAGAAAACTTTACGTATATATTTTAAAACCTTTAAATGCTTTACAAACAAATACATTTAGAGCCTTATCCAGATGAACGCAGGAAGCCCGTCAAGTTTGCAGATGTGGGACATTTCATCGACCTTTCTTTAAAATAAACGATGAAAACATCAAGAAATGTTGCATATTTATTTAAGGAATCACTCCGTGGTATAAAATCTATATCAAATGTGTGTGTTTGTGTTTGCAGGTTTGAATTTAGTGTATCTATGGTGGAGCTCCACAGGAGAACTCTGGATGTAGCAGTGAAGAACGGAGGGAGCATCCTGTCCAAACACAAAGGGCTTTTGGGGAAGGTAACATCTGTCTGTCATTATGTTGTTATTATTCTCCGGAATTAGAGCTACTTCCACCTACTCCGTATGTTCCCGAAAAACACATTTTCTTTTTTGCTTTTTGCTCAAAATTGCAGGTGCTTGTAGATTTAAGTGGGGAGGATATATCAAAAGGATGGACACAATGGTAAACTTGTATTTTATCTCTATTCTGTGCAGCATTGAGAGATTTCTTTAAGGTATAAACAGACAATTTTAGTGCTTAAATCTATATTTTTTATCATTTTCTCTTGCAGGTATAATCTGAGTGAAGATGGCGTGTCGTCTCAAGGCATAAGAAATGACTCCCTCGTCACATAGTGAAACCGCCTCTCTGCTGTAATATAGTGATCTTGTTAATATGAGGGCACATCATTTTGTTGTATCCATGTACGTTATCATATAGTTTACAGGACATATTTCAGCATGCAGGACATTTTCCAAACATTTCCGATCATTATTTCATCAATGGGAGTTATTGTAACATATTGTAATGCGTTGAAACACACTAACTGCCTTGTCTCAGTGTTTAATGTAAATATCGAGTTGCTAATATGTACGAATTTGCAGGGGTTTTTGTGGCATTATATTTTTCCTGAAGGGAAATTATATTGAAATACGTCAAAATTGTTATTGCTTTCTGTCCAATTTGTTCAAATGTGACTGTTTTGTCTGAGAAAACTCTTACCAAAGGAACAGAAACAATCACAGAAGTAGGCTTAAGTAGCAGTCTTGAATTTAATATTTTTTGTCATGCAGTGTTATTTGATTGTTTACCTCTTATTGTTCTTTATGCTTGATTACAAACATGGAATGCACATATGCAAATGATAAAATGATTGCTTTGTTTATTGTGAGAGGACTTTGTGCAATATAGGATGTTATTGAAGACCTGGGGGGCGTTTTAGGGCTATGAACAAGTGCTGTACACTATGAAGGATACTTGAATAAGAGTTT
Source organism: Centropristis striata (assembly GCF_030273125.1). Taxonomy (NCBI): domain Eukaryota; kingdom Metazoa; phylum Chordata; class Actinopteri; order Perciformes; family Serranidae; genus Centropristis; species Centropristis striata. The sequence goes on from NC_081539.1 coordinate 14,360,486, forward strand.
GATTGATGTTCAAACCAAACACGAGTTAAAAGAACTGAATGATCTGAGCAGAGACAACAGTTATTGTATTTCATGAGCAGGGCTGCCAGAATGTGTTAAGATGACACAGCTATGTTGTGAGGCTTGTACATGTTTTGCCACGCACTCATAACTGTTGGAGGTTTTGAATACTTTTCTTGTTATCTTTCCTGTGCCTTAATAAAAACCTGCTATGTAATTTTTGCCTTCTTAATGTTATTATTTTGAATGATATGATGATATGACGCCTCGTGGGTTTTGAGGAATAAATGGTTTCTCTTGTGAAAATTGCCTGGCTTGTTTTTTTCTGTTCAGTAGCAAAAAATATGAATTATTTCCCCATATAATTTGTTATCAGTAGTGGGAGAAGTACACAGATAGTAACACAGTGTAGAAATGTTTTACAAGTAAAAGTCTTGCACTCAAATTAATATAAAAAAAATAATAGTATAATAATAACAATAATAATAATAATGCATAAGACTTTTTAAATACTCAAAGATGCTTTACAAACTTTCATATATCAAATAAAATAAAGTAGGCTTTAATAACACAAAAAGTAAAAAAAACAACAACAACATAAATCTACTTGAAATACCAAAATAAAAGGATATAAAATAATTCTGCAACAGTCTTAAGAACATAAATATAGAAATTGAAAAAATACAATAAATACATGGAAAAACGTCTAAGAGAAAATACTACATCTTAATCTATGATAATATATCATTTTATTTATTTTGTATCAATAATCAGAATCTGTAATGTAACTAGTAACTATATGTATTGAATAAAGGTAATGGGAGTAGAATATTCCCCTAGGAAAGGTTGTGGAGGAGAGGTGTAAAGTAACATAAAATGGGTTTATTCAAATAAACTTAAGTTACCACTGCACAGAATGAGAGGGTTGATGTTGGAGTGCCCTTTGGCTAAACATTGACTTTAACCTTGCAGCATTATTTCCCCTGAGTATTGAGGTGTAATCGATAGGAAGATTTCCTATATAAAAAAATAAATAAAATCACATGTGCAACGACAGTGATGTTGACCAATGCGCACTGTCCCTGAGAATTCATGAATAAATAAATAAATAAATAAATAAATAAAATATAAGGCCACTGTAAAGAGCTATGGATTTGGTAAAGACACCACACTCAGTAAGATATATGCAGTGATTTGTCGCCATCAAGTGGCAGAATAAGAAAACTACAACTCTACGTCGCGTCAGCGCGCACGCACAACGTCATGACGTGTTTTATCCAAATTTGCGCGGGTTTGCAGTTGGAATGGGAGGTTGTCATCGAGCTATTGTCGGCTCAGAAAACTATACATAAAAAGGTAAACGACGAAGCTTCCAGTTCATATTTTATGCTTTAATGATTACAAGTCATAATACTACAAGTACCAACAGACAGAGTAGCTTTAACGTTCGCAAATTACACATTTAACGCTAACGACAAACGGGCTGCCATATTTGTTTTGATCTTGTCATCCACGTTAAAGCTAAAACAATATGTTAGTCAGCTGTTTTCATTAACGTTGTTTTGTTGTTTATTGCAGGTTTATTGTGAATCTTCTTGTCACTTTAAATTGCTTGGAAAACCGAAAACATGTCAAAGCGAGAGGCGTTTTTAGATGCTGCCTGTAAGGAAAAAGTGGAGGACTTCCTTCGCTATATCCAGCTTCATGTGAGTAACTTCATTGTACCGTAAATATCCAACTTGAAGCCTTCGGAGCCTCCAGAAGTGTCCAGGACGTGTCTCGGGTTTATACATTACTTGTTTAACCCTCTGGAGTCTCCAAAAGCGCCAAAGCATGACTTCTTCATCACATCCAGACTAGAAAACAAAGCAGCTTGGAGCCCTACTGTAAATTTAATTTTTAATTTGATGATGATATACCAAGCAAATCTGAAGACAAGGTCAAATATATTTAGTATAAATTGATAGAACTGGATGTAACCCTCTTAGATGTTATATTTGCAACCTTTGTTCACATTTGCAACATTTTACAAATTCTTTGAGCATGATAGTGTTTTGAAAATAAAAAAAAGATTCAAAATCACATTTTATGTTGGACTAAAGGACTAAAAAAAGACACAAAATTACTATTAAAAATACACAAAATGACTAAAAAAAAACACAAAATAACCAAAATTGTTACCCTAAACAAGACACAAATAAAATGGAGTCACACTAGAATAAAAACCAGAGTTGGATGACTTTATGTTGGTTTTTCTTTGTTTCTTTTTGGTTCAAAATGTTGATCCAGTAAGTCAGAATAAAAAATAATTATTAGGTCATATAGGTGAGGTTGTGCTGAGAAAAAAAACAACCAACATGGCATTTAAACATTTTTTAAGTGGTGTATACAGACAGGATGAAAAGGATTCAAAAATGGACAAAATAGCCCCAGACTCCATGGAGTTAATGAGAGGTTTTGTGTTAAAACGTAGCTAATACTTGAGAAATAGACTAAATGTTGTTACACATCTCAGTATAGCGCTGTATAATAGTAAAAGCAACACAAACTACAGCCTACAAAATGACCATAAAGTTGAATTATCACTTTTTCTTATCAAAAACATTATAAAGTGACTTGTGTTTGACTGCATATCTTGTGAAAAATGCCAATTGTGAACTGTAGGACAGATACAATTTGGGAAATTAGTCATGATAGTTCCTGCAATCACATGTATCTATTCATTGTTTAATTAACTGCCTTGTTTATTTTTTAAATTCAGATTAAATGTCAAAATAGGACACATGTTAACTTACTGACTTTGACAATGAACAAAAACATAAAGTAAGAGGGACTTTACTGTCATAATAAAAATAAAAATAATATATATATAGTGTCATACAGCACATATAGGAATTAAACAGTTTCCCTGCTTCTGGTGCACAACAGGGGATAAAAAAAAGATACAAAACTGACTACAACACAGTTAATTGAAAAACATGTAGTGCAATAATACAAATATAAATACAGGTAGTGTCTGAATAAATGTACACAAAAAAAAGAAGTAAAATCAGTACTGTTGTTTGTTAACAAGAATAAATAAAGAGCAAATAATTAAATAAAGCACAGTAAAGCTATCAACTATTTAAATTTGTCTGCAAAAGTGTGGGATTTTACTTGATAGCATTTTATCAAAAGTAGAAAAGATTTAATTTCTTAAAGTCAAATACTACAGGGAATGAAAAGTCTAACTGTAGTTAGTCATTTAAGGTGTTTTTGTAGCCGTCAGTGTGTCTAACCTATGTATTTTGTGCTGCAAACTGGATTGCTCCAACAGAATTTCATTGTATTACGTGCTATTTCTCTAAAGTTGTTTATGTCACAATCCTATCTGTGTGAATGAGCAGAAGGATAAAACGGAGCCTTTCGATGTGGAGGAGGTGGTGCAGGAGATGGCCAGAGACCAGAGACGGACTCTGTGGGGAAAACTGTCTTCACTCCTTCAGGATGTCCTGCAGGAGTGTCCCCCGGAGCGCTGGGAGGAGGCCAGAGAGGAGGGCATGGAAGTGGAGTCGGCTGCAGACCCTGTGAGTTTAACTTTGATGGCATTGCAGTTTGATATTCTGTTACTGTTAAGATTTGTGTTTATTTTGATACATATTTTTGATAACATCTACTTTCATTTGCTGTTCTTTCAGAAACATGTCATGGCTGTAGTGGAGGGCGTGACACTAGTGGCTACTGTGTCCGTAAAGGTCCTACAAGATGATGATAACTACAGTTCCCTTCTGGAAATTGCCCACAAGATTCATGGTCTGTGTTCTTTCTCTGCTCAACCGATGTGTCTTTAGGTAGATAGTAGGGTTGTCACAATACTAAAATTTTCAGCTCGATACAGATATCGTGAAAATATTAGATACTCGATACCATTTTCGATATCACAAGGATGAAAACAAAGACCCCAAAATTTAACAGAAATATTTTTAATAAAAAGAAAAATGCAACATGTAAAAATGAACAGAACCACAGGTTAAATATTTATAATAAAAACAGTTGTGCAAAAAGAAACTGCAACTATGATAACAAGCTTCAGATACACGATACTTTTGAAAATGAGTATCGTATCCGGATACGACGTTTTAGTATCGATACCTTTTTGAGTATCGATACTTTCATCAACCCTAGTAGATAGTTATTTTTACTTCATAACGATGTTTGTGTCTTTCCCCTCAGATGTTCTGGTGCTGCTGCCGGTCTCGGAGGCACCTTTGCACCGCCATATCCACATGCTGTGCGAGGCCTGGTGGAAGAAAGGGCTGAAGAAGAAAGAACAGTTTGGTCGCACTGCTTTCTTCATCTCTCTGCAGAAGAGCTTCATTCTTAAGAAACCAGTCAGTATATGACCTCAGTTATGAGTCAAATCAATCAATGCTAGGCCTTTTGCTGTGGCCTTTTCAGATTTGTTGGGGAATTTTTAATAACTTTAATACCTTCACTGTTAGGGTACTGAGATCCAAAGAGTCTGGAGTCTCCACGATGTGCTTCTGAATCTGGACTACACATCAGAAGACAACAAGCAGATTATTGACTTGTTGCTTCAATGCTTTTACCGTCCGACTTACATTAGAAACGATGACGTGAGTAGAGTGATATTTAGCTGCTGTGTGTGTTTGTTTTGTTTCTTTTTGTTGTTGTTTGTCTTTGAGCTGTCAGCCTGATGTGTGTGTTTACCGTCACAGGGAAAACGATTCCTGGTGTTCCTTTTCAGCTGGAACGTCCACTTCATCTGTTTAATTCACGGCACCATCAAGAACCAGCTGGAATTTTATAGCAAGTAAGACATTCTGTAGCCAAGTTTATCTAAGTGTGCTCTGATCAGGATTTTTGTGGCCAATCACAGATTGCTGGAAACAGTATTGTCACTGTTAATCACAGATTAAGGATTCTATTTTGAAGCTTTATTTGTAGCATTTTTATTTACTTTATTTTACTGATTCTGATTTGCAGGTGATGAACAGAGAAAGTCAGTGTTAATAAGGAAATATCCTAAACAAATACAATTTAAAAAAAAAAAAACATTCTTGGTACTCAAATCATGATGTGTAACAAGTTAAAAAAATATGTTAACAATAATTAAAACATTTCAAATAATTATTATAGTTAAGTAAAACTGGAGACAAGGTCAAATATATTTAATATAAAATTATAGAACTGAATGTAACCCTTTTATGTTATATTTGCAACATTTGTTCACATTTGCAACATTTCACATTCTTTATTGAGCATGATAGTGTTTTGAAAATAAAAAAAAGATTCAAAATCACATTTTATGTTGGACTAAAGGACTAAAAAAAGACACAAAATGACTAAAACAGACACAAAATGACTATAAAAAGACACAAAATGACTAAAAAAAGACACAAAATAACCAAAATTGTTACCCTAAACAAGACACAAATAAAATAGAGTCACACTAGAATAAAAACCAGAGTTGGATGACAGGATCAAACACAATCACAAGATCAAATTTATGTTGGTTTTTCTTTGTTTCTTTTTGAAACATTTAATCTACTCTAGGGCTTCCAAAACAAACAGCAGCACATGGTTAATTATTATACAGAATGATAACCTTCCTGTGTTATTTGATGACAGGGAAAAGGATGACAATCCTTTTTGAAACACCTTGCAAATGGCAAATTTACTGTCTTTTCTTATACGTATGGTTGAAATTTTTTTAGCGTAAATATTAGCGAATAATGATCGGTGGCTAACGAGGACCGGTGCACCCATAGTTTTATCTTCTTGTTATTTACTACTAATTTGTTGGATGCAGGACCATGACTACTCATATTACGGAGATCTACTTCAGAGCATGGAAAAAGGCAAGCGGGGACTTCCTGGAGCAGATTGAGAACACATGCATTCAGGATTTAATGCAGAATGCAATCCTTCTTCACAGAGCATCTCCTGTGCACGCCAAAGTCCGACAGGTATGTTTATTTACTGCTATAAATATCTCTTCCACAGCATCTTCAGTCATGATGTGCACAGTATGCTGTGTGGGATATTCTTTGATCTTTTTGCTCTTATATGCAGATGGTGAGCTATTTCCACTCACGGAAGGGCTGTCCGAAGGTGGACAAGATGCTCTGTAATCTCTACAAGCCCATCCTGTGGAAATCTTTAAATGTACGGATACACATTTCTAATTGGATTCATGCTTGGTTTTTAGCCATTGTTTCTTGCCTATAATGTATTTCTAATTGATCTTTTCAGGCTTCAAACTTTGAGATTCGTGCAAATGCCACTTTGCTTTTCACTGATGCCTTCCCAGTTCATGACCCAGAGCAGAGCAACAGGAATACAGACGAGGCCATTCAGAAGCAGCTGGACGCAGCGATGGTGAGACTATTCAACTACTGTTTGTTGTGAGGAAACTGAACATATATTAGGTGCATTTTTTTGTGTTTGTTTTCTTAAATGTAGGGGTTTTTTTTTTGGTGCATTAAAATCACAACACACAGATACTGTTCCTAAAGTAACAACAAGAAAATGTCATTTTGTGTATATTTTGGTGCCCCCTATAGACAGAAGTGGTAGTGTTTTCCATTAGTGCCTCTGCTCCATCACTGTCTCTTTTTAGCTGTTTTTTTTCCTTTCTGTTAACTGAACCTGCCCCAATTTAAGCTATAATCACAATATATAATGTGAAAAAAATTCTATTTCCTCAAGAAAAACCTCCTCCTTCTTCCTTTTAACTGGCCCCGGGGGGAAATTGCTTTTGTTACAGTTGCTGCTGTATGAGTAAGACATAGAAATAAGTAAATATGTAGATAATATAATATACAAATGCAACAAGTCTTAGTAAATAGAGACATGTACAAATAGAAATAAAATATATAAATATGGAAATGTAGAATAAATATGAAGTAAATACATATATGTACAAATAAAAATAAAGTAGAAATATGGAAATATAGAATACATTAGAAGTAAATAGAGATATGTAAAAATAGAAAAATAGAATAAAGTTGAAGTAAATAGAGATTTGTACAAATAGAAATATGGAAATATAGAATACATTTGAAGTAAATGGAGATATAAAAATATGTATATACGTAACAACTGTTTAAGTGAAAAATTAAATTATTGCACATTATTTCTATGGAAAGTCCAAATTGTACTGATTAATTCTAAATAAATAATGAATTATGTGGTCGTTAACCAGTTGAACTCCTTGTAGTTGAAAAAAGTTCAAAAATATAATCAAATTTACTATCTGAACATGAACCTCAGTGCCCAAATTACAACCAGCTATCTGTCATCATCAGGCCCTCCTTGATGACCCCCATCCCACTGTGCGCTCTAACGCCACGCTGGGAGTGTGTAAGATCCTGGCCAGGTGCTGGGAGCTCCTCCCTCCTACGGTCATCACAGACTTCCTGAAGAAGCTGTTGATGGAGCTGGCGGCTGACTCCAGCTCCCCTGATGTCCGCTGCTCTGTCTTCAAGGTAGAAAATCCTGTTTTCTCTGTCCTGATGTATATTGTCCTCAAAAATGTCAAGATCCTCTTAGAGAGGATTACCGTTATGAAATCTTATCCAGGAACTAAGCTGAGAGCATGTTTACCAGACTGGCAGTATTAAGTCAAGTTATATTAGAAATGACTATAATTATTCTTGTCTGGAGATTTTGGGATGCCAAATTGTAAGCACTATCGTCACTGCGGCAGACAGAATTAGCAGAATTAGACTGCTTTATTGGCAGTCGAGAGGATATTTAATGACTTGTGGTTTATGTAATCTTTCCCCCCAGTGTCTGACTATTGTCTTGGACAACTGTATCAGCCATCCGCTGTTGGAAAAACTCCTGCCGACTCTCAAACACAGCCTGCACGACAACTCGGAGAAAGTCCGCATAGCTTTCCTTGACATGCTTATCAAGGTCAAGGCAACGCGGGCTGCCAAGGTACTGTATGTGCAGGCTTTCGTTCTGCTTTATATGTTATGAAAAACAAACAGGCTCTTAATAGGGCTGATTTTGTCTTGTATGAGTATCACTGTTTTATTTTGGCTGACATGAATTATAGAGCCGTTTAAAGGACTGTTGGAAATTTTGAAAATCCAGCAATAAATTAATTTTTATTTTAAAGAAAACCGGCCTTTATTCTATTATGAGAAGGTGAAGACATTTTATTTTATTGGCATGACCGGTCTATAAAATACACACAGTAGTTAGATGGATGTAAAACAAACTTCCATGTGCAAAACCAACAAGGAAGTTCACACAAATCAAATATTTGGCAAGCAGCTTCAGCTTCATAAACTTCTGATACTAAATATTTATTTAAGTGCTTGGTACAGATCCAGATGTAAATCAGCCAAATTGCATTGAGACACAATCCACTTTACAAGATGCGAGTTAATGCCAGGTGTGAAAAGAGGTTTGTTGTGTGCCGCTCTCCAGTTTTGGGACGTGTGCAGCATGGACCACCTGCTGGCCCGCCTGGCGATTGATTCACATTCGGTCTCCAAGCGCATTGTCGATCTGCTCTTCAAGTCCTTCTTCCCCGTCAACGAGGCGGAGAGGGAGTGGTGCTGTCGCTGCATCACTCTCATCCAGATGAACCCCATGGCTGCCAGGAAGTTCTACCAGCATGCACACAAACACACAGCCCCCACTAACATCAGTAAGTGCTGTGGGAACAGAGCAGGATTTATGGAATCCTTGTTAAAGACAAAAAATGAAAATATTAAGCATATTGCATTTGCATTACATCCATCCATTGTTTCTTCTTCCAGTAAAGCTGATGTTGGCAATTCGCCGTGTTGTGAACCGCTGCATCCAGGCCGACCTTGACGTGACTGAGATTAATGACAGCAACAAGGAGAACAGCGTAGTAAGACATTTAAGAGTTTTGTGTCTTCTGATCTCCTTCAGGAATGCTTTAAATGACAAAGTGTTCACATCAGTCAGTACATTTACATGACACTTGGAAAAAAACAAAAACGCATTACTGCCTTAATCCGACTATAACTGGACAACTAAAGTGCATTTAAACTGAAAATGCCTGTTTCCCGCCTTTCTCTACTTGTTTATTTTTACATAATAGGTCAACCGAAAATGGGGCCGCTGAAACGAAGCATATCCCTGTTAGTTATTCGATTTTCTCAGTTGCATGTAAACTGGGACAAGGACAGAAGTCCGATTAGACGCAAAAATTGAATTTTAAGCATAGCTTGATTAAACTGTGCATGTGAACGCACTGTGGTCAACATAACTATCTAACAACACAGGCCAGTTTAGGATACCTCTTACCAAATCTCCTTAAATCCACTGAAATCACAGAGCCATTACAGGATGGAACTAATGATCAAATCACGTTATTAAAATAAATAATATACAAACTTCCAAGAATACATTAAAAGAGTACCTAATGCAATTATAACGGTATGAATGAACACTAAAGAATTCATCTTACTTGCTAATTATTTTAGTTTCTAGTGTCTGATGGTTTTGTTCATGGATTGTTCGTGTGTAATGGTGTGAATGTATGTAATTGTTTGTTAAACCGCCTAATTTCTGTATTAATTTGAGTGTGACGAGCTGATTTCATGGTGTCAGCTAATAGGAATCCTTATAAACTATAATTAGTGAAAACATGCCCATAACAATATTTCTAGGTCCAAGGCAACATTTTCAACGTGCTTGTCCTGTCAAACCAAGAAGTCCAAAATGTAAAAAATGTACCATATACACACAAACAGTAAATATAAAGTATACATACTGATATCTTACATTAGGAATGACCTAGTTATTGCAGCAAAGAGTTAAAAGAATATTTATTAGCCAGTCTCAACATCACGAGTGAAAGATTTTTATGGTTGGCATTTTTTATGTCTAACAAAACAAATAATCTGAGATGGACTTAGTTGCAAAGTAAGTGTGTGATTAACTGTCTCGTCTCCAACTTTTGGAAGATTTAGTTCAGTCAATTTAAACCTTTATTGTCTCTAAACCTTAATCAGATAAGATGGAAAAATATGTTTGTTGCATGAGTTGAAACACTGTATATGTGAATCTTAGCTGGCCGAGCCTCTGCTGGGGAAAGACATGGCCGTCGTGTCCGTTCTGCTGGAGGTCGTGGTCATCCTGTGGAGAAGTGTCGAGAAGGCGATGAAACAAAACGAAGAGGCCCAGAAGTACACGTTCGCCAAGTTTGGAAATGTCATCTCCAAGTATTTCCATGCCTTCGAGGTACTTTAACTTCCATGTCTTGCATTGTTTGTATTTTTACTGTCAGGTTTTCTTTTCCATGAGCAAATATTACTGTGAGACTTTCTTGATTTCCAGGATGAGCGATGCACCGTTCCTCTCATGCAGCTGGCCTCATTTATGCCCCCAGCTGCAGTTCCAACATTTAGGTGAGCAATAACGCATCTCCTCGTCTCTCTGTCTCCATCTCTTTCTACTCTTCTGTTTTTACCGTCTCACGTGTCTCTCTTGTCCCCAGCTGTGGCGTCCTGTCCAGACTGCGGAGGATGGACTCAGGAGCCGTGCCAGCGCAGTACAGCCAGCTGTTAGACTGCCTGTGCAGCTGGGGCCAGACTGCTGACATCCTGGAGCTCATCACTGAGTGGCTCACTGAGGCTCTGCCCAAGCAAGGGGTCAGTCAAAACAACACCACAGGGCTTAAGTTATTGTAGGGGTGCGCCATATCGTATCGTTCACGATAATATCGGTATATTTTTTTTATGGTTAAAAAAAATGCATATCATGATATTGGCAACATTCCTACTTCTTGATGTAGTGGCGTAAGGTTAAGAGTCTGTCATCAGTCAGTCAAACCCCGACCCACCTCTCCGTCCTCCAAACACACTGCTGCATTATGCCGTTCGTTAGCCACGAGCTAACATTAACTAACACTTAAAGTTGTTTTAATCACAAAAAGCTACTTACTCTCTGTCGCTAAACACATGCAGCTTTCAAAATAAGAGCACAGTGTGTTAACAGAATCCACCACAGAACTTAGAAGAAGACTTTCAAAATAAGGTGCGCTAGAAAAACATACAAGAACCTTTATTCTCCTTTACAAAATGTCATTAAAATATGCCTCCGAAACCCCTAAATGGTTATTTTTATCATTTGCTCATACTCAACAGTCAAGAGTAATTTTTTTTGTATTTGGCAACTGTTGAGATTTGCACTTCACACTACATTTTACATTTTTATTTAGTATTTCGTAATATTGTCAAGAATATCGTTATCGTAAAAATAGCCTGAAATATCGTGATATTCTTTTAGGGCCATATCGCCCACCCCTAAATTATTGTATTGCTGGATCTTTCAGGTTAATTTTTCAACACACGCCCCTCATTGCTCTTTGTGAAAGTAATTTTCCTTTCAACTTTAGGAAAAGGAGAAGACCGGCCGAAAAGTACGTATCCAGGAGACGGTGGAGGCCAAACCAGAGCTGGCAGTGGCTTACCTGGAGTACCTGTTCAGCCACACTACAACACGGGAGAAAGTCCTGGCTCTTGGTCAGGGACCACTGAAACAGCTCAATAGTGTTCTAGGAAACTGGAGGGTACGTTGGATACCATTCATCAGTATTCGATTTCAACAGCCCTGCTTGAATGCATTTATCTTAAGCATTTATGCAAGAAGTTTTTCTTTGAGATGTGAGTCAGTGTGATTTTTGTCTCAACAGTCGGTGCTGTACACTCACCTGAGCTCCACCACAGAAGATCCTAAAAGTCCCAGTGTGGAGACTGCACTGAAGGTCTTCGTGTACCACGGCCGCCTCGGTGCACATCTGCAACATAGTGTGAGTTTCGCATTTTGCACACATTGCTTTTCTTCTCAGTTTTTACATTAAATATTCAGGGGACAAACTTGTTTGATTCAGTATCGCCTCGTTTTATAATTCACAAAGTTGCAGGATATTTAGTGCATTCACTTTATTAACAGTCGGGGCACACAAGTCACTTTTCCAGAAAAAAATGGCAGGGTGTAATGCTTCTCTTTGTCATATATAATATTTCTCAAAACCTTTTACACTTTTTACTTTTTGGAAAGGCATTGAAAGACATCAATTTGGACTCTGAAAAGTTATTCAGTAATTTTCACAGTTTTTTGACAGCCCACAGACCAAATGAAGTTGAAAATGATAATTAGTTGCTGCCCTACAGTAGGTGTTGAGCAGATTTGTTCTTGCTCAAATTTTCAGTTTATGATTCTCGGTTTTGTGAGCCAGTTACTTACTGGTCCAGAACAGAAGTGCTAAAATTGTTTTTCTGTGTCCAGATATACATTGATTTCCTGTGCAAACTACATTAAAAAGCCTTATCACTACTCCTAATCAGTGCAATAAAAAGACCATAAAAATCCACAGATGACAGCACATGTTTTAAAATAATAAAATGTAATTATTGCACTGGAATAAATGTACTTATTATTATATATGTAATTACAGCAATGCAGTAATTTAATTATTTCACTCCTATGATGATAATAATTGCACTAGTATGAATGTAATTATTGCACTAGAATTAATTTTACTAAAACTAAAATAAATGGAATTTTTGTACTAGAATAAGTGTAATCATTGTGCTAGTTTAAATGTAATTATTTCATTCTATCAGCAGAATAAATGATGAATAAAATTATCATTGCACAAGATCCAGTAGGTGCTTGTTGGAGTTGAGTGTCTACTGGACCAGGGAAAGAGACAAAGAAAGTTCAGAAGTGAAGAAAGTTAAACCCTTTTCTTCTGTCTCAGTCGTCAGAGGGTCGAGACTACCTGCTCTCTCTAGAGCATGTGGCAGCGTGGGTGGCTGAGAGGGTTCTGCCCTTCCTGGATAAACGTACCAACGGTGATGAGGAGGAGGAGTGTTCGGAGAAGTTGTACCCCCTGGCTGCACGGATAACTGAGGTGAGCTCTATTATTACTAATTTAAACATATTGCTTAAAAAAGCCATCTTGCATGTAATCAGTAGAGGACTTTCCACTGGAAAACGCCCACTAAGGATTAACTGAGCCCAAACAAATGTGTGTCGGGCCTGTTCTGAGTATCTGTTGAGCCTTGTCCGATTTATAATTAGTGAAGCTAAAATGACTTGCTGAATATGCTGGGCTGCAGTAAGCACCGGCTTTAAATTTGAGCAAATAGGCAAAATGTGTGTGGTCTCCATTAAAGGGAGATGGGACGCTCAAATGTATGATTTGGGCACACAAGGTGGGGACATTTTCACAACAGAATATTACAGCTGCACATGAGGTAAATTCTCGATTGGTCATTATACATTTCACCACAAAATTAGATGAACCCAGTGTCCTACAGTGCTCTAAGTATAAGACATTTTGAATGTTAGTGATACCTGTTGATGCTGAACATAGTCGTGCAGCCACAATAAGATCTGTGAGGTATTTTTCATGATGTGCATGGATGGATGGAAGTTTCATATTGGAGTGCATCTGTATCTCCTTAAAATGTTTTTTTGTGGTAACATCATTTATGTGAATTGAAAAGTCAGTCCATGGAGGATGCTTTCTCTGCAGGCAAACACGGACTTCTTGCAAATTAAATCTCCTTGTTCATGAATTGCCAGTTTAGATTTTTGTCTCACTCATTTCCACCCTCATACACAGCCTGTACCAAGGCTGTCAGTAAAAAACACACAGTTATGTTGTTATCCAGAACATTAAGTTTTGTGGAGCATTTTTTTGTCGCCTCCTGCTCCCAGGACTTTCAGTTCTGCACGGTAAATTTAGACTCCTCATAGATTTGTCTGCTCCAGGACACACACACACTCATGTACATGTCTCCTCCTGCTCATGCTGCCATAGTGAAATTGGCTTATTTTCTTTATTTGTGCCATTATTCTCCAGCCTGTCACCACTTGACTGCTGTGATCAGATATTGAAAATAACCCTGTTTCAGTGCCCTTCTTATTATGGTCGCGGAGGGGGATCGGCCTCTAAGGGCCACCAGCTCGCTGTAGAAATGAACTAAAATGTTGCCCGCCTCAGACTGTATGCCATCTCTGTTTGTTGTTGATTTTAATCATTCTTTCGGACTGTGAAACATTTTTCTTCATCATGATGATGCATTTTACCAGAGCTTCCTGACAGTTTGCCGAGATGTTTTACTTGTGGGTTTGGGAGACGAGACGTTCAAGGGTCAAATCCTCCACTTGTGTTCGCTCACACTCCTCTCAGGTGAGTGTTTTAAATGTCTCTTTACAATACAGCAAATGACCACTGCATTTATTAATGAAGTTGGAAACTTTCCGTTTGAATTAACAGGAATTTATGGGAATAAATGGGAATTCGCCGGGAACTTACTAAATTGAAGGTTGGCGGGTAACTTAAATGTAGTTGCTACATACATTTTAGCATAATCTTGACTAAAACAACCAGACTTTACTTTTTACTTAATTTTTGAATGGATTCTGGTCGAGGGGATGAGTAATATATATCTCAACATTCATGTTTTTGTTGTTCAATGAAAGAATTGATTGTTCAACAAAATAATTAAAACTTGATAAATTTGTTACAAAAAATGGTAAAATAGTCCTGTTGCATCATGCTTCTTTTCCTGAAATGACATCCTTACAGAAAACATATTTCCTTTGTGTTTCCAGAGACAGGCTACCTGTGTATTCCTGCAGTGCTGCTGATTCTGAAGGAGGTGGCAGACAGCTACGTACCTGAGGACAACAACAACAAGCAGACTCAGGAAAATGAAGAAGACGAAACCGCTGTGGTTCTGAGTGTGGTGGCCAACATCTTCCAGAAGATTATAGAGCTCTTGGCTCGTCGTCTGAAGAAGGAACCAGAGGAGGGAAAACTGGTACAGAGACATTTTAAACCCCAGCATGTTTATTTATTGCTTTTATTTGGTGTATCGCTACCTTTTGTTCTACATAAACTGCACTTGTTTATTTCTTACTTAACTGCCCTGAACTGCTTGGCCTCTAGGTCAAACAGTGTTAGTTTTAGTTCTCTATAACAGACTTTACAGTTGAATTTATTAGTTTATAATCTTTCAAAAACAACTTTCTCCACTATACTTTATTTCTTTTTTATTCTTTTTTTTAGTTGGTTAAAAGTAATATGTTTCCTTTCATCTTTTTTTTATGTTATTACTATTTTATTTTAGTCAGTTTTTCTCAAATAGTAAACACACAAATCATAGTGTTACAAGTCCTGTCGACTTGGTAGAGTGGGTGTCAATTGATCGGAAGGCAGGGGGTTCGATCCCTGACCATGGCAGCCAAGTATCCTTTGGCAAGATACTGAAATCCAAATGGCTCCCGATGTTGCCTTCATCGGTGAATGAATGAATGAATCCAATGGTGGCACTTTGGATAAAAGTGCTATATAAGTGCAGTCCATTTACCATTTACCATATAATAAGAGACAATATGGGGGCAATTAGGGATAATGATTCTTGACCAACATTCCCAATTCATTCCATTTATTCGTTTTTATCCACTTAGTCCAGATTATATTTAACTCCCAAATATTACTAAAGGTTTTTCCGTTCTAGCAGAAGAAGATGAGTCTTTTCTCGAACCGGGCGATATGGACCAAAAGTCATTTCCCAATATATTTAGGCTGAATATTGATATACATTATATATCCCAATATTTTTATCGCAAAGTGAGAGCAAATGTTCATTCAAAGTCAAAGCCAAATATGACATGTCACAAGTAGTTTTATTGAAACGTTTATTTAAGTGAACATAAATACTGTATAACAGGTGTAATTTTTTTAAAATCAAAGCTCCATAAAGTGCACATTTAGATTAAAAAAATCTTAAATGAAAATAGCCGTTGAAATAAAATAGGCCAATCTTTTTCTGAAATAAATATATTTATATGAGAAAAGAATAACAAACATTACAATATGACAAACCCTAGTACAGGCAGCATTTATATATGAAAGGGAAAAAATTATAACTACAACGATATATATGCCATATGGTCTAATTCCATATCATATTTAAAAATATATCTATGTATTTTTTATATCGATCTATCGCCCAGCCCTAGTCCTTTCATCGATATAGTGTCCTATTTTTACAGTCACAACCTTTGAGGTCAGAGATTTCCACACAGAGGTATAAGGATGGTCATTCTCCACCCACTTTACCATAATAGTCTTCCTTGTCAGCATTATAATAGCTTGAACCACTTCCTTGTGTTGTTTAATTGAGTCAGGGACATTTTAAATCAGACTTAAAAGTGGATTTTCTGATACCAGTTGACCTATTGCTACACTGATATTTCATATAATGTATGTTATTTCTTGTGTTAAAATATCTCCATCTTTGTGCCCTGGTTTAGCTGTGTCAGTCAGCCGTCCCAGGCTTGACCAACTTCCTCCTGGTGGCACAGACGTGGGACAAAGCACCTCTCAGCGGGGTCTTTTCTACCCTCTTTGCTGTCATTATCGTGGAGAAGAGACATTTGCTTCAGAAGGTACATACAAACTTCCTGCCAGAGCATTTGTCTTTTGCCAATATCCCACACGTCCCGGCCGTGATAAGCCACTTGACCGATTACGTTCTTGAGCAATTCAATTAAGGGAATGATGAATGCTGCTGTGCTCTCATTTTTAAAGATTACCCGTCCTGAAGAGGTGATCACCCCAGAGTCGCTGGAGGACATGCCTCCTATGTCCAGCACCCTGCTGTCTGTCATCCTCAAATCACCTCCTCTTACCAGGTAAATCCTCTGTCCACTTTCTCTTACTTAGAGTCATTGAAAAAATTATTAGACCACCCTTGTTTTCTCCTTGCTTTCTTGTTCATTTAATGCCCGGTACAACTAAAGGTACATTTGTTTGGACAGATATAATGATAACAACAAAAATAGAGCTGATATCTAGCCATTTTCCATGGTTCTTGATAATGATGTTGGTTATTATAAAAAAAAAAAAAAACATGGAAAATGGATAAATATCAGCTCTTAAATAAAATTAGTTTTTTTTGTTGTTATCATTATATTTGTCCAAACAAATGTACCTGTAGTTGTACCAGGCTTTAAAATGACCAAGAAATTGAAAAAAACAATGGTATGATATTTTTTCCATGACTGTATACTTAAAGCCTACCAGGGCAAAATGAACATGCCCTCAGTCTGCCATTGTGTCTTTTTTCCTTTAGTTTATTTCTTTGGTTCAGAATTTTTGAAGTAGGAGTTACTTATCCATAATAAGAGTATAACCTGCACCTACACCCAGTTTGGAGAAGCAGGCAGGAGCTGAGCTGTGTTCTGCTGTGGACAGGGGCAGCAGCAAAATGTATTTCAGGCACCTAAAAAAATCAATTTCCCTTTAAGTGTACACTATATTTAGAATATTTTCAGTGCTTAACCTTACTGTCAGAAAGACCTTTATGGCGGGGAACTAATGCTGTCATCTATGCTCCGTTCAAAGCAACCAGACTCCTTTCTAACAAAACAGTCATTTTGCCTCGCAGGACACAGAAGTTGCTGGTCTACCGCTGCATCGATTGGCTAGTTTGTTTGTGTTACTATGTGACTTTGGTGTTTTAAAGAGTTAATTTGGATTCACCAAAGTCACAAACTAATACAAACAAGCCAAATGATCATGGCAGTGGCAAAACAGCATCTCCAGTGTTAAAATTACTATTTTTGTCAAAGGAGTCTGGTGGCGCAGAACAGCATTAGTTCCCCTTGTTAAGACTTTAACACGACTGCCTCATCATCAAATATTCTAAATATAGTGTACAATCATACCTATGCTGATGTCTTTTAGTTGGGCCTTTTTTAGGTGGATAAACTATGTTTTGTCGTTGCCTGCATCCACGGCAGCACATTACTTAGCTACTGTGTTGGTACTTCTGCCTGTTTCTTTAAATTGTGGGTGTGCTGACCTGTCAACTACAACCCCACTTCAATAAATTCAAACTACCACTTTAATATGTATTTAATGTAATAAATACAGTCATGCAAAAAATGACCACCCTTTTTCTTCAATTTCTTGTTCATTTTAATGCCTGGTACAACTAAATGTACATTTGTTTTGACAAATATAATGATAACAACAATAATAGCTCATAAGAGTTTAATTTAAGAGCTGACATCTAGACATTTTCCATGGTTTTCTTGATAATAACCAAAATCATTAACAAGAAAACCATGGAAAATGGCTAGATATCAGCTCTTTAATCAAACTCTTATGAGCTATATTTGTTATTATCATTATATTTGTCAAAACAAATGTACCTTTCGTTGTACCAGGCATTAAAATGAACAAGAAAGCAAGGAGAAAAAACGAGGGTGGTCTAATAATGTTTTCCATGACTGTATGTAGTTTAATAGCTGTATTTGTTCTTGAATATTGTTCTTGTTATTTTCAGGGCATTTTTGACAGAAGTCAGCTCATCTTTCGACTCTGAGGCCATCAGTAGTCTGAGCGAACTGACTGCCGTCCTGCACGTCTTGTCGGTCATCAGACACAGTAAGCTTTTGCTACCACGATTTTACATTTGAATTGTAGTTTTGCTAGTCATCAAAAAAGGCATGTCATCCGATCATTTGCTGGTAAACATATATATCACATTTTGCTATTTGTCATACTTTTAGCAGGGAAGTCTAAAGCAGGTTTGAAGAGCACAGCCATGTCTGTCCAGCAGCACCTTCACAAACATGCAGTCTCATCTGTAGACAGCAGAGACGTCCAGAGGTAAGTTGAAGGAAATAAGATATATCTGATGTTTACTGCAGATAAACTGTGCATAAATACATTAATTGATTCTTGGTATATGAGCTCTTATGACTAACCTTCTTATCCCTTCCTGCCACAGGGTTATTTATGAATCTTCTGTGAAGACCTTGAATGAAATTCTGGATTTATAAATCGATCTATTTGATATGCAACAACTGTTTCTCATTTGTATTTCATGAAGCTGAGGGGAGCAGCATAATATCCGCCTTCGCTGTTAGTATTACTGGCTTTCAGTTGCTGGCAGACCAAAACGACACAATTAAATATTTCAACTTCACTGACCAGGCTTTTTAATAAAAAAATAAATATTTAAAAAAATATGGTTTGGATTGAAATCTAATGCTGAGGACAAGTGGCGGTCTGTTACCATGTGTTTCAATATTGGCTCCACTCGTCTCTTATTTTATTACTTGATGGCAGGAATCGCTCAAGTCCCGTCTCTGAGGCTTTGTGCATTGATTAAGTTAAGAAATCTTGATGAGAATACTGCACACTGCAGAAACACGGTTTTTCAGACTGAGTGGTATTTCACTTTTAAAGCTTTCTCTATGCAGCTCTGTGCTCCACTTGTTTTTTTTAACAATTTCCTATAAAATACATATATATTTTCATGTTTCACTGTCTATGTTTATGTATCTGTTGGTCTGTGGGCTTCAGTGTGCTCCTAATAAGAATAAAAACCAACTGTATCAATCAACTTCAACTTGGTGGTTACTTCTTTTCTTGTCTGTACAGTGGATTGCCAAGAAATAACTGTACAAAGTAGCAATAAATCATCCTCTCTCCTCTCTTTATTCTTAAAGGGGAATGGCACACACTTTTGATTGTGTACCCAAGAAATAAAAATTCATAGGTTTTATCTGATTTCTGACTTCAGTAAAGAGCAGAGCAGGTAAAAAATGTTTTTACTGTTCTGGTAAATTACAATTCGATCATTCTTTTTTGAAACAAAATATTTTGGATGGATTTTTCGTCTCTTTTAATGGTTTATGTTTTAGAGTGTCCCAATTTTTGTGGAACTGTGGCTGTAGTATTTCTACTTCATATAAGATAGAAATATTTTTCTGCCACTGGTAATATTTTTTACACCTTTATTTTCTGGCATCTTTGGTTATGACAAGATATTAAATGCACACATGCTCTAAAATCACAAGCAGAGGTTTAAAGACACTATTATGATGTTATATTGAGACTAATGACTGGTTCTTTGTAATTTATTTTATCTTTATCCCTAATAGTATCATAGATAAGCAGTTAGGTAGATAGACGGATCAGTTACATCCAGCAGATGCATGCAACAGAAAGTCATAGTTGTTTAATTGTTTTACATTTCTGTCGAGTTAATAAACTATGACAATTATTGAAAACTTCCTGTATCAGTTTATTGTACAATAAGTGGGCGTGTAATTTATTTAAAACATCTTATTGTACACTTTAATTTAGGTTAGTCTTACTTTTGTGTTATTTTATTTATTTTGTTAAAAACGACTTAGTATTGCAAAAATAATGATTTATATATCAAAATAATGACTTAGTATTGCAATAATTATTATTTGTATCTCAAAAATAATGACTTAATATTGCAAAAATAATTATTTGTATCTCAAAATAATGACTTGGTGTCGCAAAAATAATTATTTGTATCTCAAAATAGTGACTTGGTATTGCAAAAATCGAGATTTCTAACTTAAAGTAGTGTTTATGTTTATGATTCCCAAAAACAATAAGTTAGGATATCAAAACAATGACAAATGTTGACATTCCAAGTTTTTCCATTTTTTTCCCTATATATCAAAAAAGCAATGACTACATAATTATTTTTGAGAACGTTTCCTATTATTTAGAGATACGTAAGTCACATTTTTCTCGTTATTTTGTGCTATTCACTCAGTAATTGGAGACTCACATAGGCTGTATCAATCAATATGAACTTTCTTCAATATTTTCTTTCGGTTTTCATGTGCTGCCTTCATGGCTTGCCGGCAGTTATCGTTCAGTCATACCTCCTGTCTCCTCTGCCATCCCTCCATCCCTCCACCCTTCATCCATCCGTCCAGGGCGCTGTTGCATGCTGCACGCATCATCCCTCCTCACCATGTGTGTTTGACGTCAGAAACTTAGGAGGGGCTCCTCCGTGAAGCTGGTTGCTGTTTGTGGTGCTGAAACAACGCCTGTATTGTGTTGCCATTTGGCGATTTTCTTTTTTCTTTTTGTGCCTCTGCGTTTCTCCTGTCCGTTCTCCACCACCATGCCTCTTTAGTCCGAGTCTCGCCCGTGCAGCTCACACCTGAGTCGGTGTTAATCATGCTGTTTTAGCGGAGGTGTGCGATGGATTAGTAGTACTGTATTAGGCAGGAGCGGTATGGATTCACTGTGGTGTCCCATCCTCTTCGCTGCATTGGCTGTCAGCCTCTTCTCCTCACCTGCCCTCGCTGACAGAAAATTTGGTAAGCAATTGTGTTTTATTATTGTTTTTTCCAAAACACCCTCTTGTTTGCGTGTTTGTTTTTACCATTTTAGCGCCTTATAGTCTCTGTCCGTTGTGCTCAACCCACCTGACTTGCAATGTTTGTTAAAATGATGATCACCTTTTTTCTTGGAATTTTCCAAACTTATATTTGTGCTTTAGTGTAGATGTTTGCATGATCTGAAGACCAAGCTGGAAAAGTTACATAATCTATCAGGCCCAGTGGCTGAAATGTTGTTGCTGTGAGACTTATTGCTTGAATGATGAACGCTGGTGTGAACTACTAGTTTAATCAAAAAAACACTTTGCACTTTTTAAAAAATAACAAAGGCAGCTTTTGCAGCCAATAATGAGTTTTACAGCTAGATTGACACACAACTATAACAATGCACTCAATTTCATATGGCTTTAATGGCTTCCATGCACATAAAAATTACTCAACACATGCCCGTAAGGAGCATGCAATTTTAAATCCATTTGAATATTTAATAATATCCTATGCTTCCTCAGGAATGGGGCATCTTTCATAGAGCCCTGCTTCATTTTCAGACTTGGCCCGGTTGTATTTTCATTACCCTTGATTTGTTCTTGCCTCAGCCACTACACTGTAATTTAAAAAAAAAAAAAAGTATGGCACAGGGCCATATGACATATTAGAGAAGCCATCGTTATAATTTTGTCCTTTGGTTAGGACAAAAAAAGATTAGAGGATCTCATTTTACTGCTTCAGGTGTGTCTCCTTACTTACCAGCTCCAATTTACACCTCTAATCACACTTACTGATCTAGGATCAGCAGCCAGAACAGATGATATTCTAAACTTTTTAATGAGCAAGAGGCAAATATAGGTCTCAGGTTGCCACTCCTGCTCTGTGATGATTCATACAGGCACCGAGCTGCATCATATTCTTTATATTTAGAAGCAGAGGGTGTCCAACCACTGTGCAGTTGTTAAATTTAATATACATTTATTCTTGTTAGCTATTAGGTCAGCAAACAAATATAGAAAGGACAGAACTTATTATATGACACATAGGGGGTATCTTCCCTGCAAGTCTGCTAATTTATGCTTGCAATACTTGTGAATGAGTCAGTGTTTATTCCCCGAGTGCATTTGTCTCATTGAATTCTCAGCATGTTTTTCTCTGTGTGAGGAAGAGGTCTCCATTGTCAGAGTGTGGCTGGGAGTTAGGGATGGTTATTGTTTTTAATGAGTCCCACTGCGGATTAAGCTGTGTCATTGGAAAGCTTAGGATCAAGGTGTGCTGGCGTGATCTACATCTACATATAATAAAAACAGTGCATATGGATGCATGGGTTTGTGTGGCAGAGAGACAGTGAGAGCGTGCTGTGTGTGGGTGTTTATGTTCTGCCTGTCTGAGAGGACATGAAAGCCAGACGGGAAGAAATAAGTCTGCAGCTGCACGCTCTGATTATAAAATTAAGTGCTGCAAAATTTAATCAGCGGTGTGAATTTGGTCTTGTGCATCAGACTAAAAACATCCAAACTTTTCAAGTTGATCGCACCTGAAAAATACTGTCATCTCTTAGCGTTTTTGGAGTACTTAATGCACCCCAAAAATGGCCCAAACCTATTAAGAGTTCACAGAATTTGACATTTTAATATGCAAGCTGTTGTGTAAAACGGTGGTAATATGCACCAAAATAACAAAAATAAGATTCAAATACATGAGGTAGGCCTATGCATAAACTGTTAGAAACTGTTTAACCCACACATCAGTTTGTTAGGAAAAGTGCTTTACAGAAATATAGGTTAAAAATATATGTTTAAGAGTTAAACCACACCACGTCATTTAAATCCACCAGAGTCAAACGCTGAGATGGCAGTTAACTGCTATTCTGCTAAGCTAGTTATCGTTAGCAAGAGCTATGTTTTATTTCTGTCATTATTGGATTTAATTTATGTTACAAATATAGGCTGTTAATATAAAAAAATCATTAAAAAAAATCAGTAGATTTAAGAATTTAAACCAAACAGGTAATTTAATTCCAATCCAGTTAAAAGATAAAATGGCAGTTAAATGCTACTCTGGTAAGCTTGTTACCGTTAGCGAGAGTTTAGCTTGGGGACTTTTATGTGTGTATATATATATATATATATATATATATATATATATATATATATATAAGGTTGAGCTTTCGCTAAGGCTAGCAAATAGCTGTTTCCCGCTACTATTATGCCAAATGATTTAGGACTTAAATCTGACTTTTTGGCATCAGTTTGACCATATTATAAAAAAGTATGCTATAGAAATATATAATTTGTCAAAACAGCATCTAAAATTGTCACAATCAGACGGACAACTCAAAAGCTAATACTAAAGCAGTGGCGATGTATCAAGGATAAGCTAACAGGGGAGATAGCTATGGCTAGCCGTAGGTAAAACTAAAAGTTTACTAACTGGTTTACCTCTATCTTTTTTTCTAATTGAAAAATATCCATTTTGATGAACCAACATTTTGGTTATTCAGTTTGTCATCCCACTTAACTACATGAAACTACATGTTATATCCAATCGCAATAAAAACCCAGCTAAACTCTTGCTAACGGTAACTAGAGGAGGAGCAGTTTTTAGCTTTTGACTCCAGTGGAATTAAATGAAACCTGATGTGGTTTAACCTCCTAAATCTACTACATTTTAAAATAATTTCTTTTCTTAATAAACTATCTTTCTAAAGCACTGATTACAGTGTACAGTAAATATTAAAACATGGGCAGGCAGACTCCTAGCAAAACTGTATAACCGTTTAATCTACCTTAAAGTCACACATTTGAATTTATTAAATTGTGGATACAATTTTTTTTTCATGCCAATAAAATGTAAATATTGATAGTGGACAGATACATTTAAACTGATAAGCATGTACAGCAACAAAATAATATCTGCATTTTTAGGTCTTCTGTGGCTTCTATGGTTATTCTCTAGATACTAAAGCAGCAAAAAAAAACCAAAAAAGTGCATTTAGATTTATTTTTCTCGATTTCACCGCTTCTCTACTTTCTGCCTTCATAGATCAGTTTAGTATAGGTCACATCTGCCTCACATGGTTTAGATTCACCCTTACCCTCACAGGATGACCAAAGCAGCAGTAAAATACCAAGACATGCTGTTTGATCACCTTGATCTGAACATAACGACCATGCAGTATCATCCAGGATGGCGATCTGGTCTTCCAACAAACAGTAGAGGTCATAAATGGGTTAACATGTTGTACTTTTCCTGTGCCTTCCTGCTGGGGTGACTCGACAACCACCCTCGAGTCCAGTGCCTCGAAGCGAGGCATAATTCAAAAGGCTGCTTGAGAATTAGCCAAAGGCTGGTATTGCTACCAGTGGGAGGTGTTTGACAAATTTAACAACACTGTTACACGTTAATTATGTCATAAAATAAACCCTGGAAGGCTTTGTAAGGTTTTTCTACTGATGAAAGAGAGGAAAAAAGGGTGGAATTAAATTGAGGATTGGCATGTTTTCCTCTAAGCTTTATTTTAAGGGTGCAGAGAGGTTAATGCCCTGTTTACACTAAGTTAGGAAGAATATAATTTGAATAATGAATTAATTGACTACTGCAGAGCACTCTGCCAATGGAAAATTTGCAGAAATTGATTTTGTTGCGCATTAACACTCTAGCGCCTTGCAATCAGTGTTGCTATGAGGCCTGTTGTTAAAATTCTGTCCAGCATCTCTTTTCTGTTTGCAGAGGTTTTGCAGTGTCCTGAATCCAAATAACAACCACTAAAAATCCCATAGTTTGTTAACTAGACAGGCAGCCCTTCTCTAGCTGCAAGGTCATGTTTTGTTAGCAAGATAAATACTTTCAGCAAGTTTGTTGAAGAGACACAATATCAGCTAAAATGGAGGAATATCACACTAATAAACCATAAGATATGAATAGCTGAATAGGGATTTAATTAAATGAAAATATCTGTCCGACTCACATCAAGGGTGCTAGCCCGATTCTAATAATGCATTCACAGATCTCACAGGAACACGGAGATCAGACAGAGTTTAACATTTTTCAAAAGTACGACTGCATAAACGTGAAAAAAACGTCAGTTCTTAATCATATATTGATTGTGTTGATTACAAAAGGATTCTCTCTCAGCTCACCTAAACCTGCTTATATAAAATGACACAAATTAAACAGTGTTACAGTGTGTATTGATGGAAAGAGATATGTGACAGGGTCGCTTATCTCCAATATGTACATGCAGACATTGTCCTTTAAGTCTGTGCTGCCGGGCCTTTTCATTACGGCGGGCTATCAGCAGCCATCGCCTAATATACCCGGACAAGTTAGATTTGATTCATAGGCTGCTGAGCTCTATCTATTTTGCCAGGGGCCTCTGTCATCCCATAGATATCAGGACTGAGTGGAGATATCAAATATCTTATAGTGGTTATAAATCATCTGAGAGGATTGAAATGTGCTTCGACATGAGGATAGACATTTTACAACGGTGTGGATTATGAACATGGTGTATATCCAAGTGAGGTTAGACATCTTGCCTCACTGGAAGCGATTTGTTTTTATCTTATATGTTGTGTGGTTTGTGTTGTCTTTTTATTTCCTGAGTTGCTAGGACACTCCCTGTTTGTCCCAGGGGACCAGTTGTTTCGATGTGGTTCATCTAGGGAGCAATCTTACTATAGGTCACATAAGATAAAAATACACTGAGCATTTAAGAACTGTTTTTGTGAAGTGGAAATCTTAACATTTCTGTGAAATGAGGGAAATATAAGAGGGAACTACAACTGTATTTCAAATCGAATTCACGTATAAATCAGGACAAGTCCTCCAACCCATACGTCCACATAGGTCCTTTGTTCCTAGTGTTTCCTAAACGAGGCCCCAACCGGTGGCAGAAGAGCAACAAATCCTACAATTCTACAATGTCATTTAGCAGACGCTTTTATCCAAACCGGCGTACATTTGAAAGTTAATACAACACAAGCAAAGATATAGTCAAGAAGCAACACAAGAGTAAGTGCCATGGGTTAAGTTTGAGTCCATTAGGATGTGAGTGCTTTTAGGTTGTGTGAGTGGTCAGTGCGAATGGTTAGTTTTATTTCATATATTTATTGTTGTCATTTTCATAGATCAAGTATGAAGGTGTTCAGTAAAGAGGTGGGTTCTTCATCCTCATCCCTAAGTGTAATAGTTCCCGTTTTAAACACATGGTTAATGTTCTCGGATGGTTGCAGTATGATTAGCTTTGGGCGCCAAAAGTACTTGGTTAGGTTTAGGAGTAAAATAGATATTAAATACATTCATACTGATGTGTGTGACGTAGTTCCATTAGTTATGTACATACATAATGTTTAAATTACACAAACAGTGGTCTCCTGGGTCAAAGTCCTGGGTTTGTTTGATGCATCCATCAAAACGGTCCGCCATCTACGGACTTTATTGCTCTTGATACACTGAAACCTGACTTCCCCCTCAGCTCATGTGTTAATGTACTACAGCTGCTAGAGGTTGCTGCCGAACAAAAAAACCTAAATGTGGTTTGTAATAAGCTGCTTGAACAAAAGACATGGTCAAGTCAATTTTATTTCTGTAGCCCAGAATCACAAATTACAGATTTGCCTCAAAGGTCTTTACAGACTGTACATGGTACAACACCCTCTGTCCTTTGACAGTTTTGGGAAAAACTCATCAAAAAACCCTTTTAACAGGGGAAAAAGAAGAAAAAACCTCAGGGAGAGCGACAGAGGAGGGATCCCCCTCCCAGGACAGACAATGGGGTTTTTTTTGGGGGGGAAAGGACAGTCTCAATCTCAATCATTAATAGGGCTGGGTATCATTGCCAGAAATATTTGGTTCTGTTACCTTGACTTACATGCCAGTTCCTGAACACTACTTTTTATGTATTTATACCAATTTAATAAAACCAGTTTACCACATTACACATTACATATTGCCAAGCCTCTAAAAATCAAAACACCCACACACACGTGAGCTGTGACCCTTTTTTCTTGTTGCCTCTAAGACGTGTAACATTATACAGTCAACCACCAGCATTGTGAGATCTTGGTACAAGCTTGATGTATGATTATTGGCTCACTTACTGATTAGTCT
The DNA here is from genome assembly GCF_030273125.1 of Centropristis striata. Taxonomy (NCBI): domain Eukaryota; kingdom Metazoa; phylum Chordata; class Actinopteri; order Perciformes; family Serranidae; genus Centropristis; species Centropristis striata. The sequence continues at coordinate 14,387,795 of NC_081539.1, forward strand.
TGACTGAAACAGACTAACATTGCCATCTCTTGAGCTGTAGCTTGGGTAAAAACCTTCAATCACCTGTCTAAACACTCGATAAAGCCATTCAGATCACATATCAGTAAGCTTTAACACAAGCAACACATTCTTCCCAATGGCATAAACTGTATCTAAGATATTTCTGAATAATAAAATAACTCATTTTTAAAACTTTTGGTTGGATCCCTCTGAAACCTAGTCATAACTAAAGTAGAAACTGATCCAAGGATAAAAGCTAATAGGACTGCCAAAACGAATAAAACCCTGCCGCGGTGTCTCTGTAAAGGTCGTGTTGCATTTTTCTTATCTCCTCGGACGTCTGAGTCATCTTGACTAAACTGGCAAAGGGTCAGCCAGTGTCGTCCTTCAGTTCCGACTTTATTGACACTTTGGATGTGGGGCTTTTTATGTAGAATTCACTAAAGACTTTGACTCATCCAATAAATGGCAAACTATTTATTGGATGAGATTTTATAGTGCAATAAAGGCTTTCTTTTTGCACACGGCTGCGCTTGGTGGTTAAATGAGCATTTGGTGTGTTGTTTGCAAAGCCTGTTTTTCTAAAATTAATAATCTCAGCAGCTGCAGCATTCAATGTGAGCATAATTGGTCTAACATCAAGATTTTCTGATATCATCTGTTGGTGAATGTAATATACGCCTATTGATTCTAACTAATAAACAGAACATAGTGTTATGAACAACCTCTCCTCAGCTGCACTGAACCAACCGACATACAGCTGCTGCAGACTTTGTTTTAGAATTGTCGACGGAAAAGCTATCTGTGAATAGTTGCTGTTTTTCAAAATGCATGGGGAATATAAGATGTTTTTAGTTAATTTCAAAGAGGCAGCCTTTAAAGTGTAAGCACTGAATTTCTGACACAGAGCAGGCTGTATATTTCAGTCTTGGGATGCTGCCACGGCTGGTGTGATAACAGACGAAGTGCGATGTTTCTTTGTGACTCAACAGATGCTCGGAGGAGTGTGTTGGCTTTGAGTGGTTATTGAGACGAGGGAGTGGGAGCAAAGCGGCTGGCTGTGCTTCTGTGTCTTTCCCGACAAATGTCAGCAGCTCCAGAGAGGAAGGAAGTCAGAACTGTGTCAAATAGACGTGTCGAGGCAATCCATCTCGTTATTCTCTATCCCGCTTTGGTTCAAGGTGATCCAAGAAGATATTCTGGGTCAAGGAGGAAGAGTACCACCAGAGAGGCAACGGAGGTTATGAGGACTGCTCTCCTTTTACACTCTAATCTAAATTAAATTACAGTTCAGAAGAAGCATTTTAGTCCTTGGAGACTTGTTAGGTGTAAGAATGTAATGCATTAACACTACCATGTTGGTAAAACAGTTTTCCCACTTGCACATGAGTGCATAGTACTTTCTCACCTCGCTATACACCTGAGCTTCACCGCCTCGTGACACGGAGAGTGTGAAAACATCCTCGGGCATAAAACGGAAGCTTCAACTGCCTTTTCACAATGGTTATACTCGGTTCAAATTAAATGGTGTTGGAAAAGGGGTCAATGTGAAGGTCACCTCTGTGTTGCAGAGCCAAGATTTATAATGAGGACAATAACACATTAATGAGGATTCTGAAGGCTGCGAGTTGAGCCCAAGAATTAATCTATACTATCTCAGCTGTGATTAAAGCAGTAATGTGTCTGCTTCGTCTTAGGGTGATGCTGATTAATACTCCAGACCATTTCTCAGTGCAGCAGGGAAACAGAATGACTGTTGGGAGGAAGCAAGGCAAGGGAGAGATGCTGAAAATCTAATGGGGGAGGTAGCTTTCCGATTTTTGTGACTAATTGATGTGAATACTGTTGTCTGCGATGGACATTAGTGACACTTTGGCTTCTGCTAAAGAACTAAAGATGACTACCAGCTCTATGTTTTAATGAATCTCAAACTGTAGATTTTAAGGGATGTAGCCACTATGACGTCACCCATTGGTTGGTGATCTTGATTTTGGACCGTTGGCATCTTGGTTCATTGGAGCAAATTTCAACCATGACTGGACGGGAGAATGGAGCTAGCTTATCAGCTAGCTTGCCTGGTTAGCAAGGTGCAAAAAGTGTCTTTTAGTACAACCCAATGCTGAACAAGAAATTTTAGGGTGACCAAAATGTTATATTGTGAACTGAAAATATACTGTAAAGGGGTTTAAGTTTTAAGAAGAAAATACAGAGAACACAGTGGTAGCCCGCCGTCAATCACAAGGAAGCCACGCCCTAAAGCCCACCCTGCTTTGTTGCCTACTTTACTCCAACTGAGACCATCATTTACAAAATGAACATCCTGCTGTCTTGAAGAAGACTTAAAACTAGTGATTGAGACCATAAACTCATTAGGAAAATGTAAATCGTAGAAATACATCAAATAAGAAGTTGGGTCATTTTCAAATAGACTTTTTTATACAATCGGACTTCTGTTTGCAACCAGTGGAGTCGCCCCTTGCTGGTCATTAGAAAGAATGCAGGTTTAGAGCTCTTCTACATTGGCTTTACTTTTCAAACCCAGAAGTTACTGCTATGTGTAATATGATTGTAGATTATAACCTGACTCTGCAAGAGCTCTCAGCTCTTTGGTGTTTTTTGGCTAATTTTGGTTTTATGACTCATAACTTTACTGTTTTGGTTCAGTCTTATGGCACTCAGATAAGATACAACAACAGGATAACAACAGTAACACAAGATACATTTCAGTATTGTGTTTAATACTTGTTTCACTGCCCCCCAAAAATTGTTAATGCAGTTAAATAACATCTCCATCTGCAAAATCCATCCCAAAACTAGACACTTTCATAATACCCCCTGTGTAATATTCATTAAGTACTTTTCAGTTTACCTTGTGTATTGTAGGTATTGTAGATTATATTTGGTTAGTCTGATGCAGTTAGTGAACTCAGGACTGGATGATTATAATATGTAAGAAGAAAAGTTTCAGTTGAGACAGGGATGGGTTTAATATTTCACGTGGTGCCAGCTCGTGTTAGGACAGAAATTTAATCAGCTGAAGGGAGGGTCTTCATGCATGCAAGTGTGGATGACATTATTGTTAAAAATCACCCATTAACCTAAGCCAGAGCAAGTTAAAGCAAGTTCAGTCGTATTAAACAGCTGAACTTAATGAACACAGTCCCGTCAGAGATAAAAGAAATACAACTAGATTGGCTTGTTTGATTTTGAAAAGATCTGTGGATACTCCTCAAGTCATCAAAATTGCCTTTCCCTTAGTGATGAGAAGTGGGTACAAGTATGGATACAGTTTCATGCTTAAGTGGGTACCCAAATGGCCCTTGATATGTATTAACAAAACCAAAAGTACTTAACTCTGCAGGTGATGCAGCTGAGCAGTTTCATTGGGAGCTATAAAATTACCACACAGACACAAGAATGACTTGAGTACACCTGCATTAGAATGTCTACTTTTCATCTGTAGGGAAAGTGGTACCGAAACAGTGTTGTACTGAGACGACATGCACTTTAAATGAGGTTCAACTGGCACTCATAAGTGTTAAACCTTTTACTTCATCTGGAGGACTGCAGATTTCCCTCAGGGCCAGGTTGTGTTGATTCACTTTGAGCTCCTCAGAAGGAGGACGCTTGGCTGTTTGACTTGCTCTGGTTCTGCACTTGAACGCCCAATCACACCTCAGAAGAGGGGAGACAATCAAATGTCTAAATCATTCAACGCGGGTCAGAGAAAAGGTCAAGCCGGCCTATTTCTGGGTCCTCTGTTGCCGCAGTGACGCTGCCATCTTTAATTCATGGCCGCTGTCTGGGCTGTCGCCTGGAGCTGGCAGCTGAGTGACTGAGAGTGACCTGCCTGCCTGGGAATTCTGAGACAAATTCTCTGGAAAATCGGTGAGAAATGTGTTTGGTTACACTCCTCGGGATGTCAGGTGGTTTCATGTCAGGTTTGCTCTTCAATCAAAGTGACCTCGAAGACTTTCTGCTTCCAGCTCCTCCTAATTATTCATGTTTTTAAAATAAATTTAGATGTATTCTCTGATGCATAACATTTTCCTTCAAGGAAAAGGCTGGCATTTTGGGAAATGCACTTATTTGCTTTCTTGCCGAGTCAGTGGGGTAAGGTAGTTATGACAGGCCCTATGAAACACACACACACACCTACACTTAGGGCTTTTGCATATAGTTTGGGGTCACTTAGAAATGTCCTTAATATTGAAAGAAAAACAGATAAATAAATAAATTAAAATAACATTAAATTGATCAGACATACTCTCACATTGTTAATGTGTCAAATGATTATTAAAGCTGGAAATGAAATTATATATTATATATTGTCAGCAACCATCACTACTGTGTTCCAGTGGCACATCAATCATGTTTTTAGTGTTGAAAGGCTGATTGATCATTAGAACACCTGAGCATTATGTTAGCACAGCTAAAACTGTTTTGTGCTGATTTGAAAAGCAATAAAATGATCCTTCCTCAGGCTGATTGAGTATCTAGAGGTAAAGTTGGAGATTTGTACAGGTTAGAATGATTATTTCTGCCCATCAATAAAAACAGTTTATTTTCATGAAAAAACATATCTTCATAATTTTTTCAACATTTTTACAAAAAATGTGTTTGATCTTACAGTTGAATGACTTACTAAGGCTATTGTATTGGGAAAGCAGAGAGTTTGTCTCATCACATGACTGAACATTGGACAACATCAACATATATATTAAATCATGCATTAGTTTCGCAATTGCCTGTTATTAACTCATGTTGTCAAGTAAGCCCCCCCGCCCCCCCCCCCCCCCCATGCCCCAGCACCACCGCACTATCTGCACCTTCCATATTTATGCCCCTAGTGAGAGTTTTATCAGAACATGTCTACAATAAAATAGGGCTGGGCAAGGCTAGCTGTTCTCCCTGCTTCCAGTCTTTGTGCTAAGCTAAGCTGACTGGCAGTAGCTTTATATTTAGCTTACTGATCTTTTCATACCCCCCAGCAAGAAAGTGAATTTTCCAATGTCAAACTTTGCCACTATGCAGAAAATGGACATCCATCTAAAAAATAACATGGAACAAGCTCATGGTGATTTTGTGGTGTGAAAACTGATGTCCCCATGAAATGTCAGTGCACACAATGTCACTGCGATATTCAAACAACTGTTATAACAAAGTCTTGTCATGTTAATATGAAAAGTGCATGAGGAATATATGAAAATATTGAGCTACCATGGCGGCATTGCTGACATGTGACGTGCAGCTTTTGACAAGAACAGACCTTTTGGAGCAGAGAAAAGCTCGGAGCCATCTTTAATTTTAGCAGGAGAGCGCCTTAATGACACAAGCTGTTTAAATCTGCGGACATGGTGTCAAGCTGATGCTAATTTGCTTGCAGGTGATGTTCTTCTCTGCTGTCCCTGCTCCAGCCGCGCTCCCTTTTCAATTCACTTGCACTTTTATAGCCGTTGCCTCCCACCGCACTGTTCTGAAATGGCTTTTTTGGCTGACAGTACAGGTGTGTGAGTGTGTGTGTGAGTAAAAATGAGTCAGGTGTCCTTGGTTGCAGCCTATAATTATAATAAAAGATATGTCGGTGGCCCCAGAGAGTGAATGAAATATGTCCTAAACTGCAGCAGGCTCTGGGAGTGGCTGTCCTCGCTGCCAGAATCCCAGCAGCCTCCTTGGCCCCTCAGACATCACAGATGGTATCCCGGCACCGGCCAACCACCTGTGAGGGGAAAGTGAACGATAAAGTCTCTGACTCCTTGTTCAGCCTTGGGTTTAGCCTCATCGGAACATGTTTAATGTTCCAGGCAAGGTCGGCCAATCACAGCCAAATGTTTGAGACAGTCTTAAGCAGCTCCTCCAGACCGAAACCTGCTCCGAGATGTGTAATAGATCTCTTGATAATGTACAGGTGGAGATTATGGGAAATATTAATGTGGTTATATTATTTTCTAATGAGAAACTCTCAGTCATTCGGATGTAATTGCTTTTCCTTAAATGACCTTAAATGAGCTTTTCCCTTTAAACACGCTCCTCTCTGATTTCACGCCCCCGAGGCTAGACGCCCATGTTGTTATGTCCCTGACACGCTGTGTAGCCGAGATTTTAGCTGAAGGTGAATTGCTTAGTGTTTGTGTGCGTGTGTGTTGATCCTTGCTTACTTTTACAGAAGATGCACTTGATGCCCTGAATAGCAGTTAGCGGTAATAAGGCAGGCAGGGGGCATCATGGGAAAGTGTCTCTCTGCTACACAGCTGTGGGTAGACGCTCTTGAGTGGTTTGGACCACGAGTCCTGCATGCATTTCCATGCATTGCCTTTTGATGCAAAATCTCCATAACATACGGCATTGAATTTACAAAGATAAAACCCTGGGAGATCTGTAGGGTTGCAACTCTTTCTACTTTCTCTTATTTCACAGTTGTCTGAGAATACAAGCCTCTAACTACCAGTTTATCATGCTAGAAAACTGACTTACTGCATCCATTGACCTCCTGGATTCTCCTTGCATACTGGAGTTATAAATTAGGTCACACAGTGGCTATTTTGGGAGGGGAAGCTAGTGCACATTTACAGCACCTGTAGTAAGCTCCCATCTAGTGCTGTGATGATTTTTTCATTAACGATGAATCTGGCTGTTGTTTGTTTATGATTGATTGTTAGGTGCACATTATTTATGGTTCTCAAAAAAGATGTTTGGTGACACTGTGAAGTAACATGGGGTCATCAGAGTCACCATTCACCATTCATCACCATTGTCATAATTGCAGTCAGCTTCTTGCAGTTAGTTTTCCTTCAGTGTTCACTGAAAACATTTGGAATTATGTTCTCAGCTAAATGAATAACATAAGTCAAGTTGTTTTTAATAATTTCATGCAGAACAGTTGTATATATACCTTTTATAAGTCAATAAAGTGTCAGGAAATTGTGAAAAATGTCTTTCCCGAGCTCAAGGTGATGCCTGAAAATTATTACTTTTTGTCCAGATGTTTAGATTACAATGACATAAAACTTACAAAGCAGTAACATTTGAGACACTGAAAACAGATACATTTGGACATTTTTACTTCACCAAAGCAATTAATCAGTTGTCTAGAACTTGTATAACCCAATGCATTACTTCTTCATGGCATCACAACATAAAAACAAAACAACAACAAGCCCTACAGTCAACTTACCTTTATTGTACTGGCTTGAAACTCAGTGCCAGTTTTCGTTTGATGATGATTTGGCCGAGTTAAACTTGAGAAAAGGTCAAATATGTTTAGTATAATAATATAGAACTAGATCCTCATTTTACCCCATGTTATATTTGCAACCTGGGAAAACATTTGCAACATTTAAAAATTCCCAAATCTGATTTTATGTTGTTTTTTAATGTTGAAAATTTAAATCTAGTTAGTCAAAGTGAAAGTGACATAATGAAAAGTATGAAATACTGGACAAAATAGCCCAAGACTCCAAAGGGTTAAGCTTATCAAATATGAATATTTGCTGTTTTTTTTTAGTCTTCTGTGATAGTTAACAAAATATATTAAGGGTTTTGGTCTGTTGATCGGACAAAACAAACAATTTAAAGACGGCATCATTGGGATACAAGATGAAAAATAAAAAATACCCAGTTAATAGGTTGATCTTATGTAATTTTAAACACAAAAAGCACACTGAATCATCTCTGTTGTTCCTCCAAATCCCACTGAGTCTGTTATTACTCGACTTGACTAGTTTCCTATTGATGAGCTACTGTGATGAGGTTGACATGGCAACAGAGCATCAACACTCAGCAGTGAGTGTAGTACTTTTTTTGAGGTCATTTTCTTTGTGAAATGATCTTGTAAGCCAGGAAATACACAAGACAATGTGGCTATTCTTTTGTCAGTATACTTCATTAAGATATAACCCGGACAGCTTTTTTTTCTTTTTTTCACCAGCTTTCTTCCTTAGCCACGATGCGTTGAGCATCCTTTTGTTTTGTTTGCCGCCTGAGGTAATCAGCAGCATCCACTGTGATTGCATTTTAATTAAAAGGCGCCATTTTAATCATCTCTGGCATGGCGCTGGAGAAAGGGGATGTGGCGTTATCAATCCTATGTCCCTGCCTATCACACGCAAACACACACGTACACACACACTTTGTCTGACTAACTATGCTTGGCTGGATGCTTCATTAAATGGAAGGTCGTAATTAATATTGAGAGCTGACAAGGCCTCCCAGAGAACCCGATGAATTAAGCAGGGAAGTGATGAGGAGGTAAAGTCGAATGGACTGACACTAATTGCAGAGCGGTGAGATGCACGGTCAAGAGGGATTGCGTGGCTCTTTCTAAGTGTTCTGTATAAGTTTGGTCTTATATATAATTGTAGCCATCTTCAAGCTACATGTAAGTTCTTGGTAAAATATTGATGCTTCGGTCTGTGAAATGGCAGAAAATTGCATTTATAGTCCAATATTCTCTCTTTTTAATTTCTGTTTTGGTCTCCACCAACTCCTGAGGAAAATATGTGGCTCTTTAGCTGCTAAATGCTCTGCAATGTTCACCAGCGAGTTGCTGTCTCATGTTCAGTGCTGGACAGGGAGTGTACAGAGTGTTTATTAGTGAGGTTTTTTTTGGTACAAACAAGTGCCTGTTGCATCTAAGAACTGCAGTGATAAGAGCAATGAGATTGAACAGAAACCATAAAAAAATGTGCTATAAAACCAAAACAAATGCTGAAAGATGCTAAAATGCTCCGTTGAAATACAGGGAACTTCCCAAAAAACAAAAAACAAAAAAAAACTGCTTACAGCAGTTTTAAGATTTTGTAAAGCAGTTAGTAAGTGCGTGTTATAATTTTTTTTCTTACGTTTTCAATTATATTATTTATTGTGCCCAATAACATTAATGTGTAATATCCAGACAGCAAGACCCCAAAACAGCCTTATGGGTCATCTTTGAAAGTAAGTTATGATGACCCAAATGTACATTAGTCGTCGGGCGATGACATCTAGTGGCCATTGTAATTATGACAGGTGGAAAACAGGAATTAAGGTGAGGGAGCATAAATACGTAAAGGTGTTTGTGATCTGTTACATAATGCAACATAACAACATCGTGTCATTTTTTGCAAAACCTTACCGAGTAGTTTTGTTGCCTAAAATTAACTGAGTACTTCCGTTTCCAAATGGTTAAGTGAATGAGGTTGGTCATGTGTTTAAATCTATTCACAGCAGTTAATAGAAAGGACATATATGCCATTTTGAGGGTAATTGACAAACAACCCATTCTGTTGTTTAGATCTGAGCATATGTCTGTTGTCATGATGGATCTGCTGTGGCACAAAGCTTTGGAACAAAATGTCCAAGTCCGTGTGCAGTTTTTTTCGATCAAATGCAGCATTTCAGAGTTATGTTGGCCTTCAAAATGTAGCTTTATCTGTCCATGAAAATGAGAGATTTGTGAGGTAAAAAATAAAAGTACGAGCCGCAGAAAAGCCATTTGCGGTCTTGGTGTTCGAGCAGCAGGTTTCTTCTCTTCAGTTCAGGACATTCTGCCTTTTAGTTTTGTTCTCGAGAGCTCTGCGACCTCACAGCTGTGTTATGATGCCTCCCTCTACATCATTAAATAGCCATTTCGCTGACATATTGAAGCCATTACCTCTAAAAGATGTTATTTCATCAAATGTGTCCTCGACTTCGAAACAAAATGGCTGCATATTGTATGTGTATAATAAAGTTATCACGCAGACTGGCCTTTAATAAGTCTAGGAGAATGATGATTCTAATGATGGATCTGCAGAGAAGAAACTTGAACAAACTTGGATCGAGTGATGCCTGAAAAGTTCCGGTCTCATCCACCCCTGTCCTGATTGTCTTTCCTTTCTGTGTGAATTGATTAACAGACTTCTTGTGCCTATCTCTTCTCATTAATAAAGAGGTCTGACAGAGGCCTCTCCTCCTACTCAGCCTGTTCTTTATTCACGGTCACGAGCTGCTTATTGCCGTCCATCGAGGCCACCGGGCCAAGAGGGTGCATCCAATTACGTCACTCCGACTGATGAGCTGAAGCAGGGAAATAACAAAGATAAAAGGCTTGACGAAAGAGGGCTGAGGCTCGACCTAGTTGTTTACAGATTGTCTGTGTTGCCAACTCTGCAGACAGCATACACTCTGCAGTATGAGCCTGTCAGACGCTTATTGAAGGAACCTAAATGGTTCTCAGTGGCACATTTCTTGGCAGAAAGTCTGATTATAGTCTGGGCTTGTTTTGACCCTGAATGAGACACTTCAAGGGGTGTTTTCACCCCACAGAATTTTTTTCTTTTCCTGGAGACGTGTAAATGTGGAGGATCACCTGTGCAGACCGGCGTGCAGAACAATCAGTCCTCTGCTCGCTGCAACTCCCACGTGTGAAATATGAACACAGGGAACAGCTACCCATAATGCTCCTGCCATCTGTTCATTTATTAGTCTGGAACACCCAGCCCTAGTCCAAGCGTTAAAGTTAATTAATATTCATACAACATTCATATATGGAAACGTTGGGGTATTAGTGTCGGAGACAGGATAGGAGAAGTCGCACTAATTGATGATTGATGGCTCTGCCATTAGCAGCAAAGCCCACAGCCAGTTAATGCAGTACTAAGCTCTAATTTTATAGTGCGGTGACATATGAAGACATGTTCTATACATTCAGTCGTCTATTGTGCATACTCTATATATTTTTATGGCCTCAATTTATAATAATAATAGATAATAATAGACTCCATTTATGTAGCACCTTTAATCCGTGGGATGCAGCTCTACTATAAAATGAAGAAACAAGAGAATAAATATAAACATTTACATGTATATTCAATATCAAGTCAGCTGTTGTGTTTTCCACACTGCCATTTAAAGTTTACCTGCTGGACTCGTTTACAATTCCTCTCTTGTACCGTCTTAAATTGACAGTGATTTACTGTATGTGATTAAATTAGGCTGCAGGTAATTTTCTTCACAGATTAAAGGGATAGTTGGACTTTTATTTTTGCCACAGATATGAGATTGATACCTCTCATATGTGGCACATTTGAAGCTACAGCCATCATCAGGTTAATTTAGCTTAGCATAAAGGGTAATAAAACCACAAATTGTCATTTTTACCCTTTGCCTTCTGCAAAGATAATTAATTAGTGAGCTTTAAAGGTGCTGGAAAGTTGCCTTGGTACCAGCTGGACTAGTCTTTTATTTGCCCTCGTCACTCTCCATTCAGACACATTTTCACCCAGACTGACCCTCACTACACCAGCTACAAGCACTTATCTCATTTTGGTGAGGTTTGCATCTCACAAAACTCAGCTCAAACTGCCAAACTAGGCAATGCTGATCAAATATAAATCAAGATTCTGTTACCGCATTACCTATTTCCACAGATTTTAGCTGTAAAGGGATCAAGCACCACCCCAATTGCATGTGTTGCTCAGCACTACGTCACTCTTGGTTGCTCTGGTTGTCGGTTGTAGTCATTTTGGTCTGCTCGCATTGATAACGCCGGTTGGAAATTGCAAATGAAATGAGAAGTTCCAGAATAATATGCATTTGCAAATTAGTCTGGTTAAGCCAGGATAGCTGGGAGGTGGATTTTTATTTATTTATTTTTTAAAACTTTTGGACAGCTAACTGGCTGCTGGCTGCAGCTTCAATCTAAATCTAATACTGGCCAAGAAAGTGTTCAGAAAAAAGTTCTTTTTTTTAATTTATGAATTTATTGCTTATACCATAAAATGTCCCCGAGGTCAAGCTGACAATTCAAAATGCCAGTTGCACAAACCTTAGTATTAAAAGTATACAATTAGAAGCTGCATATTCTTCCTTTTCAGAAGCCTTCAAGTTTAGTTTGTTTCAATCAAACTCTGGTGCAGTTGAATCCTTGTTCCGATTTGTTTGGTCGCTTGTGACTGCTCGAATTGTACTCTGTGTGGACCAAGACAGTCTAAAACAAGACCACTTACGAGAGGGGCCTCGGCCTGTTTCTAAACGAATCCTAATCCGGTTTGATCGCACTGTGAACATAATCCGACCCAAAACAGGAAATGTACAAAAATGCAGCAGGTTGTGGGCTACCTGTGCAGGCATTTTGAGAGATGCACACAAAGCAACACTTGACTTCATGTGCATCATGTGTTGCTCAGCACTACGTCGCTCTTGGTTGCTCTGGTTGTCGGTTGTAGTCATTTTGGTCTGCACGCATTGATAACACCGGTTGGAAATTGCAAATGAAATGAGAAGTTCCAGAATAATATGCATTTGCAAATTAGTCTGGTTAAGCCAGGATAGCTGGGAGGTGGATTTTTATTATTTTTTATTTTATTTTATTTTTTACACTTTTGGACAGCTAACTGGCTGCTGGCTGCAGCGTCAATCTAAATCTAATACTGGCCAAGAAAGTGTTCAGAAAAAAGTTAAAAGTTTTTAAAATTTGGTCCGCTTACATTTCTGCACTGTGAAAACCAGATAACCAGACTTATTACAAAATGAACCAAAAGCATCAATTTGGATTAGTTTATCGAAATCGTTGTAGAGGAACTTTTATAGCATTTTTTTGTCTATAACTCAGTCTTGTGTTTCTCCCTCTCTCACCTGCAGGTTGCCTGTTTGAAGACGAGCTCTGTACACAGTATGAATTCTGCGTCAATGGTAAGTCAGACTCAGAGAGTCGTGTACAGTCCGCCCACCACACCTCATTATATTGTACATCATCCCCGCGGTATCAACCATCATCGACCCAGCGCAGCTCTAAAGCTGTCCTGGCTATTTTTAATCACTCAGGGATTTATAGATAGATAGATGGTCATTGGAGGGCTTGCTCACAGCATTTTGTTTCGGCTCAGTTTTAGACACATGAGTCATGTTTAAGAAAAGCGTTGAAAAAACATCTGGGAGCCGAGCTGCAACAGTAAGAAACAATATAACTATTAGACTAACAGCTGTCTCTTTTTAACTCATCTTCATTCATCAAAACCAGGAGGATGTTTTTCCTTTTCATATGTCAAGGTTTACCCAAACAGTAAGTGGTCACGACCTCATCTATAAAACCATCTTGTCACGCAGGATGGATGTGTGTGTGTGTGTGTGTGTGTGTGTGTGTGTGTGTGTGTGTCTATGTCAGGGGTTGCCATGACAACATGTCACCTGATGAATGGAGGGGAATGTCGGGGCTTTTCACAGTGTGGCCTTCAGCAGAATCACACACAGCAGGAGGCGGGGGGGTGGGGGATTGAGTTTTGAAGGGGGTTTGATGAGCACGTGTCGATATCGAGGATCATCTTCTCGAAAAGGTTAATGTATTCTCCGCCATAGTGAAACCATATTGTTCATACATGCACACTTGAAAATCTACAGTGCATCTATTTGTTTTTGGGCCTCACCGGCATAATGATTAAATTCTTTGAGCTTTGAGGGTTGTTTGTTTTGTTTGCTCACATCATTTACTTTCTCCAGATTCATCACACAATCAATTTAACAAACAAGACGAAGCCGGCGAAGGGAACACTTTCTCGTAGGCAGACAATAGAATTACATGCAAAACATGATGTGACCTATAGGAGACAGCGTGCAGTAACTCACAGGACAAGTAGCAGTTTGAATATTAATATGTCAATAAGAAGAGGAGGAGGATGAGAATGACCTGAGATAATTATGTGTTGTGCCAGTGTCGGCTTGTCTCCATTTATGTGGGTGATTTTGTACAAAATGCTACTTAGATTTAATGCTGCCTTGTTTATTTATTACTAACCTCTTGTGTATTTGTCTATCAATTTTAATGTTTTTAATTCTTATACAGTAGTTCAGGCAATTTGTCAGAACTGCCACTCACAATTATTTTCATTATTGATTTTTTTCTCTTGTAATCAAGTCAATAATTTTGTCCATAACATGTCAGAAAATAGTGAAAAATGCCAATTGTAATTCCCCAGAGCTCAAGGTGACACCCACAAACGACTTGTTTTGTCCAATTAACTGTGCAGAGCAAAATATATTTAATTAACTAACATGTCAATTTTCAAAAATTGTTAAAACTAATTAACTTTCTGTCCATTTTTTAAAATGTATTATTAAATGTTTACCAGTGTGTTTTGCAGATGGATGACAACTATTAGATAAAAAACACACAAAAAAGGATGAAAATCAATCTTAAATGAATAACTAAAGCATGAAAAACAAAACAAATAATGCAATTAGATAAATATAGAGATGAGTTGCTTTCAACACATTGAACACATGTGACTGCAACACATTGCTGATACATAACAACAGCTGTTTTAAACATCACAATGCTGTTTTAAAGGCATTGTTAATGCTGTAAAAGGGTAACTTCTAGGCACCAAAATGGCCAAAAAAAAAGTGTTAGGCTTGAGTAGTCTCACTACTTCTGAACATAACTTCCAATAATATGACACAGATACCAGGAGTGTTGGGGATTAGTGAACTACATGTAACTGAATTAGTAGTTAAACTACATTTTGCAGCAGCTTGCTGGTAGTACAACTGCATTTATATTTGTGTAGTGATTAGGGATGGGAGTTTGGAAGAAACCTGCCAACTCGAGCATATATAACGTTAACGATCAATTATTCGATTAATCGCTACATTGTGTAGGTACATTCTCCAGTATGTATATAAACATGCATACATCTACATACATCTACATACAGTACTGTATATAAATCTATTATTTTGCCGATGTAAACATGCATACATCGGCAAAATAATAGATTTATATACAGTACTATGTAAAAGCCTGTTTTCATAATGGATGTGTTTATTTTGAAAGGACAAAAAGAGACTTCCAGTCGATAGTTAAACTAACTCACACAAGATTATACTGTAAAGATAACGTCAAGGAGTTCAATGTTTTATGTTTTAGCCCCTAAAGAGGTATGAGGTTAGTTTTCACAGTTATCTTGCACATTTAAGTGTGTTTTGTCTTTAAATAAGGTTTGGATAAAATGAAACCTTCATGCTAGCAAGGTTTGATACAGTTAGCTAGTTTTGCTCAAATTAATACTCTTGTATTTCTTTGTGTTTTATAATTGTTATTGCAACTTTCAGTTCGCAAACTGTTGCTTTATCCAACTTCATTCTCAGCTCATTGGCTTATTCACATATGTGTTTCACTTCAGTTAGTATTGATTCGCAGTCATAGATAAAATTAAAATAAAAAATATACACAGATCGATTGAAAATTCCATATGATCAAACAAAATCTCATCGACCATTAATCAATCATTGATTAATTATTCCCATTCCTAGTAGTGATTCAAGTAGGTAAATTGCTGAATCTACAAACTATAAATCGGGCCATAAAAGGAAAATAATGTTTGTTTTTTAATATTTATTTTACCATTGCTTTTCTACTGTAATTGACACCCCCACCCCCTATTTCTTTCACCCTGACCATTATTAAGTAGTTAGAAGTAGTTCAACTTCTTGTAGTGTGAAGTAACTGGTAGCTATCAAAATAGCTTCCCCAACACTGAATAGTGGTCTCCTGGATGAAAGTCCCGGGTTTGTTTGGGCCCCTCGCCATGCTGCTTTTAACATCACGTTAGTCAGTGTATACAATTTTGTGGGATACCTAAGAATTCCAATTCATTCGTTTTTGTAGGGAATCACACAAACTGCTCATGAAAACAGCTTGAGGCTTTTGTTCCAGAGCCAGTTTCAGTATTTTCCCAGTATTTATCCTCACTTGGGTTAACTGGCCGCTGGCTGAAGCTCCATTTAACGTGCAGACATGAAAATGATTTCAATCTTCCCATCGAACTATTGTGCTACAATGGGTTATAAAGATATCTGTTGGCTGGGTTAGATCTAATAGTGAGGGGTAGTCAGTAGACTTTGGATTTGTAGCATGTTAGAGAATCTGGAGATCTCTACCCTTATTTCCATATTAACCCAGTTTTGGAGGAAACGGAAGGAGGAGGCAGCGCAGAAGAGAAATATAAAAAACTGACTTTAATTACACAGACTGCATTGGTACAGAGGGGAGCTCTGTGTAGCTAATGGAGGGAAATTGCTGACACCTCGACAGAAAAACCCTCAAAGGCACAGAGGAGGGTTGTGGTGGGTGTGGAAGCTTCATATTACATTAGACCATCATGCAAAGCTGTGACGTGCATGGTCATTTCTTTTCCCACATCTTCTCATCTTCTCTATTTTTTTTTTATTTTTTTACCACACTTTTGCCCAAGGAGCACATTATTCCTCTCTTGCCGGAATATAATTACAGGCGCTATGCTCGATAAAGGCAGATATATACAGGCAAAATGTTGGATTAATGTTGTACCTAATATGCAACTAATGAGACATTATTTAGTTGCTTCATAACCCTCTAAATATATTCGATCTACGCTCCGTCACTCTCCATCACATCCTGATGAGCAGCTCAGACAGAGGATGAGTGGGAGTAACTAGGTCTGCCACTTCAACTCTTCCCCAGGTCCCTGAAGGAGTAACCTGGTTTATTCTGGGCTGGGCCAACCGTGCTTGCTCTTCCTCACCCGTGCTGTTGCCATGCAAAGTGGCTGAGGGGAGGAAAGGAGTTGCTCTCTGTGGCGTCAATCAGCACGATTTTAAACATTTGTCATTTACACAAGTATTCACCATCGGCCGAAGTTTTCAGGTTTTTAACATTTTAAAGCATTCGAGTAGATTTAATGTGGCGTTTCTGACACAAGAAATAAAACCAGTTGTGGAAGAAGTATTCAGATTTTTGATAAAAGCAGCAAAACCCTGGGGTAAAATGACTCCGCAGCAAGTAAAAGTCTTGCATTCAGTAGCTAAATATATTTTACTCATCAAAGTAAAAGTGCTCATGAGGCAACAAAATGATTTGAGTATTATTGTGCTTGCAACACTGTGTAAGCAGCATTTAAAGTTGGAGCAAGTCACAATTCAGCTATTTTAACTGTTTCTTATACTGTTGGGAAGATGAATCTATCAGTCTCTAATGTATATGTAATGCTTCATATTCTATAAACTCAGCCTTATTGTCTGTAAAACGTTAAAACAGAACAAATTTTGTACATGTATTTTATAGGCGGGTGCCTTAGAGAGGGATAAATAGGTTAAAAAAACAGACTAACTTGCAGGATTTATTGCAGTAAATGTATGCCTTGCAAGTTTGTTTGTATTTGTGGTTGGTAAAACTTTAAAAGTAATTAAGGTGTCGGTAAATATAGTGGAGTAAAATGTACAGTATTCATTTCAGGGATATATGGGACACTTTTATGCAGTTCCTGCAAAGTGATCAGGCTAAAATTGAGTAAAACTGGTAAATAAAACAACAATCACCTATCAAAATGTACAATAGATGTTAATGATACGTATTATATTCTTATTTTTTTGTACTAATATTTGATGTGGAGAGTGGTATACAATTGTCAATGAAAATATGAGTAACATAACTTTTTTGATGCTAAATACTAAAAAGTCTACTACTAGTAGTACTAAAATCTACTAGGGTCCAAGTAGCAGCTTTAATAAATGAAGAGCCATTTTGGTAAAAAGTTCCTCCAATATGTTCTTCTACTGTGGATGTTACCGTGTCATTGATTAAGTAGGTCAATTACCATCCTCCATTTATCATAACATCTTCTGCTGTCAGGTCTCATTTTAGAACCAACCTCTTCAAATCTTTATTTCCATTTTCAGGGGAATACTTTCTTCAGTGATTACCCTGAGACCGGAAATGCATTTTAATTTGATGCAACTCTCCAGAGTCTGTGGGCTTTACTGCTATGATAAGCTAAGCTAAAGTACAGCGGATAAGTGCTACAGGTTTCCCTGAGGGCTCCGGTTGTCTCCTATTAAACACTTAACCAACAGTGTTTTATCGATCCGCGGTTATCTTGCCTCCACTCGGGCCAATATTGTCTGAAACATCCGCGCTGTATTTTAGATTTAAACGATTTAGGTGATGCTCGTATTGATCGAAAGCTTGCAAAGAGTTCAACTGCAGCATAAACATTTTAAGTAACCACTACAAAATCTATAATCCAAAACAATATGCATGGGCGGAGAAACAGCGCCAACACAGTAGGTGCACATCTAAGAATAATCAAGTGCGAAGTGAAGAAACAGACTCTTTGGCGGCAAATGTGGACCTCATTTATATTCCACATCCAAACTGAAGAGGTAATGATGTAGCTTATCTTTATTCATTTCTGTATTTACATGTCGATTGCAGAGCCTGCATGAGGGTAATTATGATTTGAAAGCTACAAATTTAACATAAAAAATGACCTGAATAATCTATAAACACTTCATTAATCAAATCCTGATCACTTTTCTTTATTAGCAGAATACATCTGGCCGGTCTCGGCGCATTGATTCGGGCCTATTCATTTTCATGACATGAGTTGCTCTGCTAATACACCTGTTCCAATACGTCTTAATTTGTCTCCTGGGTCCGTCTTCCCCTCCCTTCAGACGTACAGTCTTTTAGAAATGCTTTGCTGGCTCTCAGCTTTACTGTTTGCTCCTGTTATCCCGGAGCATTAGCCTTCACAGTTTAAATAGCTTTAGCGGCAGCCGGGTGTCGCACTGTCTGTCACAGTGGGAGGAGAGACGGTGTCTGGATTTACAGCTCTTTACCTTTTTTTGGCAGAAAATCTCCGTCTTTATTCCTGTCAACATGGCGCTTATCCAGGCGTACTGTAGCTCCTCTTCAGCGAGGATGTCACTGATTTGTAGGATTGTATGTCTACGGATTGATTGATCGATCCTGTGGCCTGTTTCATGCATTATAGATTAGATTGATCAAGGTTCATTTGCATTGCAGTTGCCTTTTGTTCGTCGAAGTGACACGAGGCGCGAATTGATCAATTGTCAGCTTAATATTTCCTTAAATCTGACAGATGATCATTAGAAAATCACTGTCTTCTGCCCTGCTTGATAGATTTAGCTTTATTTTCAAATACCCTTGAATGTGTCAGACCTGCACAGATCTCTGGCACTAATGCTGTCTTTTATCTGCCAACATATTTTAAGAAAACACTCTTTTAAATTTAATTGCCCTGCATTTTTACGTGATTTTCATGCACAAGATGCATGCTGTGCTCCTTCAAGCCTGAAATTAAAATGTTGTTTTAGCTGTCAGAAAATCAGTTTCCTGCAAACTGTCAACTCCAATGAACCATTGTTGCTTTATAATCTAAGTACTGTGAACACACACTGTAAAGTGACAGATCGGTGCTCTGTGATTGATCACGTATGTGGCTCTGAATAGTTCAGCATCACCTCCATAAATCAATCCGCTTTAATGTTTGCCAAACAAGGTTTTCTTTGTTGTGAAATACCTCTGACTCCTATTTTAACGCACTTAATTCCTGCATGTGTGTGTCGGGAATGTCCCCAGTTAGGAATGCAGAGCATCAAACATTAAGCAGTTTCCCGTCACTTGTTATGTCACGAGCCTTCCATCTTTTCTCACATAATGTTGGCTTGGAAAAATAAATCACACCAGAGAGCAACGTATGTTGTCATTATATTAACCATGTCAGCCCTGATTATATGTAGGGGTTGTTGGCGAAGAGTAACGAGACTGTTGACGTCTTGTGATTCAGACGTCTGATGATCTGTGCATCTGTAGGTGGGAAGTTTTCCTCCGCGCTGTTCGAGATCCCAAAATAACTCCCCAGCGTTGTGCTGTGTTGTCTATGCTAATTCACCACCTCCCACGGGCTTCTTCCTGTACAGAGCTGTCATTTAACGGGTCACAGGCGACGGGGGGGTGGAGGGGTGGAGGGGGGTGACGAGTCAGGAAAACACCCGCTTCTCGTTTAGAATAAGAATTCAATTTAGAGCCTGACATCACGTTATTATCTTTGTAATCGTCGGTTTTACACCGAACATGGCACTGTAATTACATTTTTTTCAGCCCAAAGGTGAGAGCTGATGCTTGGTGATGTTTAAATAGATGAAATAAAAAAGTGAATATTTTTCTTTTTAATTCTTGATGAAAAGGTGAAGCTCGACGTCCCACTTTCTGTTAAGTCACATAAATGATCTAAGGGGTAGTACGAGGTACTTATCCACCTGTTAAACACCAAGTTTGCAGAAGCAGGTACAGAAGCTAAGCAGCAGGGGCAGCAGTTAAATGTATTTCAGCCACCTAAAACATATGAATATAAATGAAAGTGTGCACTATATTTTGAATATTTTCACCAATTTACCTTGCTGTCAGGCGATGCCGGAGCATCTTTTGTGAGGTAAACTTACTGTTTTTACCCAGGTAAAGGTTTTTAGTAAGGTGGCCTTGAGCATAGGCAAAGGTCAGAAAGGGAGCAAGTGCATGTTATGTGCATGTTATATTTAGCATATTTTCACATTTACATTTGAGGTATTTTTTACGTGAGGAGAATTGAAGCCGTTCTATGCCCTCTTCAAAGCCACCAGACTCCATTGGCAAAAACAGTAATTTTAATTTGTTTAGTTGTGTGACTGCTGAATCTCAACTCACCCTTTTAGAGATATCATTAACTGTACACGTGTAGTGTATAAATTGTATTGGAGGAGGCGACAGAAATTGGCAGCATGTAATGGACCAGTGTTTGTGTATGTTACGGCCCCCGACGTTGCGCATCAATCGTACCATTGATGTTTGCTGTCATTGTCCGACATCTTGGGTCCAATTAATGTGATGCTGTGGTGCATGACAACGTGTTGATTCCCATCATTAGATCCCATCTAATCACAGTGGCATCCTCACACATACTCGCACACGGCAGTATGCATGATTGCACGCACGCACACACACACACACACACACACATATAGACAAGATGGCTCTAATCACATCTGCAGGACTCATCTCCAAAGATCATTTGAGAGGTGGACTTTCATTTAGTGAGTTTAGCCAACAAGATGCACGGATTTATCTCCCCAGCTAAGAGGAGGTGACAACACGGGTCATTTATATTCCAGACGCTGCGTCTGCACAGTGCTTTCTGACCTCCTGAGCCTCAGCATCCTTCTGAGGTCTAGACCAGCCATTGAATTATGGGGCTGATAGGGACTCTGTGGCGTGGGTTGCCTAGCAACCTGTATTGAGTGAGACGGGAGGCCTGCTGATAGGGAGATTACCAGGGTTCCTGATAAAGTCCTTCCTGCCATGAACGGCTGCTTATCGTGGTTCTGTCAGAGGAAAAATGTCAGCTATTACCTCCCTCAAAACAGGAAGTTGGAGGTACGGAGACACTGCGGGCGCCACACACCATTACAACATTTCAGTTGGGCAGATGGAAGCCACTTTACTGTGAAAAATGTCTTTCTCATGTGTGTTTCTCACTTTCAGCTATCAAAACATATCCCTCATGAACCTGTTTTCACAGTTTCCCTCTCTTCTTTTCCTCCGTAGATGGAGTGTTTGGACGGTGCCAGGAGTTGGCCGCTGCAGACCTGTACACGTACGATATTTCTTCCTCTGCTCTGCAACGCCTCAGGATCCTCCTACAGAAACTGGCTCACAGAGGTACACACACTGCCTGTCTGTCTTTGTCCGAGCGTCTCTTTTTTCTCTCCTGTTCAGCGGCTTTATCAGACATGTACAGGGCTTACAGCAAATGCTTGTTAACTGCCATTGTTTGACGCAAGCCAAATAAGCCAAGCTGTCTCCTTGGCTAGCACGGCGCAACACCATCGAGCGAGAACAGGTCATTTGACTCATATCGGGCCATTGTTTTGCCATCATCGCCTAACTCCAGCAGCCAATCTAATTGGCTTGTATGCTGGTGAGACTTTTAGAGCTAATTTTGTGGATGAGTAACTGTGAGATGTGCAGTGTAATCACATTAGGCAGTCTCTCCTACTCAATCAATAGCAGCAGCTAATGTGTTTGTTGTAACAGGTTACATCTTCAGGGCATAAAGTGCATTTACAATAGGATGCCTTCACAATAGAACTAACTACATAAGTCATTATGAATGAAGTTACAGAAGGAATTTAAAGGTTCCCAACCTTGGAGCCATGCTGAGAATTTAAAAGTGTCCTCAGCTCGGATCAGTCACGTTAACAGGTCTGATTTTATATTCATGTCTTGTTCTGTCTGTGGTAGACGGAGCCTCCTCGTGCTGATGGTTGTTACAGTGTGAGCAACAGCTAGAAATGACTAGAGCCTGCAGGCAGTCTGCTGTTATCCATCCCTGTAACTGCAAAACAAATCAGGCTGTTCTCATGAACATTTTGTATCATTTCCTACAAAAGAAAATGCACTCAAATTTTGTGTCTTTTTTGCAAAACTGTATCTGGCAACAAAGCCACATAGATCATTACACAATGGATGAATTGAGCAAACCTCAGCTTCAAAACAGGAGACCGGTGTTTGTGTCCCAAGTTATGTATGGAAATAGTTTTTTAATAACCCTAACTCTGTCTTTTTTTCCCTAACCCTACACTAGTAGTTTGGGTGCCTAAACCTAGCAATATGAATCTGTTTCCCAATGTTAATGTGTTTAAAATTTAAAATCGTATTTCTTAGGCTATCAAACAAACCCATTCATGAGAGGCACTCATAGGCACTCTTATAAAGGTATTCTCTGACCATAAAATGTTCAAAAGTAGCTTGAATGTGATGATGTTGGAATATATGACACAAATGGTAACATGGGCCTGTCATTTCTTGATAATTTTCTTCTTTTCCTGGAAAGAAATTAGTAAAAGAAGGTTAGGAAGTGGCGACACATTTGGATTTAGAGAAAATAAAATTCTCTTTAAAAGGAAAGGAGGGTAAGTTCTGCAAAAGATGTTTAATGAATAACTTTAAACTGAAATATTAATCAGCATCTTCAGTACTTGTTCCTACTTACTCTTTAGACACCTCATTGTGTGTATGTAGAATCAGAATTCAGATAGACCCTCTACTGTACAGACACACCAACTGGTTCATTTCCTTTCTTAAAAAAAAGTTTACTATTCTTTTTATGTATTCACTATGATTCTTTACCATTTTAATAGATTAATATATTTTTTTCTGTTGGCAAGACAATACACCCTCCTGTAAGTGGGCTGTAAATTAGTGAGTATGCATAGGCTGTTTATTACAAGTTCATCATTCTTACTGATATATTTTGCAAGGCCTCTCATGAGGAGAGAGAGTTGCTTAAAAGCAGTAAAAAATAATAATAATAAAAAAAAGTAATTTGGTATTAATTATATGGGAAATCATTCAGATACAAAATGCAGTTTGTGGCTACAGTTAAAAATATTTGGAGAATTAAGAGTTCAATAATAAATAAATTATGGATGAACTTTAAATGCAGCAGTTCTACCAAGGACAGTCCTCTCAGTCAACAACTGCTCATAAACTGTATCCTAACTAAGAGAACTGTCTCAGACATGTATCTCTATTTTCCTTATAATTAGTACTAATTGCATGGTTGTTTCCAGGAACCTTTTCAGTAGTTTTAATGAATGAATGAATGAATAAATTTGTATAACTTTAAAGACCCTGAATTACCAAGCAAATTATTAGAAAATAGTGGAGTTTTTTTAAAATATATTTTCTCCAGAAATTTGGCAGCCTGTAACTGCAGTTACAACCCACCGGGGGGCAGTAGACACCTTTAACACAGACCGTGACCACAAACATCAGCCCTCCAAATATAATTGGCTTTGCAGGCCACTCTGAGCTTAATATCTTTTAACAGGCGTGAACCACTGTTGAAAATCATTAAGAGTAAGCAGTCGGTCAGAGGAAATAAAAAAAGAGGGGGGAAAATATGCAGTGATGAATATTAAGCAAGGCGAGACCACACATTTATTCTCATTACTGCTTAGAAATAAACAAATGAGATTGAGGAGGATGAGAAGAGACCAGGTGTGTAATTTTTTCCCCTTACTCCGTTTTTAAGAAGTGTTTAATTCTTTAGATGCTTTCCATCATGAGACTCTGACCTTGTGTTTGTAGACATCCGTTTACAGACGCCGCAGACATGACATCATCACTTTGAATCATTTCCCCCTTTTCTGTCTTGTGGAATCACATCCACAGACACGGAGCATTATCTTTGGATGAGTCCACAATGCACTGTTAATGCTCGCTGGCACGCTATTCTTATCAGCTCAACAGCTATTGAAGTGTCATCTTTGAGACATAGGGGACACATTTTTTTTAAAGTCCAGACAGGGTTATTGAGACCATTGTACTGTAACCTAAATTGAAGAGATGAAGGGGAGAAAAAAACGGGGAGGAACATCAATGGAATCGATTTACAATCCTCTTTATCTTGCATCAGAGATGCAGGTAGAAATCGCACCATCTCTGCTCACTGCACAACACCAATGTCATTCTGATCAATAGAAATTGACCCTTGTACAAAAGGGCTTGGGTTGTCTGGATGTGTCCCCATTGGCAGAGCACAATGTCTGGTATTACATTCTCACCACAATACCTTTTCAATGCACCGTCCTGTCATCCAACTGCAAATGACTTTTATATTACACAGCACCTAAAGCCAAGCAACTTTAGTATTCAGTATGTGCAGCCACAGTGTGTCTACACATTTCTTAGCTCCGCTGCTGTCACATAGCTGTGCAGTCATTATGGTTCTGCTAAACGTGTGTGATACACATAGGAGCTCACCTTGGTAACTGTTGTCTATTAATTTGATGTACAATAAATTAAAATATTGGATCGTTTAATTGAACACAGCCCCTAAACACCAAATGTCCAGTTATAGCTTAGCAGCTGTAACTAGCTTTGGACTTTTGGTGGGGTTGCAGTTGGAGCGATAATCTGTAGTTGTCCTGTATTCCCAACTAAATAGCTTACTGTCTACCTACAGCAGTAACCATGGATGTTTGATAAGATGTACTGGACCCAAAGATGGCGCCTATTCAGACCATTGAGAATTACTTACTGACATATGCACCAATTCAGTATTATGGTTCCCAGGTTTTACACCCATAGACTTTACATGGTTTAAACATTGCAGATTTTTACATCACTTTTCTCCGCTTGAGGAAATTAATATACACATAAAACCTTCATGGATCAAAGAGTCATAATTCAGCTTCTTTGCAGTTTGACGTGTCCTGTCAACAGTTTCACAGACGTCTCTTTCACTATCATGGTCTGTGGAGAAAATGCTTTTTTGGGCTGCAGGGTGGGGATTTTTAGCTGCAATACCGGGAGTGGCCACTGGGAAAAAATGGCTGCAATGCTTATTATACAGTGGCAAGAAAAAGTACATAAACCCTTTGAAATGATCTGGTTTGCACTTTGTGTTTATCTTAACTTAGGACTTAGCTCCAGATCAGTTCACATTTTATGAAAATGTAATTTCAATACATCCATGGTAGGGGCATGTCATCAGCTGACTATACTATTTTTAGGGCGTGACAGCTTGCTGTGCCTGCTTATAACTACAATACGAAGACGCTGCCATATTTTAGAGTTCAAACTGAACTGGGTCTGTCATTCTGTTTATTATCTCCACCGAGGAGGTTTTTTTTTTTTTTGATTGGGTTTGTTGGTTTGCCAGCAGGATTACGGAAAAAAACGACTCTCCTGATTTTCGTGATATTTGGTAGAATAATAATAAGTCATTTTTTCAATGGCAACAACACACATTACTATTCATTCTTTTATAAATGGTTAACTCACTGAATAAATTGACGCTTGTCTTATTTTAAACTAATTAGTATTGATTAAAAACCAACGTATCTGTGTTTATAATGAGTTGGATTCATTATAAGCTGATTGAGAATCAAATCTGAACAGTATTTCCCTAGTTATATTCCATTTTCTCTTCCAGTGACATTCAGAGGATTTTTCGTTTTAAAACTAAACCAACAAAACCAACTGACAGAGTTTGAGCGTTAGCATTGGGCTTAGTCAGAGCTTAGAAAATGGCCACTTGGACTGCAGGACAGATGAAGATTAATTCAGAATTTTTTTTTCAGTTTCAGTTCTTGGTCAGTATTTATACCGTCAAACTCTCAACTTCAGAAAGAATCATGTCACTGGTCTTCCTGATATACCACGTTAAACTACTCTAACCTGCACTCAATTGACCTTGTGACCCTGTGCGGGGCAGTGTATACTCTCATAGTACTGACAAGTGAAGTAAGATGATGCACTGTGACATTTGCATTAGCTCCATTGACAGGAAGCATCAGTCAGGGAGAATCAGTGACCATAAACTGACATTATGTCACTCCAGTGCCACTGAAACCACATCATGGGCCGAGTTTGCCTCCTGCACAAACATGCTTTCTTTGACAGACAATCGACAGAAACTTGTTCCTCCTCATATTCTGCTCTGTCTCTTCCTTGACAACCTTGCTAGACGGTGCTGGAGAAGAAAAAAAAAGGCGGACACACTCGCACGCTAACATGCCATGTGAAAACTTGAGTTGTTATGAGGAAAACAAGAGTGCTTTTATTGAACCGTTCAGTGTGAGACCGTGTCTGTGAAGGGGGCAAGATCATTTCAAAGAAACCTGCCGCAGATTTTTATTCTGAACAAAATGATTTCCTCCACGGGCAAATAATCGTTTGTGTCCTTGTGGATGTTCGCCAACAGTTTTTTTTTTCTTTTCTGTAATGGCAATTTGAAATTACTTCTGTAGAGGTGGCGAGGTAGTCATACTTCAATCAAACCCACAGAACTTTATTTTAAATGCTCTTTTAAAAGCCTGCAAAGATGCCAAATATATCTTTCTTGGTTTTGGGGAAATGTGTATAAAATATTACTTAAGATTAGAGCATACCGCCATAATGTGATGTTTAATGACGCTGTAACAAAATTGCAAAGATGCATAGAAGACAGTTTGCACAAAAAAAGTTCTATTCAATGAAGTTGAATCTTTTGGATCTATGATGAATGCAAATGCAGATCCCACTGTTCTGATTGCAAAACAAAAGCAAAATTTTTAACACTCATTATATGGATATGTACTCTTTATACTACATCATGGCAATTTTCATTAATTATGATAAATTTAGATAAAAAATTAAAATATATTGCCTTACTTATTATTACTTATTGCATTATATCGCAATATATTGAATGGAAACTCCTGTGTCATGATACCTGTCGTATCACCAGATTCTGGCCAATATACTGCCCTACTTAAGATATTTAGAATATTTGCATTTTAAGAAATAGTCTATTATAGCCATAAAAACAAAAAGCAATGAGTCATGTCACTCAGTGTTAATATCGTACAGCCACAATGACAGGATGGAACAAGTTAACATGATCCGGTGAAATAAAACCATAAAGTTTCTGAAAGGTACAAAAATGTATGGGTAACGTAAGTATGTTAAATGGGACATTTATTACTAACTTTCAGGTTCATACTTTTGGTTTTTACTAGAACATATTTGCATGCTTTATTGTTCAATAAGAAAACACCTGGATTTACATTTTCTCCCAATTTTAAGGCCTGTCTCTTTAAGCCCACTGGCTCTGATTGGTCCGTGTTTTCAGTTTGGCGCGATCGTTGTCTCTGCACTGTCATTGCAGCCGGGGAATGACTGTAATGGCACCGTAGCTGTGCTGTAGCTGTAGCTGAAAACAGAAAAGTTGAGACATCACAATCTTACAAAAGTCTTGATGGCTCGTTTAATGCAAAGTTTTTTAATATGTACTGTGTGCATTTCTCTATGGATTTGATATTTTCACAGCATTTATAAGTATTTATAATTAAAAAAGACATGGAAATCTGACTTTTTACAATATTGGACCTTTACAAAGATATAACAATACTCTCTCACTCATTTAAAGTGAATGAAATGACACTGTACATGGTGTTTTCATATTTTCTGCCCCACTGTTGCAGTGTTGCTTTAATTTTTGTGTCAAATTTGGATTGACACATTTCATTTTGACTAATTAGGTGGAACTCGGTGCTAAATTATTCACGCTCTCTTCCATTAATGCCTTTAAAATCAGTTGGTGGACAGAAGTAAAAGGGAAAGGGGAAAATCTGCATTTCAAAAACCGCAGATGAAACTACAAGACATGTAGACAGGATCCCATCTAATAGGCTTTGAATATTTAGGAGGCCCCCTCTCTCTCTCTCTCTATCTCTCTCTGTCACACAGAAAACAGACAGGAGGCCAACAGAAATATCTTGCTTGTTTGAAAGCTGTTGCGCTAATGGCAAGGCGTTAATTAACTGAGGCATTTGCCTGAGACGGCATGCTATCCTTAACAGGCAAAAAACCCCGGCAGCACTTGGTGATGGAACCTGCTCTTTCTCTGGACTTGCGGATGAATTTGCATGACATTTAGCTCCTCAGTGCCGGAATAATCAGCTGAGAGGTTGATTGAGAGGAATCCAACCGTAAAGGCCCCCGCCACTTTTCTTCCTGACTTTTTCTTTTACAAAATGGCTCATTTTGATTCTGTAATTTGCGCCGGCATACCTTTTTCCCTCAAGTGTGCCCGTCGCAGACACAACAACAACATGGTATGTATGGAAATGAGTGCATCCCCCAGGAGACGGAGGGGATAGAGGTGTCACAGTTGATGAAGCCGGCTTCATCCTGTTGTGGTGCCGTCGCACATTCGCCATGAACCCCTTTAACCAGCTGCAGTTAACCGCAGGTACCATATGGATCCTTTAGGGCTGAGGCCAGACCCCGTCACCACTGATGGTAACATAAATAATCATCACCGCGCTAATATATAACAAGTATACACCACATCGGTTAAGCCATGGGTAGTTAAGTGTCATTGTTGTGCGGATGGATGGCTGAGCTGCGTTCCAGAACAGTGACAACATACGCTGCTTTGTGCTCCATTCAGTGCTGCCAAGAATGACTGGAGGCATCTGTAGCTGCTCTGCATTGCTCAGATCCTCATCTGGTGCTTATGAATATCTATGAGAATACCCAGAGTCTATGGGTGAGAAGCCAGGCTAATGAAGACATTCTGCGGTGTTGATACTTTCATTTTTGTGTCTATTTAACACCAGGTTTTTTAATTTATTGCTATTAAACATGTCCACATCATTAAGAGCAGCATTGTTTCTGTGGATGCCTAAAACTTAGGTATGTGGCAGCTAGAAATCTAAGCCACAGCATAATTACTTCTATCTCATTAAAAAATGGTTCTGCACTGAAATGAAGTGTCATCAGTGAACATCTTGGCCCCTTGAAAAAAGTATAATATCTGTGGTATTTCTTTGCTCTTTGCCGATGGAATGCTGCGCCTCTTGGCTCATTGGGAACTGGGCCATGTTTTGGGTATCTTTTTTGCTTGGGTAGCTCCATCTGGTCCTGGCACCAGCGCGCTTTGCCCCTGCCCAGGAGTTCTGCATCCCAACTATGTGTTGGCAATTAGCAGAGATGTTGGCAAGGCGTCAGGCCGCAGTGTGACATTCTCCCTGGGCTTGTTGACTGGCTGTGGAGTGTGTGTGTCTCTGTGTGTACATGTCTGTGTATACATGTGTCCGTACATGTGTGCATGAGTGTCAGTGTGTAGCAATGGCTTCTTTTAAATGTGTCGTCATTTTCAGACCTCTACTCTATCAATCCAGATCCATCCTTGTAAAGAAACAGTTAGGATTTTCAGCCTAAGATTTGAAAGATTGTTTGTAAATTATTATTTTTTTAATGTTTTGCATTACAGCATTGAATGATGTACTTTATGTTAGGGTTGCTCGATTATGCTCAGTCACCTCGAAGGTGACCTTCAAAATAAACCTTCCAATTTTAAATATAATTCAACTAAAAGAGATTAAAAAGAGTTTTTTTAACCTCAATGAGGCTTTTACCTGGTTAAATAAAGGATATATATACATAAAACCCTAACAAAAATAATATTTAAAAAATAGATAAATGGATAAAGTAAATACCAAATAATATGTATGTGTATATAGAGTATATATATATATAATAAAAAATAAAAATAAATTGTATATGTCTCTTTGATTGTATTGTTTACTGCAACTGTGAATCAATAAAAAAATTAAATTAAAAATAAATAAATAAATAAATTGTATCAAATATGTTGTTATTATGCACTGTCACAACCAAAAGTGCACTGTTGTAAAAAATAAATACATAAATAAATACATTTCAAAAAGGGTGCACTGGATTCATAAAACAGGAAAAAACAAGAGTGTCATCTTGAAATGCAAATTGGAAATAAAATTTGATTAATCGCCCAGCATTGTTACATTTAACTGGCTGTATATAGTCAATTTTCCCCACAGTATTTTAAATTCTCATTACAGTAGAAGTCTTCGAATAAAGGTCAGTTTTTACCTTTATTGCATTGACAAATGCATACCAGTTATCTTTTGTGGAGCCTGCAGTTATGTCCATGTGATGGCTCTCTTGCAAGCAGCCGAAAGTATTTTAAAGAGATATTCTATGAGTTTATCAAGGCGATAAAGGAGCATTCAACTTGTATTCCAAATATTTTTTATTAATCTCTTTAGGCGTTTCAAGAAGTGATATAGAAAAAATAAGTGAAGTGGAGTGTGAAATGTTCGGCTATCTTGCCTCGAACATTTATTTTGTCACTGGGAACACATTTTAGAGTCACAAATATCAATAACAGAGTCAGAAACTTTACTTGGTAGTTTTAGCCTCTATTATTCCAGTCATCCTCAGTTCTCTGTAGGCCAGATTCTCACTCCCAGCTCTGTTTTTTAATGAAAAGTCAAGGAGTTTTGGGAGTTGTGTATTCTACTGTATAAACCTAATATTAGATGTTTGTTGTCTTTAATCTTATTTGCCACAATTATTTCTGTTGACTAGATTAGTTTCATCATCCGCTTTGCTTAATTTCTTTTCCAGTAGTGTTTGACCTGGAGATTTCTGCAGGAATCCTAATGTCTTATGTTTATATTGATTCAAGAGGTGCTTAAAAGACCCCAATAAACAATAGGATTTCTGAAGATAACAATGGAGGTGAAAGCCAGGCTAAAATTACAAACTAAAATGATTTAACTGTTTGAACCAGAGGCATGTTTCTTTTAAATAAACTGCCAAACATAAATCTTCAACTGCTCGTCTGTTCCAAGGGTTAAACTCTTATTTTGATAGTTTGGAGTTTCAGGGAAATTTCAATCTCTGTTTCCAGGTTTGACATGGCAGGACGACATCACCCAGCAGGTCATCTCTCGAGAGCTCTCCAAGCTGAGGACCATTCCTGTCCACCATCAGGCCACAGCTCCGAGCCCCCTGACTGCCTACAGCAGCTCCAGAGAAGGGAAACTGAGCAGAAACTTCCAGCAGTACCTGACGGGCCTGGGCTTCCTGCCGCAGTCTGAGGTTGGTGGACAATCAGGAATCCAACGACAGGGAGCCAACGTTCAGGTAAGAGTCTCATACACTGTAGACTTGTAAGAGTTGCTGACTTTGGAGTGAATTAAAGAGGTGTACAAAAATCATCCAGGTTAATAACAAAAGATATTTAGAAAACAACTACATATTATACACATGAAGTTCAATTTACTGGTGTACTACTCAGTCTGTGTGTTTTATGTCTTCTGGATGGACTGTCTTTAGTTTTCTTGATGCCATCAAGGTAATCTCAGCTTGGGGGCGAGCCTTTTACCAAAACCCTCTTAAAAAGTCTATTGTTTCAAAAGGACTTATTAAATAATAAAAAAATGCTTTCTCACTCCATTATAGAAACATATGGGATCCAGTGTTTCTGTAGCTTGTTCTTAATCTGGAAAGATTAATGATGTGTTTCCACTGCTTGGTACAGGTCTGCTCGACTAGTACGGACTGGTCCTTTACCTGGACCGGCTGTGTTTTCAGCTGCAGATGGTCATCATGGCATTATCAGCTGATTGCTATAACAATGCAGCTTGAAACGGCTGTGACATCATTTTAAACCTTGCACTTGCTGAATCCTTTTATCTGCAACCAAATAGAGGAACATCTGCACTTCACAGACTGCACAATATAATGTAGGATGTAATTTTGCAGGCTGGCATCTTTAAAAATCTTTTTTAAAAATACTATTGCCAGCATAGATATTGAAACAGCTGCTAACGGCACCTCACAGGACACTAAGTGCTCGAACTTCTGACTTTTCAAACACAACTGCATTAGTTGAATTTGCAATATTGTGATCCCACGATTCTTGCGTGATGTTGTGTGATATTGTGAGAATCCTGTTGCAATGTACCAGGTGCCAGATAGTATGGAAGAACCAAATTCATGGGAATTGGGTTTAGTAGAGCCGTGATGCACCATGCAATGGAAACGTGGCATAGACGTGCAGATATCACCACCTCTGCTGCTCCACTTTTGACCATTTAAACCAGCAATACCACCAACTTTACAAAACTGACATATTACATTTCTGTAGTGAATTTTCAATAAATGCACTGCCTTAATGTAACTGCTAGAAATATAGTATTTAAGGTTGAGGGTTGAGGCTAGAAATATCGCTCTACAAAGTAAACAAACACATGAAAAAACAATCACATTCTCCTCGACTGAATTATGGAAGAGCCTCTTCCTTTTCCTTTTGAAAAAAAGTCAGTGTGTCGTTTGCTGGGGTCGCCCTCTTGTCCCCGCACCGCTTTTGTTTCTTGCTTTCTGTCTTCTCCTCGCTCTCCCACTGAGCAGGGACCCTTTTACACAAAGATCTTCCATCACCTCTTTACATTATTCAATCCTCATATTTAGGGTGGAACCCCGGCTTTGTGTGAAATGTGCTCTGCATCCTTCATAGCCGAGCTGCTTCCTGCTGCTGTGTCAGTGCAGCCATAATGCAAAGTTGAAGAGTTCAGGACCTTCCTTATTGATGAGACGAGCTCCTTTGTTGTGTAGTGTGATGGAAAAAGGCAAACATGGTTAGCATGAATGGCAGAGCACCCCCGTCTCGCTGTGCTAATGCCATTATGGCCTCTCTGTATGCCGGGCTTGGAAAGACTGACATTTTCTCTATATACATTTGAAGGACAGAAAATGGCACCAAGGGAGATAGCTAGTATTAGTGCAGCAGCGACATGGATAATAATGCTGCTCAGTGGATCGGATATACTGTAGGCTGAATTGAAGCGTGGGTCGTCATGATTCAGACAAGAAGAATCATTTATTTTCCTCCCAGAGAGAAGAAAAGACAAAATCACACATTTCAGTGCCAACATTACTACCAGCTACAATGCCAAATGGTTAAAAGGCCCAGAGACGCCTGTGTACCAGTGCATTATGATGTAAACACATAATTCATCATGTGTCAAATATAAACTCATATGGCTAAATCTGAAATCAGATGACTCACAGTTTCTTCTTTTTAGATAAGGGATTGCTGCTACTTCTCTGACAGAAGGGATGTGCTTTTAAAGTTTGTTGTGGAAATGCATGAAATTACTCTTTGAGTGACACTATCTCATCTATGATTTCCATAATGCAATTTCCAAGGGCAGTTGTCTTTGATCTAGAATCCCTATTCATATCCTGTCCTGTCTCGTCGAGCCCAGGTTGCTTCTCTTTTTATACAAGAGCCTGTCACAACAATGCTGACCCAGCGCAACCAATAAAATGTTCGAATAGGGGGTAAAAAAACTAGGTTGAAGATTCATCATGTGAATGTTGTCAGTTTAGCTTTACAGAAATGAGCAAAACAAGACCAAGCCTGCCGTTGAAGCACACCACCTGTTACAGGACCTAACTGTCACTCAAAGTGGCCATGTCCTCATTATGCATAACTTTAAGCCTAAATATAATTTAAAGGAGTGAGTTATCATAAAGGTGGAAATTAGCTATAAAGACCAAAACTGTTTTTTTTCTACCAGGCTGTTCATTTCTGCCATAAAGTTGGACATTTTTAACATGGGGGTCTATGGGGATTGACTCCCTTTTGGAGCCAGCCTCAAGTGGCCAGTTGAAGAACTGCATTATTTAAAAACTTTTTTCACATTGGCTTCATTTTTCAGCTTTGGCAAATGCTATCTTTAGCCTGCTTACCCGTTCACAATGACAATGCTGGCATGCTGTTGTTTAGCAGCTATACTCACTATATTCAACATCATAGTTTAGCGTGTTAGCATAGCAGTTAGCACTTAACATAACATAAGAAAAAAAAACCTTATTACAATTCATGTAAACCTATTTGAGCTTAGTGGTATCATATAAAATATTGATATGGGTACCAATACCTGTACTCTTAAAGTTATACGAATGCCACTTATGTAAATCATGTAATATATGTATTTTTTCTGTTTTAATCAATGCCCATTATGTGAATGGATTCGCATTCAGTTGGGTAAAGTGTATTATGTATGCTGAAATATTGTGCAATATACATTTTTTTCTAGATCACAAAAAGGACTGAATGACGTTATTGTTTGACTGGAGAAGTTTTGATACTACTTCGTACTGTGTTAAAAATTTAGGGGCAATTTATCCAGTAGTTGTAAACAGAGAACAGGCCTGAACCCCTCCCCTAGGGAGCAGTGCCTTCAATTAACAGTGAATCTGCAAAAAAATAAGTGCCACCAGTGGAGTAATATATTTTTGCAACACCACGTTTCCTCTCTTTTAATCATTTAACTCTCTCTCATTCATTACCCTGCTGTAGTGTTTTGAGGAGGTGGTTGGTTGGTTTACATATTCAGGGGTGTGTGTTAGTTTGTGGTGGGCCGGTCTGGTCCAAAATGCCATGGCTGAGGTTCTGTTCCAGTGCAGCTCTGGTTGTGGAGATATTTCAGTCTGGACCAAGTGCCAGACTGCTGGTCAGACCATCAGCCATCCCTACAGCCACACCGCTAGCATGGCTAAATGATATTTGACATATTAACAATGCTCTAAATGTGCTAAGTGGCATTTTGTGTTGTAGAATGAAGACATCAAGTCTGAAGGTCACTTGGAGCCGAGCCGGACCAAACCCCAGCAGGGCTGGAAGGAGACCACAATCTACAGCCATCAGAAAGGAGCTGGCCAACCGCCCGTCACCAAAGTCTTCACCCAGAGCGGAGAGGGAAGGCACCCCATGCTCAGTACAACCTACTCCAACCGGGACCCAGGAAGGAGCAAGCTGCTATCCAGCCAGCTGGGACGGCTTCTCGCTGAGGTACCCAGCACTCAGCAGGGCGCCCCGGGCGGCAAAGGAAAGCTCCACTACCTCAGCTACATCCGTCCAGCTCCCAGTGACCAGGCAGAGCCCCAGTCTCAGGTGGCTTTTAGCACCAAAACCCAAAGGCCAAATCTAGACAGACTTCTGCTCAAGGTCGGCTCGAACAGACTCCCCGCCAAACAGCCACTTAGTGTCATGGACGGTAAGATACGTTGTTTTTTTTAGCTCGATTTAGATACTTAAAACTCTGACCATGTTTGTTTAATGATATAGAAATGTACTCTATTGTGGGTTATTATTCTTCTCTCTTTCGTGCCCAGAGCGATTCATCCATAATATGGTGAACCAGCTGGGAAGGCACAGCATCAACATGGAGTCTTTGATGGGCAAAGACCTGGACCATCTGGCTGAGGTCATCTCAGGAGCCCTGCAGGAGGTGCATGAGGAACGGCCCGGCATTGGGGCCCAGCCAGGACCAGGAGCCGCTGACTCCAGGGGGGACATGCAGGGTAACAGGGAGCCACTGGCAGCCATGCAACTGAATCAAGACCAGGACCTGAAATCAGACAAAGGGCAGGATCTAAACCAGGAAGACACAATGAGAATAAAACAGCAAGGTTAGGGTTTCTGCTGTTGAGAAGAAAATAAAAGCTGGCAACATTTGAAGCATGTGTGTGTTTATTTTCTGCTGTAGACATAAGACTATAAGGCAGTTTATAAATATGTAAATAATGCTTTGTTTGTATATTCCTCATGTAAAGTGCCAAATGTATTTTTGAGTCTTTCGTTTTGAGTCATAACTGTTTTTTTCTTTGCTAAATACAAAAGAGAACTTCAGTTTTCACACAATCTGCTCACATAAATTGTGTTTGTTTCCAGGCCAACAAATAGACGATGCAGACAAAGAGCCTGTTGACAAGGTGAATTTAAAATTACTCTGCTCAACCAACAAATTGGTTTCTCAGGGAGCGAGACATGTCCAAACTTAAACTTTATTCACTTTTGAATGCTACTTCAAATAGGGATGATTTGAAAGTTTTCCAGGCTAGCATTTATTGTTGAGTTATTAGATCGTGAAAGCAACTGCAGGATCTCAAATAAATCTTTTGAGTGTTGTCTAACCTCATATTTTTTTCATTTAATGGAACTTTAAAAGTGATATGAATAGAAAGAGTTCAGCATGATGCTATATATCTTTTCTTTAACTTTTAGTCATGAAAGGTGCTGAATGCACCCCTTTAATATTTTGTTGAGAAAAAGGATTTCATTGGACCTTGCACTTAGACATAGAAATCAGAATTGTTGACATATTTGATGGAATAAAAGTTTCTATTCAAGGTGTTAATGAATTTCTCATCAGAAGTAAATAAACTTTTAAAAGGGAACTAAAAGTAGTATATAAGTAAAATGAAGTAGAAAATGCATTTTGTATTCTAAAAAGAAATCTTGTTTGATTAAACCCAGCATGCAGCCTTCTTCTCCAAGCTGCTGGACTACCTCAACATGGAGCCCTTTGGAGATTTTCCAGAGGTCAACATCGGGACACCGGCTCCCCTCCGGAAAATGGTCGGACTGGAGAACGTCCAAAGCCGGACGACGCAGGGCCAAGTTCCCGTACCCCACCGCTGGGAGGAGAAACCTGCGAAGGAAGGCTCCACCCTGCGTTTAACCGGCGGTGCAGATGGGCCTGACACTCAGGTGGACACAGAGATCCAGAGGTGGATGCAGGAAAATCCGGCCCCAGCTGGGAAAAAGCAGGTGGAGGAGCCGCAAAAGAAGGACATGAGAGTCAAAACTCAGCTGGTCCACGTGGGGGTGAAGGAGTTCTCCAGCAGGGGGAAGGACAGACACTTTGGCTACATTATCACCAACTCAGAGTGAGTATGATTCATCACATATTGATAATAATGATTCATGCTGTAATATTATTTCTCAAGTCATAATATTCTGAATCAATGTTGTTGAACTTAAGCTTGCTCTTCATTTCTGAATAACAAAGTGTAGTTTATAAAAAATAAGATCATTATTTGGGGAATTCAATAGCAGGTGTTTCAATATTTATGTACTATAAATAATAAATACAAATAATGATTCAAATTTATTAAATATGAGGTGGGTAGTTTGAACTCCAGGTGCATCTCAATAAATTAGAATATGATGGAAAAGTCCATTTTCAGTAGTTCAAGTCAAATAGCCCCAACCAAGTATTGAGTGCATATAGATGGACATACTTTTCAGGGGCCAACATTAACATATTAAACACACTTTTTAAAATTGGTCTGTTGTAATATTCAATTTTTTTTGAGACACTGAATTTTAGGTCTTCGTTCAATGTAAGCCATAATCATTTTAATTTGAAGAAATAAAATAAAATAAAATTAAGTATATATATATGTATATATATTAAGTATATATATATTAAGTATATTAAGTATATATTATAATGTGTTATTTCCACTTTTTGAATTGAAATGCTGACATAAATAAACTTTCTATGATATTCTTATTTATTGAGATGCACTTGTATGTTGTTACCTTCTCTAGCTGGCACTAGAATGTTGGTTTAACTTATTATTAAAGTTGTTATTATTTTATTAATATACACATTAAAATTACATATTGACACAATTTTCAATGAGATGTCTTTTTAGTCAAATGTTGTGGCAACTGTTCAGTACAACAATATAGGTGTGCAATGTGGGCTTTCATGTGTGTGAATTGCACTTATATGAACTTTTTTTAATTGGTATTTTTCATTATACTTTTATTTCCACCCCCATCCCACCCTCCCAGTCCTCCTGCTCACACATCCCTCTCATCCAGGGTCACACAAATCACAGAAAGAAAATGAAGAACAGATATAGAAAAAGAAAAAGGAAAAATATAAATAATTGTAGTAATAATAATAAAAAAGAATAATACTAATAGTAATGCAATGAATAAAAAAAAATACTAATGGAATAGAAAAAAAATAATATTATTAATAATATTAGTAATGCAATTAATACTGAATACTAATAAAATAAATACAATAATAACAATTAAATGAATAGGATAAATAAAATAAATAAATTACATAAAATATAACTCTTCATCCAGAGTAATGCAGCGCAAGTCAGGCATTGTGTGATGAGGCTGGTGGAAAATGTAATGTGAACCAGTGTCATGGTGCACTATGGCATGAGGGATGATTCACAGTATTGGAAAAAACTTTTCTTGCATACCTTCAATTTTTTTTGTTTTAAGGTTCTATTATAATAAAGCGTTTGTTCAGCTAAAAAAGAAAAACTCTTCCTCCTTAAGGCTCATTGTGCAACGGACAGTAATATTAATACTAATTTTGTAACACCGTATACTGTGAAACCCTCTGAGACTCATATTAACTGTAGATTTACTGTTGACGGCAGTGCAGACTCTGTCAATAGATCGATCTACAGTCAATAACCTCTTTTTCCTCACTTCCTCAAAAACTTACCTCCATAAAGTATTACTGACAACCTTGTAAAAGCTCTTGTTCTTAAGTGGTTGTTATCAACAGACTTGATGGTGAAGCTTCCAGCTTCATATTGCTTTGCTCACCAGCCGTCAGCCGCACTGCTGGACCTGTTTTAACTAGGCATTTTACATACCTTAATACCGAGCATATGTCTGCTTTGTTCACTTACTTAAAGCTGCCTTTAAAAGAGAGACACAATTTCTCTGTAAAACCACCCACATGTTCCCGTCTTTATGGAAAAGAATACTGCAGT
Organism: Centropristis striata; assembly: GCF_030273125.1. NCBI lineage: Eukaryota > Metazoa > Chordata > Actinopteri > Perciformes > Serranidae > Centropristis > Centropristis striata. The sequence goes on from NC_081539.1 coordinate 14,426,562, forward strand.
TTGAAATCCTTGGTGTGTGCTGCACCTGATTACAATAGCAGGGATGATAAATCCCTCAGTGTGTGGGTATTACTGTGCCGTATTACAGCTTTAATGATGATACTTTGTCAGGAAGGGTAGCCAAGTTCTCTCCATCTCCTTCTCTCTCACCTCTCAGTCAGCTCGGGCTCAGCAAAGATAAGTTCCTATCGACTGTGTCTTCGCCTCTGGCCCTCTCTGAAATCCCTTTATGGCCTTATCAAGTCCGGTGTCAGTGCGTTGTCCTTCACCTGTTCAACACACGTCGGCTCATAAAGGTGCAATGGGTACAATCTTTGTCACCTTATTGCCACACATATAGAAACGTAGATTAAGACGTAAACACGCAATATAGGTGAGTATATGCCAGGGGAAAGGAACAGGTCACCTTCTGAATAAAACGTCTTCACCTCCTCCTCCTCCGTTATCATCCACGAGCGGACACCTATAGTTGGCCTATAGAGGGGTCTGCATTTGCTGCAGACCTCATGATTGCACGGTTGTTATCCCCAGCTCCTTCGCACCCTGCAGAGAGGCTACGCAAACCTACTTATCTGACAGCTCCTGACATTGTGGTGGTGGTGGTGGTGGTGGTAGTGGGGGGTTTGGGGAACAGGAGGGAGGTAGAAGGAGGAGGGGGGAGTGGAAAGGTATGGATAGAAGAGAAAGAGACAGAGAGAAACCCAAGGGGAAAAGTGCTAGCATCAACAACCAAGTCACTCCTGGAGCTCTCCAGTTGCTAGAATTACCGCAGAGGGATGCGAACGTGTCTGGAATTGCTTCGGTGAATCTTTAACTTTCAAAACCCCTCAAAAAGTGGAGAAAAAAAGAAAGAGCCACCCACTCTCTCAAAGGTGGAGTGAATCAGCCGCTCATGCACAGTACACCGTTTGAAAAAAGCTGCTGTACTGTGGTGTCAAATGCAGGCTAAACAAAAGAATATCTCAGCATAATTTTAACCTTGAATACAGTAATGTAAAATAATTGTAAGACTGGAAAAAGAAAACATATAGCTGATAATGCACTCAATACCCAGCGCTGCATGGAAAAGCTTCCCTTTTCGCACAGTGTTTCATTATGATCCATGACTTTTCGGTGCATGTCACCTTGCAGTCACTTGGCACTCTCAGTGATTCCAGGTTAAGCTGTCAGCAATAAAGTAGCTTTCTGTTTGTGTTTGTGTGTGTGTATGCCCTTCTCATTTCCTCCATCCAGCGCGTTGGCCTGCAGATTGCCTTTGTTTGGTCTATTTCCTTGGCGATTTACTCTCTGAGAGAGAGAGAGCAGCCACAGACTGAGCTGAGATGAGGCATGGCTTTATCAGACCACCATTACACTTCACCTCCATTCCATTTGCACCTTATTATTCTCATCTCACCGTGAGGGCGCGTGCATGCCCGTGTGTTTGTGTACTTTGTGTTATCATGTTTTACTCTGAGCGTGCGTGCACGCTAGAGAAAGAAAGTGAATGTGGGCGAAGAAAAAGAAAGATGAGAGAGGGGAAGGGGGGGAGAAAGGCGCGTCCATACGATACAGCCATTACACCTCATGCAGGTTCCATTTGCACCTTATTGTTTGTCTCATTGCTGGAAAAAAGCAGGTGATTTACCAAGCCTGAAGAGGCAGCTGATCCCTTTTCCCTTGGCACGACTTTTTGTGTGTTTGTTTGTTTGTGTTTATGTGTGCGCGTGCCTGTGTGTCCGTCTACAGGGTGTGTACATGTGTGCAGTACATCCATTCAGACAACTGTGGCTTTGCTTGTGTGCAATGACCCATTTGTGGGTATGAATTGTGGCGGTATCTCCCTAAAAAAATAGCATTTTAACGGCTGAATAGCTGCATGTATGTTGAAGGGGTGTGGACTTTCAAACGTGACCCCCAGCTGTCTGTGTGCTCCCCCCCCTCCAGTTCCCTCACCGCTGACCAGGGCTCCGACCTGATGGAGCGTCTGACGCAGAGGCTGAACCTCCACGCCGCGGACCTCACCCAGCTCACGTATGTACAAGCACAAACATGCCCACATTGTTGCAAAAAAAGACCTACCTTGTAGTTTACAAACCATGCATCACATAAAGGATAATTGGCCAAATTTAAAACATTTGAGACGTTTTTGTTTTGTGCCTTTGAGTTTGGGGAATCAGAGTGAAGGTTGTCCAGAAGCTGCAAGGACTGTTTGTGCGAAAATGCTGTGCCACACTGCCAGAGACTGTAGGCGTTTGTTGTTTTTCTGACCTTTTGGAGTGTTTGACTTCTCGCAGGGAAAGAAATCAGGCCTAATTACCTCCAGACACATACTGATGTCTCCATTGTATTCAAAACACTGCCTCGCCACTATTGTCACTGTACGCTTTGTCAAAAAGGAAGCAGTCAAGCCATCAAACGACTTTCAGTTAGAAGCGAAGAGAGAGAGAGAAAGGGAAGCAGCGGTGGATCTGGAGCTGGAAATAGAGAAAGTAGTCCAGCAGGAGGTGGTTAATATATTAATGAGCGGGCGAACTGTCCTTGAACCCGGGCTGGTTTGCGCTTGTACCATGATTCTGCTGTACATTTGGTGTCAGACCATGTAGGAGGCAGAGGAGATGTGTTCGCCTAAGATCTGACAAGCCTTTCAAGACGCTCCTGCAGGAGAAGTGAAGTCTGGGTGGTTCAGTAACACCAGCAGCATATGAACACCAAAGCCGGTGCACTGCAGTCTGCGGCTGTACTGTAACTGTAGACACAGAGTATTCTGGCTCGGATAATAGCGACTGAGGAGGAAAACTGTCTGACAGTATCTAGTGTTCAACACTGAAAATACACGGTGACCTCAAAATAAATGCAACCAAGGAGACGTTCTGATCCCCATCTTTAAATTCAAGCTCTGGATTTAGATTTGATGAGCAAAAACACCAGGACGTGTCACCGTGCCGGCACTGATTGAATCCTGTTATTACACCTGTCATTTCATATCACTCAGAATCAGCTCCTGATGCATATAATGATTGATGTTTGGATGTGGATGAATAGCCAGCGACATTATTGCAACGTGCAATCATTCATATATCCACCAGTAGAAGATCTTGCAGATCTTTCACTAGTCAGTAAAAGCAGTAAGACGACAATATAATAGCACTTATTAGAGGTGGGAATCAGCAGAGGCCCCACGATGCAATTTTATCCCCATACTTCAGTCACAATACAATATTGTTGCGATTTTAAGCATTTTGCGATATGGTGGGTATTGCGAAACAATATAATGCGATTTAACTGTTTAACTGCCTTTTGTGTCCACAAAATTAAATTCAATCAAGAATTGTTTTGTCAAATAGGAGACTTGTGGGAACCCAGAGAGACTATTTTCACTGAGATAGCTTGAAGTCAGAGGTCACATTACCGCTTTGAAAATCAACATGAAACATCAAAAAACATCCTAACTTTGCAACGTTATTTCAGCAACTTCCCAACAAAATATTCTGACGCACATGGTGCCTATAGATTCCTTAGATTTTCTTGTTTCATATGATACCAGTATATCTCCAGTATATTCCTTAAAGTGAATGGCAGGCCGTCGCAATGCTAAATATCAATACTTGGCCGCCATGAATCGATATAATATAGCCACGCAAAATATCACGATACTATGCTGTATCGATTTATTCCCCCACTTCTAGCACTTATAGGGGACCTTTTAGATATTATCTGTCATTTTCATGTTTTTACAATGCCGGGTGTTCATATTAAACCAGGCCAAAGTGTCAAATAATGCAGCAACATATGCAAAAGTAATCCTTGTGAATCCCAGCTGACATTAGGTGAGAGGCGGGGTACATCCTGGACAGGTCACCAGACCATCACAGGGCTGACAAGAGACAGACAACCACTTACACTTACATTCACACGGACGGGCAATTTAGAGTCACCAATTAAACCTGCATGTCTCTGGACTGTGGGAGGAACCCAGAGAAAACCCACGCTGAAACAAGCACATGCAGGTTCCACACAGGAAAGGGCTCAGTACTAATTCAATATATATAAATATTGCTGTTGCAAGAACGCTCTAATTAATAAAAAGGATATTGATTCCAACTGTATTACCCAGCTTTTTTGGTGCATTAATGAAGAGTTTTTAAGCTGCAAGGCACAATTTGCGACAAAAATCTTCTTCTCTCTTTGAGTCAAAACTTAGTCAGATTTATTTAGCGTGACTTAGACTGTCGGATTATGTCATTATCTTTGATGGTCGCTGTGAAAAAATAAATCTAGTTAATATAATACTTATACAGTGCTTAGTCCAGAACTTGCCTGAGAATTATCACAATTTTAAACTTCCTTCAGTCTCAGTATCATCCAGTGATAGTTGACTGTGCATCCATGGGTGTTTTGCAAACAGGAGGTGCAAAAACTTGGCATCATTTTAATGGTGTCAAGGTGATGCTAATTATTCATAAATCACTGTGACTGTGCATTTTCCTTTTTTCTCTTTTTTGGGGGGGGGGATTATCCAATTAATAGTGCAAGACAAGTGATTAACAGTAAGACAAAGATGAGATGTGACAGGTCAAGAGAGAAACACTAGCAGATAAGCTTTTATAAATAACAGGAGGCACCGGAATTAAATTGATTGGATACATTTAGATTTTTGTAATGTACTATGCATGTGAGAAGAGAGAAGGAAATAAAATAACAAAAGGCATTAACAGAGGACTGGGGACAAAGAGGTGTTGGATTGGGTCTGGGACAGCTGGATCAGGCCAGAGTTTTATTTCTTTATTCATTTTTTTGTCCATTTATAATATATTTTGTTTGTTTTCCTCCTTCATTCTAGCTTCCTTTGTGATCTCCTGCTTTAGGCTAAAAATAAGATCTGAATCTTCAAAGTAACCAGTAGCTTTGCTGTCAAATTAATCTCGTAGACTTAAAAGGAATTAGTATAGTAGTAGTGTGAATAAAATGGGAGTACAGTACTTGAGTAAATGTCCTGTTTTCCACTGTAGCATACATCTGTGATCACAGAGCATTAATGCTGTTAAGCCAGTGTAAAAGCCACAGACAGATGCCTCATATGAAGCCTCCACACTGTATTAGACCTCATATTGATAACAGTATTCTATACCCCAAGACAAATACAGAAAATGTCGTCTTTGTCGGGCTTGTTTATCCCCGCTCTCCTTCCTTTTACAAAGTAATGAAAGCGCATTCATGTAGAAATAGCCAAGACGGAGGACGTGACGCAATCCCATTGTGCCTCTTGCTGTGTGGCGACGGCAGGTGAGTGTTTGAAAGCCTCCGTCTGAATATGAGTCGGCTCGAGTACGAGAGCTGGGTCAGAGCACGCCGCCCTGCTTCGGGGGGCCGCTCTTTTCTTGCTCGCTCTGATGAGCCCCGATAGGAAGCCTGGAGAAGAGATACTCAAATATGACAACACTCACACAGAGAAGAAACTCAGAATAAGAGAAGAAGGGGCTGAAGGTTTCGATGTTGTTGAGATTTTTTTCAGACGCTGAACACAATTACGTTTGAGGCTGCTACTACAGTAATCAGCAGAGAGTATTATCTTTTCACAAGAGATGTGAAACTGTAGTTTTGGATGATGATGGACTGGGGGGATAATATGTGCCTCTTTTCTAGATGACGTAAGTGTTTTACTTGCCAGAAACACTAGGGGGAGTGGGATACACACTCACAAGTCCATCCTCACACACAGTCTGTACAGGAACACACACACACGCCCCTGCCAATATCCCGCCAACCAGCCTGCACATTCACACTCATCATGTCCCAGCAGCAGAGCTAATATGAAGTCCAAGCTTACACATCCGATAACACAGGAGACGGTGTGGAGTCTTCCAGAAAACTTATCCGCCTTAACTTCATCTCCCGACTGTGGTGGTGGTGTTTTCCCTCCCTAGTATATTTAAATAGGGTTTTTGTGGCTTAAAAAAAAAAAATCATGTCAGTTCAATTTGAGATGCATCGAGATCTCTGGCAGAATACCTTCGGCCGGGGAGAATGGAGGCAGGGGTGAAGATTGTGGAAATATTGACATTTACGAGAGCAAACACAGCCCAGGTGAAGGTATTAGAGAAGGACATATTTCTTTTGGAGCCGCACACGTGTGTGTGTGTGTGTGTGTGTGTGTGTGTGTGTGTGTGTGTGTGTGTGTGTATGTGTGTGATCATGTTCACAAATGCATCGGTGCATGGTTGGGTCCGTCTGTCTGGCAGTATCGGCTCACATATTGCCCCTGGCGGAGTGGGTGTTGCTGCCTCTGTAGCGGGCTGACTGATGGTGAGTGGGTCTGGGTCACAGCACTCTGGCAGTCTGATGAATCTCCGTCTCTGTCGTACAGTCTGTGGGAGTGCACTAAAAATGCATGTACACTTTCCAGGGCTTAAGCGTGGAAACATGGTGATGTACTGCGATTGTGATTTAGAGCTGATGGAAAGATGACACTAGTAGACTTCTCAACTCACCCTGTGTGTTCATAGTCACTTACTATTATAGATATTACTGTTCATTCATCCATCCATGCCCAAGGTTGTTATAATATCCTGCACATAGAATACCTCAAAAGATATTGCTTGAATTTGATTAAATGTAAATGATCATACCAGTGTTTTTGCAGGTTTTAGCTATGATAAAACATTTCTAAAATTTTAGGAAGTTGAATAAATTACTACATGTATGTAAAAAAAGATCGCTTGCAGTGGCGAATACACTGAGAATTATAACACGACACGTTACCCTCAGCGTTACATACCGCTTCAACATATTTCAGTTCATTCTGTTTTATTTATTTTATTATTTAATTTATATTTATAATGTATCCTCTGACCTGAATCTATCGATTTACAGTCAACTATATCCACTGGAGTAAATGGCCAGATTTTATTAGTGGTACCCTGCACAGAAACATGTTATGAAACATTGTAAAATGCATATATCTATGGTAAAATGGCTTTAAACGATTTACCCTAATTTTAAAAAAGTGACTATTTTTGAAACTGAAAGGGAATTCCCACCATTGACTATATCCTTCTAACTAATATCTATGTAATCAGCTTTTTTATTTCCTTATTTCTTTCTTTCCTTTTTCCCCCTTTCTGTTTTTTATTGATTGAAATATTTTTTGTACGCTCTTTAATTCCAGTAATGATATATACTTTCTTAAAATACAAAAACAAAACAAAAACAAAAATAAAATAAACGTCATGCTTTTATTCAGTGTAGTTTCCTGTAGTTGGCAGCAATTTTCAGCATAAAAGCTACCTGTCCGGCACCAAACATTGGAGCATTTAACCACTAAAAAGACAGATATTTCCCTCAGGCGTTGGTGGAGACCAAAAACGGAGCTAAAAGAGAGTGAATACTGTGCTCACATTCACGAGGGTGCCAGAAACAAGACTCCAAGTGGCCAAAAATCTGTTTATACAGGTTTAAGAACATATTATGTACCATCTACATTTTTTCGAAAGGTTTTTTAATGCATGCTGTAGAGTTAAATATTCTTGTATGTAATGTCTCTGCTGCCCAATCCCAGGCGGCTAGTAACTCTTTTGAGTTATGTAATTCATCTCACATTATATTTTGTTACTTTATCATTGCATGGTGATGCAGCAAGGTTTTTTCAAATCTACAGCATTTGTTCCTAAACTGTATTGCCATGCAAAAATCAAAACAGACTTGTTTTTTTTGCTGTGATGGATGACACATGTTAACAAAGATTATGTCATCCTGTTTCAAATACAAATCAAATTGTTTCAACAATTGTCCACAAATGAGTGAAAAATGACAGAATAAGGCTGCACTATAATCAAGCAAAATATAACTTGCTTTAACAAAATGATTCAAACAAGTTGATTTGTATTGCAGACAGGTTTAAATTTACCCATTCGCTGTGAGATTTTCACTTGTTTAAAAAAAAATTAGACATTTGGGACAGAATAAAAGACTCAAAGCACTTGATAAGATGCAGATCTTCACCGCGTGGATCTCATTGCTCATTTCTGGCATTTTAAAATTCTCACTAAATGGCCTGTTAGGATTTTCCTAGAACGTGGGTGAGTGATGAATCTGACTCCTGCATTGATCATTTTGCTCGCTCATGCCATGTGTTCATCATCAGTGTCTCAGACATCACTGATTTAATTTGGATTTTGACAAAAACTTGAGGAAGATGATCTCACTGCTGCACTCACAGCATTCAGAATTATCCTGATTGGCCCATTGGGGAACTACAATTACAGCTCAAGACAAGGTGTCATATCGGTTACTGATTGGGCCAGATAGGGTCTTCATCATTCAGGGGGGTGCTTCATGTTGTCCTGTGGAAACCTGCTTTGAAAGTCGTTTCTGTTCTTTTAGCCATTAAAAATACATCATCCAATGCAATCATTTGGGGTTTCAGGAGGTTACAGTAGACATGAGTATGATATTTTCTGCACAGATTGCTTGAGAAGACGCAGTTTTTTCCCTGACCACTGCAGGGAGTTCTTACAGAGTCTAGTGGGGTTGTTAGATTTTATTTCGTGGCCAACCTCCGGGACCTCAAACATTTATTCTGCCCCAGGGAGAGAAGTCTGTAGCTGACTCCTGACCAGACAGATGAGAGTATAGGCACAGGGAGTACAGGCGGGTTACAGCAGGTGAAAAGAAAACAAGGTGCTCAGCAGATGACTGTACATTGGTCTTTGTCCAAATTCAGGCTGAAAGGGAAAGGAGAATTCATGATGATTCACATCTCTTTCAGAAATACAGCGTCGGGTTCTTTGCAGCGTCTCATCATTCACACCTTTTATTTGAGGATTCTGCCAATTACTGCGCTGAATGTGGAGTTAAGCATAGTAATACTTTAAAGCACTACTTCAGCATCTTCAGAAATTCGCTTCTTTCATTGTTTCCAAGAGTTAGACTCAAGGAATATGAAGCCAACACCAGCAGCCAGTTAGCTTAGCTTAGTTTAGCCTAAAGAATGGAAACACATGGAAACTGCTAAACTGGTGAACTGCTCATTGTTCTGACATCCCATTGGTCCATTGCATAGAAATATGGATCCAACGACCCAAAAAGTGTGCAAATACACACTGGAGTCCAATGACTGATGATGCTTTTCTTAAAAGATAGGTATTATACAACACTATGGTTAAAGAATGGTTAGGTTTAGGTTATAAAACAACTTGGTTAAGGTTAGAGAAGGATTGACACTTTGCCGGACTATTTGGCTGCCAGACAAATGACGTCGCACCATCCTAGTTCTGTTCAAAGGTAACATAATCAACCTACCAACATCTCTTAAGATTACTAATAAACACCTTTAATCTAAAGTACCTGTTTTTCAACGGTTATTTACGGGATTTTTTCTTGGCCAGGAGCAGAAACTTACTGAATTATGTGCTAGTTTCCTTACAACCACAAACAACCAGGGGGGCAGTGGTACAGTACTTAGTTAGTAGTAATACTTTAAAGCACCATTTCAACATCTTGGGAAATACGCTTCTTTTATTGTCTCATTGTTTCAGCAATATGTTGTCAAATGTTCCTTGTACATTTCCCCGGTCAATATGTTGAAATCTCCCATCTACATCTTACAGCCTACTGAGGTTATACTCCTTGGAAAATACGCCCTTAAATTATTGGGCAGTTTTCTTGACTTTTGATATTGATATGTCAGAATTTTACCATTCAAACTGGCTTTGAAACGTCCATATCCCTTCATTATTCAAAATCTAAACTGCAGAGCTAGCCCTTACCAATCTCTTACAATGTTCGTTTATATCAAGAGACATATGACCCTGGGAATATTGGGATGATTTCTATGAGGGTGGTATTGATTTCCTCATCTTATTCTCAGCAAGAAAGCAAATAAGTATGTTTCCCAAAATGTCAGACTATTCCTTTTAATATAACTCATTTTGCTCTTTATTTGCTGTCTTTCTGCAGTGTCTTGGGTCCGGCGTTGACTTTCCGAATTGGCCCCAACCCTAAAAACGTGACCACGGCAGATCTGGTTCAAGTCGCAGGTAAGAGAGCAGTCATTCTATATATTTTTTCTTCTATAACCCATCACACAATGATTGCCATTGACGACCTTCATTGCGATTCATCTCATCTTCACTAGCCAGACCACTCTGTCACCGTCTGTGCTTCAGTAAATGAGAACACAGATTAGTCTCTCCAGATACAGTAGATAGGCTGGTGTTCATCTTGTTCAGACAAACCCCCGTCCCCGAGAAGATTATCAACAGTGTGCAATGACAGATGACCATCAATTACTGGGATGATGAGTCTGTCTACACACACACACTCACAGACACACACATACTCATACACAGTGTACAGGACAGTCTATTTGGTCTTCTATTATGTCCAACAGGCTGACAGGTTGAAACAGGTTTGCACTAGCCAATCAGTTAGAGTGTATACTTCTCTCTCTTTGTGTGTGTGTGTGTGTGTGTGTGTGTGTATGTGGCTGCATGTATGCACTTGTTTGATGCAGACTGATGGAGAGCTGTCACCCACAGAAAGGAGGGTTGTCAGTACGCGTCCATTCCCCTGTTCATTGTCTGCGCTCCGATCTGACCGGCGTCTGCGTCGGTGTGTGTGTGATGTGTGTCAGTGTCCTTGCTTTGGTCGGAAATGACTTTGAGAAGCGCAGCAATACTCCCAACAGTCAATATCATCCAATATCACCCCACTGGAATCAACATGGTGGTGTTGTTATTGGCTGAAATGTGTTGCTGCTCCAGTTTTTCTACGCGGCGACATTTTTTGGCACCAACTCTCTTCCTATTAGCGTCGTGCTGGTTGATGGCTGATGATACAGATTTACCGCAAGAAAGGCTGGGCCGGGGGTTGAGCTCTGGTTCAGTGGTTTCGAGTGTGAGTTTTTGTACGTGTGTGTGTTTGTTGGATTAGAGAGTGTATCTGTATTTATCCCTCACCGTCATCCCACGTTTGCAACGTTTGTTTAACAAAATGATCAAATGACCAAATACTGCAGAGTTACCTCCTGTATGAGGTGTAATAATCGTACTGTATAATAACGTCCTACTTTTTCTCTCTCCGTTTTCTACTTCTTCTTTTTTTTTATATATATATATATATTTTTTACCTCTTCTCTTGTGTGACTGACTTTGATGAGGTGGCGTGTGGCGAGAGCTAATGACAGGCATGAGCAGGGCTGAAATGTCAGACCAAATGTTAAGTCAACATGATCATCAGCCTGACCCGTGGTGATGAATTATGAATACAGCCCACCTGAATAGTGATGTGTAAAAGGCGACAGAAGGAGCTTATCAAACTACTTCGGATGCATCTTAGCCGTCTTTCAATCCTGGCTGACCGTGGGTTGCACCTCTGAAATGTATTAAAAATGTAAAAATGGCGCTTTGAGATAGCGGAGTGGTTATATCCTTTGTCTCTGGAGCTTCATGTGTGCCCGCACTGACCTTAGATCAAATCCTGCTAGAGCTTTATCTCCTGCACCCCCCTCCTACCGTGTTCCCCCCCTCTATTTCCGCCACAGTGTGAAGTGGAGCGGACTTCCCACTCTCCTCCCGGTATCAAAACCAATGTGAAAAAAATGCAGAAACTCTCCTTTTAGTGTTTCAAATCATTTTCCAGCTATATTCCAACTCTAAATATGCATGCATGACATTGAATTCAATACAATATGGCAGCGGCATAGTGATTTCACAGTGGTTACCAGGTTGTGGAGCAACAGCATGGTTTAAGAGGAATCTGAAAATCAAACTGACACCCACATGCAGTGGCCACCTGGGTAATCCTGGCTGACCATTGCCTTATGTGTGACTGTGCATAAATGACGTGGCCTCCTAATGAACTCATCAAAACCCCTGCTGTATTCTGGACTCAACCTGCTGCTGAGAGCCTGCACAGCATGCTTTATAGCAGTCATGAAACTAGAGAACCAAAAAGTATGGAATGCTGTAGTAAATGAATTCATTCTTCTGAATAGCTGATAAATAACCATTAAGTAAGCAGTTTATTTGAATAGCACCTTTGAAGAACAGTTGCATAAAGTACTTAACAATAAAAGATATAAAAACAATAAAAGACAGACATGAAATGCAAACATAAATACAATTAATATAATTAAACAAACGCAGCAGTCTTGGGCTGTTCTCATTCACTTTTCATAGTTATATATGCAAAAAGTAATGTTCTGCAATTTGTAGATAACCAGTGTAATTGTGATCCAGGAAATGAAGCTTATTACAGCCAATGTGTTTGTTGTAGGTTGTGACCTCTAGTGGCTGTTGTAATTATGACCGGAAGAAAGAAGGAAGTGAGGAAGTGAAGCAATTTAGTACAAAGAACGAGAAAGTCCACATGGGGCAGGTAATAGTGGTGGTAAATGGGGAAACAAACACGGGATCTTGCCTCTAACCCTAACCACTGTGAATTGATTTATTTTAACCCAAAGCCTGATCTTAATCAAGAAGTTTTTGTGCCCAAACCTTACTCAGTAATTATTTCTCACAACTTTAACCATGTGATTAAAACAGCATTACTGCAACTTATTTCACAACGTAAAATAGAACAGCCATATATCATAGGATATATATCATAAGATCATCACAAGATATGCCCGGCCATGCAAGGCTCTAAACATGATCACAGGAATGTTAAACTGGATCCTGAATTTGATGGGAAGCCAGATTTAATAAACAAACAAAATGGGTGTTACATGAAACCCATTGAAGGAATGGCAGCACCATTGTGGACCGCTTGTCAGCGATCCAGGGACGTCTTTACTAAGGCAGATGAAAAGGGAATTGCAATAATCAAGACGGGATGAAATAAATGTGTGAATAATCATCTCCATTTTAGCTAGGGACACAATTGGCCTGAGTTTAGCAATGTTCCTCAGCTGGTAGAAACAGGAGCAAAACAAACAATTTACATGCTGGCCAAGACTCAAAGCCTGGTCCATAGAAACACCTAGATTATGAGGGTTTAGATTTAACAGAAGAGGGAAGAGAACCACCTTTGGGACAAAGCCAGCTAGAGCAGAAAAAGAAACTAATAAGAAGGAATTGAGGCAATTTTGTAGAAAACATTTTTCGACATTTGGAGGCCTAAATGAGATGTATAGTTCAATATCATCTGCATACATGTAGCAACAGTAGGACAAGACATTTTGAGATTCAGGTGTAGCCAGCAGATATCTGGACCAAGACTTCCTCTTTCATGCTCTGGTCATTGTTTATTGTCCAATCAGCAACTTCAAACCTGAGAATTATAGTTAAAACCGGATTGTTACACAAATAGACTGCAGATGCAGATAGATAAAAAAATAAGCAAATGAAAAGTTACATCTTGCCACTATGCTCTGCCTTTTTTTGCTCTCCACAAGAACTGTTTACCTGCATGCAATCAAAGTGCGCTCAAACATGATTGGTCGATACTACTTGGACTACAAACGGAAACCAGAAAGCTCCTGATACCAAAATCTTGTCCCATTGCCTTCAGATTCTGCATTCATATGCAGATATCTGTTTATAGAGATTAAAACATACTGAATGCCTTTCACATGTTCTGTGAGCCAAATGCCTTGTTTTATCCAACCAACAGCACAAAACCCAACTATACATACTTAAATTACATGAAACACAGAAAATCTGTACATATGACATTCGAATTGATGCAGAAAGAACATCTCAACTGATTAATCAATTGGCAAAAATGTGGTTTTCTTCTCTGTTGGAATTCTACCCAGATGGCTACACATTTACAGTAAAAGGTGATTAGTCCTTATATAATATACTGTACATTCAGATGCAACAATATATTAAATCTTTTCTGGTGCTACCTTGACTGTACTCTGCAGCGTCTGAAGGAGGTTAATATGGCTCTGCTACATTCTGCTGTCCATCTATCTGCCCATCAGTTCTATTTGATGTGTTCAATGCTCCATTGAAAAGAATAGACAAAGAGACTCGGTTGAAAGGCATGGACAGTATAGAGGAGATTTGATAACTCATTGAAAAGCATCTTTTGGGCAGCAGGTTCTTAGCGGCTGTGTGGTGAAAGGCCTGCTGGGAGGTCTGACTGTATTAGTGGAGGTAGAGGCTCTTGTGTTCTGCTCAACTGGAAAACCGCAGGACAAAGACCCGCACTGCCTAATCCCTGCTCGGCTGCAAAACAAAAGAGAAAGCTGCTGCTTTATCAAAACTACAAGGCATTCTGTGTGTCCGTGTGTTGATGTGTGCATGTTTGTGTGTGTGTGATTTTTTCTTTTTTGCAGCTGTGTTCATACTGTGCCAAGAAAATGATTTATTCAATATTTGATGAAGTGGCAGCCAAGCTGTTAAAACCAATGTAGAAACGTGTTGTTTGGAACTTTTTTTTTTTTTTGCCTTCTTGCTGCCTCTCAATCTCAATGTGATTTCTAAACATGTAAATCACCTTCAGTTTTGGGGAAATTGGATCCGCCAGAGTTGCTTTTGCTCACTGTAAAGCAACATTTTGTAGCTGATGATGGATTTGATTCACACTCTGTTTCCACATGTTTGTGCACTTCACAGCGAGTAGGTGGATTTATGTGGAGGAAGGCTGTTTTTTCTTCGTGAAGTGTTATTTTTTAATTCACGATATGGATTTTTTGAAAATCAATCATCTTCCAGATTTGGGACACATTTGTGTTCCACCACATTTATGATAATTACACACAGATTTTTACGAGAGTTTGATATTAAAATTGATTCCTGGTGACTTGTCCACTGTCTACCAACTGTGGTCAAGAGCGTGCAGGGCGAACACCGTGATGCGTATATATGTTTGTGTTAAGGGAGGCTGGTAGGTGGTGGGTGGGAGCTGGGTGAGGACACTCCTATTGTCTTGGCTGTCACGGCTGGGCGACCCCGGAGCCCCTCTGAGGCCCCAAAGGCCCCAGAGGCCAGGCCAAAGCAATGAGTCCGCGGGCCCCCAGGCCGTGAGAACCCCGGCCCTGGTCAATGAGCGCTGGGAGCCTGGGGACCCTGGGAGCAACTGGCTGGGCCATCTGGAGCAGAGAGCAGAGACCCTGACACACGGCTGTCACCCGAGGGAGACACTCAGAGAGACGTGGACGTAGACAATGTCTGCCCCCATGTTTCTGCCTCTGCTTCTGTCACAAACACACACACACACACACACACACACAAACACACATACACACATACACACACATACTCACATGTAATTGACAGCAGAAATGTTGATAAAATTGCTGTGTATTTTAGGGCAAAAGTAGTTAAGTTTCCATCTAAACGTTGCAAAAAATGTTTGCGAATTTTACAGAAAAAATTTTAAATTTTTTATTCACTTTTTCTCAGGACCAAAACATACAAACCATAATGTAACACAACTTCGGCATAAAAGATTAACCAGAAAGAAAGAAATGAGGCACTGCACTTACATAATAATCGACACAATGCTTAATGTATATGATAATTATCGTATGCATGGATCTGATTCATGCCTAATATCCCTAATTCAGATATTTGTCCGCAGTTATTATCCACTTAGGTCCAGATTATGTTTAACTCCCAGAGATCAAAACATTTTATTCTGCCAATAATGTCAATAAATTGCTGATTTATACAAGTTTGCTATAAATCTGCTATTACGGCGTCCGTCTGCTTGTTGTTTTCCCTCTTCCTTTGGCAGTAACATGTTGTACCGAAACAATAACCACATACACTGTGTGGACATAATATATAACAGAAAGTATCTAAATGTACACTCCTTTTATATGCATATCAGGAGTTATACAAGAGATGTTTTCATCATGCTCCATGTTTTTGTCACTTAAATGGACGGTCAGGTCTTCCAACCTTGATGCCAAAATAAATATTGGTATTTTACGTTTCTGAAACTACAGATGAAGTTGAAACTAAACGTTTTTTGAGCCACAAATATGTTGAATTTCTATGTTTATGAACCACGTAGACGTGTGACGATCGCTGTTTTGAACACTTTTGGTTAAGGTTAGGTAAGAGCAGGGTTAGGCAGAAGAAACGCATCTTCTCCCGGTTTAACGTCCTGGGTTGCTTGGTGGCATCCAACTCCGCACCCACCTGCTAATTTTTTTTATAGATCAACGTATCTGTGGTTTGCAGAGACATACAACTCGGCATGTATGTCATTACTGCACATTCATTTTCATTCTACCTTTTAATTAGAATAAAATAACTAAAATTAGCTTGTTTCAGCCTATTGTTATCATCTATTCTATCCCACTCCTATTGTTGTGTTTGGTATATATATACTGTCACATTTTCCTTTTAATAATGCCTTTTTCAGCCTAACATAAGCACTATGAATTACTTTGTTGTTCAAAGTTGCTTTACAAATAAACTTGCTTTAGTTGGAAAAATAACAAGCAATCTCTTTAATGTTTTTCCTGACATTTTAGACACCAATTAATCAACATAATGCAATCCAATTCCCCCTGGAGATCAATACAGTATTAGTGATTCTGATTAATTCATTAAGTCTGTTTCACTTTGTCGCATCAACTTTTCCACCTGAGCCAAGCATAAAAAACTTTTTTTTTTTTTCAATATTTCAGTTGTCCGCACAGGGCTTTTTTTGAATGTGCTAATTGAAAATTTGCATAAAAACAAGTAGATTAAAAGGCACTTAATGAGAACTTTGCCTTGAAGTCAAGAGGAGAGACTTTTATACTCTGTGGGCAGATGTGAAATGTCTCCTCCTACACTAAGTCTATTGTTTTGTTCTAAAAACATGAGAGAGTCAGCCTAAATATAACTGCTTCTTTTCTATCTTACTCCATTTGTCTGTCTGTCTGTCTGTCGATTCTCTCTTCTCTGTGGGAAGACCTGGTACTCTCTCTGATCTGCCACACACACACACACACACACACACACACACACACACACACACACACAGAGACACACACTTTCTCTCTCACACACATGCTTGCAGACAGTTCTAAAGTGAAAACACGGTAGCTGTGGCTGCATAATGGTGCTAGCTACCATTTGAGTGGTGAGTGGTAGTCTTTTCCAGCTGAGCAGATTAGCATAGATCTCCCACGCAGACAGAGTTGACCTTCACTCTGGCAAACACTTGTCAAAATGCCAACGATAATTACCTGCTCTCTTCGCAAACAGCACAATGGTTTATCCACCTGCATCTCAGGCGTGGAGGACGGATCTGTAGTGCTATATGGCTGCCTGTTTTCGGACATACACTGTTTGTAGAAGAAATATAAGCCGCGGGGATTCCTGTGTGACACAGGTGTGTGTCTGGTTTCTGCTTGATATTGTAATATTTACCATTCAGAATTCATCTGGTGGCTGGAGGCTAAAGAAATAAGTGTGAATTACATTTTCTGAACGTTGCCACCGCTTTCAATATGCTCGTGTTGAGACACAGCGTTCATACGGCTGAGATGAAATTAGTTTTGTCAGCATGGGTTTGCACGATCAAGAAACGTGTCAAGAAAACCTGTTTTTTTTTTTTTCTTCTTTGAACACAACAGAGCTCGGCAGTGTCTGTGTCGGATGCCTGATTGTCTGTGTGTTCATGCCTTAACATCTGTATCAATGAGCGTAGAGGTCAGAAAACAACCTCAGTCCTCTCCCTCCCCTCTTCCTCCCCTCTTCCCCCCCCGCTCCCTGGGCACTCTCCTCTCTCCTCCTCATCACTGACTGCCCTCTCTGGTTGAGTGCTTGAATGTGCTCAGTTCGGTGATCAAAGTCTTCCTCAGTCTCTTCTCCTCCATCGCCCCTGGCTCTATGTATGTGTGTGTGTGTATGTGTGTGAGAAAGTGTGCGTGTGAGTGTGAGAAAGTGTGGAAAAGTGTGTGTGTCATCCAGCTACAAGCCCGGCTCTCAGTCGTCTAAACCGTCAGTCTTACTATCTTCTTTCAGTCTCAGTAGTACCCTGCCAGGCTCTCTTGCATCATCTTCCTGTCTGCTAGAGGGCACACACACACACACACACACACACATATTCACACACTCACATACATAAGGTGATGCTTATTCGATTTGACACATCTCACTTTTCTGTCTTCCTCAACATTTATGCATTGTTGATCTCAGAAACTTCTGCTGTCTCTTGCAATCGCTAAAACGCAATTTATTCACTCCACACGTGCATGTATGTGTGTGTGTGTGTGTGTGTGTGTGTGCGTTTGTGTGTTTGCTTGCTTGCTGCAGGATGCAAGATAACCAGAGTTGTGTGAGTCACAGTAAACCGCTAAATATCGCTGCTTTGTTTTGGTGGAAACTTTTTCGTCTCTACCGGGGCGTCAGATGTCTTTTAAATTCCAAGGTCACAATGCTTCTCCCTCATATTTTTTTTGTTTTGACTTTTCTTCTCGTGCCTTCAGGAAGAGAAAATATCTCAAATTGTCAAAGACAGCTATTAAAAATGCTCTAACGGGGCATCTGGAAATCAGCCTAAAACATGTCGTTTTTATCCTTGAGAGTGAGCTTTCACCAGCCACTGACTCTTTGTGCTCGTCTCACAGAAAAAGGTGTCATGTGGAAACGTTTGCTATTGTGTTGAGGAGCCAAGAATGTCCCGACCGATGAATTGAGCTGTGTCTTACACTCCCCTTTATCCTGTTTATCCTTTTCAGTCGTGCTCTTTCCCGTTCTCCATGCTCCTCTGCTCTTCGTTATTCCTCTTTCCTTTCCTTCAGTATTATCCCTGCACCTCGGCGTAGGGTCAGGGCTGCACTGCTCCTGTAAACATATTTACTGTGTCAACATTGCTGTTGCGAAGCAGCTGAAGACAGTAACAGGTGCCTGTCAACAGCCGGCCAGATCTCTAGTGCATTAAAGGATCTTTGCTGTAGACGAGGATTAGTGTCGCCTGGCATTGTTTGTTTGCTAATTCCATCTCCAAGGTATTTGTGGAAAATAGGCATGAATAATTGAAAGCGATTTCTAGTGGACGAAACGAAGCTATCAGCGAATGGAGGGAGATTAATGAGTAGGGGGTGAAACGCAACGCAAATTGGAACAACGGAGCAACCTTTCTCAGACACCCGGAGAGACTCCGAGTCCGTAAACAAAAATTGAATATGCATTGTTTTATTGGTGGGAAAAAGGCTTTGAGATGAGAAAGACATGGATTAAGTGAAGAACACAGCAATATGTTTAAATGTGAAGTGTGTCAAAGCATGATGCTGTGGTATTATGGTACTTTCTCAATTGCCAATACTGAGCATTTTTAAATTGAATCAACACATTGTCTGTACTAAAATGTGTTTCGACAGAAAATCCAACTTTCTGACAAGGTTATGAATATATTTATATTGGTGTCTGAACCCATAAGTAACACTTTGCATCTTTAAGTGTTTGTTCTTGGTGGAATATGCAGCAGATTTTGCTTTTATTTTTCCTTTAACCTGTCGATTTTTAACAGTGTGACACCATCAAAATGCTGCAACATTAGCAGTCAATATTCCAACAAGATCTCCAACCTAAACGGCAGAATTGACTGTGTCAATACCACCCATAACGACCAATATAACAACCCATTGGAGTATTTCGCTGTTCAAGGTACAGAAGTTCTAAAAATAGTGCACACATCATAAAACATGCACATATAGTTCATGGTTGTTAAAAAAGGCTGCAGTTTCATTGAATTTGGGCTACAATACCACTGATCTGTGTTTAGGGCCCAAAACGTCCTGGGAAGGCGTTAAAAAAGACAGTTTAACAGTGAATAAATGTACGTAGATGCCGGAATTGAAGGTTTTACAAGGATGTGACTACCGGAAGTGACATAGTTGCATCAAAACATGAGGCACAGAAGTTCAGTTATGTTCAAATCACATCGTTTATTTTGTTTTCACATGGGACACAAACCCCGTTCTCCTTGATGAAAGTCCGACGTCTGTTCAACGCTTTCACCGTCCAGTTTGAGACTGAATCGTCTTCCATAGTTGCTAAGGATGGGCATTTGGAAAAAACCTACCAACGTGAGCATCTATAACGTTATTGATCAATTAATCGATTAATCGTTATGTTTTTATACATACTCCAGTATGTATAAAAACATGCATACACGGGCAACATAAAAGATATATATACAGTACTATGCAAAAGTCCGTTTTGATAACGGATGCTTTTATTTTGAAAGGACCTGTCGATCGTAAAACTAAATAAAGTGAGATTATTCTGTAAAGATAATGCCCCCCGAAGAGGTATGAGGTTAGTTTTCACAGTAATCTTGCATATTTAAATGCGTTTTGTTTTGAAATACGTTTTGGATCAAATGAAACCTAGTAATTCATGCAAGCAAGGTTTGATACAGTAAGCTAGTTTTGCTCAAATTAATACTTTTGTATTTCTGTATGTTTTATAATTGCTATTTCAGTTTGCAAACTGTAGCTTTATCCAACTTAATTCTCAGCTCATTGGCTTATTCAACTGAATGCTTGGACGTGTTTCAGTTCAGTGAGTTCTGATACACAGTCATAGATAGAATTAAAAAATATACAGATCGATTAAAAATTCTATGTCATCGACTAAATTCTTCATTACAATTAATCGATCATCGATTAATTATTCCCATCCCATCTCTAATAGTTGCTACCAGTTATTAGGTTATTAGCCCTCCTTAGTCATTTTCAAGGGTCCGATGAGAACACTCTGCAGTAAAATGAGCCTCACATGTCTGGAATGCAATAATGTGTAGTAGCGTTATATATAAATTCATGATTGTGAGACAATATAGTGCCAGAGATTTGTAGTAGCTATTGGATCCTACAATCATGTTCCCCAGAGGATGAATCCTAAAGTTGTGATCCCTTGACTTTTCATCTATTGCCACCACTGGCTTAACTTGGTTTTGAGTGAATTGACTTGTCAACTATAATGGTTGGAGTGTCTTTATATGTGCTTAACTACACCCCAAGCCCTCTGCCACCATGAGCCAGTCCATAAAGAAAACCAAATAACATGGAGGGATAATAAGTACTATATACCTGACCCTGAACAGTTAGCATTTAGCTCCTACAGCCTCCAAAAGATACTGGCATGTCTTCTTCTATGATTAATCCTGATTTGTCAGGTATTTAATTCACTGGAATAGTCAAAAAGAGACATTTATTTTCTTGTTTTTTCCAGAAAACTTATTATATAATGATAAATATGAGTATAACAGTAAATAATTTACATGTACCCTAATGGAGGATTTTCTCCACATTATACATGTGTTGGACTTTTCCATTTGGAGCTTATTTCTTCTTGATATTCTTTGTTTTGAAGATAATATTCAACCCATAAGATCTACAGTCATACTGAGTGTGCATAAAAAACGAATGAATACGATATTTGTGTGTTTGTTTGGTACAAGCAGTTCCAGTTAGCAGGGACTCGTCATAATGTGGCTCCACATTTTTATAATTGATCTTCTCTGGATTTGAGCCAAAGTGTTGTTGATGTGATTTTTAGTATCTAGGACTTTAGCATGATCTAATTTCCAGCTGAGCCGTGCAGGGCGGCTGGCGGCGACACATTTCCTCACACGTGGTGGTGAACATAATAACACAATGGCTCACTGGCTTCATGTTTTATGAACTGACAAAACGGCACACTTTTCCACAAAATCGTAATGAGACGGAGACAGTCACACATCAGAGTTTTCTCTCTGCATCCAAACAGAGCACGCTGAAGAAACATTACACATTAGATTTAGATTGTGTGCTTTCAGAAACATTGCAGATCCTGTGTCTGTAGCCGCCTTTAGGATTTTTTTGTTTTGTCACAACAACAGCAGGAGCCGAAGAAGCTGTCTGACCATCGAGATAGCCAATACTTATACGGGCTTGAGCACCATGTTGAGCAGAAAATCCAACCTCCTCTTCGATTCTGCCACCAGCACTACTCTCTTATTCCCCATTTGTTTCATCCCGACCCCTCCACCCCACATCTCTACACCCCCCCATCCCTTCATCTTCCACGCCCGCACCCACAGTGAAGAGACCCTGTGCTGATGGCCCTCATGTCGAGAACAGCAGGCACTTGTGCATCATGTTTGTTGTGCGCACAGTGGTTTGTATACTTGATGGGTGCTACTTTATGAGGCAGCAGATACAAATAGCTATGTAAATGAGCTTCTTTCCATCTCCTGCTACTGTATGAGTCATAATTCAATAAAAGAAAAGCAGTGAAACATTTCTCATTATACTGAACTGAACGTTTGTGAAGCTTTTCGACTTAAAAAACAAAGTTTAGTCGCAGTCTTTATGTTCCCGTTTGTCTGGGATTGAAGCCTTTTATCCAAAGTAACATGCAGCTATAGAGCACTTTTTACTGAACGTACATCTGTCGGTGCATTGCTCCTGGGTCACTGCTCATGTGGAGTCCAGTCAGTTTTTAGGGTGGTTTATATGTTACTGTTGGCTGTTTATGTTGCAGTCTTAACATGGTGTACAGCTTATGATTGCATTTTTGTATTATGCTGGTATCATAATGTGTACAGCTTATCCTAGCTTTTTTCTGTATGTAAAACATTGTTTCACTGTACTAATACTGTACATGCCTCTGCAAACTGCCCCTGGAGACAAATTGTCTCAAAGTGTTGAAATAGTTCATATACTTGAACAGTGGTAGAAGAAGTATTTAGATCCCTTTCTTAAGTAAAATTATTAATCTCACACTGTGAAATTACTCCACTACAAGTAAAAATACTGCATTCAAAAGCTACTAAGGTAAAAGTACAAAAGTATCAGTATCAAAATGTACTTAAAGTATCAAAAGTAAAAGTATTTGTTTTGCAGAATGGCCCCACTCAGATTGTTTTATATATTCTAAATATATTATTAGATTATTTGTATTGATGCATTTATGTAAGCAGCGTTTTGCTGTTGTCCTGGTACGGTTATTTTTACTACTTAATATACTTTTATGTGGTTTAATTTATAAACATGCTTTTTATTTTAAAGTGATCATATTTTTTTTGTTAAATTTTGACCTGAAAAGTAGCTAAAGCTGGCAGCTAAATGTAGTGGAGTAAAAAGTATAATATTTGCCTCAAAATGTAGTGGTGTTGAAGTATAAAGTCACATATGTGGAAATACTCACATAAAGTACACATAGCTCAAAATTTGACCTAAGTACAGTAATTGTACAAATGTGCAGATTTTTGTTTCATTAGAATATTAATTGAGTGAACACATTCTTTGAAACAGTGAATTTGTCTCACCCCATTAGCAGAAATTTAAATAAGGAATATCACATTTTTAGGACTTGATACTAGCCCTAATGACTTGTAAGGGTGAGGAAAAAGTATGTTTTCTTTATGTGTAACATTTAAAGAAGCATTAAAGCCATCAATTTTCTCTTTCTACGAACAAAAACCCCTCTCTAAGAAGAAAAACGTCATTTGCTCTTCTCTTGTGGCACTGATTCTCAATCTACTGTGGCGTGACAATAAGTTTACTCCTACTTTAATAATCTCTCTTGAAACACAACAGCTCTTCCCTGGTTGTTGCAAAACATAAGCCAGTATATGACGCAATAAAAAGCCTCCCCACTGTAGCTTTAGCTAAAAAAATCCATAAAAAACAAGATGTTTTAGCTGAAAAAATGCATCAAATGATTCATTGCTTATTAAAGATCACGTCTTTCATCTGATTGATTAATCAATCATCTGTGCTTCATCCCTACTCTACAGCCTCTAAACCAGCTGTAAAATATTCCAAACTTCAGGAGTGACTCATCTCCAGTTGCGAAAGCTTTTCATAATGAGGTTAAAGATATATTCTGAAGAGATATATATTGTTTTTTGTTGAGCGCGGCTGTTAATGGACTTGTGTGTATCAAAGAGGCTGCAGATGACACTTAAAGTGCTTGAAACCACAAAGGGTTGGTACAAAACAAAGGGAGATGGCCATACATTTGCTTCCACGATGTAGGCTTTCTAGGTGTGTGTATTTGTGTGTTCCTACAGTATACCACTGTCTGAGCTCATGTGTGTGTGTGTTTTTACTCCTAATGGTACATCCGCACTAAATTGGCCCCTGAATGCAGTGCGCTCTGTCAGTGGTTTTGTGAGTTACAAGTGTAGAGAAACAAAGAGAGCCAGGGAGCTTCAAAGCGGGTGGGTGACATTTCGGGCTTTCCATCTTCAAAGCACTATTTGCTTTTGTAGTTCCTCTTTGAGAATAATTATATATTTTTTTTCCGAAAGGATTACAGCTGTCTGAAAACAGAGCGTAGAATTTGAGGGCCATTTCGTAACAAGGATACACAATGAGCTGTCATTATTTTGAAACACATTTATTCCACAATTATTTGCGATTATGCATAATTTAACACAACCTTTTTTTATTAAAGCATATAAGACACGATCACAGTGTTGTTCCTTATTGGCAGCTATTGGCGGTGAATTGATCGTTGATCCCACGGAGCCACCCGGTGAGTGTCTCCAGATGGGGGAGACGTCAAATCCACCCTGTCCCCTCATTTTCATTCACCTCTCTTCCTCTTGTCTCTTTCTTCCACCCCCCCTGCTCGTCCAAGTGCCTCTCTATAATTCATGTCCAGGTGCAGCACCAGCTTTCTTTGGCACGGGGCTTGACAGAAAGAAAAAAAAA
This sequence comes from Centropristis striata, assembly GCF_030273125.1. Classification (NCBI taxonomy): domain Eukaryota; kingdom Metazoa; phylum Chordata; class Actinopteri; order Perciformes; family Serranidae; genus Centropristis; species Centropristis striata. The sequence continues at coordinate 14,451,151 of NC_081539.1, forward strand.
AAACAGATGTTCAATTTTCACTTCCTTTGTGCATCTCTCTATATCTGTTTGTGTTCTTGTGGACCACTTTTGCCCCCTTTTACCTGTAATGCAGATTGTGGTGTCCCTGTAATTCAGCATGAGCAGTAATTAAGGTGAGCCGCGGCCGTGACGAACCAATGATCCGCGTTCACGTGGATTTAGATGTTACGGTTTGCATGTATGTCTGTTTGTTGTTACCTTTGTGCTGCACCTAAGAAATGTAAAATTATACAAAATTGGCTAAAAAGACGTGTGAATAATGTTAAATTCTCTTTTCTTTTGATGCTGTTTTTTCGGACATTGTGAGAAGCGTGAACACCAAGATGTGCCCATGGCACAGCTGTATTTACATGCAGCTTCTGTGCATCATGTCATACAAAACGCATGAACCCCCCACTGACTGCAAAGCTGTGGGAGTGACTGAACTCTGCAGGTGGATATCTATATTGCAAAGTGACATATCCTGTATAATGCAGAGTCGAGGCGAGAAGAGAGCTAGATTGCACTGCTGTCTCTACCTGGAGCAGATGTTGTATGTTTGGATATCACAGAAGTGATTTTCTTTGCTTCTAAGTCAGGGGTTAGCAACTACATTTGTTCAAGAGCCAGACTTTTCCCAAGCAGACACTGTGGGAGCCGGACTTTCAAATAAAGAAAATATAATATACTTATGCCTAGTTAGCCTATCAGTGTTTGATTTTTTTCACTCTCTTACTAAATTCATATCAGTGTCAACAGACTCCTTAAAATCATGGGAAATCCAGAATGATAACTAAAATATGCTCTCAGACTTGAGTGATGGTTAAAACTGTGATAACGGAAACGTAATTGTAATTATGCTTAATGCCAGTACGCATTACTTCCTTTTTGTATTTTCTGAATTCATTATTCTGTGGGCCGGGCTGGAAGCTTTAGTGTACTGTATGTGGCCCGCGGGCCGCCATTTGGTGGTCGATGTTCTCAGTTTTAAAATTAAGCACTTTGTTCAGCATGTATTGCATTATATGATCACAACAAGGGTTGAAAGATGTTGTGTGAGGCTCATTTTTAGATCAGCAAGATTGTTCAAAAGTTAAAATATGTCAGATCGGTATCAACCAACCATGTTTGAGCAGGATTTTGTTAACTGCAGGTAATCCCTTTCTCTTTGCATTGAATGAAAAACAATCTCGTAAGCGTGATTTTTAGCGCTTTTTAATGGAAACATTAAACATCCATTGACTTTGGATTTTGTCAAGGTGTCTCTTCTGCGAGCAACAACAAAAAAATGCCCCAAAAAGCAGCTGTGTGGCGGGACACACTTCCAACAGGGTCGAAAACCTATGACTAAGTTTTTAAAGCTACGCAAAAGAAACATTTTCATTAGCTTTTAGAAAACTGATCTGTATTTATATGCAGAGTATCCAGTGGTACACGTTGTCTCTCAACTTCACACTTAATTCTTGTGCATCATAAAGTTTTACACCTCTACACATATATTTTTGGAAGGGCAGGCGATAATACAGTATTTACATTTTGAGGCAGATATAATGGCAACCCTAAACAGTGTCTATATATAGTCAATTTGTTGTTTTAAATGGTTAAAACACCATTTTTAAACCACTGCATCAGCTTTACAGACCCTGCCTCATTTTCACAGGCACAATGTCCACATTGACTGCCTTTTGGCAGTAGCATGCCTATATTATGTCCATTGTTTTTTACATTATGAGCATTGAAACCTGCAATAATAGATTCACCTCATTGTAATTTCAAATTTCAAGAAACAGGGAATAATCAACTATCCTATACAAATGGTTCCTGTTGGGCACATTTCCTTCTTTCCCACAATAGGACCCTGGCTGTACTGTCCATGCAGTGTGTGTCCTTATGTTCATACTGTACGTGTGTATCTATGCGTATGTGTGTGTTTGGGTGTGTGTGAGAGTGAAACGAGTACCACAGGGATGCATTTCAAAATAGGTCGTTGCTAATCCCCCTTAAAAATGAACGTTCCCCTGCCATGCACCCAACTGAAAGAGAAAGAAAGTGTAGAAGGAAGACAGAAAGAAAAGACAATGAATTATGGATAAGTTTTAAGAGGGATATTGCTCCCTGGCCTCCTCACTGTTTTTCATTTCTTTCCTCCTCCCTCCCTCCCCCCGTCTCTCTCTTTCTCTCCGTGTCCTCTGCCTCCTCTTAAATCGATACGGGCTGACTGTCATGGGTCAGTGGCCTGTATGCATCAGGCTGGCCTGCAACAGAGGAGCACAGTGTCTCCCAGGGCTCTCTGTGGAGGTGATAACTCGTTCCTATCTCAAACCACTCTTTAAGGCTTTCAATTTAACTCCAGTATCCACCTAAAATGACTTGGGGTGCCACAAAGAAAAGAAATATATATGTAGGATCATTTTTCCCAGAAAGAAATGCTTAAATACCTGCAGCAATATCTTTGCATAGATTGAACGGATTAAAGTATGTCCAGCCTGAAGACATTGTGGATTATGTTGTATAAAGTTTTCACTAAAAAGATGTATTTTATTGGAGATAATTGCATCGCTCTCCATTGACTTTGAAATTTGTCAAGGTGTCTCTTCTGCTAGCAAACAACAGAAAAATGCCCAAAAAGCTGCTGTGTGGCAGGACACACTACAAACAGGGTCAAGAACCCATAACTAAGTTTTTATAAGCTGCCGAACAGAAACACTGATCCTTTAAGAAGACAAAAGTCGATAGAGGCAATAAGCGTGAGGCATCGTCAAGAAGAATGGGCACGAACACAGCATTTATATTAATTTTGGCCTTTCCTCCCCATTCAAACTGCATTGTAGGCCACTGCTTTTGTAAAAATTCATCCAGAATGAAGATTTTCAGTGTTTTTGGAGTGTAACGGCTCTTCGTTATCTCCTTTGTGACGCATCACACATTAAGCAACATTTATAGTCATTGCAAACCTGGCAAAATAGTTCTAATTCAAGACTTTTTCCACGTTTATACATAAGGAAAGAGACATCAGAATGAATTAGAAGCCGTGTTTCTGTTAAAGTCAAACTGAATTTCAAAGCAGAATTTTCAAATGCTGCATTAAAGAATATGCAAATTGGGGCGTCCCGGTGGCTCACACTGGTAGAGCGCTTACCATGTAGGCTGAGTCCTTGCTGCGGCGGAGCCGGGTTCGAATCCGGCCTGAGCTCCCTTTGCCACATGTCTTCCCCTCTATCACCCCCTTTCTATCTATCACTATCAATAAAAAATAAAAAATAAAAAAGAATATGCAAATTAGGGACGTTTCCATCTATTTAGAGCGAATAAACAAAGCTGCATAGATGTACTTTGGTCAGAAGATAGCAGTGTAATGTATAGCTGTAGGCTAATCCATCAGTAAACAGGAGAAGAAGTAGAGATTGTGCAAGAGAGAATAAACAAAACAGAGGTTGCTAATTGGACAATTTTGGCCACCCACGAGAGAAAATGGAGAGAGGTCTACAGGAATTACATTCAATTGTGCAACTTATAATTGTTCTTTTGGGTTTTCCGGCGGAAACAGTTGATCATGTGGGTTAAATGATTGATATGTCAGAAAAAGGGTTTCCATCTCCTGTTTGGCTCATTAGTTATTTTTTCCAAGACAAAAAAACACCTCAAGCAAGTGTAAAAACCTTTATGCGTGTTTCCATCAAGCTTTTTTCATGCAAATCTACGACAAATGTGCATAGAAATTAGGTGATGGAAGCACAACTATAGAGTGACTGATGCAGCCAGTCAGCCTACCAGTAATATCTTTTTTTCGGCCACTGAAAGGCTATCATCTTCGTTGCGTGATTGGCAAACATGGCATTAGGATTAGGATTATATCATCCATTGGTATACTGTAGTGTTGTCATTTGGACGTTTTAAAAAAAAAAATAGTGCTTGTGTTTTTGAGAACGAAGGAGAGGAATACCTCAAATATATGCGTGGACGTGTTGACTTGGCCTCTGTATACCTAATGGTATGTGTGCAGCAAGCATTTTTTCACAAAGTTAAATATCCAAATATCAGTTTTATACTGATTATATTTCTGTAAGTTAAGCACTTTCACAGTAAGCAGAAAGCTATGCAGTATTTAATAAAATGTATTTAATAAAATGCTCTTTTAGCACGTCTTTCAGAACACTTCCTATTCAGCTGCATTGCTTACATACCAGACAGATGTTAAATTTATGCTTTCAGTGTTTTTGTGTTTTAGGAATGGGAACTAACTGTTACTGTTATGCACACAGTGGATGTGCTGGTTGGGAACGGGGCTTTTGATTTTTAACATAACCTTTAACGTAACTGCACATAATGTGGAATAAAATGCTTTGTGACCTTGGAAATAATGGTCGGTCACCACTTCAGGTGCTGAGCTTCTTAGCCAGTCATGCTATTGTTTGCTGCTTATGTTAGCTTAGCACGCTGTTGTATTGTGTCTTTTGTATTTTTGGTTTCGGAGAGGATTTAAAAACAGAATCCACGATCCAAACTCTTCCATGCTGATTATGTCTCTTACTACAGCCCCGTGTATTCCACTTCAACCTGCAGAGAAATCCAAAGCGTGACAAAAATCTTTGTAAAACCAGAAAACAAAGCCGCTATACTTCACAAGTGGCCTGCAATCTTTCAGGAGAATATGAGCAATTCTATTGTTATTTCAAATCAGACTGCAGTTTATGTGCATCACAGCGGAGTGTGTGTGTGTCTCGCCACAGGCTTCCTCACACTCCAAGTCCAATTACCTGTGTTAAGGCCACATGTGAGACGGGGGATTACAGCATATTATTCCAGCACAAACAACAGTCTCTGTGCACCAACCTGCAGGCAGCCAGACACAGGCAACCGAGGAAGGTGTGAGAGGTGTTACATTAGCACCTGGATGTGCGAACAGCAGACTAGTGACCTTTTACTGGTGACTGATACACTACCTGGAAAACTTGTTGGCCTCCTGTGGATTCCTCCTCTGTCCTCAACTCTTCTCGATATCTTTCCGCCCCTGCCTCTCACTTTTCTTTGCCCTTCTTTTCTTTGTCTGATGTGTCTCTCTCTCTCTTTCTCTCTGTCTCCGTGTCTTAAATCAAGCTTTTCATTTCATTCTCCATTTTCTCTGCCTTACTGTATCTATTGAAGCGCTCTCCACAGAACCATAGCCTGTCTCAATTCTTCTCTCACAATTTGACAGTTGACTTTGACTGTAGTTTAACCAGAGGATGTTATTCAAGATGTCGCCTCTTTCTCTTGACTCCTTGTCACCATTTGAAATGTTCTTGTGATGCTAAATACTCTATTAAACCTGCTCAAGGCACCCCTGAAAATACATCTCCTGCACAGGAACACATCTACAAACAGTCCCAATTCTCTAGCCACAATGTCACATCCGTCTTTTTTACATTTTATTGCATTTTTTTATTATTATTACATTTCAGCCCTGTCTTCTTGCTTGTAACATGTAGCAGCTCACCATGCCTGTACAAATCGCTGTGACTGAACATCCGTGAGACACACAACTTCCTTCAAGTCACCTGCCAGGGGCTCTAATTAGACTGATAAGCAGTGCAACTGGAATCAGCTCTTCCTGGTAATCAGCCCCACGGAGCCCAGACAGACGGCTAAATGAGGAGGAGATGAGCCATGCAGCCCAACAGGTGTCCTTAAAAAGACAGGGAGGTGTGCTTATACAGTCTTGTCTTCCCCCTCTCTAACTACTCGAGTTGACTCTCAGGAGAGTTTGGAACATATATAGAGAGATTCTGCAGTTATTTAGGAAATGAATACTGAAAAAAACAGTATGTCGGCGCTTCTGTGGTGTATAGATTTAATCATCACGCTGTGAATCTGAATCACTGCCTCACTTTTAAAAGGAATTGTTTGAGAAACTCGGCAGTAAGATGATTGATTGGGAGTTGTGGGGGTTATACAATAGCAAACACACTAGTCAAACTGTGTATTTTGATTTTTGAATTGCATCCCATCCTGAATAAATTTCTTGCTTTTTCTCTTTGCAGTCGCAGCTGCTCTGCTTTAGACATATAATAATGATGATCACATTTTGTCCTGAAGCAAAATAGTAATAACAAAAAAAGAGCCGGGTGACACATCAGGCAGGCTGAATACAGAATGATATCAGAACTAATAAAATCTCAGAAGGGAAATGTCATATTTGTCATTTTGACACCTGCGTGAGACTGTTGTGTTACACTTTCATTTTACACCCACCACTCCCAGCTGTACACAGGAAGGCAACACGACGAGATTAACACTGCGATCTGAGGAGCAGCCAGGATGCTTCGCAGAGAGGGAGGCAGACAGAACGCAGCTCTAGGTTACTTTATCCACTCTGAGGAAAAAAGATGTCCACTGCACTGTAGACGCGGTTGCAAGCATCGACTTAAAGGCAGCAGACTGCAAACATGTTTGCTTTGACATTCACCTCCTCCAGCTGAAAGCATCTCGAATACCTCGGTGAAAAAACAGCCTTGGAAATTTAATTTAAAATGCTCTGGCGGTGTGTTAGCTGGAGTTGGAAGGTTGTAATTGGTTGAAAAAGGAGACAAAACAGAAACTTTGTAATCAATGCATCTTTCAAGTGTGTTTTCTTACGGTTGTTCTGATGAGTTTATAATCGGTCAGGAGCGCATTAGCAGCTCAGCACATTGAGAGTCTGATTGAGGATCCATTTTGGATCAGTGTTAGAAAATGGTGGCATCATGTAAGAGTTTGGGAATTTTAGGGGGTGGCTGATGTAGATGAAGGTTTGTGGTTGTGGTTCAGCAGTTGAGCTGCCCATCACGGTCAAGATTAGCTTTATTTGTAAAAAAAAAAAAAAAAAAAACACAGCCGCTTACTTTGCTTCAGGAGTCTTTTGGGCGTTTCTGAGTCCTTTTCATTCTGCCTGTATTTACCACTTAAAATTATGACCTGGTAATTGTTTTTTCACTTTGACTTTTTGAAGCCAAAAAAAGCTCTACGCTGCTTCGTTTTTGCGTGGTGACGTCATGAAGAAATCAGAGGTTCACACAGCTGCCGGTCATGTTACGGTAGATCCATCATGGTGAAAATTTAATATGTCATAGTGATGATTGTCTTCAGTCACAAATCTGTGTCCTTGTCCATGTGTAGATGATCTGTGTCATCTCTAGATTGTTTGATGATAGATCCTGTTTTCAGATCAAATCCACTTGATTATCAGAGCCCGGCCTCCCCCTGCTTACCTCACCCTGTCTCTCCTCCTCTCCCTCATATTCCTGACTTGAGTGATGGCGCTTGTGATTCCTAATGACAGTCGGAACAAATCTACGGTAATGAGGTCACATTGGGTTCTTTTTTTTCTCCTCTGAAATCACCCTTCACAGCTCCGCACAATCAACCTGTTCCTGACACTCAGACCGGGTCCTGGATCCAAGCTCCAGTGAAGCGACGTGAAACAGATCAATTCCTTCCTCGAGAAGACCTCCCTGCAGCCAAAATGGACACCCTGTCCTTCTGAGCATGTCTGTTTTTTCATTTTTTTCCCAATATCCATGACTTATTATCTCTTGACTCACTGGAGCTCATATCCTGGCCCCATGTTAATGCCGCCTGCTACGTTTCCAAACTCAGCCTTATGACAGCTTTAGCATATTTATTGATTTATTTAGGGCTTTTCTAGTGTGTGTATTTGCGGACTTCTTAGCCGACTCATCTATGATAATGCATTTATCTATAACAGAAGAGGTATGTGTGCACGCTTGCATGAGCACTCACATCCACGTAATGATGTGTGTTTCTCCTGGCTTGAGCAGGATGTCTGCACCAACACATCATTACGATTCGTTCGAGCCATTAGCTTCTGGAGAGCAAATTGTGGATGAAAAGCACAACCACGCAGCCGTATGTGTGTGTGTGTGTGTGTGTGTGTGTGTGTGTGTGTGTCTATGAATATGTACAGTATGTGTACTTGTGGGTGTGCAGTCTGCCCTCCTGTGTGTCAGTGTGCATACTCAGTATGTGTGTGCTCAGTGATGTGGTTAGTAATGTGGAGACCTGCAGGAGACGGTCCGTGGAGAGAGCCTGCAGGATAATTGCTGCCACAGTGACAGGTAGGGCTGCCTCTGTCAGAGTTCCCTCAGTGGGGAAGCAGTGGAGGGGTGTGTGTGTGTGTGTGTGTGTGTGTGTCTGTGTGTGTGTGTGTGTGTGTGTGTGTGTGTGTGTGTGTGTGTGTGTCTCTGCAGCTCTGTGTGTCAGCTTTGCCATCCCTTCCTCCAATAAGCTTTTCCCCAGTAGGCTCCCTTCAGACGGTGGCAGACTTCCAGATGTTTTCATCTTGTATCACACACACATCCAGGGAAAGAAATGAAGCATCTTTTACAGAGAGCATCAATCTTAAATCGTTTGGATATACATTTTACCCAAGGAAAGACAGAATGTTTTTCATCTTGCTTCAGCGCATCATGTAGTATCTCTCACACACAGAGTGTATTTCAGTTGCAAAATGCTGAATACTTGAGAGGACTCTGCATGCGGATGCATAAAGACTTGTTGAAATTTCCATTTACACTGCATTAAATGTTTTTTATGTAAAACCTATAATAAATACTGTTATAATCTGCTTATAGCACTATATAATTAAAGCTAATATAAACATTTATAATGCTTTATGACTATAATAATAGCATGTTATAAAGTGTTTGCTAATGTTTAATAAGCTCAAGTATTACATTAACAGTGTTTTTGCAAGCCCATGTTAATAATGCATTATAAACATACTTATAATGCTTTATGTGGTTACAATTACCTACCTCCTTACCCTAACTCTAAACCTATAATCAAATTATTATAATGCATCATAACTATGAGGATTGAAAAACACTATGACCAATGCATTCTTATCCCAACTTGTCGGATACGGATATTTTATCATGGCCCTCGGCGTGTGACAACAGCGCACACGGAACCGGCTTCGGCTTTGGACGAGTTAGAGACCATGAGTCACTTTATGCTACCTAGATGCATAGTGAAACAGTTAACTGTAGGCAATAGAACCACTTGACTATGGTTAGGGTAAAAGAACACGGTTGGGCTTAAAAATAACTACTTCTGCACTTAATAACTGGACACAGTTACACAGGTTTACTCCGAATAACAGCACTTCAAATAGGGTATGAACGTCGATCTCCTGGGTCAAAGTCCAGGGTTTTGCACCAACCCACCTCGCCTCCCTCCTGCCCTCAGCGACCTTGGCACTATTTTTATTACGTCATTTTCTCTAAGCGCCACGGATGAGTTTACATTACCCGCTGCGTCTCTTACACACGCTAAAGGGCACCTTGTGCCGTGACGGGCCGTGACAAAACGTTGGTATGTCGAGTTGAGCATGAGACCAGGCTGCTATGACCTTTGCCAAAAAAGGTCAGCGAGTGATCAGAAACGCTGAAGTATTATGATGCTTGATATTATAAGCCATTATAAAATGCGTTATAACGTGTTACGTTTATTGTTGTAAAGCATTATGAATGTTTTTCACTGCTTATAACTATTTTTATACAGTGCTTTAAGCAGATCATAACACATGTTTATAATGCATTATAGACATGGGCATTATAAAAAAGTGTTACCTAATGCCTTATTGAGAGCAAAGCTGCCAGTTTGTGTTGCCAAAGGTCATCGTCAGACCCAGCAGCGTGGCTCTGCAGCATGCCGGACTTGTGATGACCATGATTGTTTCAGATGTGCGTCGTTCACCTCATCACTCACTGTAATCTTCAAACCTATCTGTTATATGTGAGTGATTGTCAGATGTGATTTACGTCGCATATGTCACACATCTGCAGATTGTCATCTCTGAACGGGAGCGTAAACGATGTAAACGTGTCCTGGTGAGAATGCAGAGTGACATCCGTGGGGTTTCTCCCACATCTGGACGTGCCTGCCTTCCAAGTTATTTGCCGGTGCTGCTTCTGTTTCCCCCGATCTCCTGCAGTCCGTGAAAGAATTGGTGTCAGCGCCTATCAAAGGCAAAATGCCTATTCTACACAGAGTGTCAAAGCAGCCACAATCTATTAATCAAGCAGCCGGCAAAGAAACAGATATTGTGTGTGTGTGTGTGTGTGTGTGTGTGTGTGTGTGTGTGTGTGTGTGTGTGTGTGTGTGTGTGTGTGTGTGTGTTTGTGTCTGTTTGCATGTCTGAACTTGTGTTTGTGTGAGCAGCAAAGTCTCATCCAGGTGTATTATTCAGCCATCTTTGAAAGGGGCCTCTAATAAGGGAGGATGCAATTATAAATGTGTCATGTGGGTTGTGTTTGAAAAAGGAAGGAGGCTGTAATGTGTTTGATACCGTACGCCGCGGTGAGGTCTGCAGCGGACACAAGGCGCATGCTGATTGCACCGCTACAGCCATTACAGCAGCTGAAACCAGGCTTCATCTCCTGTGTCGCCTTTTAGCTCCGTCTGTAACGTGTCAACCAGAAAACATTCTTTGGCGTCGAAGAGGAAACATTTTGTGATGTGTAGTTTTCTGCAGGAGAGTTGAGTGTATTCTGTTAGATAGTGAAGGTTTGTGGTGTGTTGATTTAGGCTGAATAACAGCAGTTGGTTTGTTTGGGAGCTCTGTTGGCTTATCCACAGGAAACGATCGATCAGGGTGAATAAACAGTGAGCCAGCCAGGACCCCCTGTCGCTAACAGCATGGCTCTACCATGTGACAGACATGGTGGTATATGATTGGCACCGCTGATTGGATATTAGAGCCTAATGATGTCACGGCTATCATCATGTTGGATATACTGGGGGAGAAAAGATGGCTTGTTTTCCATTCAGTTGAATTATTTGGCTTAATGTAACTCCATATTAACTTTTTAGGGATAAATGTTGTATTGAATTATGTCTAATTATATTAGATCCCTATCATAATCATAAGAGAGAGAGCCATAATGATATTACGCGATACATTAATCAGCGCGGAAACGATTAGACAATCGATAGGAAATTAATTAACAGCATTCTACTAATTATTTAATCTTTTGAATCATTAATTAACCTAAAATTCCAAACATCCCACCTTCTTAATGTGCAGGTTTTAAACCTTTGTCTAATTTATCTCAATTATGCTGCAGCAAACAATCATTTTCACTGTTGATTAATCTGATCCGTCAATTATTTTCACAATTAGCCGATTCTTTGTTTGTGTCTCAGTTTCCTCAAACCTAAGTCTAAGTCATATTCGGCAGTCCTACACTTTAAAAATACTGAGTTTACTATTGTAAAAGGCTAACAAATATTCACAGTTGCTGTTAATCTTGGCCCAATCTCCATTGTAAAGACAGATATTTGCTCTTGGTGGGACAAACCTGGTAAAATAAAGGTTACATAGCATAAAGCTAGAAACTGTAACAGTGATTTTTGACACGGATAATTCACAATCATCAAAGTCATTGCAGATTTATTTTGATCAGGTTTTATCTTACTACTTGGTTAATACTTGGATTTTGACTCTTGGTCAGATAAAACAAGCAATTTCAAGACATCGCCATAGAACATTTTGATGGTTATTCTTTGACTATTATGTATATACAGTAAATATGACGGAATTTTACTCATTGATTTATCTACCAGCTATTTTCTCCATTAATCATTCGATGAAATGTTAGGAAATAGTGGGAAACTGTCCACCACTGCTCATTAAAGACCAAGGTCATGTCTTTAAATGTCTTGTTTTGTCAGTCAAAAATCCAATGAAATTCAGTTTAATTTAATATTTAAAAAAACGGAGAAAAAAACCCAAGAAATATTAATTTTTAACAGGCTGAAAACAACATTTTCTGCAAAAGAATTACTGTAATGATTAAAGCTGAAGTAGGCAGGAAAATAGAAAAAGGCAAATAAAAATTGCCAGAATTTTAAGTAGACTAAGACCTCTCGACCTCACCCTCACCCTCCCATCTCCGCTGAAAACAACTGTTTTAAAAAATGACAGCCAAGATAAAAACTTTTACAGCTAAACAGTGGAATAAATACTTCCTTGAAAACAGACGTTCAGGCGCAGTGAAATTCTTGCAAATGTCATTAGAAGCACGAGGCAGTGGATTATTTTTTGCTAATTTTTTGTCTTATGTACTACTGTTACAATATGGCGAGAGCTTCACCAGGTATGACAAAAAAAAAACATCAAAACTAATCAAAATAGTTGACTTAGTTTTCTGTCAATTGAATAATTGTTGCAGCTCAATCAACAATTAATGAAGCTATCAATCAAATTTATAAAAATATTTATATAATAATCACCTCAATCTTTACACACCTCCTGATTTAGTTTTGATTCGATAATTGTTTAATCTTGATTAGATATTAGCACATAATGATCTCACTGGAAAGAGGCACTGCATGTTTATTTGTTTGTTTTTTTGTTTGTTTTTCTACCTTTGCACTCTGATCCCCCTCTGGCTCAGCTCCACCTTGTCTCTCTTTTCCATTTGTAGGTTATCTCAGAGGTGCAGGTCCTTTGATTTGGTGTCTTGATTTATATAAGCCAAGGAGCAGAATAACAATTGATACGCCTGAACCAGCAGAGACAGAGGAGAGAGTTGGTCTGTGGGATTTTCTGAGCGTCTATATATATATATATATACATATATGTGTGTGTGTGTGTGTGTGTGTGTGTGTGTGTGTGTGTGCGCTCAGGTAGTAGTATATATTAAGTTATTTACAGGATGTTTATCCTTGCTATAAAAAATCAGAGCTCATGTGAAAGTCATTTTATATTAGTGTTGTTGTGTCTCCTGTAGAATATCCTCTCTATATACGGGTAGTTGTGGTGGTGGTTTTCGGGGGGGGGGGGGGGAGACAAATAAGCCTTATAAAAGCGACAACAATATCTGTGAACTGATTTACATTTTGATAAGCATCAGCATGCGGAAGCCTGATGTAAAGGGGTCACATACACGTTATATATCATACATGTAATGAATACGCCGGGGTTCTTCATACTCCCAAGTATGAAGGGATATTATTGTTTTTGTTTCCCGCCTTGGATTTTGACTGAAAAATGGGTTGCTGTGCATCTTATCTGTCAGAGGGATCAGGTGCATCTCCCTCTCTCTTCCTCTTCCTCTCTCTCTCCCCTCCTCCACCACCTCTTCCACCTCCTCCTCCTCCTCTCTCCACTCTGATAGGTAGAGACAGCCATCATATGTGCAAGGGGAAAGTGATGGGCGGAATGGCAGCTTTAATATCGGAGCGATTGCCTGCTGATAAGGCTAACGGCTGTGGAGAGGCGTGAGCGTCAGCCCTCCTCCGCAATAAACACTTTCATTTTGTTTGGTTGGAGTGACGGATGGAGAGATGGAAGTGGTGAATAGACGACCTGAGGAGCAGGAGAGGGAGGGGGGAGATAGATGGAATGGATGTGGATGTTATTCAATATTAACAGATCAATCAGAGGGTGGTGAAATATGCATTTTGTCAACTGTATACCCCCATTTGGCCAAAGAGGCAACATTACGATCATGTGACAGCGCTGGCTGCTGTGCCGTGTTGAAATACAAAATACTTACAGCCTACAGTCGGTGATTTGTCTCCCAGTGCTGAATTCATATTGCTTCTAACAATAACAACCCTGTCGTATATCAGAAAAATGAATATATATATTCATGACTTTAAGCTCTGATGACTTCATGATAATCATTTCTGAATTGCTATTAGAATCCATGATGAGGAGCGCACAATTGCTTCGGTTTGCAGCATATGGCGGAGAAAAGCAACATTTTAATCAAATTACATCTCTCCACAAGATAATTTGTGTTGAGCGCATATGCTACAGAGCAATTTAAAGGTCACATAAAATCAAGCTTAAATGTGTGCTTGTGTGTGTGTGTGTTTTTTTTGTATTTACATTCATTAGTGTGCATGTCGAGGAGAGGTAAGGATGTTTTGAATGATTCTTTAGGTTGATGATTGAAATGGCCTTTTCCTCTTCTTCTTCTTCTTCCTTCCTCCTCAACAAGTTCTTAATGAGTTTTTGAAGTATTCTTCACTTCTTCCTGTTTACCTGGCTGACTTTTACTGATTCTTAGCAAAATCTCTTTTAGTACTTTCTCGTGTTCTCAGGCACAGTTCTGTCAGAAATCATTGAGAGGTGTTAATGGAGAGCCCGACAGATATTCCAGTTGACTGATATTATTGTCCGATATCGGCTTATCAAAGGCATATCAGGATTGGTGTCCGATATGTGCCGTTATGAAAACTTTTTTACACAATATATAATGCAGAAAATGTTGCTTGGTGCGTTTTAGAAATGGTGTTAGCTATTAACATTATTTGGCGTTTATTTAGCCTTTTATTTTATTCCTATTTATTCTTTATTTTCTCCGTTATCATTTACAGAATTGCCTTATTATGTAATACATTATTTGCATTATGTATAACAATGTAAAATATTATTTAATAAAGTTTTATCTAATAATTTACTATTTTCATAGAATAAATAAATGCACTATAAATATGTGAACTGGCCTACTTTTAACATCTAATTAAGGTACAAAATTTTTTTTTTTGTCAAACTACATGAAAAACATAGTCATTAAAAACGACCTGTGAAAAACCTTGCAAAGCAGCTGGAGATTTGCAAGATCATGTAAGGATCCTAGTGTCCAGATATTACAAATCCATCCCATCAAACTCCAAGTAAGGGCGGCTGTGGCTCAGTAGAGCAGTCGCCCATTGATCGACCTTCGATCCCCGACCATGGCAGCTACATGTCGAAGTATCCTTGAGCAAGATACTGAACCCCAAATGGCTCCCGATGCTGCGTTCATCGGTGTGTGAATGAACTCCCGATGATGGCAGGTGGCACCAGTGTGCCCTGGTAGCCTCGGCCACCAGTATGAATTTGTGTGTGAACGGGTCAATGAGCGCAGTCTGTAGTGTAAAGCGCTTTGGAAAAAAAAGCGCTACATAAGTGCACTCCATTTACCATTTACCAAGTAATGTTTGTCAGTTGTTCGACCAATCGGTGTCCTGTGAGGAGCTACTGGCAGGCTAAGTAACAAGATAAGAGATAATTAAATAATCTGAATTCTTTTTTCTTTTCTTTTTTTAAAGATTAATAGTTTTAAAATATGGGATTTTATGTCATGAAAATCTTTATTTTGCAGATTGAAAAGCAGCTTTCTCTTAGAGTGATTGCTCGTATTTTCCAGATAATAGTCCTTTTAATTACATTGAACCTGGGCAAGCTCCAATTGCATTGTACACAAGTTACACTGAAGGCCATGTCAACACATGAATTCACCTTATAGTAGTGACTCACGTTAACTGAATTTTATTCTATCAAATAAAACTGTTATATAAAGTTTCAATTGCACATGAGAATGGAGCACATTTGAACGTACATGAACAAGGCTTTTGGCTTTACTGCTTTTGTTGGCTGCTGAACATCAGATGATATGGCTCAATATGACTCGGAAAGCGAAAAGATTAAATGAGCAGCAGGGATCAGATCTCAATATTAGAGATCAGACTAGATAGACTCAGACAATGCCTATTAAAATGGCTGGAGGAGCCTCTCTGAAATGAGACCTGACATCTCTTTTCCACAGTCTGTCAGGAGTATTTGGTGGCTAATTTGAAGCTTACAAAATCTGTGTGAGTGTCTGCAAGAAAAAGAGAAAGAGAGTGAGCTCCAGTGGGAGGTTAATATAAGGGGTGACCAAAAAGAGATGCTGTAGGCTGTTATCTGTACAGTCAGTGACAGAACAAGCAATCCATTGGCTGGATTCTCGCTGCAGTCCAGATCCATCCAGTTACCGGCTAATGAGCCCGGCAAGTACATTGTATTTACATTTAAAGTGGCTGTTGTGGGACCGTCCTTTCCCTCAGGTTGATTGGAGAGTCCTCCGCTTTGATTCACAAGTAAATACTGACCTTCAGGCTTCTTTGGTTTCACCATGATACGGTTAATGTCAGCTTGTCAGTCAAAACCTGAGCTGTAGCCGCCGTGACGTGTCTCTGTGTGTTGATTCCAGGCTAATCTTTCGTAGTTTGACTCATGATGTGTTGCGACCCCAGCGGGGTCCTCATTAGGACCAAAACGTTGTGTGACCTTTTAGCGGCTTCACCTCCCCCCGCCACCTACGCCCTCACCCAGCTGGGCCCAATTACCTCGCTCATTACCCCCCTCCTAAATAGCACCAGGACCGTGCAGGTAGCTATCTATGGAGAGGCAATATGTCTGTGACTAAATACAGGGGTGGCAACACGAAATGAAAATGAGTTGAGACATGCCAGATGACGACTTTTCTCCTCTCACTAAGGGCAGATCATTTTCTTTTCTCTACTCTTTTCTGTCTACTTCTTCTATGTTTATGTTCTCTAATTTAGACTTTGAATGTATATTTGACCTTTCCGGCTCTCTCGCCACTTTCATTCAGAAACCCCTGGCTGACACCTTAAATATAAGATGTCCCCCTTTCGCTGCCATGTTGATGAGATGATAGGATGATCAATGTTTGCAGGATCCTTAATAACCAGAAAGAGAAAAGGGGAGAGAGGAAGAGCGAGGGAGATGGATGATTATCCTAAAAGTAGCGTGCTTAATTAGATGGAATGCTGCATACATTGTGGACTGAGTGGAATCATTGGGATAGATTAAAATACTAATTAAACAGGCCCTTGCCGAATTTGGAGTGTGAGGTGGGGTTCAGCTCTTCAGGGTCATTTGCATAGCCTTCATCTGGGGAAATGGGATTTAAAGGACCTGCTCTCTTTCTCTTCCTCTCTTTAACTCTCACTTTTTTTCCTTTTCCCCCATTACCAATCACATTCACATGCTAACAAACTCAATTAAAATTATGCTCCATTTTTCGTTGCACTCTATAATTTGGCATAATCTATTAAGGCCCCTTTGATTTTGTTTTTCAATATAAATGTCTCCATCAAAGTGAGGAAGGGGCACAGGAGGGGGAAAAAAGTCGGTGAAATGTGTGATCTTGAGCGATGGATATTTAACATTGCCTCACTTTGGTTTGATTTGCATGAGAATATCTTTCGCGAACAAAGCTTTGGAAATAGCATGCCATATTTGATTAGATCAATAGATCTGAGGATCAAACTCGGGTGGTGTATTAATTACTGCAGAGAACAAAGGCAGGAGCTCGAGTTTCTGTGTGCTGTGAATCTACAAGCACTTCATCTGCTTTCTGATAATCTTCAGAAGGTCTGACTCAACGTGTGCGAGGATAACGGTCAGTTGTTATTGGTAAACTTTTGTTTGCATTTTATATTTTTAACTAGAGCTCTATGGATCTTTTCCCCACTTTGGTCCAGATATCTCAACAACAATTGGATGGATTGTCATATACAGACATTCATGGTTTCCAGAGGATGAACCCTAATGATTTTGATGATCTACTGACTTTTCCTTTTTACCACCACCATTAGGTTTTGTACTATGTAACTACTGGATGCATTTCTTTAAAATTTGGTTCAGACATTCATGTTCCCCTCAAAATGAATTGCAACAACTTTGCTGATCCCTGAACTTTTCATCTAGTGGCATCAGCAGGTCACAAGTATCTTCAAAACTAAAGTAATTCCCATCCGTCTTAGCTGACCCTGTGTTTCATGCTAATTAACAAATTCATGCTAACACACTAAGCCAAGATGGTAAACAGGATCCGATTAAAATCATCTTTGCAGTTTAGTTTATCTAAAATAACTAAATCATTTTGACTGTTTTTGAACACCTTTTGAACAATAACAACGATTGCTCATCGATGCTAGCATTAGCATTGCTAATTGGCTATCATCTGTGCTCTCCACTTCCACTATAATCAGCGCTGTACAGGGTTTTTTTTAGGCATTTTGAAGCTTTATTCGATAGTGAAAGAGAGAATGGAAGGGGGAGACAGGCGGATTCGAACCCGGGTCCGTTGCATCAAGGAGTCAGCCTAAGTGGTATGCACTCTACCAGTGAGACACTGGGACGCCCCCTTTAGGGTCTTCTTGGATCAAATCGAGTATTACACATAATGTTAAACAGACCCAGGTCCCAAGGTAATAGAGCAGGACCCAACCTGAACCCAATTGACTGTATAAGCCATGGATCATTGGTCGGGTCTTGAGTCGATGGGTTCAGATGGCCCTTTAATGACTTCTATAACTACACATCAGAGCTACAACTGTTACAGAAATGTCATGTGAGAACTGCAAGAACTGTGATCAGGGATGTTGAAAAAAGGCTCAGTTATCTTCCTCTTTTATAGTAAAGCCGTCTCTACTGCAGACCAATAAATGAAACAACGTAAATATAGCATTTGTCCTGTATTTATATTTTAGCTATGAAAGTTTCCCTTTCGGGACCTAGTATGCAAAAGGGAATAAATCACAAGATATTTTGTGGCAATAGACTCATATTGCGTATCCCAAAATGTTTAAAAAATGCATTAACGTGTGTACGTGGTGTTGCCGTGGTTAAATCCAGCAAAAAACAACAAATCAAACCTTCTCTCGATAAGCCCCGGCAGTAAATCAGCATGTTAGCATTGTGATTAGGAACATGTTAATATGCATTTAGCAGAAAATGCCTATAAGTACAGCCTCACAGAGCCACTAGCATGGCTGTAGAGCTCCAATACTACCCTCGCAACATATCATTCCTTATTGCCACGACAGACTCCTGTCAGCTAGAGAACTGCGATAGAACTGAGAACTGGGGTTGACGGATGCGATGGGGTCATTTTTCTATGACCAGTTTGACATCTGACTCATGCTGTTACATCCATTGCATCATTCTCAGTTTCACTGACCACTTGTTTTGCCTCAGGAACTGAAAAATCTGCTACTTTGTCATCCACTGCTCATACTCTTCACCTCCTCCTCTGCTTTTGTCTCCCGTGCAGTCCAAGAGAAGCCGCAGCTGGAGAAGGAGACAGGCCTGAAGATAGTGGAGGCCGGAGTCAGTGATGTAAGTTATACTCATTAAAAATACACATTGTGTAGCTTTGTGTGTGAGTGGGTGTGATTGCGTGTCTTCTATGTTTGGGCTCATGGGACAGGAATAACTCGGTGATTCCAACTTGTCTTGGCATCCGGATCTCACCTGCAGCTTCAGTTGTGCAGCCAAACACTAATCTGCTGCAGCAATGAATTCCAAACACACATCCTTTTAAGTGTGTTGCTTTGATTACCGTCTCCCCCCTTCCTTTAGGTCTCTAAGAGCTGTTGTAGCCATGGCAAATAAAACACAACAAGACAAAAGCCTGATGCATTTTGTGCAACTTAAAGTAAGTGTTGATCATCACAGCAGAGCAACAATAACCAGATTATCTTGAGTGCTGTCACTTTGTCGGGAGGCCTGATGCGCCTGTGACATATTCATTGGAGAGAATTAAGAGGAGAGCAGGAGGACACTCAGAGTGATCCAGATGAAAGGAGAGTAAATGTGTATTCATTGAACACTGATAAATATTCATATGTATCAGCGGTAAGGATCTAATCAAGCACCCATTGATGCGTCATAGCCCTCCATGCCCGCCTGGTAAATGAGTTTCTCTATGGAAATGAGACAGACAGCTTTAGACCCCTGAGCTGCCCTGATCATGAGGCATGCTGGGAGCTAAATGGATGTGGCCTGTGCATCGCAGGACAGTTGCCAATGGCAACAACCGTCACACACTGTATAGACAAGATCATTTTCCCGTGTTAGTCCCTTCTATGCTGGCTCCCTTTTGGTGTCACTGCCTTTCTTCGCCCATCTGCCTCCCACTTATATCTTTTTTAGCACCACGTTTTCTCTCATCTTATTCCACATTGTGTCTTTATCACGTTCTTCTCAATTATCTCTGATTCACGTTTTTTTTTTCTTCACTGTGACTTTTGTCCTGTTCTTTGTCTGCCTCTCCTCGCCTCCTTTTCATTCTTTTATTCCCACTCAGACTGATTCCTGCGCTTAGCCAGCGCTGGTACAGGGCTGTGTTTGTCATATTGGGCCTATTTGTAGATAATTAGCTGCAATAATAGCCTCTCTGCAGGAGCCAGGGTGAGGGAGGGATGGATGGAAAGAGGGAGGGAGGGAGGAAAGGAAGGATCTGTCTTCCACCTCATGGGGAGAAAATCTACGCCAGACTGTGTTTGTAGAAATGCATGTCAAGGAAGTGCGGCATTTACTGTACTACAAATAAAGAGTTGGCTAAGTATAAACCCTGAAAACTCGCTCAGAGGGTGTTTTATTAGCAACAGCTCTAATGTGGATGTGTGTGATCTCACCAGTTTGTATCCAAGAAGTGGAGGCTAAGTCGGGGAAAATAGTAGCTTTTGACAGGAGAGCCTGTGGAGTGGGCTCTTCAAATACATTAGTTTAAAAGGTGTTAAACCAAAAGCCTGCTTTTAGTAAATTTGCAGTAAATTGACCACAGTTATGAGTGAATGCATGCTGGAGGTTGGAGAATGGGGCTTCTTTAGCCTGCTTATTAGCGGCAAAAATAGAAATTTGCTGGGTGAAATTGCTCGGTGGATCCATAAGAGGTGCAGAGCGGGAAATTAAGCAAAGCATCAGTAGTAGTGTGCTTTCCACTGACAGTATTCTTTCCACAAGCTTGTATGAAACCATCAATGTGGTTGGTATCATTAAGTCTTATCACTGACAACTCCCCCCTCCTCCGTTTTTATTTAAGAGGTGACAAATGACAAAACAGCTTAGGAAGATGTCCAGATAGAGTGAACGTCAATAGCGGTAGATGCGGACGAGGATAAGCAAATGTCAAAGTGGGGGGAAGGAGACATCAATCAATAGGCCGAGCAATATCTACTCCATTATAGATTGCAGGGAAGTGGGCTTCCTAAAGATGAAAAGACAACAGAAAAAAATGACTACTTTGTTTTTCCTAAATAATGTATGTATGTGTGGGGGATAAGCAATGTATTTTTTGAGTAGCGTTCTTATTAGCAGCTGTTTCCCAAGCGGGAGCTGCTCTTCTGGAAACCCGAAAGGCAAATGGAGGTCCTCTCGCAGCAATTTGTGAGTCCTGTAAATGTGTGAAAAACTGCGAGGAGGAGAGGGCGGGGGGGTTTGGGGGGGGCTGAAGTGGAAAAAAATCAGCTTTAGCAGCATCTGGCTTCACCGTCTGTATTCTTATTGCATTGAAACCATACGTATAATACATACATCCATACTATTATCAGAGACTTAGTACTCTAAGTGTGAAAATAAGACCTGGCAGATCAGATCATAACTCGCTTCCTCATTCCTGAACGGCACAGAGCTCAGTGACTGTGCATCCCTCCCCGCCTCCTCTTATCTTCTTCTGTGCAAGAGTAAGGGGGGGGGGGGGGGGTCGTGAGTAAACCCCCTGCCTGCCCCCCCCCTTTGCTGGAGGCAGCGACCAGGCACTAGGCAAAAGGGTTGCTTTTGCTGGCAGCCATAGACACAGCATGGCTGGTACCAGTGGGGAGCAAAAGTGGGGAATAAAAGGGAGGCTCAGAAAGATATATTTTGAAAGGGAGGGGCATGTTGATCAGATGTTTTGTGCAAGCGATTTCTATCAGAAGCTAAAAGATAGAAATATTACAAATCTATATCTTGGAAAAAGATTCAAATTAAGTTAATGACCTTTAAATCTTATTTAATGCTTGTAAGAGGATATATAATCTCTAAAAATATTTTATGAGGTTAAATATTTCTCTGCTAATATTGCCCTAATCAAGGTCTGAATGATCTGCTAATAAAGATTTACCCTGATATCAGTGTGCAGAAGCTTTCCTCTGGATTAAAAAAGAAAAATATAGAAAGTATGCATCTATTCCGACAGCGGAGACAACAAAACTCCACCCAGACAGAAGCTGAGAAAATAAGTAAATATAATCCCCAACATACCTGCTTAATTAGAAGCTGTTTTGAACAGTTACAATGCCTAATGACCTGTAAAACACGTTAAACTGCACATCTGTAAAGTACGTATTCCCAGATTTCCATTTCGCACTATGCCAATTTTTTTCCAAACACACTGAGAAATCTCCACATTATGCCTGTACAGTATGAGATGGTCCCAATGTGATTAAGTTGGTAGTTAAATTGAGATTCATTGACATTTTGACAGCAGTCTCATGTTCGAGATAACTCCTGCAAACTGCTTATGTGAAGAGGCTCTCATTAAGCACAGAATTCCCTGAGCTGCATGTCAACTGATTATTCAACCACTAAATGTAAATCATATATGGCAGGCAGGGAGTCTCTGCACTGAGAATCTGTGCGTTGTTTGTGTCAATGCATGCACAAATGTACAGTAAATGTGTGCAGTATTTGAGTCTGTGTGGCTACAGTGTTAATGCATCCTGTCACTGGCATTTATAAGGTTTAAGTGCACATGTGTGATGCGTCTGAATGTTTACTCACAGTAAGTCACTGCTTTTCTACTCTAGCTACAGTTGCATAAAGGACGTGCATGTTATGATGGTCAAAAGCTCACTATATTTCTAATGAAAGAACCAAGTGCACAGAGGCAAACCTCATCTCAGAGAAAGGTCACATGTAGAAGGCCCTTCACAATGGATTTGAAGGTTTTCTTTCCAATATACAGTGCTGTAATTAATTCAAGGGCACATCTATTTGAAAATGTTCTGACAGGCTTCCTTTAAAAACTACTACGGTGCATCAGGTTAAACAGCAAACTAGTGTACAGTAAGAATGTTTGCATCTTTTCATGATAACAGTTATGTTATAAACCACCAATATAACATGTTTGTGTGTATGTATGTGTGTATATATATATATATATATATATATATAGGGGGTTAATCTCTTTTGATATAAACTAACCTTTAAGACAAGTATCTTCACAGTTCAAATTGCAAACCAGTGAAGGGAGATGGTTGTTTCAAATGCAATTTGAATGGTAAAAATCTGTTCAGCCACTGTGGAGATATAAAAGCCTAAAATAAAATAAAACTGCCTTGCCTGCAAATTTGAGGGAGCAGGTTTCAAGGAGTATAACATCAGTGAATCAAAAGGTTTAGATGCGTTATTTTAACATTTGACCTAGAGAAACTTAGATTGCTGAGAACATGAAACCCTTTGAAAGGTCTTAGTAATGTGTCATATAATGAGTATATTAAGCTCGGGGACATAGGACCCTGGGAGCATAGATACACTCCCATTTATTTTTGTTAGGTTTCTAGTGATGGTAATCTTAAGATGTCAGTTTGTCAGACCACCACTTTGGTCCAGACTGTAATATCTGAACATATACAGGATGGTTTGGCACACATTTTGGTACAGATATCTATTGTGGTAACAGCGATGGAACGTACTTTACTTGAGTATTTCCATTTAATGTAAATTTATACTTCTATTAAACTACATTTTAGAGGCATTTATTGTACTTTTTACTCCACTACATTTAGCTGACAGCTTTAGTTACTTTTCAGGTCGAGATTAAACATAAAAATTATGATAAATTTAAAGTGATCAGACTTCTTTTATTTTTTTATTAAACCTCATAACAGTATATTAAGCAGTCAAAATCCACCCTATCTTTACAGAATAAAACACTGCTTCCATAAATACATCAATAATTATAATCCAATGATATATTTAGAATGTGAGTGGGACCATTCTGCATAACAAGTGCGTTTACTTTTGATACTAACTACATTTTGATGCTGATACTTTTGTACTTTTACTTAATTAAGTTTTTTAACGCAGGCCTTACTTGTAGAGGAGTAATTTCACAGTGTGTGTTTGAGTGTGAGTGTTTTTAGTAGATCTGAATACTTTTTCCACTTGTGATGGTGTCATTCACATCATACTCAGCTGCTCTTTCGGTTTAACAAGTGACTGGTTAACTGATGACTCTCTGACCAAATAGTGATAGCAGCTGTTGAAAACCCAAACATAATATGAATGTGTGTTCTTGTAAAAGCCTTTAATTTTACTTTGACCAGTTTCAAATCGTCATCGGTGTTAATAATCTCCGCCAACCTTTTCAGTAATAGCAGCCATGGACGCATTCGGCTGAAAGTCACCGGTTAACATGGTTGCTTGGTAAATCAAAACACTGGCAGCCCACATTGTATGTTCATAGATAACATATCTGTTATCTGCCAGAAAGTCAATAATGTCTACATTTTATGCCAAAGTTTGCTATCACAAACAGTCGCTGAGTTAATTTTGCATCAATCCAACTACTAGCTTTCCACCGCAGTAAAGGCGGCGCTGCTTGATGGTGGAACATAAACCAATCACCAGATTTGTCATTATATTGTTGTTTAAATCATGGTGTCGGTGTTTGTCCCTGCTTTTTTTTTTTTTTTTTTTTTTTTTTTACAGATATACATTTCACATAATGTAGCCTGAACTTTTTTGTTCCTTCATCTCATCATCATCATGTATCATTTTATGTTAAAATACACACAGTGACACAATGGAAACTTGAGCAACAAAAACATTTGTTCAGTCACCCTTAATGCACCCAATAAGATCCAATAACTTCTGGTTCAGGGATGATCACATTAAATTTGCATTTTGTTTTGGTGGAGCACTTTTTCACATGAATATTTATTTCCCTTTTTTTTATTTGTTATGCGCATGGTTGTCAGGCAATATCAGAGCATTTTGCTTTCCTTTAATCTAACAAAGCTTGAATATTGTAGCATATACCACTTAACAACAAATACCATGTGCAGCCATCAGCGAATGCAATTCCTCCGAGCGAACGGGACAAATCATTTCAGAGGGGACTTCAAAGGAAAACCGCACTGACCATTTCCTCGCAGAGAGAAGAGACAGATACACAGACTGAAATAAATAAATAAGTGTGATAAGAGTTGTACAAATTGATCTTGTAACGGCATGGGTATATGCTTTACTTCAAAACATATTTCCCCATGCTGGTTTTGCAAGCTGTTTTTTTTAAGAATCACAAGATTAGAAAAATATATTTTTATGTTAATTTTTTTATTCTCATTTAAGTTTGGATTTGGCTCTTCAGAGGAAATGACAGTGGCTTGGTTGCACTGCAGGGTGTATTCTACCCATCCTTGTGTTGTATAGTGCGTATATGTGGTACTGTATGTGTGTATTTTTATCAACAAATCAATTCCACATTGGCCCTCAATTGCCTTTTCCACATTGACAACCTATCCAATCTCCTTCAGACACTGTAATAAACCCAAACAATGAAAAAAATTGCCGCCTATAAAAATTTCAGCAGTGCAAGAAGGCCAATCTGGCTGTTTTAAAAGTGGCTAAAATGCCATTACTGTGGCAGATCTGGATGTGAAATGTCATATTGGAGCAGCCCCACTGTGCCTGCAGCCCTGAGTAACACTGCCTCTTTGGAGGCTCCAGCTGCCTCCCACTGATGAAAGACCGTCCAGCAGCTCCGTTTCTCAGCAACCTTTTACCATCACCTGACCTTTGGACTGGAGAAATGCCTTTGATACCATGCCATGCAGTTTGGTATTTGCCTCTCTATATATCATGACGTGTGCTTTCCCCCGGGTAAGGGTGAACTTGTCTGTTTTTAATGAGTGTCAGAATGTAAAGTGTTTACTCTCCTACCTTTTGCTTCTTTCATGTTCTGCTGGCTTTGTTAAAGAGTGGTACGGTTATTGTGTATAGTTGACAGTGGTATTTTTACTCAGCTCGTTGAAGGGCAGTTCCTCCGCCTTTCGCAAGGAATTAAATAAGATACTTTTTTTTTGCTGCTGTACTCATCTCTTCTCGTAAAAAACAAGCATAAGGCCAAGGTGGCCTTGGAGGTCTTATGGAGGTTTAGATCAAATTAAAGCAAAATCCACTGATGAAAGCTCTTACACTGTTATAAATCATCAATCTGTGATCGGTGCTTTCAAACACTCATTTCCAATCAGGGATTTCCTACATTTCTCACAAAAACGCAGGCAGTAGTTCAGTGGTTAGCACTGTTTCTTCAAAGCTATGTGGTCTTTGTTTCCAGGCCTGGCTTCTTTCTGCAAGGGTTTATCTGCTTCTGATACTTATTTTTCATAACTTAATTGTCCTGTTTTTAAAATGTCAATGAATAGTGAAACATAGTGAAAAAGTGGCTCTTATAATTTACATAACCCCAAAATAAAGTATTTAAATTGCTTATTTTGTTCCACAAACTGTTTAAAACCACAACATATTCAGTTTAGAGATCATCTTCACACAGAAACGGCGATTTAATGGAAGTCTTTGCAAGCAGCTTATTACAGCCTATTTCTGAGTTTGTAGTTAAGGTACCCCTAGTGGCCGTAGTAATTATGACGTGAAGAAAATAAGAACTTAAGTGATGAAGAATGGACGTAACATTTTGTGATGTCAGGCATTGTCACAATGTCACAATATCTTTTCCAAAACCTAACCAAATAGATTTGTTGGCCGATTGCTTCAACATAACCAAGTAGCTCTGTTTCAAAACGTCCATGTACCCATTAATACAACATCCATAAAACTACGACCGTTTCTCAATGTTGAATAGAACAATCATATAAGTTGGTTGGAGAGTCTTTGACAAGCAATCTATTCTGTTGCTTAGGTTTAAGGATGTGTTGTCAGTTTACTTTCATATATGACAAAGAAAAGCATTAAATACTGCTTAAAATGACTAAAACGATCATCAAAATAGTTGCAAGCTAATCGATTAACCCCTTTCTGCAACGCCTCCATCTTAAATATTTTAACATGTAAAACAACATGATTATTAACCGAAACTAAGAACTATATCATGCAAATGCAGGTCTCAAAAGTATCAGCTTCTACAAACAAGTAAAATTTGAAGTTTATATGCACCTCTGCCCCTTACGCTATTACTAATCTCCTTTCTATTTCTATTCAAATAAAAATAGAAGTATGTAAAATTAGGCATCAATAGGCCCAAAACTACTACTGCAGGAAGGGGTTAACTGACTGCTGAGTTTTACACAATTCCTCCCATTAGTTTACACACAGTCAGGACATTAAAATTGAGTATTGAGTTGATTTTTTTTTTTTAAACCGCTAAAGTGGTTTGCATGTCTCTATGTCTTCACCCTGTGATTTGCCAATTGCACGCTGGGATACCCTCCAATAACCTTTCAAAGCAATAAGATGGAATAATAAATTAAGAGATGTCTTGGAAACTATGTTTTGTTGATGTAGAGAGCAGTACTTTTACTAAAAGCATAGAAGCAGCAGGAGAGTTTTCAATGCTCTCAAAATGTAACATGTCCTCCTCTGTAGCTGCTTTGCATTTTGGACAGCTGAGGCTATACTGTCGGAGGAGGAATTTAAAATTCAGCCTCCTCTACAGTAGATTTCTGCCTTTATGTCTGTTAAATGTCAGTAGAAAATGGTGGTTCTAGTGGGAGAGGGGCCCTTGAGCTTTGACATGCTGACACCAAAATCTGGTGTTTACTGTTGATGGTTGAGGCTGTTTCTGTTTTAGTCATAGCTGTACTCTGGTTTCACCATATCATGCCATCTAATGCTATCTAATGCTGGACAGTTAGAAAAAACACATTTACAGTAACAGTAACTAACTCACATTCAGAGTAAAATATTCCTTAAATATTATACACATAGGCCTAAACAGTATGTGTGTGGCATTAAAGTGTTAACATACATTTCCCTCAGATTAATACTGTATATAGGACTCAGGAGCTGTTGGAGAGGACCGATTTAGCTCAGAAATTTTAATTATTCTCACCCGAACTGTAGGTTTTGGGGTTCAATGAACCACAAATGAAAGAAAATCCAACTTTTGGATACTTCCAGGACTCTCAAAGCAGACTTAATAGCTCCAGTGACATCCTTGTGGGTGCAGGTTGACCTTCTTGGCATATTTTAAGAAGAAATAATGACACTCACGACTGCAGCCGGAGACTGACTGGACACCCCGCTGCTTTCCCTCCATCTTCGCCTCAGTAAATTCCCAATGTAGTGATCATTGAACTGAACTCCCCCCGGTGTAGGACAGCTTATGATTTCTGTGCTGCTGTTAAATTGTACTTGTACTTTGTCGACTGCTACTGCAGCTCAAAACCAATACTACAGGAAAAATAAAGTCTATAAAATGGGTGGAAATGTATCGGTGAGGTCCCCAACATGAACTGCTATTCAGAGGATGACTCTCTTGTCCTATTTGTTCAAAATAATGTTTTGATCCAAATTTGCACAGCTTGCAAAGCTATCATACATCTATTATTTAGATGTTTGGTTAGTGCCGATTTACCTCTTTAGTGGCTATTTTCAATGTTTCTTCCTAGTATTGCAGATGTGTCAATATCAAGCAGCAGCCTTCGGGTCAAAAAAGTGAAGCCGATACGAAAGTGACTTGAAACGTGCATTCTTTCTAATGGCCAGCAGGGGGCGATTCCACTGGTTGCAAAAAGAAGTCAGATTTTTATACATTTTTATAAAAATGTATAAGAAAATGACCCTACTTCTCACTGCATTTATTAACTAAGTAAATATTTTCCTAATGAGTTTATGGTCTCAATTGCTAGTTTCAAGTCTTCTTCAATACAGCATGATGTTCAATTAATAAATTATGCTACCATTCAACATAAAAAAGACAATAAAGCAATGTATGCTTGAGGGCATAACAACCTTGTGACTGACTGGTTGGTCCCCAACCCCACCCTCTTGTCCAAATATACTCACTTTTGGCTCTAAGAAACCATGATGGCACTGGCCATAATACCAAATTCAAATCTTTAAAACAGCAGTGCACAAACCATAAGGTGACGTCACGATAGCAACATCCACTTTTATTATATAGTCGATGATTTAGAGAAGCAAGACAGATGTTGAATCCTTATGATGCTTAATTGTTCACATTTTGAAACAATATTTTTGATGTTCCAGCACTACAAGAGGAAAGAGGAGCAAAACTAACAAATGTATTTGTCAAGCATATTTTTCAGCCATCTGGTTTAGCTGGAGTTGGTTCCATGTAAACTTTGTCAAATAAAATAAAAAGAGCAGGACAGAGTTGCTAACAATAGTTGCTAAATGATATACATCCGGATTAGCTAACAGTTAACAGATAGCTAAGACTATGGCCCCACATGTGGTTCTTCTGCACATCTGCATTGCCCACAGTTGATAAATACCAGTAATTGGTGCCATTTTACAGCATAAGGTGACTTAGATCTACGTCTATGACATCATCCTGCACTTTCATTGTAAACAATGCCACTGTTGTTTGAACAAAAGGCTGTTTATGGTAATTTGCCGACTGGTGTCTGGCAGCAGCAGCAGTGAGGTTGAGGGCTGAGTGCCTTAGGGGGGCCGAGGGTAGGAGGGGGGACGGATCTGCGCTGTCCACAGCTGGATAGCATGGCAGAGGTTTTAAATGTCAGTGTTGAAGGGGGATGTGGCTGCCATTTGGCCTGACAAGCTGCATGCCAAGGGACTGGCAGCGGGATGCAGGGGCAGGGTGCTCCCGGTCCCGGCCACAGAGCTCTCACCTTCTGCCATTTATCATGCGGCTACTTGCCTAGCGCATCTGGCACCTTAGCATTGACAGCAGCAGGAAAAGCAGTTGCTGCAGGCTAACCAGTGGCCCATAGTAATCTTTTTAACATCACAACAAAATTATAGGGCAGAACTCAGTTTTTACCCTGTGGCAGTTGTAAAGCAGTAATCCTCAGCACTAAATAATTATCATCTTTGTTGATGATTGTGATATTAAATAAGAAGGACACATTTAAGAATAAATAGCATCTGATCTATAAATTAGTCATAGCTGTCTCTTTAGCAAACACTACATTTTGAGTTTGTGGTCGATGTGAAGCTGATTAATTATTGCTCAGTGAGCGCACAATACGGAAACCACTTTGCTCTCAGCAAATTAAATGTAATCAACTGTCATATCATCTTTTATTGACTTTAATTGACTGTAATTGTGAATCCTGCTGTAACTGCTAGTTACTTTCTGCATGGCAAGGTCAACTAAATTGCTTGATGAGCTGTTATGGTCTTTTATATGATGACCTTGACTTGGGAGGGTGTATGAATATCTTCCATCTGTAGTGATAAAGCATGAAATGAAACTAGACCACTCTGCTCCTACAGTAACTGGCTCTACAGCATCTGCTGGTTGTGTTCAGCGCTTGAAAACACTCGTGTGGTGTGGTGATATTTAGACATGGCAGTGAATGTTTCAAAGACAAATATTCTGTATTGTCTGCCTGTTACAATTTCACTTAAATGTCTACTCGCATATCAGATCCTCTTCTTATGATCTTTTCCTCAAAAAAGATGTTTTCAACTCAGATAATAAGATAAATATAATGTATTATATACAAATGCTGAATTATGTACTTATTTAATTAGTGTGAATGCAATGTATCTCAAAAGTGTCAATATTTTGCGAAGAAAATCAGCCTTTTTTCAGCTTTGTGACATTGCATTACAGCCTCATAGGTTCATTTAGCTTATGAAATAGGAGAAATTGTCCATAATTCTTCCGTTAAGAATAACCAAATTAGTGAGCAACAGTATATTGAATTTTAATCAGAAACTATTACTATGATTTTTTCTTCACCTGGATCTGTACCTGCTATTTAATTTAATCTAATATCCATCAATAACTGAGACTAATTAGGCCCTGTAGCCATGAACTGAAGACATTTCTTTAATGTGTTTGCTGCAATATATGTTGTCTTTCATCCTAATATATGATGCAACGTGTACATGTGAAGGTAAAACGCAGTTGCAAAGATCACACATCTGATAGTGTGCTGTGAGCTGTAAAAGCATCCTGCTGGGATGGGATTTCTACTTTACATATCACTGTCATGTCCGTGTCTACGTTCTTGCCAACATGCCTATTTACATTCACAAACATGCTCGTCCTGTCGGGCGTTAGCAGCAAATGCACAGATGTAGCTAACACCCGACAGGAAGCAGGTGTATATCTGTATAAAAATAGGATTACCTGCTCATGAACAGAAGCTGCAACAGTACACCCAATCTTATACTTAAAGACATACAGAACAGCAGTATGTCGAGCAGTAATGACTTACAATGCACATTTTGTCTAAAACATGAACAAATTACTCAACAAACTAAACGTCTCCCACTTTTGGCACTTCATTTGTATAATTTTGAGCAAAAAGAACATGTAAAGTGTGTCATTTTTCATTGCTTCATCAACTTCAAGAACTACTAGAAGGAATTACATTTCATTGTTGGAAGCAACAAAAGGCAAAAGGATCTTGGCAATCCAGGTCCATGAACACATGCAATCACATGTCAGTCACCATTCATTACATTATTCACTTTGAAGAAGGAGGGGGAAAAAAAGACATCATCGCAGCTTCACAAAAAGCCATACAGTGTAATTATGTTTGTGGGTGAAAATAGGCTAGATTGATTATATGCATTTACAATAATGAGCCGTCAATGTATTATTACGTTACAGAGCCATCAAAATCTTGACATAAATCATAATTAATTCTGCCTTCAGAATTTCTGATCAGCCGCACTTTGTATTGTTGTCAGAGGTTGTGGTGTGGAGCGATGGGAGATGTGAGCGGCAAACAGGCGGCTGATACCGTACTACAGCTGTGGCAGCAGCCTCATTAGGGATTCACAGAGGTTTCTTTCGACGAGCAACGCTGCTTGGTTTGGCTCGGGGGCAGACTACTCTTATAAATCTGCTGGAGCTGTGAGACAGACAGACAGCGAGACACGCAGGGAGGCTGCGGCGTTGGCCAGGCAGACAGAGTGTCAGCTCTGTTCGTGCAGAGGATTGTTTTGCAGCGCGAGGCCCCTGACTCTCCCCCAGCTGATTGGTGTGGCTTCATTAGCATGGGTGGTGGGTCCTCCGATTTGCAGTAATTAAAGAGAGAAATCAGAGCGCTTGCCTCCAGTCCAGACACAGCCAGTGCCTGTCAAGTGAGATCGCCGTGGAACAGATCTAGTCTTCCTGGCCGCCTGCCACTCCACAATCCCCCCCTCATCCCCTAAAGTAAGAGTGAGTCTGGAGGAGAGGTTCGGGGTATTGGCGCCTGTGCCAAGTTACCCCCTAAGTAACCCCCGGGGTTACACAGACACACACGCCTCTCCCTGCGGGCGCACGCTGGGCCGGCGTTGTCATGGTGATAACAGGGGAAAATGTTTAATGGAGACACTGATGAGAATTTATGAGGCTTTGGCCGTGTGCATTTACAGGGATATGACCCTTAGCCTATCACGCGCCTCCTCCTGTGGTTCTACATGTATATCTTCACTTACACAAGCTGGAGCTGATCATCAGGGCGTATGCTCAGGCAGGCGGCCGCAATATGCCGCACGTCAAGCGACACCCAGGTACAGTTGGAGACACGTGGCGTTGCTTGTCCAATAAAGTTAATCCACAGTAATCAAAAAAAGTATATTGTTTTAATTTGGTCTAAACTAGAAGGATTGGTATCTACTAATGTCTTTAGTGGCGTGCTCATTGGGGTAATTTAAATACAAATTGTATTAAGATGGCTGTATACTTTAGACAAAATTGAATTTGGTGTTTTCATACACGGAGAAAGGTAGAAATGTGACCATAAAAAAGTTAATTTTCAACAGTGGATAGTGAGCCATCAACACACCCTCCACTGTAACTGACCATTGGTTGTGTTCTTCTTGTTTCCAGTTGTTTTGAGTACTTTTCAAGTTGTGTCATGCAAACTCCTCTATCAGCCTGGACACCATTAAATAAGCAGACCAGGGGTCTCATGGAGTGTACTGGCATTTGCTGGAGACTCCATCTTCAACAGCCCTTGAAAATACGCCAGATTTGATTCATTTAAAGTACACTTTTGACCTTAGTGTAGACACAAATGGAGGGCCATCTGGAGTGTGAGGTCCTGTCAAGTATATTTTGTCACCAGTATACCTTAACAGACTTTGAGGGCCACGTATGCATACTCATGTACACTCACATAAAAGGGTGCTTTCACACATATTTAGTTTGGTCCGTACCAATATTAAAATTACAGTCAAACCTCCCCTGGACCACAGAAGTGACCAAACACCATGATCATGCAGAAAAGAGGCGGTCCAGATCAAAATGAATCATGGTCCTTTTTTTTTTTTTTTTGATGGTTTGATCTTTAGGATCAATTATAGGAAGGTTCTGGCAGGTATTGGTCATGTTATTAGAGAAGGGAAGCTTTTATAAGGAATAGCTTTAGTGCTCAGTGTGTCCTTAATGAGTGTGCGGTACAGCAGAGAAGAATTAGCAGTTGTTAAGTGGTACTAAATGTACAGTGTAGGTTTCAGTTCGTCTCTAAATAAACACTGCAGCTCCTCAAGACTCAAGAAAAGTTCTTGTGTCTTGCTTCTCAACAAGGCAACAAAACCACCAAAACTCTGACCAACAACATAGAGGACAGCGAATCCAAGTGTCAGGAAATGCAGCTGATGTTAGTGTCACTTCAGGATGTATAGTTGTAACGTGAAACCAAAACTAACCAAATTTATACAATAAAACCAAAAGAAGACCCTTTGTTTGCACTTATGAAGACTAATTTAACACGAAACTAAGCAGGTGAATGGGGTTTCTCAAAATCCTGCCCCATCAATTGGTCAAGACATTGTACTTAACTTGTACTTTTAGTGAGTTGAATGACAAAAAAAATTGTCAACAACGATTTGCAAAGCATCATGGAGCATACTGTAGACTATCTATCCAAGAGAACTTGGAATTGCTTGTCCTTTTTTAACGTTGCAATTGATTCGTTCTGTTGTGTAGTAGAAACTTCAAATGATGACCAAACGTTTCATCAAAAATGATGGAACATTTGTGCAAATGTTCCATCTTAGCCGTGTGTTTGAAATCTTGCTTTCACATTGTCAATGTCATTTTTCTCAACAGATTACTTCCTGCTTTCAAAATAAAAGTATTCCTGGTAACAAAAATGCATATTAATACTAAATAAAAAAAACATAAATTACATTTAGTTACCTTAAACTTGATTTCAAACACTTTCTCACACTACGTTGATAAAATGAAATAGTATTGTCCAGCTTTCATTTTTGATCCAGACTCTCCATATCTCTTGAATATAGCCAATAATAGGCTGATATCCCATAGTGCGAGTTCCTCAAATGAGTTAAGGTGGCTCACTGATTCAGCCTCCTGGAGAAAGCACTCATGCAACACGACCTGAGTTCAGTCCCCAACAGCATTTTCTTCTACATTTTCCTGAGATTGTTGTTGGAATTTTAACTCTTTGGACAATCAAATTCAGCACCGCTGTGCTGTTTTCAAACTGCCACAGAGAAACACGGCGTTTCAGAGACTTTGAGATGTTGTGTGGACCCAGGTGTGGAGAGGACCCATCCTATTGAACCCATGAAGTCACTCTGCACTCTCCTCTGAACACTTCTCTTTGTCCCTTTACTGTCAGTCTCAGTATCAGAGTCTCCCAGCCCACTAGGTCTCTTGTGACTGGGGTTTCAATTATGAATGCTACCTTTGACTACCTCTGTTATTCCGCAGCAGCCCACATATCCCTGCCTGCCACCACTCATGTGTGACTTGATGTATTGTCTCACTGTTTTTCCCCTTTCAAAATTAATTGCAGTTTTATCTCTCCCCAAGATAAAAAAAAAAAGCCAGCCGAGAACATAATAGTCTAAAAGTAGTGTGGATTCTATTCAAACAAAACAATTAAAACCTTGGTGTTTTCCTCGCTGTTTTTGACTGTAGACGTGTTGGATGAGATTTTTGCAGAGGCTCTTCTTTTATCTTTTCGCACAATAGAATGAAGTATTACCTTCAATTACCTGTCGTGATTGGGTTGTGTTTTAGCAAACTCCGATCACATTCTGGACCTGGCCATTTTATTTGGTTTCTAATGACTTTTCACCTACAGTATCGTAATATATCCCTCATCAAAAACCAATTACATCTTGAAAATAATTCTTGTCTTTGTGATTAATGCAAAACATGAGCTTAATTTGCTCTGTCTCACACCACAATGCAAACATCTTCACTGATACTGAGTTGATTTTATTTCAATTTTTAGGTGTGAGCACAATTTGCTAACTTGGTTTAATTAATTTTGGCTGGCACTTCAGCAAACACGAACATTATCCTTCTCAGACATATTGCTATTGTCAACACAGCTGAAGGTAGAAAGGATCATTACTGTCAAATAAACCCAGTCGGGAATTAGGCTGCACCTTAAACAAATTAAGAAGAAAAAGTTGAAGTAAATCAACTCCACCTTCACAAACATAGTTGACGACTGGGTCAGGTATTAACTAATCCGGTACTGAAAGGGAAGATCAGAGCTTATATTATTCACTCAGCTTGTCCGCCATCTCCAGTAGCTTAGGAACTGTTCATGACAGGTTCAAGGGTGTTGTCTTCCTAACTGGACAGTATGTGCAAACATTGGATTGTTTCAGGGGGGTTTTCAACGCTCCTTGTTTCAGCGAGCAGGCTCAGCAGCATTTTCGTTTGTGTAATGATTGATTTAAACAAGCATATGCTGACTCTTTCTATTTTAGTGAAGGTTAGCACTTTTACTTCACCTCCAACTTTTCATTGGTCAAAATCGACAGTTAAACGTTCCTCCAACTAGCTTATATAGAAACAAGGGTGACAAAAGATAACTGACCTTAGCAAATGTCAGCTAATATTAGCTGCTTGTTAGCAGAACAATAACAACATGCCAACCTAGCTGGAATCAGCTGGAAACACAAAAAAGTCAGCCTAGGACAAACAGCTAATGTTAGCTTAAATATTAAGCCAGCTAGAGTTAGCAACAGTTTTCATTTCCGCTGCTAAATCGGCATTCGAAACTCAATATGTCCTGTTCGAGACACCATCAGATATAGATTTGTCCATAATTTTGCTGTTTTCTTTGCTTAACCTACCATAAATCATCGGTTAAACTTCAGCATCCTCTCTACATATTAAGCGATTACAATGAGCACTATATGAATCACTTTGTTGTCATCCTCGTAGATTACAACATTTTCTAACATTTTACAGATGTGATGTGATTTTCTACTCCAGGCTATGACGCCACAACACTGTCTTTTTGAAGTGCACATTGTTGTGCATGTGTGTGGGTTTGCCTCTCTGCTTTAAATATAGTCAAGATGACAGGCACAGCATTTACCTTGATGTTTACTGCTTTGAACTACTTGGCATGGGCAATGCCTGGGCTGGGATTCACATAAGAAAGAGGCCTATTTGAACAGGCCCATCTGGGGAAAATACCAGAATGACATGGCTGACACACACACAGGCTTTGAATGGTTCCTCTCTGAGCAAGAGATGAGCATGAGACACAGCAATTCAAATGTTTCAAGTAAAACCCAGAAATGGGACCTTTTTGTGCCTTTGAACATCATCCATTAGAATACATGGTGTTTCTCTCTCACACACACACTCACCGAGACACAATGCATTTAAGACATCCACCTCACTGTCAAGTTTCTGCACCTTAAGTGATATTTAAAAGGGAGTTTAAACTGGAGACCAAAGTGTCACCTGTTATATTTTATCTCCGTTTAAGTGCTATTTTATGACTGGCAGTCAAAATGAAACAAGTGTACCAACTACAAAATATACCACAATTACATCACTGTACTGTGAATCCAAAGAGACAGACGTTCAAACCAAACTTCCGCCTATGTAAGAGCTTTGTTTCATTACAAATCTTAAGCAAGCAAGTAGAACATTTAAAATCCAAGATTAGGCTAAATCTTTTCCTCTCACACACATCTTCTAATATCACTTCAGCAATAACAATAACAGCTGGTGGATCTGATAAAAAAAAACCCTCAGAACACCCAAATGTGTTTTGTTTTGTATACATTTCTCTCTGCATTACAGTTCGGAGCTAATCCTCCAACACCTTCCCAAATGGAGCTGCAGCAACAGTCGTGCTCAGATATTATTATGAATAATTTATTGCACCCCATTTCAAAGAGCCGAGCAGAAATCCCAACTATTTTTGGTGTAACGGTATCGCGCGTTAGTTAAGTCTGCAGGTACACACTGCAGCTGTTGGGCTCTTGTGCAGCAATGGCATTAGCCTCTCACTGATATCGTTATAGTGTGATTGGTGCTGTATGTGGTCCACCGGCTCAGTGTGCTACCAGGCTTCTGTTTGCTCAAATATATTACAATCTCTGCCTTTTTCTGTGTCCACGCTAAGGTGTCCTTTCAGGTATACGAATGTGCATGTGCATTCTGGATGTGTATTTTGCAGGAGAGACCTATGCATGTAGATCCAGATTGCACACATGTTTATATGTTCAAAACTGCGCAGCCTGCAAGCAAATATTTAAGCAAGTTATTGTCTCTTTAGAGTATGTCTGTGCTCTGCCATCTCAGGTAGTGCACTTGATCATGACATTTGTTTAACATTCCTCACCCCACCCCACCCCATCTCTCTCAGCGACATGGTGAAGTGCCGCATACCTCTTTCTCTCGTTGTTTAAACACGCTCGCCGCTTTTTCCATCTTTTTTTTTTTATTAGAAATGTGAAATGTGTCATGGAGGCAAACACTGGAGCAGCGCAGAGAGGAGGACAGATAAGCCTGGCAGGATTCAAGCCGACTGTTCGAACATGTGTTACCCCGAGGAAGTACTTACTGCAGGAACACAGAGGCGTGACAGCATCTACGAATATTGCCAGTGACCATAAGAGTGACTTCAGTATGTTCTTGAATTTGACTGCTTGTAGGATTTTTTTTTTTTTGTGAGGATGAATCGATGCACGTCAAACCTCCCTGGTGTGATAACCATTAGCGCTGGCCTCGCTGGAGGATGTGACACGAGTTGTGAAATCGCACTGTGTGGTGCGTAGTAGTGGCTGAAATGTGTGAAAATGTGTCCATTTACGCAGAGTTCAACTGAAGGAAAACAACAGGTGCCAAAGTCTGACTTTCCTTCAAAGAGCAGGTGAAGATGATGTCTGCTTCTTGGTAGACATTTTCCTTTCTCTTCCTTTCTTTTTTCATCCTCTGCGGTGTCAGGGGAATACCCTTGTTTGGATGAGTGTGGATTTAGATAGGGCTGACAGGTGGGTGACCAGGGTATCTTGAATGAAGAAGAGTGAACAGGGCTCTGTTCCAGTTCACCTGACAACACGACAGATATGATCGTATGGTTGACTTAACGTAGAGACTGATATTCTGGGGATTAACTTCCGGGGCCACTATTTATTTCTCTCCAGTAATAAAAACCACTCACCGGCAGTCATGATAAAAGTCTCCCACCATGCGTTACTCTCTTGCATTCGTGCAACAGCGAGCACTGCAGCTGATTCTTTCTTGTATTCAAACTGAATCCTGCAAGATAAAAATTTGCAGACGACGGGTGGTCGCACCATTTTCATGCCCTCTGGCAGGCGAAAAAAAAAATGAATGTGAATTCTGAATAATTCCTGATAAATGAGGATGCAAGTGTGCGGAAAGCATGACGTGAAAAGTGTCACTCCATGACATATAAGGAAGGAACGAATCTTCTCTAGTTTGGTCTTTTTTTTCAAGGATTAAAAACAGCATTAAATCACAAAAGTCACTGATAATTTCAGTTTAACGACATTATCATAAACAAGATCTCATATTTAGTGGGTTTTGGGATGCTAAATAAAAATGTTGAGTCAGTTTGAGCGTGTTCTGCTTCAGATTTTGTCCCTGCGGGCCGCCTGGTTGGCTCTGCTTTTTTGAAGGTGGGGTGGCGTCCGATGCGGCCACGGACCCAGGCTGGACAGCGAGCTCGTTTTTGTTCTCCCCTTCACATTGCCAACTCCAGCTGTCACACAGAGGGACAATAGAGAAGAGGAGGGGGTGCTCTCTGAATGGAAAAAATAAACTGGAGAGCCCCCCGTCACACAGCCCCCCTCCCCAAGACTCGTCATCTGCATTTGACAGGACCCCCGTTCTCCTCTCTTCACCGCCCCTTTTCTTTTTCTTTCTCCTTTTCTCTCCCTGTGCTCTCCATAATCCCCCTTTCTCTCTCTCTCTCCCTGCTAAGTGCAGCTGTTGCTCTCCATTGGATCTTTTTTTTTCAGACTGATTGCTAATTAGGATAGCTTCTTGGTGAGTTTTATCTTTAAAACTTGTTAAACTTGCAATTTTCCTCTCCTTTTTTCTTTATTCCGGCGGATCTTACAGGGAAGGGCAGAAAAGACTTCGCCAATTATACACAATTTACTTTAGACTGAGCATTTTTCAGATTGCACCCCAATGTCCCATGCAGCATTCATATAGTTTACAACTACTGTACTGTGTGGTAGCCTCTTATTATAGTGCTCACTTCAGCTTTGAATGCAAAAGCCTACTTTGAAGAATAGACTGCCCCATCTCCCTTATTCTGCTCACATAACTGAATCCCTGGGAGAGGGAGCAGAGGAAAAGGAGAGCCTGAGAAAACAGCAATTCACACACCAAACACAGAGACCCCTAGTAGCTCAACAAATGAGTGTCTAGCCCTATGTCCATTCATATCGCCCCTCGGCCCGCAAGCCTATTAGCCAGGCATCGCTCCTTGAACATTCACTGTCGACAACATGTGGAGGCATCGCTATAGCAACCAGTGGATATGACATGTGCAATGGACGGGGACTCCTGAGCTGCTGAATATAAGGAGGGGCTCAGCCTTAACTAAATGATCGCAAAAAACCCAACCCCACCACCTCCCCATCTCTTTTCATTGGCACAGAGGCGCTGAAAGGACTCACTCGTGGGGCTTCTGCACATTCTTCCGAGGCTCGGAAAATCAGGCGGGCATATCCCACATTCTTCTCCCTTTTCTTATTCTCTCCGACTCTCCCATTTTTTTTCTCTTTTTCTTCATCTCCGTGTTGAAGCCGCGGTCTTTTGTTGGCGCTTGGGGGACGCATGGGACCCTCGCAGGGGAACTTTTGGAGAAGCGGACTGAGTGGGCGGCCGGGACGCACAAACGCTTCTTGGAGCTGCGGCGGGCGTCAGTGGTTAACCATGCTCTCTGGAATACAGGACTCCGCTTCCTGCGTTTGCTGCGAAATGT
Source organism: Centropristis striata (assembly GCF_030273125.1). Lineage (NCBI taxonomy): Eukaryota > Metazoa > Chordata > Actinopteri > Perciformes > Serranidae > Centropristis > Centropristis striata. Next base: position 14,491,120 of record NC_081539.1, read on the forward strand.
GCACTCTGCCCCGCGACATGGATTTGGGTAATTATCTCCAGGCTCTAAACGTGTGTGTGCGTGTGTGTGTTTCTTTTTTTCTTTCTTTTTTTTTTTGGGTCGTTTTTACTGTGCAAGTTTTAATGCGTCAACTGCGTAAAGGGCGCCCTAAAGGACCGGCTTTGAAAACTTGCCATCAATCGCAACATCACGTTGAAAGCTGTTTTCACACGTGAATGAAAATTATTTTTTTAGTGTGTCGCAGAATATTTTAGCAGCTCTGCTTTCATGGTTTAATTTTGTTGCATCCTTTCGGCTGCGATAGTCTGCTGGAGATCGCATCTCCATAAGCATATGGGATAAAATATGATCGAGCATCGGAAAAATATGCATTCCAATATAATTAATCTGAGCGTAAACTCTTTGATAATTTTCTAATTAAAGTGGAGATTGAGCCCGGTGGTTTGCTGTGAGCACATCTGGCTGCAGGGGACAAAGTTTGTGTGCAGGTTGATCCTGCCTGCTGCCCGGCAGCAGCTCCAACTCACAAACCCTGAGACCTGAAAGCTGCTTTATCCGCTCTGTGTGTGCACAGATTCTTCTATTTTAATCGTGTATCTTAAAAAAAAATCAGCGCAATTTTCTTCATCTAATTAAAATCGTTTTATTGTTTTCTATTACTTGATGTATTTCCTATATCTGCTGTAGGATTGGTTATCTACAAATTCACCTTCCATGTCGTAGTTTTTATGGTAATATCAGTTTACATATATCAAATAGCTTTTTTTAATTTCTCAAATTAATCATTATTTTGAGAGTTTTCAAAAATCCTAAAAAAAAATAAAAATAAAAAAAACCTAATGGTTTCCACTATACTGTAATAAATGTTTTTTACTATTTCATAGAGTAGCTGCTTGGTGTTGCCAGTGTTTTCCTGTATCTGTGAAAAATAGCATGATTGTTTGCATTTCATGTGTGATCTTTTGTGTTAATCGTAAGGCTATCAGTCAAATTTTTTTTCATATAAACTACTTTAAATGTAGCTCATTTCACACCACTTAAATCTTACATTTTAGGTGCAAAGTTAGGAGCAATTTTTTTTTTTTAAAGTCTTGGTTCAGGGCTGAGGTTTGGCAGCTGTGTGTTTGGGAGGATTTTCTTCTTGTATGTCTTAAAGGTATTGTGATGTGAGTGAATGGGTAGCCAGCCGCCCCAACAACTCCTCTCTGCCTGACCTTTCCTCTATCATTTGAATAATCCAGAGCACCGAAATCCATCTGCCCCTTGTCTCCTCTCAGATTGGCTAATTCACCACACAGGGGCAACGTGAATAGAAGAGGAAAGTCTGTTAGAGGCAGAGAGTAATAACTTCTCTGAGTGTGGATGCTGCACAAATAGTAGTGGTGGACACGGTTTTAAAGGAATCAAAATAAATTAATTCACTCAGGTTTGAAAAGGTGGATTTTGATTAGACATAGAATTAATGGAGGGGGGAAATCATTATTGGACGTATTTCATTTAATGCTCCAACATTCCGATCAAATAATTTCTGATTATAGTAATAATTAGTCTGATTTGTTGAAAATTAAATTCTCATATTTTGATATTTGATCACCTTTTTTCTGTGTTTCTTTAATATTTTAGTTCGACAAAACTGTTTTTAAGACACACTCCAATTATAGCAAAATTACATGATTCTAAAAAAAAAAATAATAAAACAATTAGAAAATAGAAAATAATTAAAATAAAAAAAAGCAAAGTGGCAAAACTCTAAAGGCCCATGAAGGTAATTCTAAGCCTCACATCTCCTCCCTTTTCCTCCTCCTCTTTCTCTCTCCCTTTCTGTATCTCCTCTGGTTTCTGTCTAACACGATTACCGCCTTCAAACACTCTTTTATGCTTCCAGTGCGTTTCAAGCCTGTTTGCTCTCACAGTGAAAATGCTTTTTTCCATTCATTTCAAGGTGTTTACCTGAATAGTAAGAGTAGCCACAGATGGTGGAGTGCGACCTCTTTGATTAACTCGATAGGACCTGTTTTTTCTTTCTTTTCAGGATAAAGAAAATATTTTAGTTAAAGGGACTAGCATGGAGTTGTCAGGCAGGTTTGAACCGATAGGTCTATAGGGGGCACTTTGGTTTCAGAAGCAGCAGTTTTGAACCACTACACCGGTGTAACATGCTGTGTCTACAGTGCAAAATAGGTCTAATGAGGGTTTTTAATGTGCTGTATTCAGCCTTTTATTGTGTGATTATGTGAGAGAGGTTACTGTCTGAAAGGTCTGCATTCTCAACAAGTCCTCTGGCAAATAAAAATGGTCTATATGTTCATTTGATCACTGCACAACGCGGACGAGTCGTTGGATCAAGGCCATCCCTCCCCTCTGTAGCCGTACACGAGCCTCTTCAAACCTCTCAGTTGTTGTCTAACCTCTTAATGCTTGATTAGAAACTACATGCTCGAACCGCAGCAATCGCAATCAACAGCGGCTGTCGTCAGGCCCAACACGGTAATCGACAAGACCTTGGCATCCACACAAACGCTAAAACATTGGCAATTACGAGCCACAAGGTCAAACCATATTGTTAGTGGTGTGTGGTGAAGTGTCTTGTTTTTGAAAATGGTATAACAAGATGTAGCCATCCTTCAGCCGCCCCATTAGACCCCTCAGGCTAAATGTCAGAGCTCGGCCATTCCCCAGCACCCCCACCCCACCCACCCCCACCCCCCCATGTTGTAGATTTGATTCACTTCACCCATCAATCTTTCAATATTGCATGCAGACAATTAGGATCCTGCTGATGTATTCGTGCACCGTTATTGATATTGCCCTTTGAGCTATTGGCATGTGTGCAGCTGATAAAATTGGATCAAAAACAGTGCAGAAGTTGCTTTATACAGGAACACCATGTTTTTGTGTCAGTAAGGATCATTTATGGCTGAGCAAGATAGAGAAAATATCAAAAATAGCACAATATTTAAACCAAAAACCTCAATTTCGATAATTTGACGATATTGGATTGCTAATTGGTGTAAATCATTTTCACAATAAGGTTTATAATCATCAAGTGGCTTGAAATGTCTGATAAGTTCAGAAAGTTACATCCCTTTACTGTAATGCAGCCTTTTAAACTAGAAAAATACTTATTTTATTACAATATCCAAAATCTAAGACGATATCTAGTCTCGTACCACGGTATTGATCTAGAATCGACATATTGTCCAGCCCTAGGATGATTTATGTGAAGTAAAATGTGCTGGGAAGATACTTTATTTCTGTGTTTGAGAGTTAAAAGCAAAACTAACTTGGGACCATGTTAATATTTTATGTAATCAGCGACAACAGTATGGCTACATTTTAGGTATCATTAATTATCCTTCCCAATTAATGCTCCCAATTATCACTGTTATGCTCTCAAAATATCCTGCATCAGTGCGGCCCACAGGGAATTTATCATTACAGTAAATGGCCATGAGTGGACCAATTATCAACACACAGGCCAATTCTTTAACCTACGCTGATAAAAACCTCTCAGATGATAAAACAGCACATTAAAAACAAGTCGGCCATACTGAGACAAACCCCTATACCTTTCTGTTTGAATTAATATGCAGCGTGGTTGTGAATAAAAGGCTTTGCTATTCAACTGGTGGTGGATGGATGAAGGTCCAGTCTGGGCTGCCTGTGTCTCTCTGGTCCTGGTAGCCATTAGCTGTGCGGTTTGGGCCAGGGCCTAATCCAGCCAAACTTAGGACCAGAGGAGCTAATTAAGCACAAGCTTTTAGTATCCCAACCTCCTGTAGCTGCACAGTGCCAGCCCGCCTCATGCCAGCACTAAATGGGGTTGTAAATATCTATAGTGGGGCGCAGTGTGCAGACAGCACTGGACAGGGGTTGGTAATAGGGGTTGACTGAGTCTGAATGTGTATTATAAGGCTGGTATTAGAGCCGGCTAATGAGTGGGGCCGGTCAGACAGCGGTGGTGGGTGGAAGGAGAAGTGGAGGCAGGTAAAGAAGCGCTTGCGGCGCTGTTGCTTTCACACTTTTTCACAGGAAAGTCGAAACAAGCCTCCAGCTGAAAAGTGATGCACTGCAGACTTGATATGGCAGTTGCTGTAAATCAAAAAAAGCCTACATCTATCAGAAAGGAAAGACAGAGTGGCATCCTTTTCTGCTCTGACAATGTGTTCTCTCTCTGTTTGTGTGTGTCCTCCAGAGAGGCAGCCTGACCCAGATCCCTGTGGTAAAGGAGACCAGGGTGGAGTCGGGCCAGTTCCTGCTGCTCTCCGTCCTCTGCATGCTCTTCATCCTGGTGGCGCTGGCAGTGTCCACCACCTTCTTCTGCGTGCGCCAGCGCTCCCACCTCCGCATGAAGGAGAAGCTGGCCAGCCTGGGGACTGACACCAGTACTGATGCCACCGCAACCTATCAGGTACGCACAGCCCTCTCTCTGTGAGCCAATCAGGGCCCAGGACACTTAGCCTGCGCTCTGCTATTGGGAGAACACACACACTGTTCGAGTACGGTAGATTTTCTGATTGGTTAGTTTGTCAATGTGTGTATACGTTTGAGTGATTCTCTTATACCTGCTTTTGTGGCAGTTGTTATGATAGTGATTTGCTTTTTTTGAAGTGTTTTTTATGGTGCTGCACAATAATTCTACATCAGAAATGGCCCTTTTTATGTTTATTTACAATATTTCATACTCTTTATTCATTGGATTTTTAGGCGTATTGCTTCAGTAGATATTCGCTACATCCAATTATTCGATGCTCACCCCAGCCTGAGAAGCGTGTGTGTGTGTGTGTGTGTGTGCGTGCGTGCGTGTGTGTGTGTGTGTGTGTGTGTGTGTGCGTGCGTGCGTGCGTGCGTGCGTGCGTGCGTGCGTGCGTGCGTGCGTGTGTGAGAGAGAGAGAGAGAGAGAGAGAGGAACAGGCCGCCACTGTGACCTATTCCCACTGTTCCTCCAGGGCCATGGACAGCCTGGGCTGTATTGATTTTCAGCGTCGGGGCTCAGCTGTGCCCAGCATGGCACTCAGAACATATTTATCTGCATGTCGCGTTAACATTTTCAATATTTAATCAGGTTTTCACAGGGCTGCTCTGTCTATCCAAACCTGGAGGTGGTGCAGTGTAATAATGATCACCACACAGAAGCGGGGAAAAAAATGTGAATGCATTTTACAAACATTAAGAATATGTTTATTTTTATTTATTACAAATCTCATTTTGCCTCTGTGCAAATTTTAGGTTCTAGATGGCCCTTGCTCTTACTCTATATACCTTTAACGCTGGATAAGTGCTCTGTCAGGCATTCATGTGGGTGTGTTCCTAGTATTTGACAGATAGTTGTTCCTCTTGGCCTGTTTTTGTTCTTATTAGTAGTCTGAAAGAGGCGGGGGGCGACAGGGGAAGCTGTAATCCCACTACCAGTGCTCCTCTCTGGGCTCCATGTGTCTGTCCTCTGGCCCTCTCTGGTGCTAACTGCATCTCCCCGCCTGCTCCTGGGACGACTTCTCAGCTGCGGTGCAGCAAGGCTTTTCTGCAGAGAGATGTTGAGAAGTAGGATGAATTATGAGGTGGACCTGGATATTGCCCCGAGGCCAAGGCCCAGGGCACCGCTTCATGGCTCTAATCATTAAAGTCTGACGGCGGGAAAGCTGATCCAAGACCAGGGCTTAGACGGGCCTGTGCTCCAGAGGGAAATATCACTATGATAGATCATGAGATAGCATGTGCTTTCACAAGGCATTTTCTCTGCTCTGCCCTGCCCTCTCTGTTATTAATTGAGTATGCAAATGAATTCTGTGGAGATGACTGGCTTTGCCTCCCAAAACCAAACATGATTGGGTTTGCAGACTATGAATATATAATAGAAAAAACAACTGTGACCACACCTTATGGAGGGAGTGAGGGTGTGGTTGTGACAGAGTGTGTTCTTTTACACAGTATTAGACTGCAAAAAAATCTGGCATATTTCTTTCATTTTTCATTTTTTCTCATTTTGGATATACTAGAGTAGATTATGCCTCGTCTGAATTTCTGATGCCCTGTGTCTGCACTGAGGCATGATGGGAGAAAAGCTGAGTCATTGGGAGAAGTGTAATCTTTGTAGCAGTGGGACTTCTAGCGAGTCTCAGAAACCTGGAGATATCAATCAAAACAGAAAATTATACTTTACAATTGTGCCAATGCATTTTTATCTCCTTTGGTTCTCTGTGGTTGTATATATTCACAGTGGAGCTCTTGTTTGATTGATCGATAGATTCTCCCATCTTTGCAAAAAAGAATCCAAATTCTTCTTTTTAAACAAAGTCGTTTTTGCTCTATAGGGCTTAGCGTTGCAGTATGGTGATTTTGTGCAGGATTTTACTTTTAAAAGCTCACTTTTTTAACAACTAAAAGATCTATTCTTAAACAATGAAGATAGTTGCTGTGTGGCAGCCAGGTGTGACATACTGAATTTATTCTGTAAATCGTGTAGAGTTCCTCAACCATGTATTTTTTGACATAATTAGTATAAGCTCCATAATCCACAAGGATAAGCCATTAATCTACAGGCAAGTGAGGACAGATCAAGTCAGCCGAGATACAGGATTTTACAATGTGCATTTATAGAACCCAGCCCCTAACAGCAAGGATAAGCACGTAACCTACATAAAACTATTGTTATGTGCAACAAAAGAAGATAAATACATGAAACCTTGTAAGAAGTCTGGGAGAGAAAACAGCATTTTTGATGATCTGTGCTTCACCATTATCTCCTGTAATCCCCAGGAGCTGTGTCGCCAGCGTATGGCAATCCGGACGTCGGAGCGCGTCGAGCGGCCGGAGACCCTGCGCCACTCGCGGCTCAACAGCGTCTCATCCCAGTTCAGCGATGGCCCCGCCGCCAGCCCCTCGACCCGCAGCAGCACCTCCTCCTGGTGCGAAGAGCCAGTTCCGTCCAACATGGACATCTCCACCGGTCACATGATACTGGTAAGAAACTCGCTTTGACTCTTTTGACAATGTGAGCAATGATTCATGTGGTGGGAAAAGTGGCGAGGGAGGAAGTTGGTTGAAATGTGGTTTGTTGTTTGGGCCTCAGAGATTTTTTGTGGTTCTTAGGATCAGATTGTTACAACTAAACAACCACAACGTCATGTCTCACTGACTCTTCACTTAACCTGCCAGAGTGGGTTCAGTATTGTTTGAGAAATTTAAATGGTTTTGGTAGGAATACATTAAATTCAGACTTCATCATAGATCATAGATCTGTGATTCCCAACCAGGAGCTTTTGCACCACAAGAGGTTCTTCTGCAGTTGCTCAAGTTATGTGGATTTGCTAAATTTATTTGGGGAAAGAAAATTGAATTTTTTTAGGATTTTATTAGATCAAAATGTTCAATTTAAGGAGAAATGCACACAGACCATATTCAGAGTCTGCACCTTTAAACGAGGCTTCAAGACTTCCGTACGGTTGTGATGTCACAACTTTACTATATACAATCATATATAGCCATTACAGTCATTCCCCAGCTGCAATGAAGGTGCAGAAGACCCGGACACACTGACCAATCAGAGCAGACTTGGCTTTTTCAGCAGGAGGTTCTTAAAGAGACAGGCCCCAAAAACTAGTGTTTCAGAAAGAAGGTGAATACAGGTTTATTCAGAGACAGTTTGAAAAAAATAATGTATTTTTAAAACATCTAAACATGTTCTTATATGAACCTAAAAAGAGAATAATAAGTTTATTTTAACTAAAAACATAAATGACCCTATTCAGTCAGCTGAATAATGCAATTGAGAGTGGGTGAAACGAATGAGAAAGGGAAGCAGAAACAGTTTGCTACAAGTAATGGGTAAACGGTTGGAGTAGTTTGCTAAAAGCAATGGAAAAAAAGGTCAGCTAGAGGTAACAGATAAATGGTTGAAACAGTTAACTAAACATAATGGATAGACGGTAGAAAAAGCTCACAATAACGAATAAAAAGTTTAAATACTAAGCTAAAAGTAATGGGAAAAACGGTTGAATAGTCATCTGGCAATCATGGATAATCAGTTAGTGAAACGTAATGGAAACACCTTCGAAATAGCCACAGGTAATGGTTATAATGGTTGAATGTAATGGTAGTAAATGGTTGAAATGTCTTCTGTTACTCCAAGTGGTGCAGTACAAATGCAAATAACATGACTGGCTGAACCGCCCGAAACAAGGACAGTTAAATTTTATGAAAAACTATCGCAACAATAAAAACTTTTTAAAAACAACATCCATTTTAAAAATCAATTAAGAATAAACACATTCTGTGTTGATGTACGAGTACATGAGCTCGTCTCTCAGGGCCTTTGGGGATACGTCTGAAGGAATAGGTTTCATGTGAGCATACATTACAGTGTTTTCCTTTAAAACTCCCTATGAATATGCGAGGCCCTGTGCTGAAAACCAACAGCTTGATTTCTCCCTGTTTATCTGTTTGGATGTGTCTCTTTTTCATCCCTCTCTCACCTCATTCCCTTCAGAACCCTGTTATCTTTGTTTTTTTTCCCCCCATCACTCTTCCCGCTGTTTTTCCTCCCTCTTGCTTTATCTCGGCTCTGTTGTCTTCATTTTTTCTCCTCTAACTTTTCCCTCCCTTTACTGTGTCATTTTCTCTCTTTATCATTCCGTCCTGCGTCTCTCCCCTCTGTCATTTTCATCTTTTACCCCCTCCGTCTCTTTTACTTCTGCTGCGAAATAAGGCAGACATTGTTTTGCGTGATGAGAGCTGCACAAAACTGAAATATCATTATCCATGTGATTGTCATTTGGATGTTTAAGAAATTTTGTTAGTTTTCCTTTTTTCTGGGTTGAAAAAGCTTTTGGCTGCCACAAACACACAATGGATTGTTTTAATTTTGCACAACTTTCGCTTCATTCATTTGAGACAAGCTTGATAAAAGAGATGGATAGATGCCTTGCAGTGTTTCCATTAATGGAGAGAGCATTCATCACACTGCATGTCTAGCTTTTATATTGGGAGGCTATAATGAATGAGAGTGAATCTGAGTAATGCCTTGTATTGGTGGTAATAGATGGGTTTTGTTGCACTCGTCAAGGCTTGTTTGTGAAGCCCCTTTTGAAAACATTGACAATAGAAAAGCATTTAGCCCTGCAATAACAAAAGAGGCACTGTGAATCATTTCTAGGAGCTGTTATTATTAGCCTTATAGTTTCTTCAGCGCAGACATTGCAATGTAGAAAGGTAAAACACTCAGGGACCTTTACTTCTCTTTCATGCCATGATTGACATGGAGATGTCCTATAGGGGTTCATCTTTAAAATTCCACCGCCATCTCACATGAAACCATGTGTGAGATTGCCTTGTTATCACTGATCTCAGACCTATATTTTCCCATCTCGGCTCTCCTCTCCTCTCATCTCCCCTCTCTCGCTCTTTGGAGCTCACACCGTGTGGAGAAGGATGATGAATACCCGGCTTTCCAAAGCACAGATGCTGGGGGTCCTTTTTTTTTTTTTTTTTGAGGCCCAATCACCTCACACACACACACACACACACACACACACACACACACACAACCACAGCCACTATAACCTATGATGTTGCGCCCCAGCGTTCAGCCCCCCTCAAGACTTAAAAAGTCTTGCATAACAACTTCCAACTCCCAAAGTGAGATTGGATGCCTCTGTGTGCTGAGTCATCCGCTGGGTTTGACACACCTCTGCTATCTTACATTTTCTATCTTCTCTTCTCCTTTCCCTCTTTCAGCTGCAGCATGCTGCCACAACCATGCAAATATTAACTACTTAATGATAAAAACTACAAAATTAGATAACCAGATGTAACATGGAGACATGTGGCTGTGTTTCTCTCCTTATTGCTGCAGTGTTTCAGCACCATGGACAGCACTTTACAGTCGTGTTTTTCTCATGTTAAACAAAAACCACCTCAGTCTATCCAGCTCCCCTACTGTCCAGAAACAGGGTCAAAATGTTGGTACAGTTGCTTTTGCTGTACGGTTCCCTTGGCTTAATCACCTCTCTACTGAGAAAATAATCAATAATTTTGTTGCTTGAGGCTCTTTTTCATTATGTTGAGTAGTTATTGTTTTTTTTGTTTTGTTTTTTCAAATGATGGAGTATTTGCTCAAAGGGAGAATAGACTGAGGCGAAGGCAAATAGCCACTGACTCATATCTCAGCATGTTCTGCCCTTGGTTGCTTTTACTCACAATGTTCAAATTGAGCAAAATAACAATTTGCTGTTCAATTTCAGGCAAAGCAATGTTCTTTTCATTTAGCTATTATTAGCCAGCACGCACAAACATACATATTAATACCTTTTTTTCCACCTCTCGCTGCTGTTTATCATATCATAAAGCTCCCTGTACAAACTGTTACCAGTATTGTTGGTTTTAATTTGACAGTGGAGCTTGACAGTAATGTGTTACCTGTTGTGTCTGGCTCCCCTGGTTGTCCCTTCATCCTGATTTCACCCAGCACCCTCTGCTGCCGAGGAGACTTCTTAGGAAGGATTAGACATTGTTTCCCTGACACCCAGGCCTCCCATCCCAACCCTCTGATTGGCAGACATAATCCCCCCATTCACTAAACCTTCGTTACCCTGTCTCTGGAATACGCCATGGTCCACTGCCTCCCCCTAGGAGCGGGAGGGCTTGATAAGGGCCTGCTGGCTGCATTGCATTAAGCTGCGAAAATATGAATTTGGAATGCAATCGATTCAGGGCATCGTTTGAATAGAATGGGAGGCAATTCAGAGTGGATTTATCAAGTACATGGAGATGTAATATTGGTAGAGGAGGTGGGATGCTGTCAGGCTGGCAAGCAGAGAGTACTTGTACAGGGTGACAAGAGCATAGTGGTGACAGGCTCTGTCAAGTGGCCATAATGGCATGCTGTCATTTTCCTGGGAAGACAGCGCTGTGTGTTTGCGTAGGCGATGCACAACAACACACATGCAAATATACGTGTGTTGGCTGCTATTAGTATTGACATTAACTTTATTTTTTTATTTTCATATAATTGGGTTTTTTGCATAAAATTAAAAGTTCAAACAGGGATGGTTCAAAGTATAACAGCATAAATCTGCGGTAATATTTCAGAAATATCACTTTATGTCATTAATGGGTTCAGATTGTGCTGTTGTGTTCTCTCATTATGCAGCTGCATTATTCACAAGAGTTGCTTTTCCAGTTCTCACTGTGGCCTTTAAGACCTGAGTGGCACCTTTAGTGCCATATCAAACAATAAACTTTGATTTCCATTGTCTGTAGGATTTGTAATGTTCTTATAAGTCACCTAATATCCTCTGCATGCGTGCAGGAGATGTCTGAATTCATGAGCCATCAAAGGGTAATTGCCTATTATGTGTTGGACAAGCTTATTTGTGATTGCCATCTATGTAGGAATTGTATATATTCTGCAAAGACTTGGATTTTCCATTTGACAGACAGGAGTGAATACGTCGGCCGTAACAATAGAGTGTCACCTCTCCGCTCAGCCTACCTATACTGCCTTTAATATGGGATAAAAACCAAGCACATCTGGGTATCACTTTCATTGTATTAGCCAGCTGATCCCTGACATCAGTTTATGAGTCTGTAATCTTCTGCCTCACACAATAGCGGACTAAACCATTTAACCCCATTGGGAGGGGAGCCATGATACAGGAGAGGAAGCGAAACACGGCGCTACGCTACAAAAGATCGTCTTGCCAGCTACAGTCTCTAAGCTCCCTAAGACTTGCCCTGGTTTGGGAGAATACACACACACACACACACACACACACACATAGGCCTCTACCCCTCCCCCTTCTCTTTTTCCATCTTTGTCTCTCTAGCGAATTCAATTTTGTCTTCTCCAAGCGACGGCTTAAATGCAGACAATCTTATCAGTGGCTGTGCAAGCAGTGAGGGACGTGATTGAAACACCCCTGAAGTATTTCCAATGCAGACAAACCTTTCAGGAGTCTTAATTGTGCGTGATTTTTTTCTTCTTCTCCCTCTCTCGGTCAAACACACATGCACAAAGACACAAACATTAGCACACCTTCCCCATCTATATCTCCAGCCTCCTCCTCCTCCTCCTCCTCCTCACCCAGTTGTAACGCTGCACAGCAGCTTAGAACAATAAAGCTCCATGACACCTGATCATAGCTTTAATGGAGAGATGCTGTTGTCAAGGCTTTAGTGTTTGCTCCAGTTTATTTAAGCCAGCTATATTGTGGAAATGAATGTGTCACATTAATTAATCCAAATGTGCTGCAAAAACGAACATATTTTGAGATGAATCCCTTTGTTTTTTGCACGCTTCTGGCTTGTTGTCTGAAATGGTGGCTAAGTTGGTGTCTGTTTTCCCCTAGTCATACATGGAGGACCACTTGAAGAACAAGAACCGTCTGGAGCGCGAGTGGGAGGCCCTGTGCTCCTACCAGGCAGAGCCCAGCGCCTGCAGCGTGGGGCAGGGCGAGCAGAACTCCAAGAAGAACCGCTCAGACTCCGTGGTCGTATGTGAGTTGATTTAGATGCTCATTCATATTTATTTCTGGCAGTAAAAATGTTCCCATGATTTATGATATGGATGCTTCAAAGAAGTACATAAATCCAGTTTAAACTACACTGAAAAAAATGATTTTCAAACAAATGATCAGGCTTAGTATTGTTACAGATTACATTAGACAAATGTCTGTTTTAAACTGGAACGTCCATTGCATGAGAGCCAAGATCCAAGTATATTAGGGTTTAGTAAAAAATACAACATTATACTTGTGTTATCAAACTCTGCCCTTAAATACATGTGGCTCCTTCATTCGATGAGGACATTTTTCCTAGCCTAGCATCAATGTTTTAGCACTGTATAACGTTTGTAATGCATTGTAATTAAGATACTTTTACACTGTAGACATTTACGTCAGCTGGGAACATTTAAAACTGAGCTCTTTTGAGTTTTCAACCAATCGCTACCAATCAATTGGTAGAGGGTTGCAGGGATGACATATTAGCATGGTGTCTTCTACAAAAAGCAAATAACATTTTTCCATTGGATTTTAGATTATAACAGAAAATAAGCTCTGTGGCAAACATGTTTATGATACTTATGTGTGTTAATCAGCAAGATAATCTTCACAAATGAACACCACTTTTATGGTTTTACGGTTTAAGCCTAAATGCAATCACCAGGAGTGAAAAGCTAATGTTAGGCTATAAACAAACTACAGCGTGGTCACATGACTTCAGCATCACCACCAAAGATGATGATGACTCTTTAGCCATTTGTTAGCCACCACCTGTTTTAAGACATGGAAAAACTTCAAAATATTATAGACATATAGACACATTTTACCTTACCTTACCATTTTTATTACAACACGAGTTGCATAGACCCTGTTTACACTTAGTTTGAAATGTGTCTTGGGCAATCGGATCACAAGTGGACAGGCACATTGATGTTTCTACCTGTGTGTATCAGGGGGTTTCCAGAGGTGTCCAGCTGAAGACTGTGTTCAGATTTTGTTACTTCCTTCACCACTTCTGCTAGGTCAAATTGCCCCAGGAACATTTATTACATTGGATAACAACAACAACTTGAGTTGAGATGTCAACTGTTTTCTCTGGCTAGCTATTATTTACCTATATGGCTTTTTGCACTTAATTACATTAGCAGAACAAACTAATTTTGTTATGTTTGGCCGTTGCCGCTCTGTCATCAAATCGATCACACGGCTTGCATTGATGACATATTTTCCTGTTATGTCCTTGGCTTGGACGCATCAGAATACATCAGCGTTTACACTACAAAATATATGTGGTGAAATATGTCCTAGACCACCTCGGCAAGTGGTCTGATCACAATGCATCTTGGACCCTGTTTACACTTGTATTTCATGTGTGATCTGATCGCTGAAGACACATTTTGAATCCAAGTGTAAACAGGGTCATTGTGTTTTTAGCTTAACTTACAGAAATGTAGTTAAAACATTTAAAACTGACTTTGGATATATGAGTTAGTGACAAACTGCAGTGCATATGTAAGTAAACGTTAAATAATCTTGAGTTTCAGGATCGCATAATTTTACCCATTGTAACTGCTGATGTCTGTATACGTCTGTATCCACTATTATTCTCTTAAAAGTTCAGTTTTTCCGTTCTGTTTGGTTTTAATTTCACCACACAGTGGCTTTTAGACATTTTTCTGTTGTTTGCCAACAGACGGAATTGACGAGTTGGCTCCTTCATTCAATGCAAAGTCAATGGAGAGCAATGAATTGTTTCCTCCTCTGGTGGGGGCGGGCCTTGAGTGTGCTGTGTCTCTATGTGATCTGAGTTTTTGACTCTTAAACTCATATTGATGAGCATAAATAATATCTAAAGACATTTTGCAAACTTTGATTTCTGCTTATTTAGTTATGAAATATAAAATAAAATAATATTCAAGTTTTTAGGGGGATAATTGTGAAGCAGATGTGTTTAAGGAGACTGCTGAAGTGGGTTTAACTTCACTTGAAACAGATTATCTGAATCTTTTAACAGTTTCTCTTGTTTCAGAAAAGGGGATTTTAAGACCCACAGCTTACAGACTTCTTAAAATATTTTATTATTTCACTTGAAACATTCCTTACTGAAGGTGAAGCAATTCACTTCCGAACAGTGTGTGCGTATGATGAAAGTCTGGTGAAATTGCAGTCTCTGCAGCTCGTTCCTTACATATTCCTCTGCTCAAAATTCTGTTGTTATTGTGCGGGGAGGGAAAACAGTGAAAAAAGCATGTTGATGAATTATGCATCTCCATTACAGATGATCATTCCAGGATCACCTTGAAAGCGGCGAATAACCACAGCAACTCAGATTACATCAATGCCAGTCCTATAGTGAGTATTGTTTATTCATTATAACTCTACGTTGTGCATATTTGTTGTCTCTGAAGCCTTTTTTGTACCAGGAGTACCTGTTGGGGTTGGATTTTACTTTGAGATAAAAAGAAGTTTCAAAGGACTTGTCATTGATCAGTGCATTGATCTTTTTTTTTTTTTTTTTTTTAACTTTGTTCTCCATGCTGGTAGCCTCAGTGGTGTTGAATCACTCTGCTACTTTCACTGCTTTCAAAATGGCCTCTCCCTGGAGGTACCCCCCTTTTTTCATCCCAACTATAAAGAATTATACATTATTTTTGACTACACAAATGTAACCCCCCACAAATCCAGAAAGGCCTCAGTGTTGGAGAGGGCGAAGGGTTTTTTCCCCCAAAAAAACATTGCCAGTCATGATTTCCCCTGAGGCTGCTGAAAAGGGATTCCATCAAAGGGAACAGGAAACTATGCATTTCAAATACAGTGCCAAAATTTCTGAGGAGATAGATGAGGGGGGGCACACACAGCTGCACTAAAAGCCTATTACTCTTCAGCAACAAACATTTATTCCTCCATTTTCTCTAATGGCATTTTTTCTAAGGTTTTTTAGCTTATTTGATGAGTGCGACATTTGCCATCTTATAGAACAATATTAGAATAAAGTTCATAAATCAGGGGAAGAAGTTGGCAAAAAATCTGATTTGTGGCGAAAAAATGCTATGAAGTTAACTAGGAGTGTTTTGGTGCAGTTGGGAGAAGGAAAAAAAAGCATCTAGAAAGACAAACGGATGTTGAAGATGGGTGAAGTAATGGCGGATGCAGTGGTGTGTGGATGAAAGGACAGTAATTACACCACAAAAGGGACCCCTGGCTGAGCCCAGCAAAACTGTGATAATTATGTCTGTCAATGCGGCTTCTTCCTCCTCATTAGCTTCAGGGGCAGTGGCCTACGAGTAAATAATCTGTCGCTTCTTTCTGGGAATCAGGGGTCAGAGAGGCAAAGAGAAGGAGGGATTTTAGCTCCCTGCAAAGCAAAGGGTGACACACACGCATAGGGAAAAAGCTTGGATAATGGTTAATGCTTGACCACAGATGATGCAAGCGCTCCCAGATGTACGGCATCATTAGCAGGAGGAGTGGTTTAAAGGAATGTGTGGTCAAAGCCTGGTCGCCTTTGTCTCGTCTGGCCATTTTACAAAGTCAAATGCCGTGTTGCTTTTTCAATTTTCCACCTGTTCTTGATGCTTTTGTTTTTCAAACTTTTCTAGAATGAGCTCGGCTGGCGTTTAGCTTTTCGAGCTCTCTATCTTACATAAATGCAGGATCAAGGCGCCGCAGCAAGGTGTTGCAAGTTGAGACGCTTCTCCGGGAACAGATATTTGTGCGAGCTATTTCAGTACAAGCTATTTTACTTCAAACCAAAGAGCACTTCTTTGCCTTTTTGTTGTAGTCTATCTTCTTCCCACAATGGCAAGGGGAGGACAGCTGAAACGCAGGACTACTCTTTCATGTTTGCGCTTTAGTATTCATGCAGGGATGTCAACACACAGCTACAGCATGTCTGTGTCCTTGAGATTGGCTAAACGGAGTGGCAGCACTAGCATTCGCCACCACCCTTTCATTTCGGTGGGGGATTTTTTTATTTTTTTATTTTAACAAATCCATGAGAGGAATTTCAACCAGGAAGCATGAAGAGAAAATTGAACATCATGGTTATACCTAATTGAAGTAGAACAGTGGGTAATGAACATAATGTTTCCCGCATTTATGTGTCCTTTTGTGAAATTTCTTCAATAGAACGGCAGTCAAATTTTCACATTTCAGCCGGCACTGTGTAGGTGTACTGAATGAACATTTTCAGTCGCTCATGCTTCACTCCCGCCCCCCTGCCCCCATGATCATTTAGTCACAACTACAATACCCACAATGAATAATAACACCCTGCCTGACATCTCACAGACACTGGATTCAGATAATGCCTTTAAATAATAATTTTAAAAAGTCATAGATATGAATCTGTACCTGGGGAAATCTGCTTGCTTAACACCCAAAAAACTGACAGTACATTTAAATCAACAGAAGTCTCTTTCTATCAAGCCTGACTTGTAATTAAATCGCAGCTAGGATGTAGATTTGAAAGAGAAAACAATTTGACATTTGTAATCCACCGTAATGAAAACAAATTACAAACAGACACGAAGTCGCAAACAGACAAGAAATTGATTTTGATTAAAATTTTTGGAAGTTGAATGTTGGTTTTTTTCAGCCGTTCAGAGCATTAAAAAATTAATCCTGTTGTTGAGGTTATTAAACATGAAGGGGAAAAAATCATTATGGTAACATTAAAGCCATGAAGAAATGCTCCGTAATTATTTTCCTTTTAAGGCTGAGTGTCGAGCTCTATGAGCTTGACAAATGAGTTAAAGAAAAACACAAAGAAATGAAATGGAAAAACTAGATGTTTTACTTTTTAGATTATGTTCAGTGTCCTTGACAAGTTGGTCTTCTGTGTAAAAAACACAAAAAAAAGCCATTAAGTACGACCTAGTGGCTCACCTACTGCTTTTTATTTGGTAAGTGTCCCATAAATAATATGAAAAGAATCCGTATACTTACAAAAATGCAGCACAGTTTGGGTGCGTTGTCTATCATTATAATGCCACTATACAATGCATTGATATGTGCCCATTCATTTCTTTTCCTGCAAAACATGTCAACATCTTTCCACTGATGCATCTTGCACTCAAGGGTGTGCATAAAAATTCCATTCAATAAAATGTGATCATTGATTTTAGGGGGCAACCCAGCCAACACCTACTCAATCAAGTCTCAATCACATCCCTCAAATCAAGCCCCCCATGTCATTACGTCCCACCTGAACATTCAGCTCCCTCACATCAACAGCCTGCAGGCTTTAAAGTCCCGCCACTATATCATGTTTCATGTCGAGACCCGTCAAAACATGACAGAAATGGAGATCTGAAAGCCATTTCAGGAGGTCGGTGGTATGATGAGACGGTACATGACTTAAATAAAGCAGAAGTGAAAGCATTCCTGAATGATGAGATAATGAAAAGGAAATTAAAGTTATTGAAGGTAATAAGAATGAACGGCCATTTTGAATATTGAAAGGGTTGGAAACTGTAATTAGATAGACCGCAAGAGCCAAAGTCTTCAACAGTTTTTTAACATTTTTATTCAAATGTGATTTTTAAAGGTACAATGTGAAGCAATGTGCATGTATTAATCACCTTGTACTGGCAATATGTGAGCAGATTGTAATGTAGCTTAAAAACTGAGACCTTCCCTGACTCTCTCAGCTGCCTATAGCAGCATGTGGACTGATTTCTATGTAAAGAAAGTTTTTTTCTGGGAAATTGCAAAGGATGTGACATTTATTCAAAGTCTAGAGTGTCTTGCTTCTCTTCTAGAGTGCTAAAGGCAACACTAGCTAACATTAGCTTCGAAATGGTGTCTGCTGACGTCAACAAACCACCAGCAACCACCACAACACAAAGTTCATGCAAGCACAAAAAAGGTTGTCTTTATGGAGGAACCTTTGTATGGTTTGTGGGATAAAAAAACAACCCCAAGCAGGTGCTAGCTTGCCTTTTTACTGGATATGTAGCTGACTAGCCTGCCAAATGACTTCATAAGCTAACGTGATCCATGACATATAAAACAGTGTTGATTTTAGCCAACAGAAAATTATGTAATGTTACAAAGCCAAGGTTTTTAACAATTGCTTTCTAGCAAAGACGGCTTGGTCGGCCAGTAACCTACGCTAAGCTAATGTTAGATGGCTAGCTGTAACCTTTATCTGGATTTGGCATTGGTGACCTTGAAATGTTAGATGATAAATTAGTTTGCAAACACAATCTAGTTGGTATCATGGATTAACATGATGATAGGTGAGCATGATAGAAACATGGTGCCAGTCAATCACATTCTGTGTCATGAATTAACACTTTTAAACCAGAGGGACAGGGTGCTTGCTCATGCCTACGGAGTTTGAGCAAACGCATGAGCAAAAACATGCTGCCAGCTTTTCATTTAACAACCACCAATGTCATTAATCACAAGGACTTTCTAGACATCCATATAGTGCCTTGAAAGGGTCTGGTTTGTAATCATTTTTCAAGAAAATAAGATCGTCTTAAAAGCATACAAACTAGTTCACAAGTGTCTGATGTTCACAGTTTACCATAAACAGTGTTTCGTTTTATTTATGTTCCAATTAAGTCTCATCAGACCCATTAAAACAGTCAGATCTTGAGGACAGCAGGGGAGTGACAAGAAGGACAAGAGGTTCAGAGAGACTGAATCAATGAATGAAAGGGAGAGAAGACAGCATAAGCAAATGTTTTCTGCTTTCATTTCTCCTTCCAGATGGAGGCTTTGATGGAAGTCTTTTACCCAGACTGTATGTTTTTCATTCTCCACTCCCCACCCAAACACTGTCTCACACTCTGCTCCCTCTCTCCCAGATGGACCATGACCCTCGCAACCCTACTTACATCGCCTCGCAGGGCCCACTTCTTTCCACCATGGTGGACTTCTGGCAGGTAAACCCATTTCCATTTACTGTGGTTTCTAATTTTTTGCTGTTGTGTCTCTACAGCAGAGATGGTTTTGTGCCATTTTCCACTCCTGTGTGATTCTGATTTCTTGTGTCTTGAATATTATTTCTTTGGTGTTTAAGCACTTCTGGAATTTATCAAAGTGGGATCAATGAAGTACTGTAGCGCCAGTTTTTGCCTCTCATGTAATACTGCTATATTTAAGTCCCAATTAAGTATCCAATTGTTCTAAAACATTTCAAGAAAACCCTGAAGGTCATTTGACACTTACCGCTGTTTTGTGGGTATTTTCAAAATATCCAAAGACTCTTATAATCATCTGGATGACAAAATTATTCTGTCTGGTACACGGAAAACCCCTTCTTCAAGTTGCAAAAAATGTCGAAAATGAATTAATAAATCATAGACAAAGACACTTATAGTTCTAGAATGTGCTTGAGAATCATCTCATTTTTAAGTTTTCTTTAGTATCAGAGTTATCCAATTATAGCTATTGTAAATCTATTTTTCATGGTATCAAATTCCCAAAATATGAACAAATATAGGCAGAAAAGAAAAAAAAACTGCTCAAGTTGTAGCAAACAGATAACTCACTAAATCCACTGCAACATTATACTTCCTATTTACATTCCCCAGAGCATTATGGGAGCTGTAGTTCCCAAACTTGGTGCCCAATTATCTTGCAAATAGAGGTGAGACAAAAAATAATTGTATATACTTTCTGAAAATACTCGGCTCTGTCACTCAAATGTAAGTGTAACACATCAGAGACACAAACTGGTGCTTCTACTGTTCCTACTCATCAATAAAACACTGTCACGAGCCATGAATGTGATAGAAACCTGCAGCTTTTTGGTTGTAAATAGTAGTCTAGTTATACACAGCCTCAGGAAGTCTAATATTATTTGCAATAATGCTGATGTTTGCTCATATTTGCATTTTTCTCCGCGCTATTTGCATTCCTTCCCTTGTCCATAAATGTCAGACAAACCTGCCATCAATCACTGGATATAGGCTATTGTAAAACATGTCGTCTTGTGTGGAGGTATGCCTTAAATGATGCATGGTTGCCAAATGGCGTTCTTATGTGTTAATAGGACATCGCTGTCGTAATTAGTGGGCCCATCACCTCCATATGGTGAAGTAACTCTGCTAGCCGTGACCAGGATGTAGAAGTGTGAAGCATAAATCCTGGCAGACCAGCTGGCCCTGCACTCTGCACTCTGCATACTCGTTTTGAATCATTATGATAGTGCAGACTCTGTGTTAGGACAGACATTGGCACCAGTTTGTTACCAGAAAAGAGCGGTAATGCCATGTCTGGTCTGGCTTTTGGGATGCACCATACCACTTGTGATATAAGCCAACTTGATCTATTCTAATTGATTATTAAAATAATACGTTATTATAATAATAAAGAATTAAATTGAATAGATTGGTCACATTGTCACCAATCCAGCCATTGGAGTGGCCCAATTGGCCCAATATTGTTATCAGTGCATCTCAAGTGCTTTTAGTTTTGCACACCAAAAGAAATGTATGTTTTGTTGTAAATTGCTTTTCAAATTCCCAAAAAATAACCACAAACCTGCTTTCAAGTTGTGTCCTCACATGTTCTTCAAATCAATTAAGAAGAAAGATTCAGTTCCTATTATCTGAAAAGTGCACCTTAATTAGCTACATCAACTCAAATAGGAATAAAAAGGTGCCCTGTTCCCTGTATTTAATTTGTAAATTCAAAAGTGCCCCAAATGAAACAGTTGATAATTATCTCTTAGTCAATTTGGTTTTTTGTTTGTCTGCCAATTTTTCTGTGTGCCAGGTGAATAAATGCATATCCATTATCTAATGAAACGGACTGTTTAGCCATGAACTCAACTCTCAATCTTTCCCAATTAAGCAGAAAATTATGGAAAATTAGGCACAGATTGACTGACGCAATGAACATAAGTTCTGTGTCTATGAATAAGTAGTAGCCATTCATTATTCAGTATGGTAAACCTTGAGTTGTGGCAGGAGACAAAAAAACACACTCTTTCCTCCCATTAAAAGTAAACAAACAGGGGAAACACTGGCACTCTCATGCAAATGGACCATGCAGGAGGCAAATCTTTTTGCTCTGTCCTATCTAATCCACACCAGCCCCAGGCAGCGCTCTGAAAGGCGGCTCTGCTCTAATCCTCCACTCCTCATTCCTCCATCCCTTCATCCTTCACTCCTCCATCCACCTCCCCTCCCTCCCTCCATCCCCGGCTATTACCTTAGCTCTGCTGGGCCTTGCCTTCCTGCTTACTTCTCCTCAGAATTCATTGCAAAAAAACAAAACAAATCAGAGTTAAACTTCAGTCATTTTCAGGCTTTTACTTGTATCCTGTCTTCTTCTATACGGATGATGTCCATATATATATATATATATATATATATATATATATATATGGTAAGTGTCTGTTGGAGCCTAGAGAAGTTAAGATGGATAATACAGCTTTTCCTCTCTACCTGCAAATATTTGCCAAACCTTACAAGACTAAATGGACAATATTCCCCCACATTATCACTTTGCCTAATCTCATCACATCCTGGCACAGTTGGCACAGTTGGCGTGTAATGTGTCCACTGGGCTGGATCACAGAAGCTTGTGATTAGTGTATAGTCAAGGCCATTGTGTTTTTATAGCAATCATAAAAGCAGCGTTTCCTCCTCATTTTCCTAATGGCTGCCGTGGGCCTGTATTTTTTCCCAAGGACACATTAGATTGTGATAAGATGAAATGGAGCAGCAGCTCAGTAGATGTTGTGATCTCACTCAGACGTCTGAGAGAGGGCGACACATGACGCGCCCTCCTGCTGCTCGACCCAACATTTATCATTTGCTGCACGCGGAGAGGTGACATTTATTCATACTTCCTGGACCAAGATTAAGAAATCAATTTCACTCTAATACAAGACTGCTATGTAATGCTAATGTGCAATATGCTGCTCCTAGTGGCACAGTTCAGCTCCATATTAGTGCCACTGTAATGTCATACAGAGGAGTATGAAAGCATTGTTGTGTCTGTGTATATTTGAAGGATGTCTGACTGTTTTTTTTTCCTCTGATGTGTAGATGGTGTGGGAGAGCGGCTGCGTCGTTGTCGTCATGTTGACCCCGCTTTCTGAAAATGGAGTGAAGCAGTGTCATCCTTACTGGCCTGACGAAGGATCTGATGTCTACCACATCTACGAGGTATGTTAAGGAGACATTAAGCTAAAGATACAAAGCTTGGATGCTGCTCCATCCATTGCACTCATACAAATAGTGTGAGAGCCCGCCTTCCCAATTTAAACTGGCCAATCAGATGAGGAGGCTATAATAAACACCTAAAAGGTATAAAGATACATACAGGGTGGTGTTTTTACAGTAATATGCTTTCCCTCATTCGTATATGGGTCCAGTTCCACCTCACTGAAAACTTTAATCTCAATCATAAACATGTAATTAAGTAACACATCTCCAACAGTGTCAATCAAAACGGAACATTATTACCTTGTTAAAAGCAGAATTGAACAGTGTGTTTTTATCTCTTAAACTGCTCATAAAAACAATGCCTCAGGTCTCTGTTCCACACTGAAACATAAAGACATTCACTATGAATAAATAATCTTACATTCTTTGGTTTTCTAACTTAATTACATCTTATTTCACCACACAAAGGGTTCAGTGTCATACAAACTCTGAAAAGAATAGTTTTTGTCTTTGATTACTGTGTGCTGTTTCTTTAAACGCTTTGTAACAAATGAACTAATTTTAATGACAACTGAAACAATTTTACGTAAACTAAAAACTATGCAAGTTTCCTGGTTAGTTAGGGGAACTCAAACTGTTTGCATGGGTACATACCCAGTCTGATCTCCTAAAAAGTAAGTAAGTAAGGCTGTTCTTTGAATCTTGTGTTTACCAGAGATATGTGCATAATTTTCTAGCAAATAAGTCATTCAGCATGTAAAAAAAAAAAAAAAAAAATACAAATCAACTAAAGAAATCTAAGTCGACTAAGACCAAAACAATCAAATAGTCACCTTATCGATTAAAATTGGGCAGCCCTACTAAAAATTACCTTTCCTTACAACAGAATTGCTTGAAAAACATGTTTTCTCCGTAACGTATACATCATATATGCAACATACATAACTTACGTGAGTAATGTAATAGGTGTATTTATTTTAACCAAAACTCTGATCTTTTCCTAACCTATTTTTGATTCCTAGACCTAACAAAGTTCTAATTCCTAATGTAACCGCAAGTTTAAAACTACGATAGTATTCAGGTGGAAATACTTTTCACTAAAAACTATATGGAGTCAGAAATATGTTTTATCTAATTTGGGGGAAGAAACCCTTTAAAGGGGAGATATAAATACATTCTTAGTTAGGATTGCTGGTGTGAAGCTGTAATTAATTAACTCATTTCCATGTTCTCTTTCTATATTTAGGTCAACTTGGTGTCGGAGCACATCTGGTGTGAGGACTTCCTGGTGCGGAGCTTCTACCTGAAGAACCTACAGACCAACGAGACCCGCACCGTCACCCAGTTCCACTTCCTGTCCTGGATGGACCGCGGGATCCCCAACTCAGCCCGGACCCTGTTAGACTTCCGCAGGTAGAGTGAAGATCCTGCTGGTTGTCCTCAGACACTGGACCTCAGCAGATTTCAGACAGATTTCCACCTTTACAACCGGCTTTTATCCTGAGCTTGTTCTTAATCATCTCCCCTTGTATTCTGTATTCTGTCAGCGCCTCTCTGGTCCGTCTCCCTTTTGCCCCTCTGCCTTTTGGTGTCCTAGAGAGAATGGTTGTTCTAATAAGGACTGTGTTTCTGTACTATCCCTTTCATCCTGGGCCTATTTCCCTCACCTCCCTCCAGCACATGTGATGCAGCAAATTAACAGCCCCGCACTGCCTGGCTTGGCTTGGGAAGAAAAGAAAAGAAAAAAAAAACACCCCACCTAATTCAAACACCCAATTAAATGAGAGCTGTCTCACTAAAAACATGGGAGAGGGGGAAAGCTAGTGACTGAATAACCTCACTCTGTTCTCCATATAATGTGTTCTGGCAGAAGAGCCGCAATAGCTCCTCTGGGAGAACCCAGAGGGATAGGAAAAGCCCTCCAAATGAGAAAAGATGCATCTGATTTGTGGATGGAAGTCTGTCCCTCCGGTTTGTAATGCAGATGAGAGCAAAAAAAAAGGAGGATGTGCAGCGTTATCATGTAATTTCCTTCCTTTTTTTTCAAATTAAACTGGGTGTAGCTTGCACTCGGTTATATTTATTCATAATATTGGTGTGCAGGTTTGAGCTGTGTTTTGATTCTATAAATTTTCTTTGCTGTAACTCCATTAATGCTGCTGTAGGTTATTGGGAATCTAAAGCTCTCTGATTATGTGATTCAGAGGTCTCAGATCCACATGGTGTACGGTACACTCACGGTTTTCACGGTTTCGGCCAACTTGGCATTTTGCGGTTGCCAGTGTCATTTTTGTGATGTTGCAGCTAGTAATATGAGCCCAGTTGCATAGTCACAAAAGTGATCATTGGAAACTGTGTCTCCTCAGCCAGCCCTGTGCACAAACTGTCTTTCTCTCACTCCTGACTCTCTGTCTTCCCTCTCCTCCTCTCACTGCTCCTTCCTCTGGCTTGCATGGAAACTCCAACCATCTCTGTATGCTCCTTAACTAAAGACAGGTTCAGATTTTTGAATTGAAGATTTAGTCGAATACTTAACATGCACAATATATACATTTGATGTAATGTAATTTGATGTACAAACAAAAAATGAATGCAAAATACACAAAAGATGTCAAAAAGAAATCATAAGCAGTGGTAGAGAGAGTATTCAGATTAGGGTCGTAAGGATACTAAAATCTTCAACTCGATACCGATACTCAGGAAAATATTCGATACAAGCTTCAGGTCTGAGGTAGTGCAAAATCTAGATAAATACATCAAACAATAACAATTAGAACAATATTTTGAGGTTGTATGCTGTGCACAATATTAGGCAAGCTTGATAAAAAAATAACAATAACTTAACTTAATTGTTCATTCCTTGGCTAGGTATCGATACTTTTGAAAATGAGTATCGTATCCGGATACAATGTTTTAGTATTGATAATTTTTTGAGTATTGATACTTTTGACAACCCTAATTCAGATCCATTACTTAAGTCAAAGTACTCATACCTAACAGTAGAAGCTCTGCATTAAAAATGTATAATAAGGAAAGTGTACTATTAGTAATCAAAGTATATCCCCTGTGACTGCTATAATACGTTATATGATTACAATCATTTTACTCATGAAATAATGGAAAAGTAAGATTTCACTGTTGGATTTCACAGTTGGTTCAGGTGGAGCTCGTTTTGAACTATGAACTATGAACTAATTATTATTATTATCATTATGGCTTCATCTATTTAATATTTTCAATTGTTTGGTTTGTAAAAAGTAGTTTAAATTGTGTAACAAAGTGACACCTTCACAATGTTTTTTTCTTTGTTTGTTCGTTTTGTCTAACCAACCGTCCAATCCTCAGTATTATTACTAATACATTACAGTTATTAACAGAATATTGAAAGAAAAAACAGCAAATCTTCACATTTGTGAAGCTGCAACAATGATTGGGGTTTTTTTTATACCAAAATAGTTTCCATTTATTTTCTTGTCAGTCAGTTGTATTGTATTTATTGTTAGGTAGTTTAATTGGTAACAAAGTATCATTTTTTATAAGCTCTTTGTTAGTTTTGTTTGCAAAATTCATAATTTGTAAAGTAACCAAAGCGGTTAGATACATGTTATAGTACAATATCTGCAAATACATAGAAAACTGCACAAAAATACAAGATAAAATAGAACAAAAGCTGACATTAAATCAACAGAGAAAGTAATTAAAAAGGAAATATATATCAGAGGTATTATGTAGAAGTAAATATTGTTAGAATAAATGTCTATAAATATGATGTATTTTTTGTATATTTAGCAATATAAAATATAATAATAAGCTACTTATTAAGTAGTAGACATACTAGTAAAATTAGTGACTGCAGCTTGACACATCAATTTGTATTATTCATGTTTGAGTAAAAAGAATTAAAAAAAAGAATAATAAAAAACACAAAACAACATGAAAATAATAAGAATAAAGGAATAACATAAAACAACATGGAAATAATGACAATTTTTAAAACAACATTAAAATAATAACAATCAATTTTTTCAATAACAAAACAACATTAATATATATATTTATTTTTAAAGTAACATAGAACAGCAGATGGAGCAGATAAACTAGAGCTATGATGAGACATTCAGACATTTATTTGTCATTTTGTCGCTGAAAGGTGAAAAAATGAGGGAAAAATGGAAAGACGCGGAAGCCCTCAGTGTAGTCAGTTTCCATGGCAACAGCGGGGTGTGAAAAGGCTTGTTGGCCTTCACCGCGCCTGTGGTGTATAACATTCATAATTGGCTGGGGTTAATGCGTCGGCGGTCGGCGATCACAGCATCACACCACCACATCCATCATCACCCACATGTCACAATAATGCTGTTTGAAATGATGCTTAATTTATTTACGTGCTGCGACACTGATTCATTTCTCCGTCCTCAAATTAAAGTGATTGATTGACAGGAGGGTGGTGTGTCTCGCAGGACTCTGTTTGCTCTTTTTTTTTTTTATTGTAGCTGTCATTTATTTTATCCAGACCACAGAAGCGCAGCCATGACTCACACTTTCTTTAATTATCACTGCTATTATTCAGCAGAAATAATCGACTTTGCTTCCAGACTCTATGATTTAGCAGCCTGTGCATTCTCCTGCCGTCAAACTCACACTAACAATTTTCTCTCTTTTTTTCTTTATTTCAGAAAGGTTAACAAGTGCTACCGGGGTCGATCTTGCCCGATAATTGTTCACTGCAGGCAAGTATAACTATTTGAACCTTGTGACAGTGGCTGACCCTGCTGAATTGGGATAGCGATTGTTTGTCTGTGTGTTGGAGGGGAGAGGCTGTTTATTTTAAACCAGCTCACTCCATTTACTCTCTCTGGGTCCACTGGAGCTGCTGTTTATTCCACTGGCTGTGACTTTATGGAAATGGTGTGGCCCAAAGACAGCCAAAGACACTTCCATTTCCCATTTGGTTGAGTTAGTTAACTGGCCTTGATTGGTTTGTATTGAACACCAGGTATCTGTCTGACCACTTTTAATAGTCACATCCTGTTAAGTCATGCATGGGGGGGGGCTGAGGGAGCTGCATGGACTGAGTGTCTAGCAGTGGATTAATGAAGCAGTGGTGCTCAGGCCGCTCTCCTGTTTTATTGGCCTTGCCTTTATTAGAGAGATGTGCACGCCTTGTTTGCAATTAACATGCAGAGCCGTTGAATGGCCGGCGGGCACAAAGGGAGGCTTTTCATAAGACTATCTCTGGAGTAATGGAAAAGCAAGGCTCTCCAAAAGCTGTTCTCGAACCGCCCCTGGCCTCTCAACCTCTCCTCTGCTCCTGAGGTGCATTCATTTAAAAGCCTTTGTCCCCAGTGTGCCTCAGAAACCATTCCCCCCTCTCCCCAGCAGCCGAGCAAGTCTCAAGACCACACATGCACTCGTGTGCAAAGGTTTTAACATAATCACATTTATTGGAACATCAAATATTCAGATCTGTTCAGGTATATTCATAAGAATATGAAGGATTATTATTGATTTTTTTTTTTTGCTATTTAGGAATTCTGTTTTATCCGTAATTTGAGGTTTTAAGCAGATGGAGCAGTGTGTGTCTGTGTGCGCAGACTAATTTGTGTTTAAATATACTCCACAGTGTCTCAGCAGATGCAGATGTAAATGAGCAATTTGTTTCCTTATAAGAAAAACACTCTGAGATTAAAGCTTCACTCTGCCACCTTAATGATCTCCATCTCTCTCTCTCTCTGTCTGACTCTCTGCAGTGATGGAGCTGGCAGGAGTGGGACTTACATTCTGATTGACATGGTCCTCAATAGGATGGCTAAAGGTAACGATCAATGGCTTCCCTTTCACTCTTTCTGTGAGTGTTTCCCTGGCAACGCCAAAGCCTCTCATTTTCCACAGAGGGTCTCGGGGATGCATTAGAGGGTGAGGCCTGGAGAGGCAGCGAAGACACAGGCAGACATGCAGGGAGCTGGAAGGAGTGCAACAAAGAGAAAAAGGAAAAAGAATCCCACATTAGTAATCATCTATTTAGGATACCGTCACGCCATATTGACCTGCAGCACAACTGCAACATGAATTTAGATAGCACATGCATGGAAATGAAATGTTTAAAGTGGAAATCAGAATTTGCAAACATTGCTCCAACGGTTTCAATCTATATTTAATATTTAATAGGAACAATGGGTTTATTTTACTATTATTTTTAATCCATATAGTGCACCCTCAATCTCATCCATCTCCAGGATGTTAAAAATCTGGCTTTTTTATTTTCTGCAATTTTGAGGTTAAAATTGAGTATAATCAGAAAACACAGTCACAGGTAATAGTCTGCAATTGCTCACAAATCACAGTACCTTGTTGCTATTATGGTCGTCAGCTGCAGAAATCATTATTCACTAGTAAGGGGAGGATGTGAAGTTTCCATGTGATGATTGTCATGGTCAGAATGACTGCAATTCATGATATTATCCCAAGTATCATAGAGAATATGCTTAAAACTAAATACTGAAATTGATTATTTGTTTGTTTTTCTTACATTTTGTTAAGAAAAAAATCACAGATTGGACACACGTTTTTTTGTTGCAATAAATCTTAAATAAGGACATCATAAATTATAAGATCCCCTTATTGTGTTTATCCTGATAATGGAAATTCACCACAATCCACTTGGTTTATTTAAAATCACGATCTGCTATAAAATCATATATCATCCCATCACTAGTAGGGTTGCAACAGTGTGAGATTTTCACAATACGCTAATACTCAGGAAATATCAAGGTATATTGTATTACACATTATTATTGTTAGTATTTGTTGCAGTGACCCTTAAAGGAATGAAAAAAAAACTATTTATTTTAATTCAAAGTTTAAAGGGAAGACTGTGTAAAAAGTCTCTCTTTTGAAAGTAATTTAAAAAAAAGTTAGATCAGCAAATGTGCATGATAATCATCAATTTTTATATCACAGTATACCACGATATCAGCATATCGCTGCAAACCCTAATCGTTACTATCCAAAAAAATCTAAAAGAATATAAAGCAACTGGGCAAGAAAAGCTGCCTGGAAACTATCTTTTTTTTGTTGTTGTGCGTACATGTAAAGCAAGAATGGTTTGATTTGTTTCTAAATTTTAGGTTCCTGTGACAAAGCACGGAATTGTTTGTGGAAGAAAAGAGAAGCGGTAGCAGAATGAAAATAAGCTCATTTTGTATGAATAAACAGGCATTTTTTTATATTCTTCAAGATATCCAAGTTTTGCATACAAACACATTAGGATTTGGACCTCTATTGTTGCATAGGAGCTGTGTTCTTTCTACTTACGTCACCTTAATGCCCCCCAAAGCTCAGCCTGCCCTCTGCCCTTTGTCCCCTGACCTCTGACCTTTCCCCTCACCCCCTGCGTGCCCTCTTCCTTAGCGCCCAGCCCGTCAGAGCAGGTTAGGAGGACGGGTTGCCTCTGCTGCGGACCTTCCCCTTCACTTTCTGTAAAACAGTAATAAGACTGACCCATCCTGATGGAGTTCATCTGGTTCAGCGACGGACGCGATGTTGTCCGCAGTGATGAAAGGTGCCACCCGGTCTCTTTTTAACCTTTTGTTTCCCGCTCCAGAATCGAATGTAGAAAATGAACATAATCTCGCTCTCCAAAGCTTTTTTTCCCTGGTCCAAGAGCCTCCCTTCAGCTTAACTTTGGAATCCAGCCCTTCTGAGACATGAAAGTCTTGTCGGAGCACTGGAGTACTTTGAGTACTAAGTCCAGCTGCATTAAATCCCCCTTTTTTACTCTCTCTCTCTCACCCACACATACAGACGTTTTCTTGCTCTATCTCTTTTGCTTCCTTTCTCTGCCTCACTTTCAAAAACATCTTGAGAGTTCAGGGGCTCTCTGCGGTTTTCTCCCTCTTTCACTGTCGTTTTCTTCTCAAATGAGCTTGGGCGTGCTGCTTGAAATCCATAAATCTGAAAGCAGAATAAGATTTCCAGATCAACATCACACACTTTTCGGAGCCAAAACAGACTTAACAGGAGCTGATCACTGTTGAAGGCGAGCAACTGTTGCATAGGTTAATCATCAGTGTGGCTGCTGCAAAGGCAATAAATCATTTTAATTAGATTGTTGATTCTCAGAATCACACAAACACACACTCACTGATATTGTTGTATCAAAAAGCTCTGCGCAGACTTTATAGTTGCACATAATCTTAAACAATTTCTGAGCAAGATTCTCACAGAGAAGCCAGCGCTTAACGTTATTGAATGCATTATTGCACATTTCCCAGACCCCAAAAATATCCTCTTGCATATTTTATCGAGAAACAGTCTGTGGCTCCCGTCCAAGTCTTTCGAGGGATGAATGTAATAATTTTCAATCGCTGCGCTGTTCCAAAGGGAGCCCAGTATAAAGAGAGATTGACAGATGTGAGCTGGATTACTCCGCTGCTTTGAACTCAGTCCAATTTTCGGTCTGTTGCAGGTGCTAAAGAGATTGATATTGCCGCTACCCTGGAGCACTTGAGAGACCAGAGAGCTGGCATGGTCCAGACAAAGGTAAGGTCCCCGGCTTTGAGTTAGAGAGGTGGGGGAGACGGGGAGGGGGGAGGGCAGCAGGGAGGGAGGAGAGGGAGGAGGGGTTGCAGTCATTCAAACAGACGATTGTCTACTTCATGTGCACAGGATCAGGGGAAATGATGTGGTAATTGATAACTGCTGCAGGATTAGAAAAACATTGTCTTGGAAGATAATAACTCACTGTTCCACATTTATCACAAGGCACAGAGAGACTGACCAAGATCTTCTGTTTCAGAAATATTTTGTCTGAAACCGAAGCATTTTAAGATCCTCTCTTAACTTCTAAACAAATATTAGATACATCATGAATCCTAAACTGTTAAATTTACAATTTTTTGATCAAAATCCAGAGTTAATCAAAGGGAGACTCAAGTAAACATGTAACTAGTGCAGCAGCTAAGTATTGTTTTCATTATTGGTGAATAAAATGTTGATGAGATGTGAAAAAAAATGCCCATCATCATTTCCCAGGTCCTAATGTGTTGTTTTGAAATGTACATGGTTAATCCTCAACTGTTAAATATATAGTTTTTTATGTAATATGATACAAATTATTAAATGAATCAAAGGGAGAGGTAAGTTATAGTAGCTAGGGCTGCAACTGATGATTTTTTTCATTATTGTTGAATAAAATGTTGATAAAATGCCTAAAACTGTGACAAAAATGCCCATCACATTTACCATAGCCCATTGTAATATTTTTAGATGTACATTGTTAATCATAAACTGTTAAATGCACCTTTTTATGTAATATAATACAAATTATTAAATGAATCAAAGGGAGAGATAAATTATAGTAGCTAGGGCTGCAACTGAGGATTATTATCATTAATAATTAACTCTTTAGTCTATAAAATGTGAAAAAAAAAATCCTTTCGCTATTTTGTGTGCCCATGTGATGTCTTCAAATGTCTTATTTGGTTTTACCAAAAGTCCAAAATCAAAATATATTCAGTTTTTAATAATATATATCAGAGAAAAGTTGCAGTCCTCACATGTTGAGAAGCTAATGTTTCATGAAAATATAAAATATCTTGTTTTTTATTTTTTATTTCTATTCCACTGTAATATATTTCTCCAGTCCACTGCTGTAGATTTCTGTCTAATCTAATAAAATGCTGCTGCTGCAAACCGTTCATATCACAGCAGGCCCTCCACCTCACAACATTTTGGGAAATAGTTTAGGCTGTGTACAAAGCATTTCCTCTCATCCACTAATGCACATAATAGGTAGGAAGTCTCTTTTGTTTCTCTCGTGTAATTGGAAGGAATAATAATAATAATAATAAAGGCAAACCTCATGCAGCAGTGGGTGATAATATTTATGGAAGCTGCTTGCTAACAGACTCAGTGTTCCTCGATGGTTCATTAATGCTGCTTTTACAGCCCTGCTGTATTCAGCGCAGAGAAGCTTTTCAAGCACTCTCTCTTTTTCTTTTCTGACAACTCTAAGTGAAATTATATTGGAATATTGTTGATTCCACTTTGTGGCTTCATGCTGGGACTACAGAGAAATTAGATTGTAATGAGGTATGAAATTTAGAGTTCGGTTTCACAGATTGGACAACCAATTATCTTTTTTTTTTTATATATTTACTCCTTCATGATGTTGCCACTTTATTTTTTTAGATGGACCTAACCAAAAAAAAAAAAAACTGTATTATTTCCCTTCTTTTTCTGCTCACTGCTTTTGACAGACATCAACATGCAGTAATTACAGCATGTGTGAGCGTTTTTTCTCCCTTACTAACCATCCATATCTGATCTGTCGTGCAGAGATTGATCTCCCCCCAGTGGTGTGAATGAGAACAGCACAAACCTGCTTTTTAAAGTATCTTTTTTTAACACACAGAACTTTAAAATCAACCTGGGATTAGATATAGGCACATATAACTGTGGCGCATATATAGTTACATATTTTCTGACCCTATCGCAACATCAGAAGACACGTAAAAATAGAAAACCTAATCACTCCAGATAATCTCCACTGCAAAGCGAAAGGCACGGCCACCAGTGACTCCTCCGTATTGATTTAGCCTATCCTCAGGCCAGACTATGGCAGGCTATGTGTTGACACATCTAAAGACTGCTCCCTCCAAACTCCTACGTACCTTTTCTCTGTGAGAGGACCCCGTGGCCCGCAGCCTGGGGAGAGGAGAAGAATATAAAAACACCAGGTCCATGGGGCAAACATCAATCAGCCCCCTTTTGTGCTCCTCTGGGAAAACTATGAGTGGGATTCACAAACACACACACAAGGCTGGGAGACAACTTGACTCAAAAGCTTTATTTTAAGACACACCTGGCTGGATCGATGCAGCGTACAGCAAGAAAGCTCAGAGAGTGGTTCACCTCCACCTGCAGTCTGTGGCCGAGCATCCAGGGTGGGGTCGGGAGCGAGGGAGCAGCTGCCAATCATTGTGAAATGGCATTCCTGAGCTGTTCCACACTTGTACGCACACTAAAAGTTTCTTCCCTTCCTTCTCCTCTCCCTGCATCTTTCCCTCCTCCTCAGGAGCAGTTTGAGTTTGCGCTGACAGCCGTGGCAGAGGAGGTGAACGCCATCCTGAAAGCGCTTCCTCAGTGAAGGCATCTCATCCCCCACCTTCTCCTCGCTCGCTGAGCACCGGTTTCCTCTGCCCACTCAAGACTGACATCTCTCTCTGCCCTTCCTTCTCCTCGCTCTGTTTCTCTCTTCTGTCTCTGCCTCCTCTTCACCTCTATATATACTGTATACTTATGAATGTCGTGCCAGATATCTCACCTGGATCTATATTCGCAAAAATCTCGCCTCAGAGTACGACCGTCGATCTGGGTTGTGTGTCGGGTTTTTTTTAAAGCGATTCGAGTGCGGCTTCGCCTGATCTGATCCGATGTGCAGATCAGCTCTCCTACTGTGAGACTGTTTTGTCAATATGAACCCCGGTTCCTCTATAACTGTGATGTTGTTCCTGAACATACCGTTCTAGTGCCACTGACGAGATGTTTACGTGATGTCAAGTGAAGGTTTTTGTTCCAAAATCAGCTATCTGCCGTTGAAAAACTGATACAGACGATTAGAAAAGGACTATTGGCACGTTTAAAGCAAACTATAGCAGGGCTGCAAATACCCAGTATTTTGATTATCGATTAATATACTCAACTAAAGAAATTCTTTGATATTAAATGCGTGATTTGTTAACTAATCAGATCTGTAAAACTCCACAAAGAATCAAGCAAAAGCATCGCTTTAAATCTTATGTTCTGGTCATTCAGCATGAAAAAAGCATAAAAAAGACTAACTGACTAAATAAATCTTAGTTGACTGAGACCAAACTGACCACCTAGTCCAGTAATCCACTAAGAGGGGGCAGCCCTATTAATATTATCAATATATCTTGATAAATTGTTTGAAATTGTGACATAAGGGCATTTAAAACATCTTCAGTTTGCTGATATTGTCTGAATAATCACCATAAAGTCATATGTGATGAAGAAAAGCGTCACATTTGAGAAGCTGGGACATGAGAATGTTTGTTGCTTTAAAAATTAATCGATTATCAAAATGGCTTTCATAGTTGTTGTTTTTTTGTAAATCATTGCAGCTCTCGACTATAGTCATTTTAGGATAATTCTATGTAAAGTAAATCAAAAAAGAAGATCCTGCCTGTAAAAAAATCCTAATCCTAATAATCCTACAGATTATATCCCCTAAATTAAATAGATGTATTGGATACATATAGCGTTTTGGAAATAAACTCCTCACATGTTACTTCTCTCCTCTGTGATCTGAATCAACCCACTAATATACTCAGCATCACATGTACAGATGTTGAAGTGTGTGTGTGTGTATTGTTGTATTTTGGGTCCAGACATCTGCTCGGATTCTCTAAAAGCCTCACGGATCATGATTCTCTACATATCAGGTGTTTTTTATTCCTCATTGCATACAGTTTACACATTGTTACATGAACATCTGTTAATATTAAATGTAATATGAATATACCAACTGAGATATATCGATAGTAACAATAGGATATATTTAAGCAGAAGTTATATTGGGATTGTTGCCAGATTTGTTTGTCCCTCCATCACTGGTATATTGTGATATTTTGTGCAACATGACAGATTATTCCCTCTATGTATAGACGATGAATGACTTTATGAATATAGTGCTATCTGAAATGCATACTGAGAGCCTCAATGAGAATTATATATATTTTGTGTGAAAAGTAACATTCAGGTTGTTAATAAATGAGAACAGATTATACTGCTTGGCTGCCCTGGTGTTTAATTTCTAACACACACACAAACACACACACACACACACACACACACAGGAGAGAGAGAGGGGCTGCTCTCTCTCACGGTGAATGGCATTTGATCGAATGGTAGCCTTAGTAAAGTCACAAAGAAAAGATGTATCACGCTCCCTGGGGGTTTGTATCTGGGAGAGACTCGCAGGTTTGTACAGATGAAATGTTTGGTTCACCAGCTCAGTCAGAGGAGAAAGTGCCTGGGATTTGAAATGAAATCAGTCATGTATTTCAGCCACTGAGGTCCTCTCGCAGTATTACAGGGAGGAGGAGGCTCAGCGGCTCAAAAAAAGTCCAATTTCACCCATATTTACTGAAGGACGTAATGTTTTCATACTGGAATCATACAAGAATTTCTTATAGTAAATGAAGATTTCACATTTTTTGTGTTATCTGATAATTGTATAGATATAAGTGTGTATTTATTTTAATCATTTTCTGTTTTTTGTTCCCTCAAATCACATTGTGAGAGTCAACATCTTTGAGTGAGGATTTAAGCTGTTTGGAAATGTTCAACCTGGTCTCTTTTGCACCTAAACATTTATAGGGAAATGTATTTTTTTCCCGGATTACATTTGTTCTTGATGTAATAATCATGATAAAATGTATATAGTGCCTTTCTAGATACTGAACAGCAACAACTAAACAAAAAAGCAGTATACAAGTGAAATAGTCCCTAAGGAGGGAGAAGAAGAACAGAGTTTGGCAATGGTTGAAGGGGAATTGAAGAGGTGTCTTTTGAGGGATTTCTTGGAAGTTGAGAGTGAGGTGGAGTCATGTATCATAAAAATGTTTCAGTCTACAGAAGTCCATCTATGGACGGGTCAAACAAACACAAGAGACTGTTTGCGTCCTGTGTGAACCAAAACGTCCATGTTTAGTTATTTATCTAAGAAACAGTCTCATTTTAACTCTAACTATGATCTTCTTACTAAACCTAACCACGTAGTTTTGGTGCCTAAACCTAACCTTTTTGACTCTTTTAAAAGAGTAATGTATGTTAAGAGAATCCTTGTTAAATAACTGTTAACCATTCTGTTATGTTCATTTCTCAGGAATAATGTTTGTGGGTCAATTTGACCCGGGACATCGAAAAGTGTCAGAAACCAAAAAATCCCAATACATATTGTTTATATTTCATGATTAACTCCATGACTAATAGTCAAAAATTGAATAAATATATTTAGTCCAATGGTGTTCTTTACCTCTAACAGATCAAGGTTCAATGAGGATGATTCACTTGTTTTTCTTTTTTTTAATTGATTATTTTTTATTTTACAATTTTGATTTCTTAGCAAATATATGAAATGAGCCATATTAAATATATATTTTGATTACACTTATTTAGCCAAGCAGAAGAGGTTTCATCCCAAAAAAGAAAAGTTGTTTTTTTTAGATTTTTTAACTTTGAAATGGGTCAGTTTGACCCGCAACATAACAGGAGGGTTAAATAAAACTATAGGTACCACTTTCTAATAAGATGTTTTGAGTTTGTTTGTTTTAGATAAAGAATTTCCAAATATAATTAGAAGTTATATTAGTGGTGTTTTTTGTGTTTCTTTTTGATACAATGTTTATTCATACTTCTGTACATTATGCACATCTACTTTGTCAGGAAATACCATGTAAAGAAGTAATGCATTAATTAATGAAATAAAAATTGTGAAAAAGAAACAGATTCTAAACAGAGTTCTATTAATAGTTGATAAATCATTTAATAATGCTTCACAGATCAGTTACAAGCCATTAAAACATTAGTGTTGTCAAGCTGTGAAAAATAACTTATGCTTTGACACTTGTCATCACAGTGATGGAGCTACAAACATTCACAAGTCATAATTAAAAAGTGACTGGGTCTCACTTTCCAATAAGCCATCAAATAAATGTTAATATGTTAACAATAATCTATGAAGTGATTAGTGCTGACACAATATCAGACTTTCACTGCACAATTATCATGGCCAAAAAACAATATAATCACAATATATCTATACAACATTTGAAAAAATGTAAATTGTTATCAGCTGAATGCATCTTATACTTTGTTCATTGTGCTTTTTGTCTCTTTTTCCAGCAAATTTAAAAACAAGAACAGGAAGAAACTGAAAAGATTTAGGAGGCGCTGGATTATTTTCATCGTGTTATCATATTAGAATTAGAAATGAGAATATAAAATTAAAATTAAAATAAAGTTGGAGCTGCAACTCCACTTGGAGCACAATAAAAGACAATTAAAAACAGCAAATAAAACATTGAGACAACACAATAAATAACAATAATTGGTGCAAGATGACAATTTTTTAAAAAGTTCATTAACATGATGTCAGTATTTAATTTTTTAAATACGACAGTTATCATCAATACCGGTATATCGCGACACAACGACAAGTCATGATCCAAAAAATGAGAGTAAAGTGAAGTAGGCGACCAAATCTTCTTATTAATGGTTTATAAATTATCTTTAAAGCTTATAAGCCATTAATACAACCATTACTCACAACTTATAAACTGTTTATTAAGGGGCTTTACTGGAAAGTGTTAAATATTGGAATTAATGGAGCATCTGTGACTGTAAAATTTGAGACAAAGTATAATAAGTATTCTTTCACGACACAATAGAGAGCTGCCAACACATGAATATATGTAGTATGTATGGAGAATATAATTTCCTACCTTTCAACAATGTGTGTGTGCTTCATGTGTGGATGCATATTCATGTGTGTGTGCTGCCCGTTGACATGTCCCTCCCTCCCCTGACAGTTCTAATAGCTAGGAACGAGGCTTCATGCACTTCCTGAGGCCTCATTTGCATATGATCTGCTGATGAGCTGCCACCGCTAACCAGCAACACCAAACCAAAGCCCTATTAATATTCTCCCATTCAGGTTGTAAAGCACACAAACCTAATCAGCTTAGAAATTACTGTATGGAAACCATAATTACGCATGTTTAATTGCTTATCATCTGATGGGTACAAGTTTATTAGAAAATGTATTCATGGTAATTGCTTCCTGAGGTATCTGGTGTGCTACAATACCATGTGATATCCTGTCAGCTCCCATTTGGGAGGATTAATGTGTTCTGAAAAAGTCACAAAATTAGATACTGTGTATTGCCTCTTTGGATGCTTGGTTTAACTCAAAGTGATTTTTAATTTAGGGATTTCTAAATTACTGCTTAAGCTCGGATAAGTCTTTGGAGTGAGATCCGTCGAAATCAGCATATCTCGCTGTTGTTAAGGAGTGCTGGCGTATCACAGGGATAAAAATGCCTGTGTAATGTTGATGCCACCAGAAATTACTCACAAACCTGGAGACTAAAATTCTACCACCAAGAAGAAAAGCTGTAAAATCAGGGGAAATGCAGGAGCGACACAAAAGTGGAAAAAGTCACAGGCATGAAATGAGGAAACACATCTTATAAGAGAGAGTTTTGAAGTAAAGCCATCTCAAATCCAATGAATCACTCAGTCCTGAAACAAGCAGATTAAAGCTCACACAGTGCAGGTCCCTCAGAGGGGCCTCCACGCCGCCAAGAACGTCGAGTGGGCCTTTTCAGGCACAGACCTCAGCGAGTCTTACAGCTCCTGCCCACTCTTTGATGATCTCTCTGTGGTTTATTGTAATCACTGTTGGCTCTCAGTCCTTCTGACACACTTTAAATTCATGCAGTCTTATAAGGAAATGCAATCGGATAACTCTTTCTTTCATGAGAGCCGTGATTCCCAACCAGAGGTGCTGGTACCCCAGGGGCAAGACGCAGCTCAGCTAATTTTAAAATACAGACAATTTGGTAAGAAAATGCATTCAGAGATTTGGAGGCATAGTCTTTGTGTATTCAGGAGGGAAATAAATGTACAAAAAGGATTACAAAATGGTGGGATGCTTATGTTTAGTACATTTATTGTTATAAAATCCTCCACACAGCAGTATGATGCACTAAGATGCTGGTAAAGCTGTGGCCCGACTTAACACTACCTGATGATTAAGTATATTAGTGCTGTGTAGCTTCAAGCTAAATGCATTCATCACTTTTTTTTACCTGTAGAAGTTGGCAATTTTCCTGCCACTAGGGGTCTCTCAATCTTAATACTAACAAAAGACTTAATTCCAGTGTTTTTTGCAAGCCGAATTATCTGCCAAGGTTTCCTCCTCTCCAAAACAAACAGACCCGCTGATTAAAACCAGTAAAAACCCTGAAAAAAGCAGCTTCATGTTAAAAATCAATGTTTTTGCAATGCTGTTTTGCAGACAAAAGACATCCCAGAGGAAATGTGAGTCGAGCTGCTGCTAATATTTGTTCAGCTTGTTTCTCTGATAACTTATCAAGAAAAAAAAAATCAAGATATCTGATGACTAAAATCCTTCATCTGGTTAAAATATATAATTAAAAACGACCAAGATCGCAAACATGTTTTGGAAATATATGGCTTAAAATTGTGGGAAAAAGTAAATATATATCTTTTATATAGCTTATATCAGGCAACTATAACAAAAGGGGACATGACACCATTAACAGGCAGCCAAAAAGTTGTTACCATGATTTAAATTACAGATCTCGCTAGGTTTGAAAATTGATGGAAAGATTTTAGATGAATGTAAGTACACAAAGCAGCATTTTTCTCTCCTCTCCCCTCCCCTATCTTCCCTGCTTCAGTACTCTCGTCTAGTCTCTCTGCACTGCTCTCCAAACTAAAAATTATGGATTTGATCAACTGGTCTCTCAGTGCAATTGACACCATCTTCTCGATGAGAAGCCTGGGTTCGGGGGAGCCCACCTGTCCATGTACTATATGTACGGACGGGTTGATGGTTAATTTCATTGTCCTGGTACTTGTTACTCTGTTCAATGACAATGAAGCTGAATCTAATCTAATCTAATTTTAATGCGGAAACGTGAAATATAATTTAAAGTGCCTATAATCATTATTTTATATATAAAAGGTGATAATATGTCTGTTACATTACGTTCACAGCTTTTTATGCTGCCCCCAAGTGGCCAAAAACTGTAATTGCAATTTTAAATAAAATATCTCTGAGTTTAAAGTTTGACTAAAACTGAAAAGTTTTTCACTTTGGACTTTAACACAATATTTGTTGTGATGCAAGAGGCAAACTTAAAAAGGTGGTAAGAGCAAATGCACACTGGATGTTTATGGGCATGCATTTAACATGTGCTACGAGTTCAATGAAGGGTGACAATGAAGAAGTAGTTGAGTTGAGGGCTGTGGGAGTATATTGGATAGGGAAAAGGTTTCCACTGCATTAGATACACTTCAGTTGGTTTCAGCAAAAGCTTGGACTTGCAGTGAAATGATTGGTGTAATAACCTCATGGGGTGCAATATCCCCTTAAGATATTGTGGATAAGTCAACAAAAATAATAGATTTTTTGTATTAAACCATGTCCTGTTGAATTATGTCGGAGAACTTGACTGTAGCTTTAATCAGATCTACTTGGTTGCTTAACAAATAATTGCTGAGTACATTAAAAAAAAAAAAAAAACGCAGCTACTCAACTTTTCAAGTCACGTTTAGGTTTCGGAGCCAAGTCTGAGAGGTGCTTTAAGCTTTTTACACTGGGAAAAAATCCACCTGCGGATCATTAAACCTTTGAATGATAACACACAACATGCTGACAAACATGTCATTTCCCAGTGGAGAGGGTTGGGAGATCCCAGAGTGTTTGCTTGTTGGAAAAACTGTCTGGGATGCTTTCCAGGATTTCCCAAAGAGAAAAGCCTTGTTTTTCTTTGCTGGTGTTGTTGGGAGTGAATGG
The DNA here is from genome assembly GCF_030273125.1 of Centropristis striata. NCBI lineage: Eukaryota > Metazoa > Chordata > Actinopteri > Perciformes > Serranidae > Centropristis > Centropristis striata. The sequence continues at coordinate 14,532,384 of NC_081539.1, forward strand.
AGAGCAGATTGCAGAGGCTGTGCCTCTCATGTCTGTCCAAGGCCTTGATACCTTTGATCTTCTTAAGAAACAAACAAGCTTTTAAACTTGGCACTCCCGGCTAGTGTCTCTCATCTTCTTCTGCTGTCTCTGTTCGTCAAATTGCTGATCCTGAGAAAACTGATTCCGCCTGAATAGTTCCGCACACTTGATTTGTGGTTTAAAATATGGACTCCCATCATGTTGTCCAAAGTAAGCATAGTAAGTAAGCATGGCTAAGAGAAAAAAACTGATGTGATTTTATTACATCACAAACAGTGTGTAGTTTCAGGATAAAGCTTTGCAAAAGCTTTTATTTTTTTTATCTTTGAAGAAACAGTCATAACAGTTTAAATCAGCTGCAAACAGTGTTTCAAGCTCGAGCATTTTGTCTCTTCAAGTAGGCCAACATTCGTTTTGGATTAAACAAAGATTAAAACTACACTTACACATAACTTTAAGAGAGATTCCAGCTCTGATTCAACTGACTATAATCAAGTTGCACCAACTGTTGATTTTAAACACAAGTGTTAACTTAATAAACCATACTAAATCAAAACCCTCAACTAGTTTGAACATAGAGATTAGTTGTTATCAAATATTATAATCCCAGTAACTGCCAGGTGTAACTGCTAAGTACTGTTAGCTAGCATTAGCCTGCTGGTTTAATCCCTGTAGAGTTTATATGAAAAAGATAAGAAAAGAAAAGAATAAAAAATAGTTTGATCCCATTTGAATTGTGCCATGAATTACACATATGGTGTTTGTCAATTTATGCAAGTCAAGAAAGTCACAGTTTGTTGTAGAGCTGTTGTTAGACTTCACACCACAAAGTTTTGTAAATTTACATTTTCTCTAATTCAAACAGAATCCAAAATTTGTCTCTCGCCATTGACTACTATAGATAAATTTATGCAATGAGGTCCAACTCTATAAAAGTAATGCAATGATATCTATATATAAATATAACTCACAAAAGCCAATGGAATTTTTCTATTGAATTACTTTGGATTATTGCAGGGAGTAAACTCTGTGGCAAACAAAAGTTTATGATAATTGCAAGTTTTGTTGAGCAAGAAATTACCACACTGCAGAATTACTCCACTACAAGTAAAAGTCCTGCAATCAAAACTTACTTCAGTAAGAGTAAAAGTACAAAAGTATCAGCATCAAAATTAACTTCAAGTATCAAAAGTAAAAGTACTCGTTATGCAGAATGGACCCACTCAGACGGTTATATATATTCCAAATATATTATTGTTTTATAGGGCCACGGGGCAATCGCACCGAGCACTATTGTTATACTGTGGATTTTTTCTTCTTCCTCTTCCGGACACAATTTCGTCCTGCTACTAGGACAACAACACAAATTATATATCAAAACGTGCAGTTTGATTGGGATTCGGTGATACGAATTTTTCGCGACGTAAGTCACGAAAAACTGCCCAAAATTTGCATTGAAGTGAATGCGACAGCCGAAAAAAAATGAGCGAAAAAGAACAATAATTGGAGATTTTCAAACGTCTACTTCTCCGGCATAATTTCACCTAGAGACTCCATTTAAACTTTAAACAGTAGACACAAGTCTTGTGTATTGGTGTATTAATCCACGTTTCCATAGGTTATATAGTTTTTTATCAATCCCTGTTCAATGACTATGATCATTTTTGGAGAAATTCTGAGATTATAATGGGTGTGTACAACATGTCAGCTCGTCTTGACCGTCAGCTGATCAGTTATGTGAGTTAAATGTTTGCTAAAATTGGGTGTTGGATCCTTATAATGGGATTTATGGACCAGTCATGATAGTTGACAAGGTTTGTTAAAAGGTTTTGGGATGTTAGCAGCTGAAGGGGACAAGTCGCAGCGAGGGCCAACATCTGGCTGAGCAGAAAAGGCAAAGCCTTCAATCAGGGAGCAAATCTCCTCTCATTACCCCCCTGTGCTTCCTCCTCTCTAGTTATTAATGGGCGCGCAGCAGCCACAATGACATTTTACACTGTTTCATCCCTGTCCCATCATGCATCTGGGGATACCCTGGCATTTGGCGGCGGTGTTTTCATCAGTGTCTGCTGTGGTTGCTGACCAGCGCAACTTCAATCCTGCTCACTGTCACTCATCATAAGTGAGTTTATCAACACACATCTAATCGCCACACTCCGCAGGGACCTTAACCATTTGCATACTAAGATTGCTTTCTTTTGCTCGGCTGAGAACGCAGCTCCTTTGCATAATTATTAATGATAAAGAGACGGTGAACAAATGTGTCAGAAGGTATTAGCATCACGTATACAACTAGATTCTAAAGGATCCGTTTACTGACGTACCGGGAGGAAAGGCGAGGGCAAAGGGTACGAGAAGGAGAGCAACATTGTCAAGGGATGCACTTGCATTAAGGGAAGGGGTTAATTAAAGGGCTGTGATGGAACATATAGAGAAGTGTGTTGTTGTTTTGTAGTTTTAAATCAATGTTTTGCCAGGAAGCCCCACTGGGATTAACAGTGTCTGTCAAAAAACTGAAGAAAAAAGCATAGATGTAGCAGACAAGCAGGAGACAAAATGTGAAAATATAAGCAGGAAAAAATCACAAAAGCACTCAAAGGATTTAAGTCTAGTAGAGGAGCAGCAGGATACAGGATGAAGAGCAAAGCCTGAAATATAACATATAATTACATCAAAGAAAATATTGCTTGAGTAGAAGGAAAACCCACAGTGGAGAACAACACAAGATGTTTACATACAGCAGAGTCACTCACTATTTCTGCTGTGTACCATTAAAGCAGCAGGCCCATATTGTGTGTCATCTGTTGTCTGTAATTACCACTTTTTACACTGTCTTACCCTCTGTGGATAATGTTCAGCGTCTATACGAGAAGTGTTTCGTGTGAATAGTTTAACTGTTTGCCACTTTATATGAAACAGCTGCACTCTTTTTACAGGACAGGAATAAATAAGTCATGCACACTATGGTTCAATTGGGGGTTGAAATGCCCTCCTCCATATTCTCTACTAAACACAGGCCTGTGTACCCTCTGCACAGTATAATAGCATGATATTAAAAATGCCCACAGCGACTGTTAAGTCACGGCGGCACATTTGCACCACGATGGATGACCTTTAGTGAATCCTAATGAGGCTTTTTCATGAGTTTCAAAAGCAAAAACATCCTGTAGCATGTAGTATAATAACAGCTGTGTGAAAAGTCTCCTCGGTTACATGTGTTTGCGTGCAGCAGAGAATTAAATCTGTGTTGCATATAATTGTACATAGAGATTAATTTTTCTTTTGCTATGTTTGTTTTAAAAGTGGCTTCGGTGAATTGTGGTTTAAATATCTAAATAATAACATATACAGTTTCTAACAGGAAACTTAAACAGCGACTCTTGAACAAACGGGATATGACGAAAAATATGTAACACCTGTCTAGTTTTTATTTTTAGACATTTTAATGCAGAAAGGTTACATATTATACGTTTAAAACGCCTATAGCCATTATTTTCATACATAAAAGGTGATAATGTGTATGTTACGTTATGTTCACAGCTTTTCCTGCTGCCCCCAAGTGGCCAAAAGCTGCTATTGTGATTTTAAATTAATTTCTCTTAGATTAAAGTTTATCCAACACTGAAGTCTTCCGGTGTGCTGGAAGACTTGTCTTTATTTCTGACTTTTACTGGATAGTGGTTGGGAAACAAGAGGAACACAAAACATAGAAAGAGAGAGAGAGCAAATCCACAATGGATGTTTATGGGCATGCATTTAATATGTGTTATGAATCCAATGAAGGGTGACAATGGCCGTGTTTCCAAAACAAATTTTGAAGCAACATTTTAAAATGTTGCATTAAAGAAAATGAAAAGAAAATTCCATCACCTGGCTTTAGAGCGAATAAACAAAGCTGCATAGATGTACTTTGGTCAGAGGATGGCAGTGTAATGCATTGCTGTAGGCTAATCCATCAGAAGTAGAGATTGCGCCAGAAAGAAAAAACAACAAAGAAGAGGTTGCTAATCGGACAACTTTGGCCACCCACAAGAGAAAATGGAGAGGAATTGGATTCAGTTGTTCTTACATGTCAGCACGTCCTGACCGTCAGAGCGGAAATAGCTGATCAGTTATGTGTTTTAAATGTTCGCCATGTCAGAACTTATTCAGAAAAAGCATTTCCGAATAATCTCCCATTTAGCGCATTTACTAAGTTTTATCAGATTTTGGAATTTCCATCAAGCTTTTCCCATGTGAATCTGTTGATGGAAAAATGACTAATGAAGCAGTAGTTTAGTTGAGCCTGGGCTGTGGGAATATATGTGATAGGTAAAAGGTTCCACTCCATTAGATATACTTCAGTTAGTTTCAGCTGAAGCTTGGACTGGTAGTGATATGATTGGTCTAATAACATCACGGGTGAAATATCCCCTAAAGATATTGTGGATAAGCCAACAAAAATAATTGATTTTTCTTATATATCAGCTGTTTGCACGTATCTCCCCTTTCAGGAGGTGTGAGACTGTCTGAACTTCACAAGTCACAGCATTAAGAATAATCTCAGGGGTCAGGAGGGGTCGTCGCCGCTCACCCTCTGGCTCTCCCTCTGGCTCTCCCTCTGGCTCTCCCTCAACAAATAACTGATAATGACCTTTGACCTCCCTGTTTTTGCATGAGAATTGATATCAGTATTCCACACCCCCTCTATGGCAACCTCAGGACCATTTAAAATGCCAGCTTTCGAAATCCAAACTTGATTTTTTTTTTTTTTTTTTAATGAACCCATCCAGAGGTGGGGGGTGGGGGATTGGGAGGAGGAGGGTGGAGACGGGGGAGGCGAGCTTTGGGCTCATCTGCATCACAGATTAGGGTGCTTAGAGAAAAATCAACCATCCATGATTCATTACATGTTTCCTGCTGAGCCTCTGAGATGGCAACCGTCCTAGCAACAGGATCCTAGCAACAGCAACAACTCTCTGCCGCTGCGGCAGCCTATCAGAAACTTTGATGCCTGATCAAAATTTAGCCAATGAAGAGCGGAGGACACGCCGAAAGCGTGATGATGCGTTTCCTCGTGCTGTGGGCCAGACTGGGGGGTGTTCAGGGCCCTGAACTCTGCCTGTATCCTTCTGTCTGTGTGTCTGTGGGCACAGCTCAAATTAATGTGTAAATCCTGGGTATTCTTTTCATGAATTTAATGATTTCCTCACAGTGTTTTATCAACATTTTTTCCTGTTTAGTAGAGTGATCAGTCTGACAGGGATTTTAGTCCAGGCTGAATTTTGTTCATATTTTTTTCTTAGCACCTTTTAATCCTTTTATCCAGCACAAACTCTGCTACAAATTCTCATTTTGTCAATTAAAAAATGTATAAAGCTGCCTGGAGTCCATTAAATATTTACAAATCTTTATCCATTATAACTCAAAATATTAATTAGGAATAGTTCTAGGCTGTAAACAATATTGATTCACTATTTATATGCACAAACAAACGCACTGTAAGAAATTAAATTATAAAACTATGCTCTACACTTTTTCATAAATACATGCTCTTTCCCTAACCTTAACTAAGTGCTGTGAGTGCCTTGACGTAACCATAAAGAAAGTTTTATCTTGCTTGAGTTAGTATAAGCAGATGCTGTATTGCAAGAGTAAATATTAAGAGAAAACAAATTAAATTTGGAATGTCAATGAATGTTTTGCAGATATATTCTGTGTATGAACATTGTCTTGTCAGATTATTCTGGTGGAAGTAAGTTTAACGGAGAGAAAAAAAGTATTTGATGTTGCAATTTATTTGTAAATAAACATAATTTCTAGGAAACAATGTTGAGAAAAGTGAATTTTCTCAACATTTAAATCTGACATTACACAAACAAATAGCTGCAATAGTTGCAACCCTTGAATGAATTTATATTGTTTCCTTTGATAACTTATGCACAAGGTTTGTTTAATCCATGAAATAATGATCACTGTTTTAAACACGTTGGTAGCATTGTGATACATTCTGATTCGGATACTACTTAAGGTTAGACAACAAAACCACTTGTTTAATGTTAGGGGGGCAAAATAAATCAGCATTAAATTACTTTACATAAAAAAGTGCTGGATCGCAGTTTCCCCGGTGATGTAGAACATGATTAAAGAAGTTTCCAACAGGACACAAACACAAGTTTCCTGGGTCAAAGGGTCTCAGAGTTTTGAACCATCCACCTCCTCTCTTGCTCTGTTGTCTGTATTCTTCATAAACAATGAATTTCGAGGGACAGGTAATAGGGATGGGAATAATTAATCCATGATCGATTAATGGTCGTTAAGAATTTGGTCAATCACATGGATTTTTTAATCAATCTGTGTATTTTTTTAATTGTAATTTTATCTATGACTGCGTATCAGTACTCACTGAACTCAAGAAGCCAATGCCAGGCACATTATTCTGTTTATTACTTTTCTTAGGAACAACAACAAACATTTGATGAGAAATGCATGAAAAAAGCCTGACTCTTGATATCAAAATAAACATTATTAAGAGACACAAAATAATGTCATGAAAATGGTAAATACTGCTATAGCCTACAGCTGTGAGTTTATATTTCCCTCTGCTTGTTATGAGCTGCATCATTATCATATCGCTAACAGAAAGTGGGCACAATGACAGCAGCATCTGTATTCCTAAACTTCAATACATTTCCATTTGCTGCAATTAAAACTTAAACTTAAGACATATTATTTTTTGCTAAATGTTTATGTCTGAACCTGTTGTTTCTTGTGTGGTGTTTGCATTGCAATATATCTGAAAGGTGTTCCTCTTATTATGTCCAAACCTGAGACATATGAGACTTATTCTACACTGCCTGTTAATGCTCTTTATGATTGTGAGGGAAAGCCATTTGATTTATTTATTTCTTCGCTTTAATTGGATTTGATTTGAAACCTCATGAGATAACATTATTTAACTGGACTCCAACAATGTCTCTGTACAAGGAAAGCCAGTTTTATTTCCTTTTTACTATATGTCTCACTTTTTCTCAAGAAAGACTTTCTGTACTTTGGTGCTTCATTGTATGGTGTTCTACTGCAGCCTAAATACTACATAATGATGATAGTGTTGATTTACAGCATATACTCCTCTCACATGTAAATGATCCAAAAGTGTGGGATGTTTGTTCGCCTGCCTCTCTGTAATCATACATCATTATTCAGAGAGTGCTTTGACCGTCATCTGATGTCAGATAGGCCTGATCTTCACTTCAAAGAGAAATGCTCAGTGCTGGTCCAAAATGGTCTGATAATATTCAGTGTGATAATACACACACTGATGTCTCTCTCCCCACTTTAGAGTAATCTTTCCCTTTCCGCTGTGCAGTGGACAGAGGCAGGGTTCCCGTTTCCCTGCACGACCAGAAAATGAAGAAAACTACATAGAAAATGTCCCGAACGTCAATACAGTATACAGTTTCTCATGTCGCTCTGGCCTGGAGCGGATGACTCAAGAGTTACACAAACTTCAAGATGAATGCCACTGAACAAAAACTTTATCTCAACAGTTTTTATTCTTCTCTTAAGTAAGATGACTGGATTTTCTCGTTGCATTTTGTCAAACAATCCTAAAATCCAAATATCAACCACATTTATAAACATTTTATGCCTTATTTTAATTCTAGCAGCTGTTTTAAAATCACATTCAGAAATGGAATTGAATTGTGTGATTAGATATTAATCATGTGTGATCAAGGAAAAATATGATCTGTGGACTGTAGTGGGAACTACCCACTAGTGGTGGTTTTGAGTACTTAACCAGGTGTTTTTATGTCTTTCTGTCTGTGGAAAGATTTTGTCAATGCAATAGTGTCTCTGTTGCTTGTTTCTTTTCTTTCTGTGACATTTCTCATAAAATTTGTTTTCAATTTTGCTGTGTAGTTTTAAGTGTGTTGCTTATTATTTCATCCAAAACTTTTTAAACGTTTGATTCCCTTTGACCTTCCATGCAAAGGCCTTCCAAATAGCATTAGCTTATGGCTGCCGGCCTCCCTTTTGCAAAATGTCTTTAAAATTCTCTACACTGACAGATTGTCAGATATCTGTCTGAGATTTTTTGCTCCACTCCAGTACAATGAAGGTGAATGGACATGTGTTTGACATGTCTTTATAAAAAACAATGTCCCTGGACACTCTACAGGACAAACTGTTGACAGTTTATATAGGGATTATTTCTTTTCCTTTAAACCCCACCAGCCCACTACGGAAGCCCTGAAAGGCAAGGTGAAAAAACTTTTTTTTTCGGGCATTGTTGGCCAAACGTGTTATCTTGTACGTACGAGTTTTGGCCAACAATTCCCTGAAAAAAATAAATAAATCACCTTGCCTTTCAGGGCTTCCGTATCCCACTGGGATGAAACATATAGTTACATTAAACAATTACCAAAATATCATTTATCATAGAAATAAAGTCTAAAAACAGGCATGATGAAGTTTCCGACAATCCTTGAACACATCTCATTTTATTAAAGTTTCTGTTTGAAAAAGTTAACAAACTGAAGCATAGAATATTTCTGTCAAAAATCACTTCATTCTACATGTCTCATTTAAAACGTCGCTAAAAATAAACCATTTGGAATAACTAGATCCTGTTAAAAACATACATTCTGACAGAAGTACAGGCTGTTTACACAGAGCAGAGGAGAGGACAGGAGAGGTTGCAAGTAGAGCTTGTAAAAAAGCAAATTCACGGTCGCTCATAAAGTTGGAATAAAATATGTTTTGCCTCTTTCCATGAAATGATTGTGACAATGTGATTTATTCTTGACCGATAAAGTGTCTTCTATCAAAACTTTATTAATCAATCTCTTCCAAACATATCAAAATGAAAATGAAACAACAATTAACAGAGGTTTGAGGATTATGATACTTGTTGGAAGAGTGTTGTTAGTGTAAATTCCAGTTTTATCCCTCTTCTAGTCATGATAGTACTGATTCCATAAGGCTGCGGGACTTGCATATTTATATTTTTACATATCTTTATTACAGCCGAAGTCGTGTTTGGTTATTGTGTGTGTTTTCATTGTCTCCTTTAAGGGACCTCCTCCTGCACCTCCTCCAGGTTGCCATGAGTGGTCAGACACACATGTGTTCAACTGATTAAAGGATGCAGAAGGTTAAAAGAGGGAAGACCCAAGCAGGCAGGGTTCGTGAGCCACTTCACAGTTGTGATCTGCTTGGGTTCTGAGGACAGCTGCACTTGGCATTAATAGTGACTGAAGAGATGTGATTGGAAGGGCTTCACCATATTGTACTCTGTTATGGTTTTGTCGCTTTTCAGTTTTGGGGAAGTAGTTTTGAGTTTGTCGTCTGTCTACCCTATTTGGTTGTATTAATAAATAATTCACTTTTTCATTTACTCAGTTTACCTGTTTTATTTCAGCCTGTTCTCCAGTCAAAAACGTCAGTATAGGTCGTGTGTACAGGCAGTGAAAAACGAGCGATATTGACGTATTTCCCCAACCGCTGCAATGCGTCCGCCGCCATCTTGCTGACGTAGTAGCGATTGATGGCGAGGCTGGGATGGTGGATTGCCGAAGAAGCGGCAGACTTTCACCCAGGAGACTGTTTTTTTACATATCTTGTGGCAGTCACCTCTGTGACCCTTGTAACTACTTCCTAACTAATTCCAGCATTTATGTACATTTACCTTTTGCCCTAAACCTAGGTCAGTGGTTTTACACCATAAATCCAAAAATCCGGGTCCTACGTGTGTGCTACTTTCAGAATGCACCATTGTACCGCGAGCCGAGATACATACCTATGTGCCGTAATTTGTGGTACTGACACACAACCTCTTCTGCCGTTTATGTTGGAGAACTTGTTGTTTATTTCCTTTTCACCCTGGGTTTTTAACACCAGTGGTTACTCCACCTGCCCTAGGAACAGGGGACGTAACAATCTTGCAGTGAAATACAAGGCCACAGTGAGTAAAATGTAAAAAGAGCAAAAAAAGTGCCCTGAAACAGCTTGTCATAAAGTTTAGTTGTGTTGCAAAGTACTCCTCAACTACTTATAGACTTAAAACTAATACAATTTTGATTAATATTAAAAGAGCAAGTTTGGCTTTTTGACATCCAACTACAGTAAAAAAACAAAAACAAAACAACATCATGTATGTACTTTATATTTAAAATGTTACTTTAGTGTGTAAACGAGCAGCTTGTTTCAGAGACAACTAAAAGTGATTCACACATTGTTTTCCTCTCATTTCTTCATCTCGCTGCGTGTATGTATTCTTACTGGAGTGTGCTGATTGCACACAGCAGGAGACGGCCATTTTTGTCATTAAAGTAGCCTGTAGATTATTCCTCTATATTTTTGTCTCACAGTTTGATTCTACACAAGTTTTTGGCGGAGGGCTTGGCTCAGTCAGCAGACTGCTTTTCACTTGTAGATTGTCTTCAGTGAAACACATCCAAGATTATTTATTTCCAAAATAACACTTGAGAAAAGTGACTTATTTTCTTTTTTCCGGCATTAAAGTAGAAGCAACATGAGCTGCATTCCAGGTAAGATTTTTTGACTGTATATATTCTCACACCTTCAACTGCAGGATTTCATTTTAAGCTGCTGCACTCTTGTGATGGCCTTGAGTGAAACGTTTTTTTTTTTTTAAATCCATCAAACAAGAGCTGATAGATGTGGAGCTGAAGAAGAAGAAGAGGAGGTAGGGATGGCTGGAGGGTCACATACAAGGGAAGAGAGAACAATGTCATCACCAAACAGATGCTATCACAAAGTCCCCGAGGAAACATACAGGTAGACAAGCTGGAGAAGAAAAAAATAAAAAAAGGAGGCACTGCACAGAATATAAAAGGTATCTGTGAGTAATAATTCCATTTACTGATCAGAAATGTAAGCCTTAAGAGCATGAATTAAAATCTTGAAAACTATTGGATGAGTTGTCATTGAACTTAATGCAGAAATTCATGCTCCAGAGGATGACACTTACTGATTTTGGTGATTGACTTTTCCACGAGTGCCACCATGAAGTTTACATATAGTAAAATAAATTAAATACATGATGGTACGCATGTTTAGCATTATTGCTGTAAAATATAAGCATGTTAAGTGGTAGAAAAATAGCTCAATACATTAAGAAAACAAGACAGTCTTTTTTGGACATGTGGAACTCATGCTGTTCTGTTAATAACTACAGTCATGGAAAAAACTAATAGACTACCCTTGTTTTGTTCAATTTCTTGTTCATTTTAATGCCTGGTACATCTAAAGGTACATTTATTTGGACAAATATAATGATAATTATTTTTTTTAAATAGCTCATTAGAGTTTAATTTAAGACCTAATATCTAGCCATCTTCCATGGTTTTCTTGATAATGATTTTGATTGGAAAATGGCTAGATATCAGTACCGTACTGAAGGCAATTTTTTTTCCATTTCAGGCAAATACTGTACTTGTTACTCCACTACATTTAGCTGACAGCTTTAGTTACTTTTCAGGTCAACATTTGACACAATGATACGTGATTAGACATTTTTTGATTAAACCTCATAACTGTATATAAAGTAGTTAATATAAGCTCTATCTTGAGAAAATTATAATCATTATGGGTGACGTGGGTCTATTCTCCATAATGAGTACTTTTACTTTTGATGCTTTAAGTACATTTCGATGCTGATTCTTTTGTATTTTTTACTTTATTTAAGTACGTTTTGAATGCAGGACTTTACTTGTAGTGGAGTAAATTCACAGTGTGATATTAGTACTTTTACTTAAATAAGAGATCTAAATTATTTTTCCACAACTGGATGCAGGCTTCCTTCTTCGCTGTGATACAGTTGGTGGGTGCAGTAGACATAAACCTGAAAATGAGCATACTGTAGAATCTTGTGTAAACACAAATAAAGCTTTGAATCCTGTTTTCAGAGAGTATGAGTGCATCTAAACTTTTTTTCCATGCCTCCTGCCAGCTTTGACCCACAGACTGTACATCCTGCTCACATTGAGCCCCTCTATCCTGGGATTAAGTGACACTCAGACAGTCCAGACAGATTTCTTATCAGAAAACAGCCACCTGAGTCAGAGGAACACTTTACTCACTCTACTGTCACAGAGTTGCTACAGGCTGTCGTTTGGTGCACTGCAGTTATACTACGGCCTTAATCACAGTGGATCTGTAGTAAATGTGCTTTCAATCCAACTGGTACACAAATACAAAACTTGAGGCTTTTGTTCAGGCTGACATAAATCTTTTCTCCATTCCCAAGACAAAGCAACATTAGTAACTCTAATGCTCTCAAATTTCTCATGACTCAGCGCCAATTTAAGGAGCCAGCAAACAAGGGGACATGCAGGAAAACGCACACATAAAAAAATGTATATTGTTATATTTTATACTGTAATATGGTGTTTTTCTGTCATTTTTGCACACATTGTGTTATAAAATGTATCAACAAACTATAATAGGGCAATTTTTAACATTTTTAGATATTTAAAAATTTGACAATTTTTGACAAAAATGGACATACATAGCAATGGTGGAAAGTAACTATGTACATTTACTCAAGTACTGGACTTAAAGTACAATTTTGAGGTACGTTTATGTACATTTTATGTAACTTTATACTTTCTACTCCACTACATTTTGAGGCTTATATTGTACTTTTTACTCCTCTAAATTTAGTTGACAGGTCAAGATTTAAAATTAAAAACATGATACATTTAAAATGATTACCCATTTTCATGAATTAAACCACTTAGGTAGTTTAAATGAGTGGAGTCATTTCACAGTGTGGTATTAGTACTTACTGAAGTTTTTATTTTTTTAATTTTTAATTTTTAATTTTTAATTTTTTATTATTTTTTTTCTGCGCTTCTGCGCATGCGCGCCCCGCTGCGGTTCTGCGCATGCGCGGCTTTTCTGCGTTACAGCGCATGCGCGGCCTCGTTGCGCTTCTGCGTATGCGCGGCCTTTCTGCGTTACTGCGCATGCGCTGCCTTGCTAGGCTTCTGCGCATGCGCATTGCCCAGCAGGACCGCGCATGCGCAGAAGCGTACAAAGCCGCGCATGCGCAGTAACACAAAAAAGCCGCGCATGCGCAGTAACGCGGGGAAGCCGCGCATGTGCAGTAACGCGGGAAAGCCGCACATGCGCAGAAGCGCAGTGGGGCCGCGCATGTGCAGTAACGCAGCGGGGCCGCACATGCGCAGTAACGCAGAAAAAAAAAAATAAAATAAAAAATAAAAAATGGTTTAATTCATAAATGTTTCATGTTTTTCATTTTAAATCTTGACCTGAAAAGTAAAATAAAATGTACATAAAAGTACCTCAAAATTGTACTTTAAGTCCAGTACTTGAACCCGTTCAGTACTGCTTGCAGTCCTAGTTTTATTTAAATTTTGGACATCCTATAATATGGTATTTTTTTGTCTTCACTGATGAATTATGTGATGGATATCTATCAACAGGCTATAATAGGGCGATTTTTTTACATTTCTAGACATCTTAAAACTTTAACATTTTTGACAAAAATCGACATACACTCCTAAACTCTTTCCATACGTCAACACATAAATGTTAAATGTTATGTTTCACAGTTACTCATTTGACATTCAGAGAATTTGTTTCATGCTATACTGTGTGGAAAACAATTATTGTAGGTGGAGTCGCAAATCTCTCTCCTCCCTTTTCCAGTGTACTAAAAGGACACTTGCTATGCTGTTTCCTCTTTCCTAATCTGCTGAGTGCACTCTTGGAAAAATCTCAGTCCAATTTAGCTCCACATAAATCCCTGTCTGACAGCTGTTTCAAACTAAAGCACACCCAGGTGGCTTTTTGTCTCACTTTGTACATACTGTTCCTTTCAATGCTGTTGGGTCGCCAAATCATTTTGTAAAATTGTTTTTAAAAAATCTTCTTGCATCAAGCGTCTTTGACCCAAGCTCGTTTTTTTTTTTATTCACTGAAAGTCTTAAGTCCTTGAGAGCAACAAAAGCTCTCTAACGAGCGGATGAGTAACAAATTCTCTTTGCAGTGACGACTGTTCAAAGCTTGTTTGATATACAAAGGAGTAATTTCTGCACCAAACCAATTAGGTGCTGCTTTTAAAAAAACAACTAAAACCTAAAGAAAACATCTGTGTTTCAGGGTTTGTTTGATTTAATCCAATCACAAGCAGTTATAAATGCAATTACATTTATAAATTTCAACAGCACTATACATTTGTCGCAGTCATGACCTCCTGTTTGATTGGCTGCAGCACATTTTTTATTATAATAACAATAAAGAGGCCATCCGCATTGATGTGGCTGAATAATAAACCACTTCTCTGCTTTTTTGCATGATATGAATAAAACATGTATGATGCAATTTGTGACACTCCAGATGACAAACTTTGTGGTTTAATCAAACAGTTGCCTCAAAACATGCTACATTTTTTATTATGTGCATTTTATGTTTTTTGTGCACAAAACATCTATCTATCTATCTATCTATCTATCTATCTATCTATCTATCTATCTATCTATCTATCTATCTATCTATCTATGTACATTTGACATAGATAACATTTAACATAACTTCTCTCTCCGTGGTGATGGGTGTCGATGCTCTGCTGCTTCATTCGGGTGCAAGTGGGTGATTTTTCTTTCAAAAGGAGCCAGACAGAAGCTGACAGGGAGCTTGACAGTGAGCTGTCGCTGTGCTCTTCGCTCCTCAGGAGGTAGATGTCCTTAGAGTGGAAGTCAATAGGAGGATTTCACAGTTTTTTTCACCTTTTTTTACCCAGTCAGAAACAGTTGTGTAATGACTTCTGGAGGAGGAGGGCTGTAAAAAAAAAAAAAAGTAAGGCAATGGAGGGAGATGGGCCACTGCTTCGACACTGTTTAATTAAACCCTTAGAGACTACTTGCTGCATGGGAACAAGGGCCAAATGAGTTGCTGGGTCATGTGCATTCGTTCTGCCACATGAATAATACAAAACACTGCAGGCTCATTCAAAATAATCTGAGAATACTGCTCCTTCCAGGGCTCTGCCCAAGTGACAGGAAAATCCAGGGTGTTTTGTCCCAGCCTCTATTCAATTACTGTGGTGGAGCAGTTGGTACAGAACATATACAGTAGGAGAGGGAAGCTGCAGCTCAGGTGGCTTGGCAACAGAATCAAAGAACAAATACAACTTGATTAGGAGATGGCAGTGTCTGATGATTATGTGTTTTTGCACTTGATTAAAGATATTGTGTTGCTGTGTGTGTGAAGTATTGTTGGTGTTGTAGCTAGGGAGCAATTTGATTAAGGCTGCTCTTATTGATATTTTATATTACAGTTTTCTCAGTTGCTTTGGTGCAGTTCTCAAATCATCCTGAACAATTACAAAACAGGAAGTGCATTTCTTGAAAAACAATTTGTACAAACAGATACACAAACGGGATTACCTGCAAAAGCCTGTAACTTTGTCAGCATCCTTAGTTCATCACTCAGAAGATATATTTATGTCAATGAACATGTCAGTGTCATCAGAAAGCCTTTGTGTCACAATGATTTGTCATGTTGTCAATGTAACAGTGTACTCTGTAAGTATTTTCTGATAAAGTATGACTAATGACAATGATTGAAAAATCCCATGGCTGCCATTTTTCTGTGTTGCATACATCACTTTCAACAGTACAAAGTTACACATTACTGTATGTGGGATTGCAAGAGACGAGACATGATTCAAATTACTGAAATGCATTTACAGCTTGTACTATAATTTTTCTAAAAGAGACCATGTCATTGTGATACAGAAAAGAACAAAAGTCTTACAGCACTGAATAGTCAAAGGAAAGCAAAATATGTAAAGAACTGAATATGCTGCTCTGTATGGGTAATTACAGTGCTGCAACTCCTGATCGTCCACAGATTCTCATCAACATGACAACCTTCAAAACAAATACCTTGCCTTCTTGTTGACTGATGACCCTTTATTTCCTTGTTGTTATGAACTATGACTTTTTTTTAATCTCAGATATTTTTTATTGAATTTTACTATTTTTATCCCATCACATATGCATACATGTTCAAACAATGTACATTTTTCATAGTGATCCAACATAAACATCCCTCCCCTCACACTAGCCACACCTACAAACAATTATTCCTCAGGACTATTCCTGGAGTGTTATAGGGAACTGCTGGAAGTCAAGTATTGAGTTGAAAGATAAGCAAATAATAAGAAATAAAATAAATAAGTAAACGAACAAACAAACAGGCTGAATAGGTAAATAAATAGAGATGGATAAGTAGAAGAAGGCAAATTAAGACATTGGCTGATACAGACTCTGTAGCTGACAGAAACGGACAGAGAAGCAGAGCAACGGAAAGAGTGGCAGATACGTCAATTTTAACTTAAGGTTCTCAAAGTATTTCAGGAAAGGCCCCCACACCTTCTGGAACTTCTTGCTTGAGTCAGAAACTGAATAGCGGATCTTTTCAAGGCCAAGACAGGACATGATGTCCCTTAACATCCACTGAGCGTGTGTGGGCGGGGCAGGATCCCTCCACCTTAATAGTATAGCACCTTAGTAGTACGCTGAGCCAAAAGCGAGGCAAAAGACAATGTACGGCTTTTGGTTGGAGTAAGACATGTGTCATCCTCACCAGTGGTGCCAAAAAGGGCAATCAGTGGGTTAGATTCTAGCTCAAGATTAAGAATAAGTCACAAGGTTTGGAAAACATCTCTCCAGTATCTTTCCAGGTTTGGACAAGTCCAGAACATGTGAATAAGCGAGGCCTCACCTCTCTTACATTTGTCACATATAGGATCAACATCTGGGTACATATGAGATAATTTGGCTTTAGATATATGAGTCCTGTCCATCACCTTAAACTGTAACAGACAGTGACGTGCACAGAGACATGTTGAATTCACCAGCCTGAGAATGGAATCCCATACACCGTTTGACAGTTGAAAGTTTAAATCCTGCTCCCAAGCAGTTTAATTTTGTCCAGAGGAGCCTGTTTTATGCCGATCAGTTTGTAAATGATCGATATAAACCCCTTGCGCGATGGATGCAAACCAAGTATCAGCAGGAGTCGCATTGGTTGCCTCAGGGAAACTAGCCATCTGAGAATGGAGAAAGTGTCTTGACTATGACTGTTTCCCAACATACCATACCTTTTTTGAAATATTTTAACATTTTAAAATCCTATAATATGGTGGTTTCGTTCATTTTTTGACAAATCATACTTTACAGTTTTTCTCAGTCGCTTTGGTGCATTTCTCACATCACTGTTTACATTTGCACAACAGCTAATGCATTTCTCAAAAAAATTTGTACAAACTGCAAAACCTAGTTGATAACCTGCAAAAGTGTGTCACTTGCTCAAATGGATAGCTCATTCCTCAAAAGCAAGTATTCATGTCAATGAAAGTGTCAGTGTCATCAAGATGAAAAGTGCTGACACCATGTTTATGAACAAGATAGTCAAATGGCTCTGTCATGTTTTCATTATGACAGTTTACTCTGTAAATGTTTTCCAATGCAAAAAAGTCAGATCTTGGTGACATTACCTGAAAATGCTCAAGACAGCACTTAATACTATTTGCACAGCCATTTGAAAACTACAGTAAAGTTACACATTACTGTATTTAGTGAGGTAACTGGGTACAACACACTGAATTTGTGTGTTTCGCATTTTTACTGCATATGCTCTTTGCAATTCTATTTTGTTCATAGCATTGTGCAATAGAAAAAATACACCATTATTTACAACAAATATAAACTCCCTTCGGGTAGAGCTGTACACAACTGTAAACAATATTGCAGTACATATTGGAACCGAACATACAACATAGTACTGTAAATCATTCATGCACATTCAGACAGTCCTCTCTGTCTGGCCACATCTGCTATGATGTCATCACATGTCATCCCCTTCCCGTAAGTATAGTTAATTTTGACTGACATGACAGCAAATGATAATGTTATAAAACAGCAGGGAGTTGTAAGAAAGCAATTGATGACTGTCCAAAAGCATGTGTAATTTGTTGGAAGGAATGAGAAACTGCTACTATGATGTGCACAAATGACTAAATGTTGTGGAGGTTGACCTAACTGTTACAAATTTAATAGTAATGTGAGAAATGCACCAAAGTTGTTATGAATGTTATGAATTTATTTTTTTTAATTTTGACTTTTTTTCGACATACAATAGTATGGGGCGTTTTTTGTTTTAATTTTTGAACATCCTGTAATATGTACTTTTTCTGTAATATTTGGACAGATTATATTATAATATGTATCAACAGACTTTAATAGGGCCATTTTGAGCATTTTTGGGCCATTTTTCGACATACTATAGTATAAGGGTGGTTTTTTTTTCCGTTTTGGGCATTATATAATAAGGTGATTTTTGTCATTTCTGGACAGATTATACTTTAATATGTCTCAACAGACTAAAACAGAATCATTTTTAAAGATTTTGGGGGCATTTTAAATTTTAATTACCTATTTTTGGGCGCAGTAATGTGCTGCCCATTGCTCCTTGCATGGTGTGTTCACTTGTGTGTAAAAGAAAGGATGGGTTAAATGCAGAGGTTGAATTTCCCCATTGTGGGATTAATAAAGTAATCTTCTCTTTTCTCTCTTGTATAGTATGGTGTTTTTTATTTATTTTCGGACATCCTATAATAAAGGTGTTTGGTTGATCATTTTGGACAGATTATGCACTAAAATGTATCAACAGACTACAGTAGGGCCATTTTTAGCATTTAAAAAAACGTTTTATAACATACTAAACTATAACTTTTTATGACATAGTATATTTTAACTTTTCTTTCACTTTTTTTAATTCCAAGGGAAGCCGAAAAGCACAAGGTCTAGGCCTAACATAAGGTAGCATCACATAATCATAAGTGAATCAGTTTAGAAACTCTCAATGCATTAGCAACAACTATCCAGGTAATTCCCTCAGGACTTGGTGGTGACCAAAACAGAGCTAAAATCCTCCCTCTCAGGATAAACAAAATTCTCTTTTATAAATATGATAAAAAGAAAAAGTTGAATACCAATATAGACATGTTTTTCTTTAAGCATTTATTGGTAGGAGTCCATAAAAAAATGAACATTTCTCAGACATTTCCACTCACAGTAATCATGAGAAAAACCTGTCAAGGACAAATCAGATGAGGAAAACCTTATTTTGTTTTAGAAATCTTTTACAAAAAACACCCACGGAAGGTTAACATGTTGCTGAATCCACTCAGTACAAGGAATCCTACAAAAAATAGGAAGAAAAAAACAGAAAAAAAAACAATTTGAATAGCTATTTTTTACCCTGTGGGAGTATAAGAGTGGATAATGCTGCTGCCAGAGTGTTGATTGTCAGTTTTCGCGTGTGATGGAGTAGTGAGCAGAGCATGTTCATTTCTTATTGTAATAAAAATCACTCTTCAAAGCTTTCAGTCTGCTTTACTCTCACATTCCCAGGTCTCCCGATCCCTCCTTTTCTCCACTGAAAAAAAAGATCCACTAAATAGCTTGACCTTCACGTATTCTCACATGCTACACAGCATTACCGCAGTCATTTCAACGCTTATCACAAACAAAGCTGCTACTGTAAATCTCCTCTTCCAACTGAACTCTTCCAAACGCACTTTCTGAAAACACGAGCTGTAAAAAGTGAAAAAGTTCAATCATAGGAGATTAATTAAAGTTCTGAAAGATACATCCACCGAGCCCACACCCACAATAAATACAGCATTAGCAAAAGCTTTAACTACTAAAAATTTACTTTTGGACAAAACAAAACATTGAAGTGAAGTCTCTGCAGGCTCATGAAAGTAAGCAGGATTTATGCTCTGCAGCTGATAGACAAGAGGAGATACAACAGTTGGGGTGCTCGGCCTCCGATACATAGCAATGATGAACTAATGCCATGTACATGATTGATTGCACTTAAGCTAAAAAATATTTACTCACCGACCACTTCATTAGGTACAAACAGCTCCGCTATAAATTCTGCCTTTACGAAGATAAATAATGTCCATTTGTGGTTGACACTGTCAGAGAGGTGTACATTTAACTCTATGTTTGTTATTGAGGTTGGAGTTTGCAGTGGACTGGTGTAGGAAATTAGAAACCCTTGTTTATATAATGCATTTTAGTACAACACCACCACCCACTATGACCTCAATAATAAACATAAAGTAGAGTTTTTATTAACTTTCTGACAGTAGCAACAAAAACTGAACAATTAAAGTAAAAGTAGATTTCATGGTAGAGCTGTTGTATTGGATTCATTACATTGTACAGGTGTACCTAATAAAGTGGCCAGTGAGTGTATGAGTGTATGAGAGTGTGTGTGTGTGTGTGTGTGTGCGTGTGTGCGTGTTTAAAAAAAGGCACCAAGTCCACCAAACCGCGGGAAGAGTCGATTTGTTCTTTTCCTTCTGGACTCTCCCTCCTTTAGCCACAGTTTCTTCCTCTTCGTGTCCATGTGTCCTACAAAAAAAATATATTATCATTACATTTTGAAATTAACCAACATTTTTATAACACAACAGTTATAAGACATTAAGAAGATAATTGTTTAGTCTTTGAACAAAGCTTGGATGAGAAGATTGATGCCACTCTAACAGCTATCCAACCCTGTCTCCTAAAAAATATGTTTCAACACAATGAAACTGCATCCTTAATTAAAATTTGAGGGCATTTTGTTCCAGATTACAGTCCAAGTTTTAAACATGTCGTTATTTCTGAAATCAAACAAAACTAATTGGTTAGTTAAGTAAATAGGTATGTTTTTTTTTACATAACTTAACTATGAAAGTTAAAATAACTCAGTGTTGACTTTTGGTTTCAGAAGGAACACTAACAGCGGCCTCCAGGGTGAAAGTCCAGTGTTTTGTTTTGTTTTTTACCCCAAAAGGTCAAAGGTTGCATGGCCTTCATTGTGAATTTAAGAGCTAAAAACAACAGTGTGAGGCGAGAAGATAAACTGTGAGCGCACTCCAATTAGAGGTGTAGAAAGACGTCATTATCTGAATTTAAATCTGTATCTGTTCAACCAACAAAATGATCTGTCTCTGTATCTTATTCTGACAGAAGACGGGAAGCTTGAGAATTTGGGCAAACCTAACATTCATTGGCAATGTTGTTTGCCTTCAAAGCAACAAATTAATTTCATTTTGGCATAAATTTGATTACGAAATATATTTCAGCCTCCTCACACTGTGATTTTCATCATTTCAAGAAGCATATGATATTGACAAACATGTCAATATTTGCTTCTTTTCCCTGAATAATGAGCAACTATAGAAATATTTGTGCTCTCCTGAATAACATATTCACATTACAAACTACATAATATGCCAGAAAACCATTTAGCAAGTCCTAATACATAGTGAGGGCAGCTGCAGCACATACTAAAAGCAAAAAGAAAAAGATTTGAAATGCAACAAAGAGCCAAAACGTTGTTCTTATTAATGATTTGTAACATATCTATAGAGATAAGTAAATTATTTATTAGCCATTAATAAAGCTATTTGTCACAGCCTGCAAACACTCTATAATCTGTTCCACTTTCTAACAGTGAATTGTTAGAAAGTGGGACAGATTTGTCTCACATTTAAAACTCTTCCTTGCAGCCTGCAGCAGTAGTTTAAAACACATTCTCTGAGGACCCATATTTTAGTAGTTTGTGTCATTATCTCAGACAGAGAATTAGGGCCTTTGTTTCCATCCCAGCAGGAAGTATGCACAGTTAAATTAAAGGTTCCCTCCTTAACTAACGAAGCCACTATTATAAAACATTCAGCGACTGTGTGCTGCAGATAATTGCTCGGCTTTTGTTCGTGACTTTCTGACCCGGTGAAGGAAAACAGAGGGCGACCTCTGACCTGTGGTCGTTACTGCAGCATAGAACAGAGTCGCCTAATGAACACCTCTGTCCTCGGTGTTTACATCTGCCAATCAAACACGCCACACTTCGTCAGCGTGCTTTGTGTGGCCATCAGACACAAAAGCAGACAATTAGCTGCGCTTATTAAGACTCTACTCTTTAAAGGAGGGCCCTGTGTGCTGGTAATTAATCAGCCCTGCAGTGGCGAGGGGGCGGACCTCTCGTTAGTCCCAGGCTCTGCAGGCCGTGCTCCTCCTCTTCCTCTGAGGGGTTCTGGGCAGAGTTCCTCAGGTAGCGCTGATGCAAGCCGAGGCCAGGAAGTGCGTTCTGTCTGCGGCGACGAAAGTCTTCCTCCAAGGGCTCTTCAGCTGCTATGTCTGTGGGTGTGGGCAGAGCAGAGCAGAGCAGAGTGGGAATGAATCACACATAAACCCTCTCTTCGCGCTGTCTGGATGGATGGCCCGAGGTGTTCAAACCAACATTTTTATTCTTCATCTTTGAATTTCAGCCTTCTGACATGAGATGTGTGGCGCAAAAAAACCCAGCTGAAAGGAAAACATATTACCTTGTGATGCCCTTGGCAGTGAACACAATCAGACAGAAAAAAACACACTCTATTACAGCAAGTTGAGCACAAGTGCAAAAAGGCATATTGATGTAACCAACATGAAACAAAAAAGATGATATAAAACAAGAAGTTGAAAGAGTCCCTAAGGCAATGCGGGCCCCTCCTTCCTTTCAAACGCCAACCATATATTTCATTCATATTTCATCTGCCTGACTTTATTGTGATTAGTCATGTAAATAAAATGAGATTTGGTTATTCTTTTCTCTAGGTAATTTACATTTATATTGAATTAGTGGCAGGCAGGGTATAGAGGGGGGGAGACTTATTATGCTGCGAGATTACAGGCAGATCTCATCGCCATTGTGTTGTGTAATTAAGGCAGTGGAGAGGAGAAGAAAGGAGGCCAGATGCTCGCCGTGCTGAACCTGGTCCCATTTAGAGGAGGATCTGCACCAGCATTTCAAAATCCCCTGCACGGTGTGTAACAGCCCGGCCTTAAACACATCAGAAGTCATTAGAGACATGACAGCTTTGTTTGACATATTGCCGTACACCTGTGGGAGTGCCTCAACATAAACATATAGCCATTTTATTCATTAATGTAGATTGCAAAATGAAATGGAAGATTGTGGCCATGTTGCAACACTATCCCTTATGGTTTTTCTTTGCTTTATGGGGAATTTTAATAGGAGATGGCTCTTTTTTGATGCACTCAGGAGGAGCTCAAGACATTTATGATGGATATTTTACAAAACTGGCCCTACCTAATATGGAATACAAGCAGTGGGTTAGGGCCCTCTGGTGTCTGCGGGGCCCTAGAAAATATATTTAATACAGAGACAAGACAATACTGAAATAAAAATTGAACTTTTGACAATTAAAACGAAACATAAGCTCAGAGACAGGCGATATGGATAATTTAGGTAGGCTAAGTTATTTACTGTCCCTTGTAAAACACGCAGTGATTCTCTGGTCAGTAAATAAATAGTTACAATCACATTTTTGTAGTTGAATTAGATATAAAACTGGTATCTTCACAAGCTCTTTTTTACCAGTTTGTCCGCAGTGCAGCCCGTGATTTAGGTAAAATAAATTTAATTTGGATGTCTATGAAGAAAGTGGTATAATTAATTTGATATAACAGGTGTAAATGATGTCCTTACATGCCTGCAATGTGAACATGACACTTAAATATGCATCAATCTTAAGTGGGGGCCAGGAACTGCTTGGCATGGAAGACTTTGGGAACTCCTGGTCTAAAGATAGTGTTACTGCTAATAGATCTCAGTTTATTCCACCTGTTTATGTACATTATGTGTGCTAAAACTAATATTTACAAAAGGTGAAATGGCAGCATGTTGCAATGACTGAGGGGACTCCCAAGAGCCTAGGTCTGGCCCTGACTGTGTCTTGACAGAGACAAAAGCATCACAGGATTTCAGCTGTCTTTTCTCTGAGAAGTCATCTTATTACTGCAGGACCTTCATTTTGACCCGAGTCGATTTCTTTGTCACGAATGCTTTTTCGAGTGCGTTTAGGATGAAATTGGCTGAGCATTCTTTCCATATGTAGTTTATTTTCTTGCTGAAACAAGTGATTTATGTTGCTTTAGTCCCAGACTTGTTTATTTTAGAGTTTGCATCAGCTTTTTAAATTGAACACACTTTTGAAAAACCGAGTTGACCCCTGCAAACAAGGAGAGAACAGCACCCAGCGGACCCGACAGAAACAGGACAATTGGTGGCTTTACTCTCAAGGCTCTCAGAGCTACTTGTCCTCTATCCAGCTCTGGAAAAAACAACTAATCCAAACCTGCATTCGTCTGGTGATCCAATCAGGTGAAGTTAGACAGCTGGATTAAGCCAAAATGTGTGTGACTCCAAGCTTGTGCGCTCTCTTTGTTGCAGAGGATCAATATTTGGGGCTATTGTGGGCCGGGTTACCTGGGTGATAAGATTCCTTTATCAAGTCACATAATCCATCATCAGTTAATTAATTTCAACAAAGACAATATCAAAGTGCAGTGATGATAATGAGATCTTTTAATGCTCATAAAGGCGGCTCTTTATTTTCTGGATCAAGGACTTAATTTGAAAAGCAAAAAACGAACACAGTCCTGTCATTTGTCTCCAGGCCAAACAATAGTGTGTGAATCTGTAAAAGCTGCTTAATACACACCGTCTAGACTGTAATACAGGAGCGTGCACACAGGCACAAACACCCGGGTTAACAACTAAACACACACAGACACAATATCGGACAAAAGCAGCCTTACTTGCAGCTGGCTGGAGCCTAAAGCCTAAAATAAATCACTGTCCAGGAGGAGGCTAACCCGACATGACAACTACAACTGTGGACCAGATTATTTTCAACAGTCCACCTTCCCCTGGTTCAAGACATCTGGTGTCGTGCTGATGTGACTCTACTGCTGAGCACAGAGAGATACAGTCTGTGTCCTTGTTCAGACAAAGCCAAAGAGAAACTGGCAGCTTATCTTTGCCATCGTTCATAAAGTGGCCAGCAGCTCCGGGCCGAGCCGTGCTAAGCTGTCAAGCAGACAAGGTGGAGGGGGGTTAACACCGGATGCTGCTTTCTGCCAACAGGAAGCCATCTTTCATAACATGAGGGAACTCGAGGACAGGAAATCACAGTTTCGGGTGTCATATTGGAATAGATGGATGCAGGAGAAGAGGCTGCAAGACTTTATTTCTAACAAGACCCAATTTCATAAAATTATGACTGACAAAAGGTGTACTGACAATTAAATATGAATAATGATAATTAAATTGAGGAAATTAAAGTTTTCTCATTAAAAATCAATTATATATATATATATATATATATATATATATATATATATATATATATATATATATATATAAAATCATGTTTCTATGAGTAACTTGTCATGTGTTGCTCCATGTATCCTAGCAATCACTCTGTAGTTTCTTTAGTATTTCTGATTTGTGATTTCTGTTCAGGAAATTATCATTCAGCCAGATGATGTCATGCTGTCTTTAGTATACAAACAGTGTCACCTAGTGGCCACATCAGGGTCCGCCTTCAATTTTACATTTTAGTTAAATAGGAGCAATTTCTCTCAAGTTTTTGGGACATCAGAATTAACTGAGGTCTAATGATTTTAATCTTCCTCAACTACTTTTTTCCCACATTAACTCTTCGACTATGTGTTTCTTAAATCAGTGGTCCCCACCCTGTGTGTGTTTGTTGTGATACGACACGACTACTCTAGATAATAACTTTAAGGTAACTATTTATTTCTATACATCATACATAAAATGTCATACCATAGACTGTATAAAAAGGGTAAGAGCATACATGTATAGGCAACTTCTTCGTGCTATTTTTTACAACATGTGATATATTTTTGTTTATTTACAATTTACTTTATATGTTTTCTGCTCATTTTATTGCTTTGTTTTCCTTTTATATGTTAGGTCTACGTGATCAAAATGTATATATTTATTTTCTTCTCTTCGACAAAATGATTGTAGTTTTACCCCACCAGGTTGCTAAAAATCACCAAAAATGAAATAGGCCTCATCTGAGAAATAAATATGCTTTTGTCAATTTATCAAGGGTAAAGGCTCAACTTAGTTATTTTAGTTTGAGTAGTTTGTTGAACTAATTTCAGCTCATGAGCACTTAAACGCCGATTGCCGCAATTTGCGTCAAACATCTTAGTCCTTCTCGGTGTCTTAAATCAATTATATCTGAACATACATACATTATACACATATTTTCAGATTCAGCGTATCCAAAACCAACCGTGGATATCATTATAGCCAATATCCATGGCGAATAAGCGTCCATAAATCCGCTTGGAAATCATATGGAACAAGCCACTCCTTATAACTCAGAAGTTGCCTCAGAATGATCACATTTTTAATTCGCCTTCAGTATCAAAATACTCCAGTGATATTACCTGTACATATATGGTTACATTGCAAAGACGAGCTACTAATTGCTAATTCGGCATGCTTTTAATGGTGCCAATTTGCCAAAATGGCAACAAAAATAGACACACAATAAAAGAAAATAAGCAAAACAAGGTGTAAAGTTATAGCCCACAGCTAACTCACTGTCCCCATTCTAACATTGTAGTTCCTGTTTCCCGAATTATGGGAACTGTAGTTTAAAAAATAAAAATAGATTACTCTGTAAATAACAGCAATATAAGCGAGGAATGAAGGAATTATTTTTTATATATCTCTACTGATCCAGGAGAGGGAGCTATTGCACCATGAATATATTTCCTACCCTTGACAACACCTAATGCGAGTCACCACCAGGCATTAGTAGGTTAAAATATTGCACACTGTGAGCTGTATGATGGGTGAGTGTAGAAAAAGAAGCAGCCGCTGTGGTTTCCTTTACTGGCAGGTTTAAAATGTGGTCAGGCAGGAGCACACACACACACACACCTCAAGAGTGAGACACTATAAAAAAGCCACGCAAGCCAAAAAGAAATATCACAAAAGACACCAGGTGACTGCAGCAGACTTTCCACGACGTTCCACGAACTGAAGTTTATTGACCAAATCTGAAGTCTTTATTTTTCTTTTTACAAAGCATGAAAAGTCCCCTGTTTGTCCGTTTGTAACACTGTGAGGTGTTGTGCAGTCTACGTTTATGGTTTGAGTTGCCGATACAGTTACAGTGAAACTTCAAAAAGCAGCCTCCTGGAATCAGCAATCATGCATAAACAAATAAAAACACACTGTGGTTTTGTCAAATACACAAACAAACGTGAAAGTAAGAAAAATGCACATTTTTATCATTAATTTATTAATAATCTATGGTCATTCATATTACACACGCGTGAACATGATAACAGCTAACAGGTTAGCAAGGTGAAGTTCAAGTTAAAGACATTAGGGCGAAGTGGTTAAGCTTTTATCATTCACTTGTTAAATTGGTCAAATGAAAAGAGCAAAAATGACATGCGTAAGTCTAAATGTACAGCATCTTGTTTTCCAGCGACAATAAGAAAGACAATATCCAACCCAAAAGGAAAATATATATATCTATATATATATAGCACGTACCCAGCTTTGTGCTTATGGCGGAAATTAAAAGTACAATTCAATTATTGTAGTAAACAAAAATACAAATCCCAACAAGATGGTCCCCCCATAATAAATGGAATAAATACAAACATACAAATACTGTGAACGTCTCTCTCGCCTCCCTTGCAGCTAAGCTAAAATGAGAAAAAAAAATGTTCTTCAGGAATGAGATGCAGGAGGACAGAGAGAGGAGACCAACCGCCGGAACCAAACATAGTCACTGGGCGAGCTTTTTCCAGGTGTAAAAATTGGTCAAATGTTGAGGCGAGATAATTTTACTTGTTATCCAGTCTTAGGAGCTGCTCCTTACCATTAACTGTTAGAGATTTTAACTGACCGTCCTCCTCCACTTCTACCCGCTCCTGGCCGTTCTCCACGATCCTGTAACGAACACAAGTCGCAGACATCAGAGATCAGGAAGTCGGGTAAAGTTTGACATTTTTATGTATACTCCTTTTCTCTTTCTCGCCAAGAGTTAGATGACAAGATTGATACCATTTTCATGTCTGTACAGTAAATGTGAAGCGACAGCCAGATGAATGTTTCACAAAATGTCAAACTATTCCTTTAAAAATGCTGTGGAGTTTGACATTTAAGTACCGTTTTGTAGTAATTTTTCTGCCGTTGATGAACTTGGTGGAGGTGGACACAGATCTGAAGTTACCCATTCCTCCTCCTCCTCCCCCTCCTCCCCCACCGCCACCAAAAGATGAAGATGAGAAGGAAGTGAACCCTCCTCCACCACCCATGTCTCCAAATGAGCTAAAACCTGCAAAAGAGCACATGTTCAAGACAAACCTCAGTAAAAATGGAAAAGCTTAAAATATTCATGATGAATCCAGTGCAACGTGGAGTTATTCGTAGGGATGTAGGCACCTGAATCAAAGCCTGTGAGGCCGTGTCCAAATGCTGGGAAGCTCCCGAACCCAAAGAGTGATCCCCCCATCCTGCCTCGGCTCGCGCCCCTGTGGCGACTGCGACTTCCTCCGAAGAAATCGTCAAAGGGGTCGTCAGCTGTGGGGGGAAATGCAGAACAAATGATAGATTTGTGGATGAGAAAGTGAAGAACCTTTTAAGATTTTTTTAAATCTAATTTTGTATTGCTAGATTGTGGTATGTTTTTAATTTTTTCAGTTGTTCAAACAATATTAAATGCATTAACTTATTTTTTCCCCACTTGGGAGCAGCAACACAACACTCTCATATTCTAAACTTAAAAGTTGATATGGCGAATTTGTGGCTAAGACCACCAAAGTGTTTTTCCCAGCTGAAAACTTTAGGGGCTCTTTTGACAACACCCTGCTGGAGAGCTCTGTGGAGCGCAGTGTTTTTTCAGCTGAGACGCTTCAGTTGTGTCAGATTATGACACAGAATATCCATAGAAGTAAAAATGTCGACAAGAGGTAGAGTACTTGCTCTGGATGAAGGAAAGGCTGAAGGAAGTAAGGGGAGAGAGGTCGGACCCGCCGGTCTATGCAAGTTCATGAGATTTTGACAGCTGGTCTTTGTGGTATTTATCATGTCTCTCCTCCACTGTTATTGGACAGCTGGGATAAATGTGACAGTGAAGAGCTCAATATTTTTAAAGTTGAACATTTTCAACTCTCAGTGACCACAAAAACAAACAAACACAGAAGGTGCAGCACCTGTCATGCTGCTACCATTGGTGGTATAGTTTAAATATGTGGCACTCCCATTCGAAATAATTTCTCTTAAAGCCTTAAGATTAAAATATTTGGGATGACACACTTCCTCAGCATTTATCTACAATATTCACCAATATAAAACCGAAAGTGAGCCGGCAGTGATTAAATTCAACGCAGATTTGAATGACGGTTCTCTGCACATAGACCAAATTGACTAAGAAGAGGGAGTCCCAACAAATGGCTAAGATTTCTGCAGACGATTAGTCATTTTTTAATGCTTTTTTTCCCCAGGCTGAATGGCTTATTTCCAAAAACGTATGATCACATCGTTGGCAAGTGGGGCTTTTGCATGATTCTTCCTGGAGAACTCAATCAACTAATTGATGAGTCGACTTAGAATTCCTTTAGTCGAGGACAGCCCTAGTTGTTTTAATCATTATTAATATAAAATATTGATTAAAGTAGCTTCAAGGCCTTTTCTACTATAGATTCCAAAAGATGCAAGTATAATAATAAATAATAATCATAATTACTCATAATAAAACAGCCATGGTGGATGTAAGAGTATGTAACTTCTGGACAATCTTAACCCTAAACTGTCAAAATGCCCACCACCAATTCTAATCCTAAAACCCTGTGGACATGCTACTAATTGCACGCTGCCAATCTGGGTCACCCCAGCAGGATAAGGCTGGATCACTGGCACCATTTGCTGAAAGAAGACTCCTCCTTCAACCTTGAATGTACCAAGAGACAGCGACAAGAAAGCTTTGCTTGTTCACTCTGTAAGAAAGCTTTAAATAAAAGTACCCCCTGACTACAGTTGTAACTGCATTACTGTCCGTTTACCTTGAAGAAGACATTAGAGGAGACAGCTCTGCTCTCACAAGGCTGTCAGTAAGACGGCAAACATCCACGCACGACAGAGAGAGGAATGTAAAGGCTGAAAGATGCTGCTTGAACACAGGAATCATGGTTTTATGCTTGTGTACATGATAAGTGTACACATAGAGAGAGCTGGGGGAAAAGTTGAGGTACTTTTCGCTCACATTTCTGTGTACTGACAGAACTTCAAAAGACCTGTCAAGCACAAAGACTGGGATTAAATCAGTGAGGAATGTGCCACACCTTTATAGCATGGCACGGGGTGCAGGGAAGAAACTGAAGTGACGTGGCTTTTCAAAATATGCATGTGCATCGTTATGTACAAAGTCTGGTTATCTACAACTGAAGATGTCTCCTTCTTGTGTCTTCCTTCACATGTTCATTTGTGAATGAGTGCGTGCTGATCTTGGCAGACAGCTAAGCCCTTGTCATCATGTGAATCTGTATTCTTTTCAACGGAGCGCACACCCAAACACACACACACACACACACACACACACACACACACACTCCTACCCTTCAGTCTGTGGGGCGCTCTGAGTGACAGATTCACAAGACCAGCTGCTGCTCGCTGAGATGAGCTGCTAGACAGACAGGACTGGAGGCTGGATGGGGATTTAAAAACTACATCTGAACCCCCTTTTTTTGTTGCTGCCATCTTAAGGAAAGTCACACCGTCGTGGTTCTTTATATAGATCTATTCGAGGAAAAACACTAAATATAGAGTTGAAGTAAATTTGACAAGATAAACGTTTGGACATATCCTGTTATATCCTAATAAAAGTCCCCAGGCAAAATAGAACTTGAACTTTAGTCTCAGTGGTAATAGCAACATGGTTTGTCATTTTTTAAGTGGTCCTTGTTTACTGGAGAGAGTAAACAGCAACAGCTGAGCTTCAACACTTTATCTTATCCATGTTAATAAATACAACATTAATACATGTTTACAAAACAATCTCATATGAAAGACGGCTTGACTTTCCTACATGTTCTAATTCAGTTCCCCCCTTTTAAGCACCATTTTAAATCACTAATATTAGATTACAGTTATTTCAATAACTTCATGTTGTACACCCACGCTGGAGTGTTCACATCGCACCACATTGTACATGTGTTCTGACACATGGAGACACACTGCACACTCACACTTGGCGTTATTACATCTGCTTTTGTTTTAATACGGAAGCTATTTTTGAAAGCATTCCAGTTGAGTGATGTAGACGTTCAAATCCATCCTCTGCCTGCGTCTGAACTCCATATTTAGAGCTACACGGGGGGAACTACACATGCCTTCCAATCAGCCTTTTGCTGAACCCAGACAACCCAGGACAGGCGCTAAACTCCTTTAACTAATACATAATACAACTACTGACACGTCTGATACAATCAACTCTCAGGCACTACGAGAAGCTGTCATTATAACAAATTAACAGCTACCGGTCAACAGTGTATTACCTTAGCTGGCAGTATAATGGCTCACAGGGGTTGTATAAAAACAAACAGAAAGCTGCCAACATTTTGTACTTCAGGGAGAAGTGGTGTACGAGAGATGAAAACAAAAATGCATAGACCAGAAAGAAAAATAATCCCTCTTAATCACCACCACTGACCCACTATAAGTGTCTGGTTGACACTGTAAAAGGTCAGCTAAATGTTCCTGTCTGGACACAAATACTATGTCTATCAGCTAGCTGGACCAGAGATCGCTAAACTCGGAGGAGGCAACTTTGAAAGTTGTGCACAAATCCTGCCTCCAACAGTAACTGCCTCAAAAATAATCACCATGATATAATTAAGAAGGCAAATTAAATTTACAGCAAAAACATGTAAATTAACTTAATTATTACTTAATTATTTTTTCCTTATTTATTGATCTTTCTATTGTTCTCTATTAATCAATTCATGGATGAGTCTATAAGTGTAATAAAAGTGCAATAAAATAAAAATAAAAAGCCTAAGGTGACCTTTTATCCTCACAATTGAAAAGCTGAAAGTGATAAATGTTTGGCAATTTTGTGAGAAATTATTAATTAATCATTTAACAAAATAGATGTGACATTTCTTTGTAAAATACATTAGATAAACTAAGCTTCGTTTATACATATCTCTATGAGTAAATGCATTTACGTGTTTAATCTTACAGATATCTTGTTTATTTTTAAGTTCCCATATGGTAAAAAGTGAGATTACCATGTCTAATTTGAACATAAAGCAGGTTTCTGTGCTATATGAATACTGTAAGAGTATCAAATCGTTAAATCCACTGAGAAATCCACACAGCCTCTACTCAGAAACGGTGCCTTGGGAATTGTGTAAGGTTGCAACTCTTAAAGACACAGAGCGTTTCAGACAGAGGGTGAACACAGGTATATATAGAGAGATATGTAAAAAAACATTGTCATTTTTTTCATTAATAATTGTAATTGTTTGTAATGATGCACACTTCACTAACTGAAAAATCATTAAATAATTATAAAGTTGCTTTTCACAGTATGGATAATATAAATAATTTTCTAAAAATAAAAAGGCTGGAGTAAATCTGGAGGTCTGGTTAATAGTAATGCTATGTAATGAAGTCGAGGTCAACATCCAGCAGAGATTCTGAGTGTTTTCCAACATGTGACATTTAGTGGCAAATGACCTCCTGAGGTGAACAGTGCTTAGATTATTGGAAATGCACATTGCGGTGCTGTGGGGGATTAGCACCAGGCTTTACAGAAGGTTTCCTGGGTTCGATGCTCCATCTTCCACATTTCTACACAGCAGGAGCTGCCAGCTAACAGCTAACAAGCAAAATAATTAGGGAGTAGAAATATGAATGTTTCATATGATATAAAACTGGGCCTACAGGATGTTCTCCTTTTCTCTGTCTGGCTGTCTCTCTCTCTCAAGCCTTCTCAGGTCATCTGTGTGTATTTTTGACCAGATAAAATTATGCAGCTAATAATAGCCATTGCCTACTCTGCACTCTCTCAGTTCCTCTTTCTCCCTACTCTTTGAAAGCAATAAATCCAATCAGTGCCTCACTGGAGTCTGAAAAGACTCACCAAAAAGATCTGCAAATGGATCTCTGCCGCCGAAGAATTCCCTGAAAACGTCATCGGGATTACGGAATGTGAAGCTGCTGCCGCCAAAGTGATCATAATGGCCTCCTGTAAAACAAGCAAACAACAACAAAAGCTCATAAACGTTAAAACTGTTTATGTGTTTATATGAAAAGCAGGATTATGAACGCCACTATCATTACAAGTAATTCAATAGCAAAACTAAGCTGTTTGTACTTCAATGAGTGAATATATGAATAATAATAAATATGTTACTTCCTTACCTCCTCCTCCTCCTCCTCCTGAAAGGCCGTCTTTGCCATATCTGTCGTAAGTATTCCTCTTGTTCTCTGTTGTGGAAAGAATATGACTTTTGATAAGATAAAGAGAACAATAAAACAATAAAACTGACAAACAGAAAGAGAAAGAATAGAAGTTTCCATTGTGTTGTATTTTAATCTGCAGGTAAAAGGTTCCACAGGTCAAAGTATGTTGGCATCAAATAAACTTCAAATATCAATGTTTGCTTTTCACTGTGAGTGATTATACCATTTAAAAACAAGTAAACATTTTCCAAATTACATCCAACTGTGGTTTATGCATTTCATTCATATGTTTGGCCATGTGCAAGTGCACTTATTTGCTGTGATGTAATTAGCTGCAAAAAAAAAAAAAAAGGGTGCGACTATCAGTGTCTGAACACATTTACGGCCCAAACTGATAACGGTTCATGACATTAGGTGATAAACAGAAAGTAAAACAAACCCACCACACAAGAATTCACTAAACCATAAACAATCCTGACATTGTGCCTTGACAATGCTAACAATACATGTGTCTTGTGACTGGGTGCGGTGCATAACTGCGCCGAATAAAATGAAAATGTTACAGGCTTCTGTTGTTCTCAAACCTACAGTCAAATTCCAGAAGCTCTCATATTTGGTGCATAATTCTGGTATTATACCATGGTCTGGATGAATACTCAATTCGTATTGGCTGCAGGATGCTGTCCACAATTCATAATTTTGCGTAATTTAGACAGATTTATTTTAAATTAAAGTTATTTAATGGCTGCATGTGGCCTTGACTGATAATTTTGGTTCCAATTCCAAAACCAAAAAGTGATCATATTGGTAAAAGCATAATCTTACAAATGCACTCTTAAACTCTCAAACTAGAGCTATTAATATATATATATATATATATATATATATATATATATATATATATGTGTATATATATATATATATATATATATTTATTAGGGCCGGGACTCGATTAAAAAAATTGTAATTATATGTAATTATATGTAGTAATTTATGTAATTAATAAATCAAAATTAATCGCATTTTAATCGCATATAAATATACAAATACATACAAATATTTGACCTGAGAACAGTGAGAAGTAATTTTTTTCACATGGATTTTTAGTACACCATTGAATAATGACTGAATACATAAGCTTAAGCAACAAAAATATTGTTTATTTTTGTTCAAGTCCAACAGACCAGTCAATGCAATTTTTGCCATCAAGTGTACCAATAGCATATTTAGACGCTAGCTGCTATATGTTTTGCATTGAGGTGATACTTGAGGCTCGATGTGCTGCGGTGATATGCGAATTCCTTGTTGCATAGCTTGCGCACAACCATGCTCTTATCGACACTTCCATCCGTTCGGTTTTTGTAACAAAATGTCCCATCATCCACGGGGCCAACCAAAGCAGTCTCATCAGCTTCTTCCTTCATGTTCACTGTGGTTTGTTGTTGTCTGAACTCATGAACGCTAGTTGGTGCTCCAGTATAATCGGTCCGCCTGAAACTCATCCAGTGAGAAACGTTCCGCGGTGCAAAAATAAGTGAGATTAAAATGTGTCAATTTTTTTAACGCGTTCATTTTTGTGTAATTAATTACTCTTAATTAACGCGTTAAAGTCCCGGCCCTAATATATATGTTTTTAAACATGCAGGAAAACACCAGTCATCACATTCATATATGCACCACTTAACATGGCAATGCAACATATTTTCTCCCTCTCGAGAAAAGCCTTACCATCTGAGAGCACTTCATATGCCTCTGACAGCTCTTTGAACCTTTTCTCTGCTTCTTCCTTGTTGTCTGGGTTCTTGTCTGGATGCCACTTCAATGCCAATTTTCTGTAACTGAGACATACATAGCATACAGTAAAATTACAGATGTTGACATCAAAACTGCACTAAACTCACAATGCATGTCACACTGTGAGGATATTCCAAGGGCAGACAGTCTGGTCTTGATGAGAGGTGGAAAATGTGTATGTTTAACGGACATCCCCCTATTAGAGAGACATATCTACATTCAAGTCTTTTTTTAGAGTGGCAACCATGCCTACACTAAACATACAGACCCCCCTTTGTGCACACACAAATACATACATGCACACACTGCCCCCCACCCATCCAAGCAGAAATAACAAAGACAGCCTGAACTCCACTGACGTGTAGCGGCTTACGCTGCATCAGCTGTTTGTTTCTAAGCCCAGCAGCAGCACCGGCAGTGGACACACAGATGACGTGGACAAGACTATGAACTGAAAGTCAGCCAGCAAAAAAGGCTGCACACAATCCAGGGATTGACTCTCTTATGGTTGTATGGTGAATAGTCTTTGTAGTCAACGTCTTTGTTGTAATCTGTGACATCATCTAGTGGTCTAAAGCCTGGTCAATGGTCAACTGGGCATTGAACAATGCTGTGTAAGTCTTTGTAGTGAGAAGCCTCTATGTTCATTAGTAAAAGCAGCAGAAGCCATGATCTCGGTCTGAATACTTGATGTTTAGCTCAATAGTCTCTGAGGGCAGTATTAACTCTTGCTCTCTTTGATTTTATACCCATCACATTTAATCCACAAGCAAGACAGAGTCTATAGTCTACATTGAGTTGCCCTGTGTATGAAATGTGCTATATAAATAAAGCTGCCTTTCCTTGCCTTACAGCCACACTAGGTCTTTAAAGGTTGTGTTCACATCATATGGAGTGAATGTCAAGTTGGGAAAGACTAACGTTAACAACTATTAGAACTACTACAACTACTTTCACATAATCAGGACGCTATAGGATTATTGAGTTGGTCATGCGAACACTACTGTGCAATAAGGGCATCATGATTCTCCAATCCAACACTTGATTCGATTTTCAATTTTTATGGTCACAATGCAATTGAAATTTTGTCTTAAACATCATTACCATTGTTGGACTATGGAGCCTTGATTTGTAGAGATCAACAGATCATTGGTTTAATGCCCTGACAACTATCATTTACATTTTAATTCTTCTTTAAAAAGCTACATGCTATCAAGTTTAATATAACCACCATATTTCACCCCCACGTGAAGGCCATATGGCCAAATTTCATCAATTGCTATCCTGCTTTTTATTTTGGTAATTCAAATTGAAAGCTCATTTTGATGTATTTTTGGTTCAGATTAAGAACACTTCTACAGTGCACTGACAACATATCTATTTCAATGGTTTTGATTCCATTTAACAGCGACCTTTGGCTGATGTGTTTGGCTGATGTGGCCATCAATATTTGTTTGGTTTCAGGTACAAATATGTTGAACATTTTAAAAATGTCTCCCATTTGTAACAACTATTTGAAAGTTAACGTGAACACCAGCCACAAGTTGGAAACTCTTAATTACAATAGCTTCCCAAAGTCATGAATGGGATTCTAGGCACATTGGTGCTTTGAGCTAAATAAAAAGAAGATGTACTGGATGAAAAGCTCAGGGATAACAAAAGTTATTAAAATTCATTCTGAGGTGGACATACCAAATCTCATAACAATCCATCCAATGGTTGTGGAGTCATTTTACTCTAAACCACTAACGGAAAATCAAAGGATTACCAATTTCATTAGGATTTGTCCACTTGGCACCATGAATGTTTCCAAAGTTCATGGCAATCCATCCAATAGTTGTCCGATAGACTGACTGAGCTACTGACATTGACAACCCTAGAAACAGCTTCCAGCATGGCAAGTAATTCAATCAGAGTTCAAGAGGAGAGAGCTGGGTCATGGGCTAAAGATATGACTTATTGATTCGTGTCAGTCAAGATAACATTTGACTTTGTCGGCCAACAATCGAGTACATAGAGATAAGCAGGTGCTCAGCATTTGATATGCTGGATTCTTCGCAAGTTTGATACACTGGTTGATCGAATCAGCATTAAGCAGTAATCTTCAATGGTTTCACTCAATCCCACATGATTTGACTCCAATGAGTGATTTACTGTATCAGTGAAAATAACTGTTGATTTATGAACCACGTGCCTTATTTCACACAGACTTTCTGCTGTCCTCAACATTTAAAATCAGTTCAGAGGAAACTCTTCACTTGTCAAAACAA